>NC_135734.1:36537500-37737500 GCF_041903045.1 Epinephelus lanceolatus
GTGTCATGCGGCTGTGAGTCTGTGTCCATCTCTGTCTCAGGAGGAAGCAAGAGGCAATATCCACCCTTGCAGCGATGCCAGACAGTTAGACGCTATGAAGTTTATAGCTGAGCTACTAGTAACTTACTTCACCTTAACTCACTCCACTCCAGCAAGTTCTGCACCACAAAAAATAAATCACTTTCTCATTGTGTTCCTGCAGGTTAAAGTCATACTCGACAGTGCAGAACATTACGAGTAAATTGCTCAATTTTATTTTTATTATGTCGCAAGGGCAATTAAATGATAATTAACAAAAGAAAGGTCATTTTGGAAAAAGGTGTTGGTTATGTGGCGTATGCTGCCAAAATGTGTTGGATCAGCTCATGAAAGTCAGAGAAGCGAGTCTTCTGCTTACACAGTTCTCAAGCTTAAACATGTTTCCTGAGCTTGCAAACATGCTTTAAATTCACATAAGCGGCGTGTAAAGTGCCACAAAATATAACGCTCGATAACTTTGACCGAGTTATGTGGCTCAGCAAGATCACAGGCCCTAATCGGGATTTTACCGGTCTAAAAAGTGCCTGGGAGAGGACATAGGGAGGCGAGATCATCATGCTGAAAATACGAAACCAAAGAGTTGCTTCTAAAGCTGATTTTTTTCAAATGTGGGTTCATTTGCATTTACTCTATATATTGTGATTGTTTATCAGAGAGAAGATTATCACTGGAGAGACATAAGTAGGTAGTTTAGTGTTAGGTCAAGGTTTAAAAAAGAGGCGAGGCGTTAAATGTTATTACTTCATTTTGTGTATTTGATTCGTTTGTGTGATTTCTTTTCAATAAAACAGAGATTTGTTTGGGTTTGCTTCACCTCTGGGCGACCCTACTTTGCATTTCTATGATCTCGTCCAAAGTGGCATAATAGCTGTGTCACAGGTGCATAGTCATTAAGATGCGATTATCCAAACTCTGCTACTCATTGCAGTTATTCATTTTCAAGGACACTGCACAAACAATCCGATCCTCTGTAGTGTATAAGTTCAATTAGCACTAATTGGATAATTACCTGAGATAATATCAAGATGTGTTCATTGTTGTGTCACACAGCCTGTGGTATTAACCTCAACATAACACAATGGGAGCATGAACTGCTTTGGAGGATTTTTTTTTTTTTTTACTGATGGTGTGAAGTCTTGAGTGAGTTTTGTTGTCACAGCCACACTTGTCAAAGTTCACTCTAAAAATCAGCAGTTGCTAGTATTTACTCGCTCCTCTGAGGGAGGTGGCAAAGTGATGCGGATGCTTCTTCATTCGTTTTAGTTCCCGCAAGAAAATTAAAGTGCTTGTGGCCCATAATCCAATTTAGTTACCCCCGCCCCTACGCAGTGAGTTTGCTGTGATTGCTTTAGGGAGCAGTGGCAGGGCAATATTAAAAATCTACCCATATTATTGTGATTGTATGCGCTTCAACTAAAGCCTCCTGACTCGGGGATCTGAGCATGGTGTCTTAAGTGCTCTCCTGGCAGCTTTGTGTTGCTTATAAGACAGAGGCTTGGGATACAATTCAATTAAGTTGAGAATATACAACAACAGCCTGTTTCTTCTTATTAGAACAAAGCGTGACAATGTAGTGATGTAGTCCCAGTGTGGGACAACTTAGTCAAGTCAATTTTATTTATATAGCCAAATATCACAAATCGCAAATTTGCCACATGGGGCTTTATAATCTGTACAGCATGCAGCACAATATTGAACTACTTTTGGGCTGTGCTTTGTTTTTCTTCATCCAAGATACCACATTTTCAGTCATTACCTAGCCTGTGTGATTCAACTTGACATATTCAGGTCCCCAGATGAACCATATCCAGACATTGGCTCACCATTCCTCTCACTGGTATTGGTAAATCAGTTGTGCTTATCCACCCTATTCCTAGCCCCCGTGACACCTTGCATGAATTGTGGGTGCAACTTCCGTCGCTGAACCGAAACCAGCAATTTCCAATGGTAACAGTTTGCTTACAGTGCTCTATTCTTCTTTCCAAGAGCAATTGGGAAATAAAACATGGAACACACCACCTGTTATAGCTCAAACAGGATTATGTGATCATACCATCTCAAAGCCATCTCCGACAGCCAAGAATTGTTTTTTTTTTTCCTTTTCAACTGAGCACGCTAGCAATTAGCCTGCCTTGCTCCGTCAAAACGTTGTTAACATGTCGCGAGCTAGCTTAAGATAAACATCTGCTCCTTCTAATGATGATGTATGATTTCTGATGACTTATTAAGAGATACTAACACATTTGGCAAACATTTAACATAATTCAGTATTAACTGTAGCTCCGTGTTAAAGGAGCTATATGTAAGAAATCTAAAGCAAATAGTCGTAAAATCTGATCTCACCGACAGCAATAGTACAGCCAGAATATTTGCATCTAAAAAATTTTTTTGCAGTCTGCAAATCGTGTTTATGTTTTGAATTTGTGCTTTGGCGTGTTGCGCCACCCACCGCCGTCTACCAGTCACACAGTCAGTAGAGTCTCAGCATCAGTTACAGTTACAACACAGCTACAGCAGCACGGCAGCAGCATTAGCAGTCTCCCAGTACATAGCATTAGCAGCTGGCTCCTCCTCAGCTGTATCCTGGCAGCAGTGTTAGCAGTGTCCCGGTACATAGCATTAGCAGCCGGCTCCTCCTCAGCTGTATCCCGGCGGCAGCATTAGCAGCAGAGAAGCCGGACTTGCTCGAACGGTCCGCTGGAAAACCGAAGATCAAGGACGCGGTGACACAGCTCTGCCACGGCAGCCGTCCGTGGGCAAACAGATCAGTCTCCAGTGTGCCGCTGTCTAGCAACCTCGAATCTGTAGGGGAGGGGGGGTGGACACGACTCGCGGCAGTATTTTGAATTTGAGTGCAGTAATCGCTTTGGCCACATTCTTACATACAGCGCCTTTAAGTGAATAAATGTGATGTTTCCCAGCTAATCCTCCACTCGTCTGCGTAAAGTACGCAGTTAACACGCTTTCTTAACTTCTGATTTATTAAAAACTGTTCTGAGTAAAACATGATGTTGAATTTAGCAGCAACTTTTGTTATAGTTATATAAAGTAGTAGTAAAAGAAATTACTTTTGGCATTCATTATACACATTTATATGACATAAAGGAAGCATGGTAAATCAGTAACACATTCTCAGCCCTAATGACTAAATACTTATTTCAAGGTATGTTGCTGAGTTTATTTTATAACGAGCAATTTTCTAATGTAGGTTGAGAATGAAGTCAGACAGGGAAAGATGGATATCATGTACTGATGTTGAGTGATGGACCTTTCAGTCTAGGTGTCAGTCTATTCTGTAAATTTGGATTTAATACTTTTTTGCTGTGTCTGGTGAAAGTGTGATTTTATTTCTCATTATCAATGGTACATTTGGCAATAGGAACAATCCCTTTTTTTTCTGGTTACATGTTCGACACACAGTTGCTGAAGACAAAAATTATCTTAGACTGGTTGTTAGTGTGACAATGCAACAGATACCAGAGCTCCGCAAGGTCATTTTAGAAAATGCTAATTTTACATTGGTTAAATATTTGTTAAAAAATAAATCAATATTTGCTAAACTGAAGGCAAATTTTGTTCGAAAAGACCCAGGGTTGGCTACCAAGAGTAGCCACTGGGACTAACCACAGACAGTCTTTGGGACTAACTCGCTTACTGCTACTCCCACTATCTCACTGGAAGTTGCGCACATAATCATTTAAACAATAGTGCCCTCAGGAATAAGGTGGATAGACACAGCATGCAGGATTTAGTGGCATCTAATGGTGAGGGTTCAAAACATGCCAAGTGTGTAGGAGAACCACATTTGTCAACGTGAAAACACAAATGGCCCTGCCTTGAGCCAATATATGAGTTGTCTGTTCTCAGCTGATGTAGCACAACATTGCAGACTGTGTGGAAGATGTACGTAGATATAAACATAATGAAAACATAGTTATGAATACTGTATACCATTTCTACCCATAGATGCCCCTACATCCTACACAGTAGACCTTTTAACTGACTGCAATTATGAGTGCATCTTTTGATGTATCTAGCCAATTTACGATGAAGTTGGTGAAGGTTTAGTGCCTTGGAAACAGAGTACATCACAATCTGTAAAGTAACTTTAACTGTAAAATATAACAAAGTTGGGATTAATTACTTTTCTACACTGACTTAACTCTACAACAACATGGACATGCTGCTTCTCTGTAACACATAGTATAGTTTATTTGCTGCATAATGTCATCATTTGAAGCATTTTAAAATACTTAAAGGGATAGTGCACCCAAAAATGAAAATTCAGCCATTATCTACTCACCCATATGCCGACGGAGGCCCTGGTGAAGTTTTAGAGTCCTCACATCCCTTGCGGAGATTGGCGGGGGGAGCGGCCAGCACGCCTAATGGCTGACGGCGCCCCAGACTAACGTCCAAGAACACAAAATTGAAGCCACAAAATATCTCCAACATGCTCATCCGTAGTGATCCAAGTGTCCTGAAAAAGTTGTTTCGAAAAATGTCATATGAACTCTGTTTTTAGTCTCACTGTAGCCTGTAGCTCTGACTGCTTCTCTCTGCTCCGCACTCACGTGTGCGCTTGCATGAGACCAGCGAAAGCATGCGCTTTGCTTACCCAAGTTTACATCATGTGACATGTGCACTGCAGGGGGAGACAACAGTAACCACAGTAGCTAAAAGACAATTTGCACTACGGTCTTTTAGCAAAGGACAGCCCAACATGTCTGAAGACTTTGAAACTGAGGAGGAACAGCATTTCTTTGTTGAGCCGTATTTGTTTGAGCCCGAGTATACGGACTCGGAACTCAGGCTACTGGATGAAGCAGCCGCCGCAGCTCATGAGCCTCAGCCAGCCGCAGAATACCGGAGTCGAGCACTGGAAACCTGGTGGTGTAGTTGTTTCAAATGCAAAGCAATGCCAACGGATGAGGAAAGTCTTTGCTGCTCAGACTGGGAATTGGTGATGCCTGCACTTGAGAATCTGGACATCAGTACTGACGAGACTGCTGCTCTTCAGAGACCGTGCATCACCGATTACCCTGAGCGCGCACACGTGAGCGCGGAGCACAGCGAAGCAGTCAGAGCTACAGGCTACAATGAGGCTAAAAACAAACTTTTTATGTCGGGGCTTCAGGACACTTGGATCACTACAGATGAGCATGTTGGAGATATTTTGTGGTTTCAATTTTGTGTTCTTGGACGTTAGCCTGGGGCGCCGTCAGCCATTAGGCGTGCTGGCCGCTCCCCCCGCCAATCTCCGCAAGGGATGTGAGGACTCTAAAACTTCACCAGAGCCTCCTTCGGCATATGGGTGAGAAGATAATGGCTGAATTTTCATTTTTGGGTGCACTATCCCTTTAATGCATTGTGTATTCCTGAAGGATATGGGGAGGACATTTTATGATAAAGGTTAGTCTGTTTTCATGTTTTAATAAAAGATTTAATTGAACTCTATTCAGAGCTGCTGTCACTCCACCGAGAACCCACTCATCTCTCTTGGTAATGAACCTTTTCAAAAACAATTTAATTAATACAGTGAAGCCAGTCAGGTCACACATTTACAGTGCATAATCTGTTCACACATTCACACACAACTGCAGTTCAGTATTAACCCCACATAACCCTTATTTGCCTTGATACAGTTTTAACAATAGTTGGATATATTAGGGACAGCCACAAATAGCCTTTCTTGAGTTCATTATCTATTTAATTTAAGGTAATTTAAAAGAAGATAGCTGTCACACTTAATGGAGGTCTAAAATACCACACTTTCATAAACATAATCAGGGAGAATGGAAATAAAAACAGCTTTGAATTTGTGGAGAAAGTTAGAGGCAGACATGTTAAACAGTGCATGGCAATCTGATATTTTACCCAATCATAGTATTTAATAGGTGTGATAGTGCCTGTTTAATATTTGTATTGAAAATAGTCCCTTTGTTAAACAAACTGCTTAAAGAGTCTGAAATGAAAGATATTTTGACCCAAGTTTTGTTCATCAGCTCATTATTAAATCACTCAGCTTTGTCGTTTATTGAATTATTAAATAAATTATTAATTAAGTTATGCGGTTTTTGAGCCCTCAACGTTGCCTGTCAGACAATATTTTTGAGTTTGGTAGTTTGTGTTAATATGTATATTTCTTTCTTCAGCTAATCTTGCATACTACTGGACCCATCAGCCTAATATTTTCTGTACACATTTATGACCAGGGTTTTTGCTGCCATTATATAGCTTAGGTGCAGCTGGTAGATTTTGGAATCCACCAGCCACTGTAGCAGGTGGACACAAAAGATAATTCCCAACCCTTCACCCAGAGGAATGGTCTTAGTGTATGGGTACATTTTCTGTTTCTCAACTAAGAACACTACAATACACAACAAAATCAGGCTACCATGCATTGTCTGTGGAGCAGCTTCGACTTTATACTTGATGGCATCACAGGTTTGAGACTTTTCTGACTGACAGACTTTGCTGGTTTCTGGATTTGAGAGAGGGTAGCTCATGTTCACAAATATTGACTGAACTTTCTCAGACCGTGGAAATAGCATATTGGAGTTCTTAATTAAGCTGCTGTTCCATTTTAAACCCCCCGGAAAAACCAGTAGGCCTATTTGCAAAGCTAAACTTGTCACGTGGCTTTTCACCGTGATTTGTTTTCCTCTCGTTTCAGAGGTTCGCCGATGTAAACACACTGCTGAAACTGAAGTTCCATGTGGCATTGTTTCCTTTCACCATTTCAGATGTTATAATTTTAAAGATGATTTTCCCTTTTTTTAATAATATGTAGTAACTAGGTTATCTGTCACTGAAAAGAGACATTGATCACATCATATATTTACATTAAAAAAATTGAAAATGATTTGCTTTGAGTAAAGTCTTTGAAAATGAAAAAATGTGCTTGACAAAGTACTTGAAAATCCTTGAATTTCATCTTGTAATGTTTGTATGAACCCTGATTAGATAAATTGTCTTTGTAATCAGCTGGTGAAATATCTATCACATCCTCAAAGCATTTAATTGCTCTCAGGTGCTGTGTTACACCTGATCTTTCATGTTGCATTGCTGAATTTGACAACGATGTTGTGTGGCATTCAATTCAACTCTTGTTCTGAACAATAGTCCCAGTCTTCTCTGTCACAGCACTAATAACTCCATTCAACATGAAGCATGACCGATTCCCATCTCTCTTCAGTGTCATGAGCACGGCGGAGAGAAACAGGTCCTCATTTCAAATTACAGCGCATACTGTCTCACATGGTGAATATTTTATTTCACTCTGTTTGTTTCAGGTAAACAACACTGTAGCTACGCTGGAACATATTAGATTTCTTGTAATTTGGTTGGGACACGAGTTGAAAATACATCGCCGGTTGAATATTAAGAAAGTGCTCACAAAAGAAATAATGTAATATTTCATTTTTTATTCATGGATCAACTTCCATTATTCCCATCATCAAGGGACAAAATCTTGTTCATGAGTACAGACAAAGCTTGACCTTGTGGAATTAAAAAAAATCCATTAAGATTTACCACCAATTACAGTTTGAAATAGTGCCCATATCCATGAGAAACAACTCCGCTGTCACTGTCCACAAAGTCATTCCCAGATTTATTGTCAGGGGAGAAGGGTATGCCTTTGTCTCTCCCTGTCTCTCATGGTTCCCAATTCTAATTCTCGTTTCCCTGGCTTTGGCTTATTCATGTTTGCAAATGTGAATTGAGTTGTCCAAAATTATTACAATAACACAATACAGGAACCCTATTACAAGACAACTGCTGCTCGCTCACATTACACACAAATTTAGGACCTCACATTAAAACCTTTTCCCTTACTACTCTGCAGTACTATAATTTGGAAGAAATGGAAAGACCGACTACCTTGTTGCTGAGTTAATTCAAAAAACCATTATGCAATCTTTTACAGTGCTGCTCACTCTGATAGACTCTGTGTGTCCTAAGTAATTATTCTCATAAGTGTCTGTCAGTAGTGCTTAATCTTAGCACTCCATAATTTGGATGCTTGTACCACTGATGGGCCATTGCTCAGCAGGGGTCATCAACGGGCCGTCTTTTCTCCAAGCAGGGCCACACTAGTTAATTGAGGTTAATTTATATCTCTGAATGGCTGTGAGCAGGTGCTGGAGGTTGATGGTGGGTTGTCAAGCGGAGGCATGTCATAAATGACTTCCCCGGTGTTTTCTTTCTATGAGTTGTAGTTAAGTTTCAGTTTGATGTGTGTTGACACAGACAGATGATTCATACTATGTCGCGTGTTAGTGTGCAAGAAACGAGAGACATTTTGCAAGCTTCTCTACATGATACACCTGATTTGCCCTTGAAATAAAAGTATCAGATGCTTTGTGAAGTGTTTTGCTTTGATTTAAATGTTAAATGGTCCCAGTACTCTTCTCCGGAGTGCACAGGATTTGAATTACAGCATTATGAACACTGTTATGCTTACTACGTGAAAACACTTTGCCACCACAGTTAATCCTAATTATTTGGCAGAATGATTAACGTGATTGTGCGAAAGGAAATACTCCCATCCTTTGTATAATGAGCAATTTCCTCCCACTCAGCGCCACCCATGGTGGCAGGCATGCCACAACTAGGCTGCCAGTTTCAGACAGCATGTGGATAATTTTGTGAGAGCTTGCTAACTGCAGGTCTGGGAGAGCTGGCATCCACATGTGTACCTTTTGTTCAATTAGAGGGCAAATATGCTCTTTTTGTTGCTTCTCTATTAATTTTTTACATGTAAATCCCAATTGTCCTGGCGAAATCGCTTTGTTGCCTGCCAAACTCTTTAAATGCACTGAAGTGAGGTACAGCTGAAGTTGTGGCTTGCTCTGCTGTCTGTGGGAATCCCTTGAAGCCATTTTTATTTGTCGCTCTTTCATGGATAGTTTAAGGTTTTGTGGTTGAAGACTGGCTTTTAAGAATTACAGTACATGAAAATTAATTTTGCTATTTTCATGTGAGCTCTGTTAATATCTAAGCTTTCATTCTGAAGCAAGCCATTTAAAGAAAATCTATTATGAATATAATTATGTTGCTGAGAAGTTATAAAAAAGTTTACACTTGATTTTGAGGTTACGTTTATGTCATTGAGGAAACAGTAGAAAACATTGTCATGTAATCATAAAATTAAAAGACGATTATGTTGTTTTTATGCCAGAATTAAGAAAAATTGATATAGGCTGCACAATATGAGTCAATTTTGCCATATGCGATGACATTGTTGAATTTTAACTGATCACAAAAGGCATCCATAATAAAAGAATGACTGATACATTTTAAGGCAGTTTTCTATCGAAAAGTCTCTTTCAGCTAACTCAGAAATTATAATATTGTGCAATATCGCAACCTTTAGCAATGTGTTTATTGCACTAGCTGACTTTGTGATCCCAGTTAAAAGAAACAAAATTGGGCTGCCCTAAATGAATAGATGGTTATTAGTGCAACTCTGTATTTATGAATGTGCTACCTCATATCCATGTCAACTAAGTCCAGAACCTTCTTGCCCAGGTATGAGATCCGGGACCCGCACCTTGTGGAGGAAAATGTCCTGCAGATCTTGAAGGAGAGGGCTGACTTCGACAACTACAAGCCCCGCCCCTTCAACATGCGCGAATTCTATGACCGGACTGGCCACGACATCAAGGACATGCTGCTCTCCTGCTACTACCGAGGCATGGAGTGCAGTGCCGAAGACTTCAAAGTGGTGAGTCAGGCGTGTCAATAGTTAAATGTCCTCTGCAGGGGCCAACTGAGTCCTGCCAAGACGAGGGTCAGCTGAGCATGTTTGTAATACAAGGTCAGCGTTGATAAATTTTATTGTAACATCTATATAATACGATCTCAGTTGAGCAGTCAGTGCTGAAGTTTGCTTTTGGGAAATGATATGGCAGGATGTAACAGTATAAGGTAGTGAGTTGTATAGCATCATTTTTATCCTTGGTTCAATCTGTGGAGCTTCATCCGTCCAAATCCCTCTGTTCCCTCCTCAGGACGTGACTGAGAGCCTTTATGTACACAGGCCAAGGGCTGCTGAGTGTACATCTTAGTATGTTGATATGCAGCATGTACTGTACATGTCTGCTGCAATACCCTGCACGCTGGACTTAGCAGGCTGGTTTAAGTCTCTGAAAGGTTGAGCAATGCTTTCATAAAAGATTAAAACTAGGTCTGTTGCTGAACCCTGGGTCAGTGTTATAAAACTTTGGATATGAGTTAGACCCCAAAAAAATCAGTCGCTCAGGGAGATTTTCTGAGAGTGTTTGTTTTTCTCATCTATGGGATGGTTACAGACATCCAGTTATTACCTGGAACCTGTGTGACCTTTATATCTATTGTACAGTGTATGGATTCATCGGATACAGCAGCAGGAAAAAAAAACACTAAGCTGTCTGAAGCACACGGGGTTTACCTCCACCAAGGAGGTTCTGTTCTCAGTTCAGTTTGTTGGTTTATTTGTCTGTTTGTCGGCAGGATCACAGAAAAGATACTGGCCGATTTTAATCAAACTTGGTGAAAGGGTGTAGCATGGGCCAAAGAAGAACCTTTTAAATTTTGGAGCAGATCTGAATCACAGGGCGGATTCACAGATTACTTTTCTCTGTCATTAACATTGTCAGATAGAGCATTTATGTGCTCTCTCTTGTAGTCATTTTTTGTCATGTCTGCCTATTAACACTAACAAAAACTGCACAGTTGTCTTATCCTGTATGTAACACACACGCGATTGATGGATAATAGAATTCATATTTTGCTGGACATCAGAAAATTTAGGAACATTGACTTATCACAGAAAAAAAGAGAACATTTGCAGTTATTTTCTTTAATTAGCTGCAGAGTAAGGATAGACCGTTACATCGGCTGGCCGATATATCGGGCCGATATTTGAGTTTTTTTACTTGTATCGGCATCGGCCGATACACGCGTGGGTTCGCGGATTTATTTTTCCCTGGCATGATTTACAGACAGGCATCCACGGGCAGCTCTGTGTTGCCGGAAGACCCTGCAGTGTACATGCAGCGAATCCTACTGTGTACAGTAGTTGTTGTTTTATTTATGCTTCAGCTTAAATATTTGTTTATTTTATAAAGACATTACTGGAAGATTTAAGAGCACTGAACTCTTTTTTTATTTGAATGTATAATAATAATAATAACATTTTACCTGTTCTACCTCAACTTTCCATCTTGTTTTAGTATTTTTTACTGTTCAATAAATGTTTCTTATTTTAAACTTGAGACCTGTAATATTTGTTATCATTGTGTCTTTTTTTGATGTAAATTGAGGGAGCAAAAGCAGTATCGTCCCCAAATATCGGCTCAAGAAAATCGGCAGTCCATAATCGGTCATCGGCTAAGGGTGATGGAAAAAAATCGGTATCGGCATCGGCCCTGCAGAGGTCCCATCCCAAGGTCCTGAAATTCCTGGAGAAGTTATGAAGATAGAAAAACTGTTTTTCAGGCCTTTTAATTTCTTAAGAATCCACAAACGTGTCTAAAGTCATGCAAAATACGTTCCTTGTTTTACTAATTTAACATCTAGTGCTGCACTGCGTGACGGTTGAAAGATCAGTAGTGTCACATGATACACGTAGATATCCAGACATCTATATATGTATAGATGTCCGGATAAGCAATGGCTAGTGTGTTGGGTCATTAATTTACCTGGATGGGAGAAGCCTGAAAGGGCATGACAGCAATTAACCCAAGTTATTGCAGACGCTTAGGTTCAGGTAAGGTCGTAAAATATTTATTAGACATGTCTATAAACCAAATGTTTGTTTAATAAGAACTAAACTCAAACAAAATTAGAATTCAGACACGTCAAATTGCACTGACATCTACAGAATCTTTGGTTTTCTATCCTTCTGTAAGGGGAATGGCCTTGGTATTTTGCAGAGTACCTATATGTGCTGTATTGGGATATACAGCTAGTTGATGGTGGGAATGTATATGGAAATAGGGTGAAATATTATGGAAAAGTTACTGAAAAGTTTGGAAAATTCATTGTAGAAAATGAACTCTGTAGCTAGATGTTTGACTTTCTTCACCATTTAAATGTGTCTGCTGTGTGGTGCTGGGCATGGCCTACAGTGTGCCATCAGAGCTTGTTTGCTGGGAATGGCTCCTTACTGCTGCTGGAAATGGGGCTGATAAATGCGGTGACTCTCAACCATACAGTAAATGTTTGGGCTGTAATGCAATACAAAGACACATTTTAGGTTATCATCATTTTCATTTTCCTAATGGCGTCTGCTGTTTTATTGTCTGACTAAGTAGGCAGCAGTTACTGTAATTACAGCATTGTGTGAGTGGGTCACTTTGTTGTTGCAGTAAAATATTTGCAATAAAACCCTTTACCAGTTCAAGAATTAAAATGCTAAATGTATTGATGCTGGAAAGGGATTATTATTGCATACAGAAAGGCAATACCGAAACATTGAGATGGACAGGAGACAACTCCAGCTCAGAAAAATGAGCTTGAGGTGACAATAAGAAAAAAAGACATCCCCATTTTTTCTTTTCTTCATAACAAAGCTCAAAAGAAGAAAAGAGACTCACAATAAAATGTCTCACATTGCAACTACAGTGGCAGCCTGCTCTGGGAGAGGAAGCTAATCCAGACGGAGCAACTATCCAGCAGATGCTCATGCCAGAGCAGGTGGCGAGTGATGATGGCACTGTATTGATAAGGTAGAGGTCTCTTGAGAATCCCGTGGTAATTGTGACCTAATACACATTTATGAATGTCTCATAAAGAATCCAGTTGCCATACATCACTAAGTATATCCTTCTCGGTGCATTTATTAGTAGATACTGCATGTTTGTTCCTGGTTAAATGCTGCTATTTGCTTTTGAATGAACTCAGTGCAGCTCCTCCGCATGACATTTAGTGATGTCCTCGCTCTGTATTTTGTGTCACTTTTAAAGCAAGTTATACTTATCAAAGCCTTCTGTGACATAAACTGAAGCAGCTCTTTAGAGGCTGACACATTTCCACACAAAGACGGCCCCCACAATCCTCCAATAAATGCACGTGCACAGTTCCATTACAGGTGCGCTTCAGATTACGAGCAAACTGCTGTTCCACACCAGTGCATCAGTTTGATAAATAACATGCATGTGTGTAGGCAGAGAATATCTGAAAGAAGGCAAGAAAATGCTTATTAAATGCGGCCCTCAGTCTCACTCTTACACTCTGTGTCCTTCAGTGGTCCTTCGAGGTAGAATATCTCATGCTCTGAGCGATTTTTTTCCCCCCAGTATCCCGTAAAACCATGTAGTACAGCAATGGGCTGCAACCTGGCCCGCATGGTGTGGCTCCTCTAATGTGCTGATGTGACCACATTTACTGTAGTTAGTTGTGCTTATGGCAGATGGTGCTTCGCAGGCCTCTACTGTGTTAGTACAGTAGTGGACCTGGACAGAACAGCTCAGCAGAGAGCACTAATGGTGTGGAAAGAATCCTCAGTGTGATAGAAAAAGAAAAAAAAAGTACGATGAACGCTCCCACCAGCCTCTGCCTCCAAACCCCAGAGCATGGAAGCAGTAAAACTGTGATTAACACTGTCGGCAGCTTCTGCTTGTTTACCCCCAGCATTGGCGGCATGTCTCGCTAGCTGCTCCCTGGCTGTGGAAGATAGCCAGAAACAAATGTCTGTGCTACATATGGCATCAGGGAGTCCGGTTGCATCGCATCATTTCATCAGCGCTCTGATAAAGATGTAAAATAAAACAGTCAGACCACGGCGATGGTAACACTCAGTGTGGATAGTCTCAGATGGGATTGTGAGAATCTGCAGTGCAACACTGTCTAATGTTCTGATGGATGAATGGACTTGTTGGAGGGAATTGATTTCACATTGTTTTCAGGTTCACGTTCAGGTGCTGAATCCACCATTATCCAATCAGACACGCACTTTGTCCTTGTCAGAGGCCAATGTTATCATCAATGAATGGTCACTGGCCCCAGTACTCAGTGGGACACACTACCATATAACCAATTTTCAGTCATTACTGCTGGAAGTGTCATAGATTAGTAACTCCCTCTATCTCTGAACCCTTCAATTCAGCTCATTGTGTCCCTGCCTCCTCTTTCTCCTTGGAAAGACTTTTGCTAATTAGGGATGCAGAAGGTTGGGCTTACGTCTTTTAGCTCAGCTGATATTAGAAAACAGCAGGAAAGAAAAATTACCCTCAATTAATATTAATAGGTGGCCTACAGCTTGTGAACCATAGCTGCAGGAGATAATAAGAGAACACTAAAAAGAGTGAAATACAAAGTCCATAATTTGATTTTTTATGACCTCGTATTTAATTAAAGAGACACATACGTCGACACGCGGAGAAATCATAAATTTCCAGAGTCAGTTTAAGAAGAAAATTATTGGGTACACAGTCTATCTTAGCGCATCCCTAAGGAACCCTCGGCAGATAATATGTTGATAGGTGATTGATGTCACTGCATCTCAGTTATTCCATTTTGAACACTTCAAGACACCCACGCCTCACTTCAATCACCGGGGCAAACTCTGACAGACTCATAACTTTGCAAGACTTAAAACTGAAGCTAACGGTGCTGGCACAAAGAGTAAAAAACAAGAGAGAAGCGGCACATGAGAGGGAAAATAAGAACAAGAGAAAGAGGGACAGATAGAGGCCCAGGTAACAACAAAGTCCTTGGGATGAAACTGAACATAATGGTCAAGTGCTGCAGAGAGGCACAAAGACACATAACAGCAGCTGCCACAGCAGAAGCAGCAATAGCACTACTATCAGTACACGCACAGGTTTGTGCTCATTTAACCTCTCAGAGAATGCAGCGCTGTACTGTATCTCCCCTTACCAGCTGCTCAATTGTTTGCTCAGACACAATGAAGTAAGGCAGCTCAACAGGTCCTCTCCTTTCCATTCTCATATTCCTCTTAAAAACAAAATGTCAGCCTCTATCCAGATGCATAGAAAGGAATAAAAAGATCATAGGTCACAGTGGTATTTAGACAAGATCTCAGGCTGTCAAATTTGCAGAATTATCACAATTACACCAGATTTACACCATGTCCCTGTCTGTGCAGTCTCACCTGCATTTCTCCAGGACTTGATGATTAGAAGAGACCAGGGGCAATTGTTACAGTATTTGGTTTTGATGTCACCACTCAAAAACCTCTTGGACTGTCTGGATACATTTTTTATGCAGGTAACTTGTACCTGTGTTGTACTTGTTTACAGTCATCAATTCTTTTTACAAGCAATGTTACAGTCACAGTATTAATTGAAACACTAGATGTTACCACTGCCCCCACGTGCAAGAGCTATTATAGCAGCATATTGGGTATGGAAAGCATCTTATTAAACATAACTCAGCATATACAGTTGTGTCCAAAAATGTGTCTAAAGCTCTTCTATAGCAGCAGAAGTGCCAAATATCTCCCGGCAGCGCAAAATTATTATTAAAGCACTGCTGCTGCTACATTCACCAGAATAAACAGTTGCCAGCCAAGTGAGTAAAGTAGCAAAAGTAGCAAGGTCATCTTTAGATTATACATTTTCTAAGTGTCAAAGTGCAATTTTAGTAATGAAGTTGAATTTTTTGTTAATAGTTTAATAATTGAATTGAATTAATTGAATTGAATTGAGAAAACATTAATGGATAAAGCTGACTTAACACTGACTGACTAACTGAACATACTGAATTATTGCAAGACATCGAAACACAAAAGTCCCCCGAAAAAACCTTCAGTATTCAACTCGAACAGCATTATATTGTAGTGTGACATTTCTTAATCCATCCATCCATTTTCATCCGCTTATCCGGGGCTGGGTCACGGGGCAGCAGGCCAAGCAAAGCACCCCAGACTTCCCTCTGCCCAGCAGCGCTTTCTCTCTAATCCTGGGGGACCCCAAGAGTTCCCAGGAAATTTCTTAATGTTAACCTTAATAAAGTTGAGCACACAGCTTGATTAAAATATTTTGAAGTGATATGATGTATGTCTGTAAGGTTGTGTTTTTTTGTTTTTTTTTTACATCCAACATCTTCTTCTTCATCCTCTTGAGGGTCGCGGGGGGGCTGGAGCCTATCCCAGCTGACATCGGGCGAGAGGCGGGGTACACCCTGGACAGGTCGCCAGACTATCGCAGGGCTGACACATAGAGACAGACAACCATTCACACTCACATTCACACCTATGGACAATTTAGAGTTATCAATTAACCTAGTCCCCAATCTGCATGTCTTTGGACTGTGGGAGGAAGCCGGAGTGCCCGGAGAGAACCCATGCTGACACAGGGAGAACATGCAAACTCCACACAGAAGGGCTCCCCCGCCCGGAATTGAACCGGCAACCCTCTTGCTGTGAGGCGAGAGTGCTAACCACCACACCACCGTGCCGCCCACACATCCAACATCCTATATTTTTATTTATTTAACCTTTATTTGACCTGGAGTAAAAGACTAATGTCGTGGCTCAGAGAGGCAGCAGCACAAATAACATGGTTGCAGACATAAAAGTTATAACAATTAAAATGAAAACAAAGAACAAATCAAAAAATGATGGGATTTAAGAAAAGCATTAAACATCCACAGCCAGATGAGCGTGCTTCCAAGTCATTTAGACTCACTTTAAATGCGTCCAGTGAGACCAGCTCCCCGAAGACTCAGGTAATTTTGCAACTGATTCCAAGCCGAGGCAGCAGCATACTTAACACCTCTCTCCCCGATTTGTTGAAGTTTAAATTCTTGCCATATCGCACAACATTTTTAATTTATCTTTCATAGGTCCCATCAGCCCACTTAGTCTCCCTGTCAAGCGCGTGACAAGCTCCCCCACCCCCACCTTTGTGTAACCCAGACTCTTACGTAATTACCACGATCATTCTATTGAGCTATTGGCTCCATTTCAGCTGTGCATTGACCCTCAGAGTCCACCCTTGGTTGTACAGAGAAGTGTCGCTAATGATATGTGATCAATAGAGAAAGCCTTTCAGAGACACCTGCCCATGGATCACATTTCACAAACACCCTCTGAATCAATCTAATGGACAGGTTGGGACTTTTAAGATGTCTTTCTTAAATTTAACTCCCCCTTAACATTTGTAAGTTAAAATAATTATTGGCCGCTGTAATAGTTCCTCCTTCCAATCCATATGAAGTGATCCCTCAGAAAAAGAGGCTGGTGGAAGGATACTGGTAACCGTGTGTAGGCTGTGCGCCCGGGCCAGTTTGATTTCTTAGCTTAATTCCTGATGTAATCTAATTTAATTATATTAGCCATTCAACGTGATGACTGCTGAGGCTTAGAGTCCTTTGAGGTACCTGTTATATGATATCAGACATTCAAACGTACTTTAATCTCCCATTCCTCATCAGCTGTTTTTGACACTGCTCACCTTTGTCCCACCCTTTTTTATTCATTGCTATTCCAGTCTCATTCGTCAGCTCAAAGACGATGATTCTGCCGTTCTCTTTAGCCGGACAATTCCCACCACTCGCCCTCTTGAGGATAAATCAATCAATTTGCTATTACTGTAGAACTCAAAGACATGGATCAATTAGGTTGTTGCTGAGTAATGAATGCATCCCTAATGAAAAAACGCCTTCCCTTTGAGTGTAACGAGGCCAGTGGCTCGCCCTGACACAGTCTTGTCTTTTCCTCTCATCATCTGGCAAGTCACATTAGAAATTCAAATGATAGGTAATAACAGGGTGTCTGCTGGTCCTGAAAAAGTCCTTAAATGTCATGAGTTGCATTTTAGAAATATTAGGGCCTAAAGTCATTGAATTGTCTGTAATTTGAATAAGTGAGGTCTGAGTTGCCAACAATATTTTATCTTATCTAATCTATCCATCTTTAAATTCATTTTCTGTCAAAATGAGTCAAGCTCTTCTGCATGAAGGTCTGCATTTCTGATGTTATAAATCTTTAAACCTACCATTGAACCTAATACTCAACTTTATATTTACTTACTTGATTTTGTAATGTGTCTATTCAAAATAATTTCTTAACCAACTGAGATGCTGAATCATAGATATGACATTTAGCGCACGTCATCTGTAGTGCTCAGGTCTTCAGCCTTTTCCTCTGATGTACCGCCACAGCCTCATCAGATGAGCTCAGGAACCCTTAATCGCCACCACGTTCGTTTCTAAACTCATCACTCATGACCCTTTAGAAGTTTGTGGCAGTGCATTTTTCTGCAAAAACTCTGTCCTCTGCTTTTCTTTTCTTATTTTTAGGACATTTATGGGCGTGCCCTGTACCCCTACAGAGCTCAGGTGAGGTCTGGGGCTTTATAAAAAGGTAGCAGCCAGATGCCAGACTGTAAGCAGCAGACATCTAAGAGACACAGCACTAAAAAAAAAAAATATAGCGAGACAAAACACTAAACGAGAGTGAATCTGAGGTTGGCTTTTTTTTCTGCCCAGACTGACTGTGTTGCCTGAATGGTCTATTTTTATTTCTTATCCAATAGATTTGGTGAAGCTTTTATTCATATACTATCACCTGGATGTTTCAAGGATTCAGTCTGTACTTTCAGCTTGAGCTTCTTTACCAGTTTGCTAAACTAAATTTAGTTGTCACACAACACATGGGGTTCTAGTTTCCCGGCACAGCGCAGGTTGGCGAACCCCGCGCAGAGCTAGTTTCGCAACAAAAATAGAGAGTTGTCGTGCGACAGACGGGGGTTGTCGCGCCGCTCCCGTAGCGAGCTGCTACAGGACTCGCGCTCCAGACGTGTCGCGCCACTGACGTGCCTGGTGGAGCCCGGCCGTAACTGTCTCGGAAAATGTGGCCCGAGCCGTGATCTAGTGTGACCTGTGTGTGTGTGCGTTTTGTCTGTGTGTGTGTGTGTGTGTGTGTGTGGGTGTGTGCGCATCGGGGCGAAACTCCACCCTGCGCGAGGGCAGAGGGCAGAGGAGAATTGTTAACGGCGGTGCGCCGCTGCTAGTTGCATATAGGGGAAACACTGCTCTTTTTGGTATGAGTTCTTCTGGGTCATCGTGTACAGTTGCTTTGCTTTCAGGACTCTCTCCGGCAGCCATTCTCGCCTCTAAACTTTTCTATGCTCTCACTCTCACCCGCTCAAGCGTGCCTGTGGTGTGCAGAGGTGAAATGGGTCCGGAGGTTGTTTGGGCTATTCACCGGTATTGCGGTATATGAAAAATTCATATCATAACGAAAATAAATACCGGTTTTCGGAACAAACCGGTATACCGCCCAACCCTACTATCTGCAATCAGCACATAAATGTATCTCTATATCGACTGTCCCGTCATATCTGATGTCAGATCAAAGGGGATTGGCACCGTTTGGCACGTTTGGCACGTGTAATGGAAACCCAACCTGATTTGATTAACACAGCTGCAAACTAATGAGTTCACATCCCTCTCAGCCAACCACAAACAGCCACAGCATCAGATAGGGAGTATATATTCAGCATCTGTCATCTTAGAAATGTCAAAAGAAAAGAAACAGAGTGAGACTGAGAGAGAGAAAGAGAGAGTGCACGTGCGCACGAGAGAAACGCAACATTGATTTCCAATTGTGGTGACCTCCTCCCAGGCTACCTTCGCATCATCAGCCCGTGGAGGTCTGCTCGCAGTTCCGTATATTCGGACACTGCGAGCTTGGACCTCCTGGACCAAAACATCAGTTTCCTCCTGGGAGAAGTTTGGCTGTCTGACGCTGCTGCTCTCTTCTGCCATGGCGAATTGAGTAAAGTCTCATTATGCCTTCACGCGGCGCATTTAAGGGCGAGGAGAGGGGCTCATTTGATTGGTGTGATGTGAATGGGCTGTGTAAAACCCACTCCACGCCTTCTCTCCTCCCTCTTTCCGACTTGTGCAGGTAGGAGGGATGGAGGTGGGAAAGACGAGTAGCTGCGCCAGAGCACACGGTGTGCCAAACTTGCAAAATCCGCCTGGCCACACCCAGTTGGCAAACCGCAGGTGTGCTGCGCCCCCGCCTCACCTGATCTGCGAAACTAGAGCCCATGGTGTCAAGGTGACTCATGTTGGTGCATTAGCCAATTGTTGCTGTAGTTTATTGGTTATTGTGACAGGCGTGCTAAAGATCAGCCTCACGGCAATTTTTACTTTTGTTTGTCGCATATGCATGTGTGTGTTTGTGTGTGTGTGGTTTTAAAATTAGTCAAATCTTATTACAGGTTTGTTTTTTGGTTTTTGTTTTTAGATTAGCTTCTTTTGTTTAGAGGGAGAATTTGCTAATAGTATTTTTTGTAATGATGAAAACATACAAACACATCTAAAAAGCAGATTTTTTTTTTAAATCGGGAAGATATTTGTGACATTTTTTTACATCGCCAATGTAATTCAGACAGAAATATTCTTGAGTTGCATGTTGTGATAATTTTGGCAAAGATAAACTTTTTTTCCCTGCTTTTTCTCTCAGTAATTATTGTCTACCTTCAAGGGTTTGACAGCAACCTGCCTCCTGCCTCAATGACAAGTTTGTGTTGGCTTTTTTAGCAGCGAAGGGGGGTAGGATATTAGGCTTAGATTTCCTGACAAGGCTTTTGAAAAATCTAAGCATGTCCTTTTCTCCCCTACACCTACACACATACACAAAAGGGCGCCTTTTACCTAACCTCTCAGATGCATTTTTAATTGCAGAATGATTTGACAGAGATAGTTTCCTGATGTGTGAGGTGCAGGGCGCATAAAAGGTGAAAAGAGGAGGGAAACACGGTTGAAGGCAAATTCAGGAGAGATCTGAGAATCCATTTATTCCATGTGACCCTGTCACTGCTCCTACCCTTACAAAAATGATTTTTAATAATGAATCGGGTGGGGGAGAAACGCAGTTGGGGGGGGGGGAGTGAGAGAAAGACAGAGAGGGAGAGAAGTTATCCCTTAAATAATCAATTATAAACACTTTGGTAGAGATCAGAGGCAAGGGATGGCTTTAAGGGGCTTTGGAGTGAGAGAGAGGAAGAGAAAGTGGAGGGGGCAGGAAACTGTCCTGAAATAAGAACGCTGGTGTGTGCCAGCGGGGGAGTCTCTGTTTGGCTCTGGGTTAGTGGTGCCGGGCAGCCAGTGGGAACAGTTGGAAGGAAGAAAGAGGTGGGGATTGATAGACACTGAGGGAGACCAGCGGTGCACTAGCTGAATGAGAAGCAGGGTATTGTGAGCTCTCTGTGCTAAGGTTCTCCCAGCATGCACACAGTGTGTAAAGCTCTCAGTTCGCGCCACTCCACTGCACAAACAACAGATATATGGTTTAGATTCTGCAGACAGTCTAAGTGATTATTCACATGGCACTGGCAGGTGGCACACTGCTGCATTAGTCAGATAATTACCGTCCAGAGTCATATTAGCGGGTCTGACTCTTTTTTTCGTCTCTTATTCTCCTTTCCATCATTTTTGTAATTGAGTAATTCTTAAAGCAAATTTGTTACATTTGCCTTGGTACATTACATCTGGCAAATTTTATTCTTCCCTCTAGTTCATTAACACCTCTAAATTCATTAAAGATGAATTACTGGGAAACGTGATTAATGGTTTTGGCATTTAAAGTTGATTCTGATAATTACAGCGGCTGATTGATGATGGTGAGAAAGAGTATGTGCTGTTTCCAGGGATTGCATGATGTAGCTCTTGCCTTAACTGTATTATTAAATGTGACACTTGGGACGGCGAGTGACAGACAGGTCAAAAAGATGTTTCTTTATTTCACAGACGACAGGTTTCAGATGCTGTCATCTTGTCTGGGGACAGATAGAGCGAAAAAAGCAGTTGTAACACCACTAGTTCCCCATGGGATGGTGTTTTTTCATCTTACCAGCCATTGCCATGATTGTTTTTTTCCTCGTCTCTTGAGTACATCCACTAAAAAAAAACCTTACATACCCTTAAAAAATACCCTGTCAACTTCCCTTTGACTTTGTTCTGTTATTCCATGGGTATTCGAAGTAAAAACACTGCTGAATTTACTTCATTTTTAAAATCTGATTTTCATTTCTAATGCATTGATGTGTTTAAACATGTAGGCATGTACTTACATGAAGTCTGGAGCTATGCTGCATCTGCTTAACTTTTGCTCCTCTATTGATGTTGAGGTAATCTTGGGAAGTTTCACACCTGAAAGTGGTTGCCATAGCACCTGAATTTCTACAGAATTGTGAGTTTGGAGCTTCAGTTTGGAGAGCTACTTCTGACAAAGAGGCACAATGTTAAGGAAGCTATAAAAGAAGGAAGGGTCATTACGTCTGTGACAGCATTCAGATTTTGCATTGGTGCCAGACTTTGGTGCCACTTCAGCTGAAGTTAATGAGGCAGGCATGGCAAGCCCCACTATTACCCATCTTATCTTTGCTTGTCCTTTGACTCAAAAAAGCTTCCACAAAATAAAAATACACACACTGTGTGAAGTTGACTGACGTTTTTTTCCTTTTAAGTCTAAATATGCACTTTTATTTTCCTTGTTATTGGTGTCCAAACAGATCATGGCTCTCTCCGTCTCTTGCATATAACTCAGCTCAAGCCTGTCATGATACATGAACAAACAGGGCAGTCTGACCTGTTGCACTTACCATACTGTTACAATGCTATACAGTTTGCCTCAGTGATTTACATTCGTACTAGTCATGTAGCTCTAATAGCTAGCACACGCAATGTTGTCATGATAACGATCAAGCTATAGAGACTGCAACATTTGCTCTCACTCACCAGGATTATTTCTTACTGACATTAATGGTTTCATCTCCAAATAAATGTAGGGTGCCTTAACAGTGATATTGCTGGCTAACATTAGCTAAACAAAGTTCAAATGGTAACTTTATTGAAGAACAAAGTAACAAGTAGGCCTGTCAGTAAGTAATAAAAGTCTTGATCTATAATAATTTTGAGGTTAGCGCCACTTCCTGGCAATAATATGAAACATTATGGCAAGAGCTAGCTAAAGTTTGCCTGATTTTTTCTTAATATCTTTAACAGTTTGAAGGTTGCTTGTTTAGTGATAATCAAATACGTACCTGCTGTATACGTGCTACACAGTGACGATCTGAAATCTGGTAGTACTAGTAGGTAGTAGTAAAAGCACAGTTGTATTTAGAAACATAAATGATAGCTACATTCCATTTAGGGGAGGTCTTGTGCATGCAGGCTAACTGGAAAAGCTTACTGGCACACTTAATGGAACTGAGCCATTGTTAACATTATCAGTTTCAACTGTGCTTTTCCCACTATGAGTTGTCAAGATGTCTGCTGTCCATTCAAGGTCCATTCAAGTCTGATCAGTGAAAACAGGTCTGACACCAGTGCGAAATTCGAATGCTGTCACTGATGTAATGATCTTTCCTTTTTTATAGTTTCATGGAACAATATAGAAAAGCTGAAGTAATAAGCCTGACTCTCACAGGTGATCAGTTGGAAGTAATCTATTGATTGTCTATTTAACTTGCATAGAAGAGTCTTGGGTCAAGATGTCTTAAAGTGGGAACACCCTCTAAATGAAGCATTTCAGTATGTTATTTCCATGGCCTCAGGAAGTTCAATCAATATTTGTGAACAGGCCCACTTTCTTTCAAACCAGAGAAGTCTCACACTTGTGATGTCTAGGGAGGTTCTTAACATCTAATTTCCCTGATTTTTATACATATGTTTGAACTTAGACTAGTCGGCCAGACTTAAAGTAAGATAACACTCAGAAATCAGTTAAAATTGAGCATAATTTAATATATAATTTTTCATGCTATTGTAGTGTTCTCAGCTCTGAAACAGAAAATGTACCCATATACTCAAAACATTCCCCAGGGTGCTCTCAGTGTCATTCGTAACATCTTTCCCATTCCATTGTCAATGGAGCAGCTCCAGGCTTTATACCTAAGGACAAAACAAATTTGAGTTTTAGCAGTCTAGTTTTTGTATTTGGATAACATATATGAATTTTGAAAATGGGCATAGTTCTCCTTTAAAATGGCAGCAAAGCATTTCATTGCAAAATCCTGTATACAAGAGAAAAAGTGGGAGGGAAGAATGGAGCAGCCATGGATAAGGCTTAAAAACAAGTGGTCCACATACTGAAATGTCCTTACCTTGCATTGTTTTTATAGTCTTTGTCGAATACTTCTGTGATTTCCTCACTCGGATGTGATTTGATGATCTGGTTTGCAGTACCTGCACTCACATGTCTTAGCTACCCTATTCAGTCAATCAGTCAGTCAGTCAAATTAATAAAAGATGCTTTGGATTCCTTCCTGATGAAAATAAAAACTTGTCACTCAAGGCTCAAACAACCTCCATGTGTCCTTGTTATCATCTGCTCACCCACCAAGGCCTGAAGGCAGAAGCTCATACATTGTTTATTGCATCTGTTTTCAATATTTTGATATAAAGTTTCAACGTTGTGAACTTGTGAAAATGGGGCATTGAGAATATTGGCGGTCTCATTCATCTCCCTCTGACTAAGGGCAAAGAGAAGCTGCAAGAAAAGACAAGATTCAGAAATTCTCAAGCAAAAGGACAACAGTGGTTTAAATTTCCAAAGCGATCAGTTTGAATGACATGAACAATTTTTATTTGTAGATGAAACTCTCTGAGACTATTTTTCAGAACGTCTTGACCTTAAAGCATTTTCTTAAAATAAAAAATTTCAGTGCTGGGCTGTTTTTGTCAACATTTTCTTTTTTATTGGAAAGTGTATTAATGAGATGCATCCTCTCCCACAGAGGTATGTATGTATAATTTAAATAACTAGGTATGAATTGGCTACAATTCAGGCTACATTTTACATTAAAAAGGATTTTTTTGGATACAGCAGACCTCTTAGAGTAACACTCTCTTTAGGACCAGAAGGTGGCTGCAGGGCGCAGTGTACAGACAGAAGAAAGACTACCATAATTAGAGCAACTTTCAAGTCCGGGATGTCCAGAGCAAAGACACTGGCTCAGTGCTTCAGTGAGCGGCAACGATAGAGGTGTGCAGAGATCCACCAGTTTAAACCCACATGCCTTCCAGCAATGTTTCAATATTCAGACTCTGCCTGCAGGATCCTGAGCGGTGCTCTTTTTCTCATCCTCATCCATGCGCCGTCTGAATGTCACTTTTTAATGTTTAATTAGCAATATAGTGTAATTAATGAAATATATATATATATATATATATAAACATAAAATCTAACCTCTGTAACCCTGTCGCTGCATCCTACATTTTTCGTTCCTAACCTTTTTCCTCTTTGCTGAACACAACTGTCAGTCATTATCTTTTAATGTTTCCTCAGCTCGCAGTCTTTTTATCTCACTATTCCCCTGCGATGGATTTTTTTTCTCCCCCATCAGTGGGGGTTGGTGAGGGAATTTAAAAGCATCAGAAATCATTTACAGATTGCTGAGTGTACAGTTCACACCAGCCCAGTTCACTGTGTGCAGACCTCAGAAAGGTGCAAGCAGCATATTCACGCAGTCCATCTAATTTATGGCTCTATTCAGTATTAAATGTGTGTGTGTGTGTGTGTGTGTGTGTGTGAACAGGTCACACTCGGTAAAAGCTCCAAATTAAATATACAGATTCGAGAGCCTCTGCTACACAGCAACATGCTGACCTGCAACTTTGTTGGTTAAACCTCCCAAAAGCAGAGTTCATGTTCTTTTTATCTCTCAGGTCCGAACTGTTATCAAAAAAGTTGGCTGTTTCTGAAGTTGTAATTTACTAAATGGAGCAGGTCTGCCTCTCCTGCTGTTTCCCTACTGATTGTGTTTGTGTGTAGTGTATTCATCTGTGTTTTTGATTTTGTGCTTGGTGTCTAACATGTACATTTTTACATGCATTGTCCTTAACTATTGGCAATAATATCCTCAAGGTTGTATTTATCATATAGGCAAAGGAATGTTATGCTGCAGCTTCGGCCACTGCAGCATTTCTCTTTTAATATGGGAAAGTAATTTTGTCCTAATGCCAGACTGACAGTTGCAATGGATATGCCAGGCCCAGGTTACAAATCAGTAGATGGGATGTGGCAGCAGCTAAAATACCGCTGCTGCACCCTTCTCCTGTCACTGAGTTTATGCTCCTGCTTACCAGAGGAGCCAACAGCTGGGCAGATAAGTACTGAGATTATTGTTTATGAAAGGAGGAAGGAAGGAAGGTTGTAGTAGAGTTACGATCACCTGAATCATTACCTAAACAACAGAGATGGGATCCGACAAGTGCCTCACTCCACTCATGCAACCTTGGGAGTCTGTTTATACTTGGCTTAGTCAGACAGGCTATTGCCAGTTTGTCTGACCCTGTGTCTTAGTAAACACAAAAAGCCAAATAACCTACTCTAGTGGCCACATTTTCTAGTGCCCTCTTCCTTTTCATCTTACCTTCATAGGTATTTGTTATGGTCTTGTGCTTATTTCTGGTTTCCTGGATTACATGAACTATAGTAACACTTCTCTGACTTTATAACGGGGATACACAGATTGGGAAATTCTGGGCTGATAGCAATACTGATATTTTTATTTTTTATTCCCCTTTTGTGCCAAGGAAACAAAGAAATCTTCATTAAAAAGGTAATTGTTTTGAAGTCATTCAGCCCTTCATAACACTATCATTGAATTGGCACAAATTCAATTATATGAATTTATGAAACAACCTTGAGCATAACCTGCTTTCACAAGGAAAACATCTTTTCAAATACATAAGTGCTTTAAAAGAGGTGGTGTGGCAGTGCAGTAGTCAGCACTATCACCTCACAGCAAAATGGTTCTGGGTTTGAACCCGCTGAATGGCTGGGGCCCATCCATATGGAGCATATTCACCCCATGGTTTTCCAACGTCCTCCCACAGTCCATAGACATGTAGGTTAGGTTAACAAGTAAGCACGAATGGTTGTCTGTCTCTTTGTGACTGTCCTGTGATAGTCTGGCAACCTGTCCAGGGTGTACCCCACCTCTTGAACAGTGTCAGCTGGGATAGGCTCCGGCCCCACTGCAACCCTGAAAAGATTTAATAGTTATAATGAATGAATGAATGAATGAATGAACTACCTGTTTACTCTATGTAATATATCATGATTCCCTCTCTAATATATCTTTTATACTGCTGTGAAAACATCAACAAATATCTCCATCAAACAAGTTTTGTGCCTAAAACCTACCCTCACCCAATGCTCATTTTTACTGAATAGAGCTTGAACGCATCATAGTGTAACTCATTGCAGCCTACGTTAACTGTTGGTTCCGGCCACCAGCTGCTAATAGCTAGCGTGACCTTGCTCTCCTTCTGCTGATGTCAACACGGATTTGTAGCATTATGATGGGAAACACTAGGAGGTGCCCACCTAATGCTTTGTTAGTGAGTTTAATTACATCCTTTCATCCTGAAGGCATCTAGGGTAAGATCGCTTTACATCCTGGACATGTTTTCTATTGTCCCGGGGATGATGGGACACCGTTAATCTTGAGCCCTACTTTTTTGCCTGCGTAAAATTCATGTGACACAAATTATGGCCACTGCCATCGGTGAATGTCGTCTGATATATTGATAGGCTGATGGCAGCTAACAAAGCCAATACTACAGATGCCTATATACTCTAGACCGATTCTTTGTATTGATACCGATGTTCAGCCAATAAATCGGTGCATCCCTACTTGTTTTTTTAGCATTTCTAGCGTTTTCCTATTAACATTTCATTTAAACTCTGTGATTGGTTAAAGGAGACTAATTTGTTGCCTTAACAAAAAATGTCCAACAAGTGGTTACCACTGACTGATGGTGTCCTGAAATAGTGCTTTCGTCCAATGTTTGGTATTTAGGTTTAAATTTAAGTGATTGGCCAGATAATGCCACCGTAATGAAAGGTCAAAGCCTGCAATTTGGAAAGGCCACATTACTTCTCTGCCATTTGATGTTGATCAAAGACGAAGACGAATGATGCATGTTGTTATAGATGCGGCCAGTGATGTCTGCAGGCTTTCAGGCCTCTCAGACAAGTGACATCAAGGGCTGAACTTTCAACAGTTTTGATGTTGCAGTGTGTGTACGTGTACAACCCCTAACATAAAACTGATCTGTTAGATGGCTTATTGTTGATTGCCCAAGCAGTGTTTGCTGTCAAAAAATACAATGTTATTAATAAACATATAAATTTCCCCGCATTTTTGTTGACATTTAAAATCAACAGTTACAAATAAGATATTATGAAGTGCTGCTTAGACAACACAAATAATGTTTTCAATTTTATGATTATAATGACTCTCCTAGCACACAACTCAGTTTGATTTCAGCAACGCTGCAAACAAAGAATATTGACTTGATTACTCCACTTAAAGTTTCACAGTACAATGCTACTTTAATGTGAAAGACCATTTCTTTCAGTAGTGGTAGAATGGAGTTTGATTGTATTTAAAAAATCAGTGTGCATTTTTTTTGCATGTTTAACAATATCAATAATTGTGCCTCAAGTTGATCCACAAAAATAGTAGTTCTGCAATATGTGTTGTGGCCATAGCTGTTAATCTTTAAATCTCAAAAGAAAATTTGAGTTTCACAGACTTTGTTTCCTTCATTCTAATGACTTCTATTAAATGAAAATAATGAGTACATTGCAACGGCATTGTTATTATAAATACTTTAAATTTTATTTTTAATTTTCAGGAAAGAATACAGAATAATTCATCCCTCTGGCATGAACTTGTATGAATCACTGGCATTAAATAATAATCATCAGTTTGCCGTCACTCATTCATTTATTTAATGGCATTGTGTGACTCATGTGCGTAATGGAAAAAGGATGCGTCAGATTTTGCAAAATGCATTCCCCTTTCCATTAAGACTCTCTGTCAGTATCCGTAACTGCTTATCCTGTTAAGGGTCATGAGGGTGCTGGAGCTTACCTCAGTTGAAATAGGGTGTGAGGCGATGTAAACCCACACAATCACAGGGCTGACACACAGAGACAGACAAACATTCAAGCTCACATTCACACCTACGGGCAATTTTAGAGTCACCAATTAACCTAAACCTGCAGTTTGGTTTTGGGACTGTGGGAGGAAGCTGGAGAACCTGGAGAAAACCTGATGCAGGAAGAGCATGCAAACTCCACACAAAAGGGCCCCCATCGGCCGGTGGGTTTGAACTTGGAACCCTCTTGCTGTGAGGCTAACCACCGTGCCGCCTTAAAAAATATAAAACTTTCTCTAAGAAACATAAGTTATTCTTTCCAGGATGTCAGAAATTTTCTGAAGTAATGCTTTCTCCTAGTACTTTCTATTTCCCCCTCCATCTCTCATTCATTGAGGAAGACGAGGCATTGTTGTGCATGTGAAAACAGTAGACTTCACAGTCGTAGGGCTTACACATGCTGTACAGTGCCAGAAATAGTTTGTGATAATGAAAAGACAGAAAAGGTGTGAAAATCTGTCATAAATCTTGAGAAATATGGGAGAATAGTGACCCTGGGAGGAAACTGGGAGAGGCCAATGAAAAACGAGAGTCTCCTGGGAAAATCGGGAGGGTTGGCTGATCAATGCTTTTTTTTTTTTTTCTTTTTTTTTTTGTACTTGATGGGTACTGGCTTCATAAAGCCTGATTCATGTTTGATCCTGTGTTTATTGGGAGCCATTGCGCACCCCCTAGTGCATGGTAACCCTTGGACAGGCACAAACAAATAAATAGCAGCCTGTTGTGTATGATTATGACTCAACCTGTCAGTGTTTGTCAGCCTGAAACGAGAGTAGAACTCCTTTGGGTAAAAACACGCTCTTTTTTTTAATTGAAAAAGAAATAAGTGTTTTGGTTTTAATATTAGGTTAACTGCAGAAAAGACAGGTTTTTTTCAGGTCATCGCAAGTGGGGTAAAACAATTTGAAGACTGTTCCTTTTGTTGATGAAATGAATGAATGAATGAGTGAATATTTCTTAGATAGTTATCAGCCTGAGGTTCTCAAAACCAGCTTGTCTATTGACGTTAGCTTCAACACTTAGCTCTTACTGCACTGACACAAAAGCCTCCATTTTCTACTCCAAGGCACTGCGCAGAGTCACAGCTAGAATAATCACTTTGTCCAGCAGGCTATAAGAAGTGGATTGTTGGCGCTGAGAACAAGGACCCACTTTTTATTTATTTCTTTGATAGTCCCGCTCTTGTCATGTCTGGGTCTCACAGTGTCTTTTCCTTGAGACACAAAATGTAGACGGCCTTAGTTTTCTGGTTCAGAGCCTAGTTTAGTCGGGGAGCAGAGCTTCACTTCATGTGTCAGAGAAATAAAAAGCTTCCACTTAACACTGTTGTGCATGACTTCATCCTGCAGATTATGCTCAACCGACTGTAAGGGTTGGTGTGTCGAAGAGAACGGTGGATGCTGGTCTGCCCACCTGCATGCGAGCGTTGGGTGTGTGTCTGGTTAACGTGTGTGAGTGTCTTCTTTGGCACACAGGCTTTCGTGTGATGCAGATGTGCATAATCAAAAGTGTGTGATGGAAAGAAAGCAAGAACAATTTAAATCTTCCTTTATAGCGAGTTGTTGTACCTAAAGAGGGGTGGAGGGTGTATATTCAAAATGAACTAGTTTGTACTAAATGTTGTCTGAACATGTCAGAAGGCAGAAGTTTGCTCATGATGTTGCCCTGTCGATACAAGTGTGTGGGTCTCTTTGTGTGCGGCAAGCAGGAGAGAAAACAGTTGTTTTACTGTAGTAAAAATGTTGTATTTAAAAGGCTAAACACCATCAAAGCTGGATTGAATTAGAATATTTTGTTAGATAAAAACATGTTGTGAATTCTGGAAATGATTACATCTGTCTTTTCAATAAATTTTGACTTTCTGACTTTAAAACGGTCTTTAAAAGTTATTGGAAATATTCGGATCACACGAGTTGGAAACAATCCTACGCAGCCACCACTGGAGTCTAATTCTCCAGATAGTTTAATAGTAATAATGTTAGTTTAGCCTAATCTTTATTTGTAACAAATAACTGGTTTAAACAGAATGAATAGATTTGGCAAAAGAAAGCTGATTTAGAATTCGAATGTCAACATTGTGAAAGAAGTTTTGAAGCTTCAAACTGTTCTGTACAGCCCTAGTGTTTATATTTGGCTAATTAATTCATCAACAAGTGTATATCGGTACTGAAACAATATCAAAATGCCACTGGCAATAAAAACTATTCAAACATTACCCTATTTTTAAGTAATAAGTTATAGTCTGTGTTGAGAAGTTGCATTCAGGTCTTAACCATGTGACACTGTTGTTTATTATATGAAATTCTGTTTTACAAAGTAGTTTGGCCTTTTTGGTCTCTGTAACTTGATTGTGTTATGTTTATTTATCTTGAACTGCAGGGCTAGATTGGTTTTAAATCGTGCAAACTGTGTGCCATAAAAATACCACTTTGGTTGTTCTGTTTTATGGCATGCAAATAAATCTAAAAAACACAAAAGGTTTGGTCCATGTCAAGAACTGTCATACTGTTTAGAAAACACTGATGTGGTATTTATGCTTTACCGCCCACCCTGAGGGTGCATGCTTGATCCCAGTGTGAGTGTGAACATACAATATGTGTGCACTGGTATGCATGATTACATGTATGCAGATCCCAAAAGCTTTCAGTAGAAGCGCTGCAGGTCAGCGCACTCTAACCTGGAATGCGCCTCAGATTTTCTCTCACAGACGAGACCTCACGCATTTAGCAGGAGGAAGAGAGCAGCAGTAAACAGCTATTACTATGCACCGTCACAGTCTGGACCAGCATTACAATTACTGCCTGTCTTTTGGTCCAAGTGGATCTGCTTGCCCATTAGTGTCATATATTAAAATGTGGGATACCAAAAAGGCATCATTTTTTTGCAGTTAAACAGGTCTTAATGAACTGTTTGGGTAATGAGGCGGCCAGCCATGAGGCAGAGAGGAACAATGGCAAACATGGCAACTGGCAGCGCCTGGTGAGTCCACTTTGTCATCAACCTGCCCTTGCCTGTCACTAGGAATAGGCTCCATTTCCTGGTATTATCCGTGATGTTATTCCCTCCCTCGGTTCACTCACATCAATATTGCATAGGGTGACCATGATATGTGCGTATTATATTTCTCTTGCTAAAAGTAAAGACATTATCCAGTATGAAGGAGCTTCCAGTACATTATCTGCTATTCTCTATGTGCATCTGAGTGTGCGAATACTTTCATGTCTAAACCAGCACTTTGCATGCTTGTGGCTGCATTGGTTTAAGCCATTAGGAAACACTGGTGGAACTCATTTAATTAATCATCAACCATAATATAGTGACATGTGTATGATACATGTATCATTCATGGACACCCATTAGTTTACCAGACTGTATTAGTCAGTGTGTCACCGGCAGTCATTAGCTGAGGGAAACAGAAGGTTTGTCATCTCACTCACACTGCTGTGTAAACCATGCTCTTTTCTTCCTGTTGGCTATTCTGTTTTTGTGAGGCATTAACGAGGGGAGCGATGGATTGAAGGTTAGAGAAGTGGGCCAGTGAGCGGAAGATTAGCCTACCAACCAGCTGGGAAAATTTGGGTTGGGGAAACAAAAGTGAAACAAGCACTGCTTCCTTAACATCTATCATTAAAGTGCCCTTGAGCAGAGACAGTGAATCCAAAATATGCTCAGTGGCCAACAGTAAAACACTGGTGCGAATGTGGGTACTGAGGAGGACGGGAAATGAGAGGCAGAGGGTAGTGGATGGATAGAAGATGACGAAAAGGTTTTATCATTTGTATTAAGAATGTCATCAGTGATGGCAGGATGTCATCACCCTCAGACCATATTAAAGATATGAATATATTTGCCTCAAGTAAGGGTTCAAATGGAAATGTAATTTTCTGTGACAGCAATGGATGTTTGAATTTGAATAACACACTGTCTGTTCCCTTCTCACTGCTGAAATCATTCCTTGTTTAGAAGAACTACATGACCTGCACGCAGGAAACTGTGATGCTCAGGGCGGGATTGTTTTCTGGCACACATGACACAGTAACAAAGACTCTACAGGCCTGAGAAGTTTTTGCTCAGTTGGTATAGCAGAGCTTCAACAGATGACGGACTCCCAAGTGAGCCAATTTAACGCCAACCAGCTCTCAGCTGATCTCAAATTATGTGCTTGTTTTTCTTTGAATTATAAAGCCCATTTTCACAGTGCAACCAGGATCCTATAGGGCTAGATAAATATAGTAATGTGAGAATAGACAGATTCTCAAACCAAAAATATTATCAATATTTGCTGAGAGGCTTGCAGTAATGCATTTGTAAAATAAATACACTAGTGGCACTTCACACCAGGATGAGTTTGTCAGTATATAATCACCTCTGTGGCTCTGAGCAGTGTAGTGAGGAAAATTCAAATGTTACTTAAATCAATGTCTTCTCCTTGGTGCTCAGTGTTTCCAAAAACTCTGAGCACCGTATTCAACATTTAGTATACTCGACATCTCCAGACTCAATCTAGCTATTATCTTGCACAGCATTAGCAATCAAATCTTAATTATGAATTTGTAATACCTGACAAGCATTAACTATGAGAGAGCAATTCACACACAATGCTCTGTGGAATAGTAAGGCTGAAGACATGCACCGGAGTCAAATCCTAATTTGCCTCCCTTGAGCTTCTGTGTTCGTGAAAGATTTGTCTCATAAATGAATTCCCTTGTCTTTGCATCTGCCAAAAAAGTCTCTCTAAGGTCTTGAGGAAGACTTTACACATGGCAAGGCGGGTTCACTTGTATATCACCTTTCAACAGCAATACAATTCAAAGTGCTTTACATGAGACAGAAAGGCATTAAGAAAAGACATAAAGAAACACAAGGCAACACAGTATTATTCTGCCCTGTGGTCACATACTGTGTGATGGATGATTTTACAAGTTGGCTACTGCTAGAACCTCAGCTGTCGCACGCCCATAAAAACAATGCAGTCATTCCCACTTTATTTGATAAATAACATCTGTGTACTTCGGGTCATCTTTGATCCGACTTTGAAGAGAGTCTAATGAAAAGTGATAAACAATGGCAGAAAGGCACAATACTTCTCTTCTGAGGAGATGACACCAATCTGACAGGGCACAGGGGAGGAAAACAAAGCATAAGCAGAAGTTCAGTGGGGAGCGGCTGAGAAGCTCTGGTGAAATGAAAGAGAGGAGGATGGGAGAAGATGTTTGAAAGGAGATGTGGTTTTGCTCTCAATAGGGGCCAGAAGTCCAGAGCCAGATGCATTTATTGGTGTTTTTCATTCACTATACCAAATAATATTGTGAGTAACCTTCCTTTGTATGAAGTTGTGCTGGCAATATACTGTATGTTTTGGAGAAGATGTTGTTGCAGTCTGGATAATGTTCACTGATGTGGTTTTGTTTCACTGCAGGAAATGTTTCACCCACTGAAATATTGCACAAGGAAGGTTGGGGTTGATGTTGACATCCAAAAACTGGGGTTTGCACCTCATGTTGCAGTGGAGGTTAGGGTTACGTGATAAGGGAAAGATATTGAAAAACGAATATGCCAGAATAAACCTCATTCATTTTCCGCAACTGCTTACCCTGCTGGGGGGTCGCGGGGGGGCTGGAGCCTATCCCAGCTAACACTGGGAGGCGAGAGGCGGGGTATTCCCTAGACAGGTCACCAGACTATCGCAGTCTGTGGGAGGAGGCTGGAGTACCTGCAGAAAACCCACGCTGACACAGGGAGAACACGTAAACTCCACACAGAATGGCTCCCCCACCCTGGGTCCAAACCAGGAACCCTCTTGCTGCGAGGGGACAATGCTAACCACTGCATCACCATACCGCCAAAGACCATTAGAATATTTTTGTCTTTTGAGATGTGTATCAGATTAGACCAGAGCGATATTCAAATTTTGTGCTGTGAATACTACATAAGGTGAAAAGGTAGGTAGGGCTGCACAATATGGCTAACATATTGATAATTATTGATATTTATCACAATATATAATTTGATAATGCTGCCGGTAAGAGGAATATCCTGGTAATCACTAAAGCCTGAAGAAACCAGAGGGTTCACTGGTTAACGATTTAGATTACAGTTTATTTAGCATATAAAATAGAATAACATTAACATTTAGCTATGCAAACATGGCCTGGTTTTAGAGTATATAAATATGAATATATATATATATATATATATAGGCTTTCCACTTTTGGTACAGTTAAGCTGAAGATTGACAGGAAAGTGGGGATGCAGCAAAGGGCTGCAAGTTGGAAATGAACCCTGACCACTGCAAAGTTCTCAGCCTATATGGGGCGCACACTCCACCAGGTGACCTAGAGGTTGCCCCAGGTTTAGAGTATATTTTATAGTATTAAATAACATCTAAATGTGAATATTTAACTTTGCAAACATGCTCTATCTGCCTGAACCAATCCTAACCAGTTAGTCTGCCTTTTTACTTGTTAAAATAATGTTATGGTTGCTGAGATGGTACCTTTTCACATGATGAAAAAGATTTGTTGCATTTCCCTTGTTTATTGGCACCAACCAATGGAATATTTTGCAGGCCATCTTTATCTGCGCTTCTTTGCTTTTGAGATATCAAAATAACTTCCATATGATTGATGTTTATTTGCCTAATTGTTACCATAAGGAGCAGATATTGTAGGAAAAGACAAATGCTAAATGTTTTGCAGAGAAGTTCAGTATTGGAGACAATCTTGCGATGGGATCAGCTGTGATACTGTGATACAGCAATCTGCAATGTGGACCAGGGGTATAAAGTGGGAATGACCTCTTCTCTACTCCTGGCCCTCTTGCTTGGGCCAATTTCATCTTCAACCCCAGTCTTTCATTGTGATCTCAATTACATACCTGTAAAGTTTAATGACTGCATCTTGCACGGTTGTGACGCCATCGCATCGACAAAATCAATCCACAGACAGACATGTAAACACGTGGCAAAATATTGTAAACAGCCTCTGTGGTAGTTCCCGCTGCAATTGGTGTCTCCAGGACCACATTTTGACACGATGACACACTCACAAGATTAAAACAGCACCGGCCGTCGCAACGCTGTCACGGCTTGTAATAAACATTCCATATTTGTAGATATAAAAACATAATGCAGGCAGCATTACTTTCACTAAATGTATTAGATTATGCAAATAGCTTTATTGTTCAGAAGGGCAGAACATTTTTTGGCATATTGCTCTTATCATTGTTTGTGCTTTTAAGAAAGCTACGGGGTATGACAGACATTCCTGAGTGCACAATTTTATAAAACTTAGTAATGCTTTGTGAGCAATAAGCAGTGTTGGTGGGACACTGAAAACTAAGTGGGTAAAATGAATGGATCTGTCAGACAGCAGGGGGAAATGTGATTGAATTTCCCTCTTTGGCTGCCGCTGATATACGGACTCTATTGAATTGTGTTCCCTTATTTGTGCTCCAACACTTAATTACGAGAAGTAAGATACAGTAGTTTTCCGCCTCAGTATTTTGGCTGTCCACCAGATGAACCTTAAAAACACCAGCACTGAGTTGTCTCTAAAGCTATCTGGTTTAATTGAAACCTTCTTCCCACACTTATTCATGTTAGTCTGAAACTGATAAACAAGAAAAACTACAATATTCTAACACAGACTGTAGGAGTCCTCCCTGCACTTCTGCTGCACTGGGACAGCAGAGACCACAGGCCGTGTGTCCTGACCGAGGAAGGCATGTGTTAAGACAGCATGGCACACACGGGTGTCATTAATATCTCAGCGTCTGCTGGAACTATTGAGCGTCAGGTAGTGAAAAAGTGATCCAGCACTCTCACACCCAGCACGCATGTCGATAGCACTTCACCCAATACACTTGGGGGAAATATGAGTCCCCCCTTCTTTGCAAAGACACCATAATAGGCAATTAAACAGCTCATCTGGCAGAAGCAAAACAAGGTTGATGAAAAGGAATGGAGCATTTAGAGGGTGACTAATTAACACTAGATCTGGAATGGAGCCAATGACATGTTTCTGTTTCCTGTGTATCGAACTCTCGGAGCTGATGAGTGGGTATATGGATGGGAAATTGCAGCTTTGAAAAAGTGGCTTGTATTACATTTCATTGGAGCCTCTTCCACTATTGTTGTTAATCGTGTTGTGTTTGAGCAGGTAATGTAGTTTCTGGGGCTGAAGAGTGTAGTCATCCATCCTAATAATAGTGCTCTTGGTGTGCTTTACATGTTATTGTCTCTCACTTAGCTCAGGGAAATAGGTTTCCCAATAGGTCAGTGCAAACAAGCTGACGGCCAAACACATTAGAGTGTGTTTGAGTGTGTCTGTATCCGAGGAGGGTGTGAAGATGTGACAGTATGATCAGTTGGTCTGTTTCATAATAATAACACTTGTAAAAACCTAACTCGTGCATTTACAGAATAAATACTTAATGTTTGAACTGAGCTCCTGAAATAAGTTGCACTGCATGTCTTTAAAAATATGGCTATAAACTTGTTTTAACCACAGCTTAATAAGTATTTATTATTTACTGCATGAGCAAGGCAGTAAAGCTTGTACAGAATCTCACACCAAAGTATTTATACCTACAGACTATTGCAGAAAACCATAGCTCAGACATCCGACTTCCCTCCAGCGTTGCCAGCTCTTTAGCTGGTCCTCAAGGCATGCATCACTAGCCACCTGGGACCAGATTTACACCACGTCCCTGTAATTAGAATCCAACCTCTCCAGCTGAGATACGACCAGAAGCTCACTCTATTTGGATATTTACAAACCATGCAGCTGCAGCTCCTACTGTACGTGCTCTCAGACTTAGGGACAGACTCTGTGACGTGATTCAACAAGCTTTAACATAAGCCTGCAATATGTTGAACATTTTTTTTAAATTTCCCAGATGAGAGGACAAAGAGCACGTAATTTCAGAAACCTCTATAGAAGCAAGATCCCCTCCTTATGACTGTGTGTAACCCCAGACGAATTCAGGGTCAGTTCATATCAATTATATAGGAAAAAGCCAATTTGTTGCGGGTTGTCTTCTGGGCATAGGGGCTCTCAGTGTTTTGCAGCGTAATGAAAATATTCAGTCACACTTAAAGAAAAATGAAGACTCTTACTTTCTCAAAGCCAGTGTGTTTTGGCCCTCAGGACCACTGATATGCTCACAGTCTTAAAGGTGATGCAGGTTGGGCTGCACGTGTCTGCCAAAACTGCAGTTCCTAAACCAGGTATTAAAGAAAGGAATTCAACTGTTTGAGTTGGCTGGGAAATCAGACTTCACTATTTAAAGGGGCAGTTCACCACATAATCAAAAATAGATATTTTTCCTTTCTACCTGTAGTGTTCTTTATCAGTCTGGATGTTTTTTGGTAATATCGGCCGTAGATATGTCTGACCTCTCTCCACTGTAATGGAACTAAATGGCAATCGGCTGATGGTGATCAAAATGCCAAGAAAATAGATAAATGAATAAAAAATTAATTTTAAAAACTTAACAGCAATGACTCTTTCCAGAAACCATGACCTGGTTACTCTGGGTAATACAAACCTTGTTGTGAGCAGTTTTATGTAGGAACTATTTGCTGTCTGCTGAACTACACTTGCCAGTTGTACCAACACACAGGAGGAAGTGTGAATCAACTGCTAGCTCACCTAGCACCACTGAGCTCAGCCAAAAAACTTGCAAAATAATGTTTACATCCCGCACTGACATGGGCATGAGCCTCTCGTCCATGAGTAGATGCATGCTTCCTTCTGCGCAGTGATACGGTTGGCGGGTGTAGTTTGATAGAAACAAAATAGTTTCGACATGAAACTGCTTAAAACAAGGTCCGTGCATTGAGCAACTGTGTCATGGTTTCTGAAAAGAGACACTGCTGTTGAATTTCTCAATTTCATATTTTTGACACTTTTATCAACACAAAACGAGTGGCATCTAGTTCCATTATTTTTGAGAGAACGCAGACATTTCTATGGCCAATATCTTCAACACTTTGCAACACACAAAATATGGAAAACCATCCCTTTAGCCTTGGTCCTTTGTTTTAATCGAAGACCACAAGAAGAGCGTTAAAACCCACCTAAATTTGGTTTAAAGGTGTCTTAAACAGGTCTTAAAAAACATAAAATTTAACTGTGTAGACACCCTGAACATAACACTGCATTTTTGCAGCAACAACTCTCAGATCAAATCATCCATGAAAATGTCTACTTACAGTTCCTAGCTAGCTAGCGATTTTTAAAATTGTGCATACTTGTACTGTTAATTAAGTATCTCAACTCCTCTATATCTCCTCTTTACAACTCCTCTTCGTCTCTTCCTGTCCTTATTCATTCCTTTCTTTTTTACCTACTTTCTTCCCTTCCTGAGTTCTTTCTTATCTTGCATTCTTTACCCCGCATTACGAGGGATGAAGCATCACTTCTCCAATCTGTTCTTTCCTTATTTCCCCCTTCTGATTTCCTTTCTTACTTCCATTCCTCCTTTCCTTATTCCCTTCACCATTACCACTATTCTTTATCTCTCTTTTCTGTCTTCCTTTCTTTCTCATTCCCACCTCCCTTCTCCAGTTATTTCACTGTTCCTGTCTCTCCTCTCATACTTGCAACAATCCTGCTCTTCCAATAGTTCAACTGCGTCTCAAGCAGTAACTCTCAGCACTCAGCAATCATGCTGCATTTCTCCTGAAAATGCACTTTTTTGGGGGGGGGGGTACATCATCACCCCCCCCATCATTTTATCTGTCCCTTTCTTCTCTTTCTTCTTCGCTCTTGTTGCAGACGTACAGCGGCTCACACACAGTAGATCATTATAGTGAATTGTGTCATGCTGATGATACATTTACAGTGTTTTTCATGGCTATCCCATACATTTTAGCACCATTAGTGCACCTAAACAAAAGGAGAAGAAATATTGAATGATCATTACTTGACGGTGATATTACCTTGTCTTCTTTGTAGACATGGAAGAAGGGGACTTCTCAGTTGTGCAATTGCATTATGTTGTGCTTTGCTAGTAGAACAGTCACACCAGTAATCATGTTTTCTTAGCTTTACGACACATCAGATATGTGACCAACCTATTTTATATTTGAACAGATTATGAATGAGTATGAAAACATCATTTTGGTTGTTGTATACATGCAATTTGTCTGCATAATGTCCATCGCATCGCGCAACTGAAAGGAAAGACAGGACGAACATAAATCATAATCCCTCAAAAGAAAGAAGGGATTATGATTTTCATTCGGACAAATAGCTTTTCTTCTGTTTTCCACATTACAGTTAATACACAGTGTTGCAAATGAACAAATAATGAACAGAGGCCAAACAATAAGCCCATTGTGAGAACGTGTTAATTCTGTACTCTGCTCCAAGGTCAGATTTGTATGCCACAGCATCTCTCGTACAGTACAATTTATTTTCCATGTTTTCAGCATTTATCAAGCAACTGCACTGAAGCCTATGCATTCAAACTGGATGATTATATCAGTGTATTCTCTGTGTATGGATCAGAGAGAGGGAGACAGATAGTTTGTCCGTTGTGTGTGTTTGTGTGACGCAGAAAGCTGCAACTATACTACATGTATGGCAATGTAACTGTGTCAAAAAAGCAATCTAAGATTAAATCGAAAAAGCCCAAGAAAAGAAAAAACAATGTTCTCACAGTGGGACATATACTGTATATACATGCGGTGGTTTATGGTAATGCAGTTGGCTTGCCAGTAGCCCTGGCTGGGATGATGATGATGAGGTGCAAATCTAAAAGCCATTACACCTCCCTATGAGTTCTATTATCACCGCTGACTGATAATTGCATTGGGCTGTGGTGCTACGGGAGCGACAGCCTGGTGCTGGTGCTTTTCTTTATGGTGCGGCCCCGATATGATCTTCAGGCGCACTGGTGCGAACACTCTGGACTTTTTATGGTGTCCTTTTGTGTCACTCGGGCCAGACGGAGCTGAGACTGAGAGATAGCAGTTGGAAGAAAAGGGAGAAGAAGTTAATGTTAATTAACAGAGAAGAATGAAGGAGGGGAGAGCAAAATCAAATCTCATTTATGAGAATATTTACTGGTCCTCTGCTCTCGTTTTTATTCATCCTTTTCTTTCAAAGAAGAGAATAATGAAGCTGGTTTTACTATTAAAGGGATGATGGGTCATGCAAGGACGAGTGGAGAAAGGTGAACCGAAATGACATCTCTCCTATAACATCACTAATTTAATGCTGTTATTATCAGTGTAAGTGGATTTTCATCTCTCAATTTGCATTCCAACATCCAGTCATTGATATTTAACTTTAGATGAGCTCGGCTAAAAAGACTCCCCCAGGAGAAGTATGTTGGTTTCAATGGGGATTTTCATTCTCTAACAAAAATAATGAGGCAGCTGTAGCCAAGAGATGAGGATAATAAGCTTGTGGTCACTGGTGAGATCTTTAGTCTGGCTGAGAAACTCGTGGTTGGAGAGGCAAGACAACACACTCCATTAACTGATCAACTACCACTGAGATGCCTTAGAGCAAGGCACTAAACTTAATTAATCCAGCAGAGCTTCCCACCACCACAAAGCTGTTGTTGTATTAGGAAGCTCCTAGGTGTGCCTGCGTGTTATTGCATAAAATTCCCATGGAAGCTTCCTCAGTCAGAGCTTTTCCTGGAAAAAAACGATAATAACAACAAAAAAGCAATTGAAACACGGCGCAGTCAGAGCCTATTTGGATCCATCGTCTTTGGATCATGTTAATCAGTGCAAGATGCATCCCATTTAATCATTTACTGCTAAAGAGACATCATAAACTGAGCATGCAGCAGATCAAACGTTTATTTGCATGTGCCTGTTCCCAGGCAGCTCAAAAGACTGCTCAGCAGCATCATCACTCCCATTTACATGAATCTGGTGAAGCAGTCAGAACATAGCTCATCTCCCTCTCCTTTGAGCTTTGAAAAAAGATGCATCTGCAATTATTTTCCTTCTCTTCTGCCTCATCATTACCTCAGAGACCTCCCTCCATCTCCCTCTGGTTTCGTCTTGGTTGTCTATCAAGAGCTCTGCTTTGATATTCATGTAGCCGCATGATTGAGATGCAAAAGAGATAGTTGCTAGGTCCTAGGTCGTCTTCTTCTCCTTCACTGTTTCCTTTTCACCTCTTGCACCTCCTCATTCTCCTCTCCTCTCAGGCCTTGGTTCATCCTCTCTGCTACTTCTTTGAGGTTGTTGAACTGAGTTTGTGCCTGCGTTGCAAAAACCGTTTTATGTGATTCACATATTAATCTTTAGTTTTAACCACAGAACACATCATGACATGCTCTCAGGTCAGCGTGAGCTTTGTAAATGAAGGAAAGAAGGGAGGATAGTAAGACCACCTTTTTCTTTTCCTCTTACACACTCTCTAAATTATTACCTTCTTCTGCATGTTACGTCCCATCCAGACACATCCTTGCTTTTTGGTCAGTTTCTGTTGAAGCATTTCAAAGCCCCACCACTCGTCAGACTACAGAAAAAACGTTCTGGCCTGCAGCCACAACTGGTCTGGTGTAAAGAGTTGGTAATTTGCCCTTCAGGACGAGTTAAACCTACTTCTAATTCTTGAACTTGTGTGAGACTGGAAGAAAGTTTTGACCCTCTGAGAAAAGAACACATTTGAGAAAGAATTCGGGCGAAGCCACTTGATCCGGCTTTGCTGTGGATTTGCGATTTCTTCCTGCAGAGTGAACTAAACTGAACCTTTACCCTTTTTTTGCCTCGTAGTGTCTCTGAGGGGTTGCCGTAATACACCTTTTGTTCAGTTTGTCACATATCTTTGTGCACCTCTTCATTATTGTGACAGCAAGAAAATGGTGATGTGGCTTGGCTCATGTTTCTGAAAAATATGCTGTAAATCTTGTCTCCAACTGTTAGTTTACACCCACGCTGCTGGGAATACATCTCACACACATGCCCATTCATCTTTTCACACACACATTAAAACAGATACTCACATCAGGCAGAGCTAGTGTTGCAACCATGGCCTTTTGATACCTTGGTCCTCAGAGCTGTAGGAGGACAAGTTGTGCAGACCTCTGAAACGTGTTAGCATCCACCCACCAACCCACCCACCCACCCCCAGCCACAGCATTTGCACCACTGACCTTTTCAGACAGGCACGCTTGTGCTCGGCCCCAGCCGCATCTGTAAAGCCAAAGCCAATACCCAGTGATTTATTTCATTTGGCTGCTCGAGTACATCCTCTCGGCTGAACCGCTCTGCCTTAGGCAAAGATAAAGCTGCAGCCTGAGCCCTGGGGGGATGCTGTGGATGTCCCCCCTCATCAACTCTCAGCCACTGTCACATCCCCACCCTGCGCAGAGACACAACACAGGACAGGGATCAGCGTTAAGAGGTTGTGCCATGCCTAGGCTTCACGTTAGGGTTCTGGAGCACAGCCAGACACATTGACTGAGCCACTTAAAATGGGAAAGCAGGCAATAAGAAAAGCAGCACAGTGGTCAGTAGGCTGTTGTTTGACAACCAGGCGGTGTCTTGGGGGCTAAAACCCCACTGTCTTTGTGTAACTGTGAACAAGAGTGGCAGGAGAAGGAAGCAGGGGATAGAGGAGGCTGGAAATGGGCTTTGGAGGACATGGACCTATAGAGCCTTGCCTGCAGCAAGAGCATTTGGTATTCGCCCTCCGAGGGTTGTGTCAGCAAACTCTCAGAGGTCAGCTTGGGAAAACACATCTCTCCCACACTCCTGCTCTCTGAGATTGGATAAATATACCAAAGTTTTTCAAAGAGAAGACTTTGGAGTGTCATCTCATATGAGCATGTTGAATGTTGTCTGCTGTTCTCAGACTATCCGAGGCTTCATGCATAATTGTATCAGCACAAATTTCAGGGTCTTGGTTAGACCTGAAAAACAGAACTGCTTGCGTGATAATGTTCGCTAATGGGGATTTTTCCCAGCAGTAACAGTTGCTGTTGGCATTTTGGAAGTGTATGCGTTTGAAGCAAAAAGTTGTAGCCCTATAAAATGGCATGGTTAGGTAATTACTGTTACTATGCTGCAAAAGTGCTTAACCATTATGTTTATGTATTGCATGGTGTACAGGAAACAAGTGCGAGAAATAAAGAACATGCCTTGGATAAGAGTTTATCTTTATACATAAATATCTATGGCTACACATAAATAGTTATGAGTGATTATATGTCTCTGTTACGGTGCACTTAAGAGCAATCATTAGTTGCATCTACCACAAGGCAGATATGTTTGAAATGAGGCTCCTGGTATAAAGGGAAAGCTCAGATTGTCCCCACTGATCTGGATTACACCTTAGCGCTCATTTCAGCAATAACACCTGCAAAGATTTGGGCACCGTTGCTAATGCTCTGCTGCTGTTAAAATAATCTTTGTTCATGGCTGCCCCTCACCAAGGTGCTGAAATTTCTTTTGTGAGTCTACTGTAGAATTACTGTGTTTTGTCTTTCAAATTAGAAACAAAAAGAACATCAGGTCAGGTATTGCACAAGTGTCCATTCACATGAATATAAAACAGGAGGAAAGTTATCATCATACCGCTCATCTTGCATCAGGGAAGGTGCGATGAGAGCCCTTGTTCCCTTGGATGAATGGCCCTATTCAAACAGAGATTCTGCGATACTGCTGTAAAGAGGATCCACCATAACGCTGGCTTTGCTTTTTTTTACACTGAACCAAACAACGCCAGCATAGTGCTGCCCCAGTGTGTGATTGTAGATAACTGTGATTTTACACAGACGTCGATTCGTTGACTCTTTTACAACCTTTGCTGCAGGCGGGCGCGAAAACAATGCCCCTCCCCTCTTCAGCATTGGCACGTTTTATACAGAACAGTGAGGCAGAATAATGGCGCAACAGGCTTGAACAGGCTGTAGAAAAGGGGCTGATGTGTCAAGCACACAACACGTGTCAGTCTGTCTTGTGCAGCTTATTTTGAGCAGTGTGTGAATCCTCTCTAAACCTCTTGAAAAGCTGATTGGTGGCCTTTACGTGCTGGATGGTTAAGTGACATTCAAGACCATGCCATGCTGTCTCTTGCTGGATATAATGATACAGGGACTGTCTAATGATGCCTCTCGTTGGAGAAGTAGATGTCTGTAACAAGGGATAAGCACTGTTTTTTGTCTTTGAAGCACAGGTCTATGATATTGCCAAGAATTTATATTATGTGGTTTAGAGCCAAGTATCATAATGTCAGAGTGAATTTTAATGCATTTTCCCATATTATTTTCTTTCACCAATAGTCTTAGAAAATGCCCACTGACAGTGTAATCTGCAACACATTCTGATGCATTATACAGAGGTGAGCTCTGGCCCCAATGGCTTTTTGAAATTCCCATTTGTCTGAATTGCAATTTCAATATTCTTACAGTTAATTATGGCCCACAATTTTGTGCAAGATGGATGGCTTTTGACGAAGGTAATTGAGCTGACCTATTATTGAAGGGAAAGTGGGAAACTGCTTCCTCTAGTTGAGTGCAAGAGACATATCTCTCCTTGCTTTTAAGGCCCCAAGGCGGCAGAGAGGACACTAGAGAAATGCCAAGGAGCTGCTGCTGCCACCACTGCTGCTGTGGTTAGCCCTGTCTCTCAACTCTTCTCTGCTCCACTCTCTCCCCACTGTTGTCACCATTCTACTTTTTTCTCCAATCTGACATTACATCTTGCCTTTTTCCCCCTTTCTTTATTCTCTTCATCTTTCACTGCACCTTTTTTTTTACTCAGCAATGATAAAAGCAGAAGGGCATTACATCAAATCTTATATGCTTTCACATCTTTTTTTCATGCATTGCTGGTGCAATGAGAGTTGGGGCGAAGCAAAAGAGGAGAGAGTGGGAAGAAGTGGGTAGGGGGTAGGTATCTCACTAAGTGAATGTGGTGAAGTGCCAAAGACAAGATGTAATGAAAGCAGGATTTTGGATTTGTCCATCTTTCCAAGTAGTAACATGTCTGTGAAAACCAAGTGAGGTATTTCGTTGAACAAAAGAGACACTGAGAGAGAGAGCATTCGACTCTTACAAATGGTTATAGATGTGAAGATTTCAGTACAGCGAGGCAGTTAAAGCTCAAAAGATTCATATAGGAAGAAAACATCTAACTATATTACAGTAGCTCAGAATGATCTTTGGGAGATATTCCATGCATGATACTGATGCTGCATTGATGGATGCTTGTAGGCATATCTCCAGATGGTGTGTGCGTGTGTGTGTGTGTGTGTGTGTGTGTGTGTGTGTGAGTCTGTCTCCCTCTGTCTTTGTACTTTGCCAAGTATACCCGGGAAGACTACAGTGAGATCACACAGTTGATACCTACAATACTGACTCTGATGATGTTTTTTTTCTCATTCATTCAGACATTCAGCCCATGCTAAAACACACACACACACACACTGTTCTTACCTGTACACATCACCCCAGCTGCATGTACTGGTGAGGCCTTTTCAACATTCATTTTGTGCATACACAGGCCACTTCAGTGTAAACATACCTGCGTTTACACTCATGCTAATTCATTTTTAATTTAAAATATATCAATGCTCAGCAAATATTGACCCCTCTCCCTCAACAGATGACAAATATTGACAGCTGCTGTTCTGGTGGCTTTGTGTATTGTGTTTTTAATGGAGGGACAGACATAATTTCTGTTGTCTGGCGAAATCTGTGTAAGCTGTCAGTAGATTCAGTTGTATTGAAAGCGCGGTGTCATTTTTGTTTTTTGTAAATGCTGATAAGAAAAGGAATTAAGATTTGTCTGTGTACATTTTAAAACTAAGGTGGAGGGAGTGGCAGGGTAGGTCAGTTGTTATCTGTCCTGTGACAAATTTTCACAAGTTTGGACTGTCTCTCTTCAGAATCTATTAATTTATCTTTTAGCAGGATCCCATTCACACTCATGGCGATACTAGCGGCTCTGTGAGGCTGTACTTATGCACAGCAGTGCTGTGAGATAAATGCAAACATCAGCATGCTAACATGCTCACAGTGACACTGATGACATGCTGATGTTGAACTGGTTTAGTGGTTACCATGTTGACTGTCTCAATTTAACATGTGAACACACTAAAGCCCAGTTGAGACCAAAGATTTGCGACGAGATGAGTTGAAACAGGCGACTACTTGCAATGCGCTGCTCTGCAAAGTTCTAAAAACCTGCCAGTTCACACCAATGCAACTAGATGAGACAGTTTATCATCGCTATGCAACAACTCTCTGTGCCTCCGTTCTGTTTCCCATCTTTTCAGTCTTATTTTGTGGCTGAATATAATTTTCAGCTTCTTAAAATATGAATGAATGGGGCGTCGGTAGCGTAGTGGATAGTGCCGGCGCCCCATATACAAAGGCGATTCATTGCCGCCGCAGTCAAGGCAAAAAGCCCTGAAAAATAAAATATATATATATATATATATATATATATATATATATATATATATATGAATGAAGATAGTGATAGTGAGATATTGGCTACAGCTGCATTTGTAGTAGTGATTAAACGGTGAAAAACATAAACAAAATGAGCATCAGATGGACTGTATTCATGATAAATACGCCACAATGATATTATGTGTGTGTAGGGGAGGCATAACCACACATACAGCGATCAGCAGCAGTGACCCACCGGCACACTGTAAGGATAGAAACAGAGGGCTCGGCGGGGACAATTGGCAGTAGAAACAGGTGATGTGCTTTATGTCCTGAAACCATCCGCCGGTGATTTGACCAGCTGAGTTGCAGGTGACTCCATCAGCCGGCTTGAGTCGAGATCAGACCGGCCAGTTCCGCTGCAGCTTTTCTCTGCAGCGTTCTAAAATTATTTTGTCTTGCTGCAAATCATTGGTCTGAACTGGGCTTAACATTTGTTTTGTCATGAGTATGGGACAAAATAACATTCCAACCTGATGATGGCACTGGAGGAAAAAGTTCAAATCCATCCAAAAGGGAACAGGATCGTCCAAACCCGATTTCATAGCAGTCTATCTAATATATGCTGAGATAGTTCACTCAAAACTGTGAACCTCATGGTGGGTTTTTAGGAAAAGCCAGGGGATGAGCAAAGCCATTGTTATTCATCCTCTGAGAACCACAAATGTCTGTACAAAATTGAATGGAAATCCATCCAATAGCTGTTGAGATATTTCAGTTTGGATCAAAGTGGTGGACAGACCAACTGGCATTGCCTTACAAAGAGTCAAACTCAGCTAAATCAGTTTAAAATATAACTATAAACATATTAAATTGCTTTAACGGCAACTGTGAAATCGGTGCACCCAAGTTCTGTGTAATCAAAGATCCTGACAAAAGTTTTGGGAGAAGAGAGTCTCAGAATCTGCTTGATCTTCTTTCCCTAGGGCCCTTGTATCCGTAATACCTCTGCTGATAGAAGTCTCACTCAGTAGTTCATAACTCATTCATAATGTATGATATGTTGTGAGCTGAGCAAAATAGTGTGACACACTTTTTTCACCTCGCTGCACTGACTTTAAAAAAGCTGAGGCATTTCCTCTGGAGATTGTTGAAGAGCATTGTGGGACATGTAGGAAAGCAGTAACTGAAGTAGCAGTTAATGTTTGGGTGGTGCACTACGGGTGTACCTGACTCAGAGTTATGAAAGTAGAATCAGATTTGGCTGGTTAATATTCGGCAGATTGTTCCTCTTTGTTTCTATAAGGTTTCAGAGTTTGAATAGGGTTCTGCGGGATGTTCGGTGTGACAGCAACATTGTGATGTGAAAAAGTCAAGTTAGCCTATGAGTTAAGGCTTGCTACTGTGCTAACAACTTTTTTTTGTCAACACTAAACATCAAATAAAAGCCAGAGGCTGTATCGTATAAAGTTGCAGAGAGTTCTCAGCAGAAGGCAGAAGATAATGGTATGAAGCCTGACTGGGAAAAGCCTTTCCTGTGGGCAGCTGCCTACGTCTCACTCAGACTCACCCTGGGTCTGGGTCCACAGCTGCCTGTACCGGAGAGCAGTGTGAAAGCGAGGAGCGCTCACTCAGTAGCTACATCTGGGGACCAAAACATGCCCAGAAATACACTGCACACTGACTGACAAAAAACAAACAAGAAAACATCCGCTCGACTTGAAGAATCACAATCAACGGAGGTGTGTCTGACAGATGATTTAAATCTTTGACTTTCAGGGGGCAGCCATAGGGTGAACAACAAGAAAGGACAATTGCAAGACGTCATCACAAAATTTCAGAGTGCATTTATATTAGTTATATGAGTGAAAGAGACTGTGTTGTTGGGCTTTTGACCCTTCTTGTAGTCTTGCATTGACAGATCTATCTCATGCTGTGCCAGCGCTGGAGAAAGTTCTGGCTAAACCTATTATAAATTCTGCACTAAGGAAAAACTGCTCTTGGTTGTTTGTATTTCCTTAAACCAGTCACAATCGTATTGGGCAGTGCTAAGTCCAGGATGTATTGATGATGCCCTTGCAAAACAGTGTCAGGAGTGAACTTGGTGAAGCTTTGAGCACTTGCATTAAAATGGCTAAATCTCTGCAAAAGAAAATGCTACATGAAGCCTTAAAAGACATTTTAGCGTGTTGGTTGCTTGCTCAGAAGCTGCTGTTGTTTTACAAACAGGGCTACAATGGAAGTGAGGAGATAGGTCTAGCTATGCAAGGTTAGTTTCATGTAGCGACGGGGATATGGCCACACAGCCAATGATATGATAGGTGGCCAATGACAAGCTTTATACCCACACTCTAAATCCCATGAGGCAGACTACTCTTCCAGCAGTCCTAATATTAAGAATAAGTTCACGCTCACAGACTTAAGTAGCACTAAGGTCATAATAGTCGAGGCCTTCAGGTGTCTTCACAGATTGATGGCTGTATGTGCAAGTAATGCGAAAAGAATTAAAAATAAATGCCATAGCTTAAAGGGCCTTTTCATTTATTTGACACAAGTGGTACACTGAATGTATCTTTTGATTAAGTACTGAAGGATTTGACAAGAGCTGAGCCCCCAATTAGTCTGCCAAGGTTTAAAGGATCAAGGTAATTACCCCATATCATTTTTTGTCGGAGCACATTCATCTTGAAAAGTTGTTCATAAATTCAACAAATTCCTTACTGCGTCAGCTCATTCATTGCTCCATGTATTTACAGCCAAAGGTCATCAGCTGAATTTCCTAACTGAAACGACTTTTCGTTCTCGAACATTGTCAGTCAGTGTCTGATATTAACTTTTTGACTCACCGGCCAAGGTTGCTGGTAGATGGAAAAAATCCATCGGCCAAGTGTATTTTTTACCGGCCATTATAATGAATTGCCCTTTTTTTGTCACGTATACATTTGTTTGAGTATATTTCATTTAGAGAATAGTACAATACAATACAATGGAACAGACTTAATTATCATTGTGCTGCAGGGCAAGACAACGAGATTAGGTGGTATATCTGAGTGTACAGTAAAACCTGGGCCACTCAGGTAGCTCTAGCTTCATCATTTCATCAGTTCAAAGTAAAAATGATCGCACTGTAAGATTTAAGATTAAAAATGTTAAAAATCAGGGTAATTCCTCTGGCATTTCTACTTTTTGTGCTGTATCAAAAATGTACCAAACCGTGACACCACCGTGTCATATTGAACTGAATGATGAATTCTGTGAACCATTAGACTCCTAATCAATAGGGAATAGTATTGTAGTTGACACATATATAAGTTTCATCCATCCATTTTCATCGGCTTATCCGGGGCGGGTTGCGGGGGCAGCAGGCAAGCAAAGCTTGCCAGCTTCTCCTGGGGGACCCCAAGGCCAGGCCAGATGAGATATGTAATCTCTCCGGCGTGTTCTGGGTCTGCCTCCTACCAGGTGTTTCTGACATGTCCGTATAAGTTAATACTATTATATAGGTTGAATTGAAGATACTTTCTAGAGCTCCAGTCTGTGATTATTGTTGTCCTTTAGGGGTATATTTCTTCAGAACAGATTTAACAAGCTACTATATTGAAGTTATACGAGATGGAAATAGCTGGCCTCAGTGTTTTGATGACCGATAATGATAGGCTTGGTATTTTGAATCTTGGCTAGACTATTTTCGTATGCACTGTGAGTGATGAAATCCATTTTTTTCTTTCGGGAGATCAGTGCAATCAAATCAGCATAATTTATAATCAATGCATAAATGCTACAAATGAATCATTACACCCATACTGATGTTTCAAAGACGTAGTACCCTGAGATGACCTTGTTTTGTGCGACAGCCTCCAGCAGTAACTGTTGTGACAGGGACAGTACCTGGCAATGCAGCCGGTCTTTAGCGAGTTGAGTAGAAGTTATGCATATGGTTTTGCGTTGGATAAAATACTGCAGTGGACAAGAAATCACACAAGTAAAGCAGGTAAACCTTGAGATTGTGATTAACTACCTGTCTGCTTTGAGTCCTCACCTTTAAAGACGTGCCGTGTTTGATCACACAAAAGAATATGAAACAAGTCGACTCTCTTTCATGTCTGTACAGTTGGAATGTTTCAAAGGCATCAGACTCTCTCTCAATCCATCCACCAGTGGAGCTATTCGCTTATTATGTGTTCCTCTGTGTCGCAGACAGGCGATGATCGCCGTAGGGTACGCGACCACAGTGTGTTCACAGATTGGACTTCATTAAAGCGCAGAAGATTGCACCGGACAGGGATCACTGAGCCTCTCTCTCCGTCTCCCTCTCTCTTTTTCTCCTTCACTCTGTCTCACTTGACAGACTGAACTAGTGTCCCGACGGCGGAGATTAAATATAAAAGAAAAAATAAATAAATAATGCGAGCGGGGAAAATGGTGAAAGTTATCTTATTAAAACTTGAAAGAGTGATGCAAAAGAGGAGGAGGTGCTGAACATTGGAGCTGGGGAATATATCCAGCCAAACTACCAGATGGCCACTAAGTGTGTGACTGCGTGTGTGTGTGTGTTTGTGTGTGTGGAGAAATACAGGTATGTGGTGCTGGTCATCATAAGCCCGGAGCTATGTGTACTTGTGTCAAATCCTCCTGCAAGCTGACTTATGGACCTTACTGTACCTGCGCCCTACCTTCACTTATAGTGACCTCCAAAATTCAAGCACTTCACACCTGCTGTGCAATAATAGGTGCAAGATGGAGTCATCTTTCTCATGAAGTGATTAGAAAACCTAAAGATATACTTAACAGAATTTTTCTAAAAAACAATGTATAGAATCATACAGAAGTAATCTCTCTCTGTCATCACTTATGATTCACTAGGAGTGTGTGGCGCTGTGTTTATCTGCAGAGATTTTGCCTTCTGTCTGTATTTTCTTCTGATTTTTCTTGTGATTCTTATGATTCAGGAAGTTTATGGACATGTTCCTCCACAGCATTCAGGTGAGGTCGGGGCTTTATGAAAGGGTAACGACCAGGTGCCAGACGGTAAGCAGTATGTAATCTTACTGTCATGAATATTATATGTTAGCATCTACAATATATGCAGTGAGAGCTCAAAAGTTAAAACTATATAAATTGCAAAATAGCACCCTCAGAGACAGAGCTCTCAGGGTTGAGCTCTGTCTCTGGTGAGCTCGGTGAACAGCGTTTTGTTACATCTCCAAGGAAATTAATTTACAAGCAACAGGGTCAAATTTCAGGACATCAAGTTATAAGAAAGCAGTATGTCCCAATTGTGTGCATACTACATGCAACAGTACATGTTTTTTAAGGGCAGCTGCAGTACCATCTAAAAGTAAAAGGAAAAAGTATGCGATTTGGAGTTTGCGCCATATTTGGGAGAGAGGCTGGAGCTGTGGAGGAGCGAGAGGTGGATCTGACCGAGAAGCCAGAGACACTATTGGCTGACAGCCTGCAGCTCCCCCTTAATTATTTGTAACCATAAGCCATAATAAAATGTAAATGGTGGACATGTTTAATTCTGCTCTAAAGTTAGGCATTTTAACATGGGTGCAGATGAGGATTGACTCACTTCTGGAACCAGCCTCAAGTGGCCATTAGAGGAACTGCAGTTTATGGCACTTCCATGTTGGGTCCATTTTTTTTTGCCCTTTTTTGTATTATTATTTTAAAGAAGGTGGGAGGTTTGACTCATGAACTTACAAAAAATAATTGTTCTGTTTTAATTTTTTCCCCCTCTTTATTTACTTTATGCATATTTAATACACCTATGATTTGTCCTGTTTACATGTTCATGTTTTCCTGCATCTGTGAACTTATCATTTCACAAGTCTTTTCTGTAAAATGAAATAATTGCTGACACTACAACGTGATATATGTAATTTCATCTTTGGCTCAATAAAATTACTTGGGAAAAAAAGAATAATAATTGCAAAAGACCCCATAAATTGTTAAATAGCCCATCAATAGTTTTTATTCTCTGTTCAAAATAACATAAATTGAGAAATAGTTAAAGACAAAAATTACATTTTTCAGTTTTTCAGCTGGCCATAATTGAGTATATTTTTAAGACTTACTGTGCTTTTCAAGAAGTTTTCATAGGAAAACAGTGAGGGGGTTAACAGCAAATTTTTAGTGCGTAATAATGCTGCATTTGGGACTTTACAGACCAGCTTAGAGGAGGAGGAAAAGCAATAACTACCTCAATGTACCTCATCAGCTACTTCTGATTTGAAGTTCCCATTACAGATTAATTTTTGTTTTGAGATAGAATTTAATTAAATACCACCCATATATTACTATTTTAAAGACAGGTAGCTTTCTTTATTTGTTTTACTGTTATTGCCAGCCCCCCCACCCCACCCCCCAAAAAAAAGATGTGGTGATCTTCTTCTCAATTCATTTATTTACGCTCGATAACCCACCAGATTGTTTTGCACTTCTGGAATTGCAGACTGAGGGGTTTGTGGCTCTAGCTGTTTGTGTGTGTGTGTGTAAATGCATGTCAGCTCTCCAGCACCCTGGATTTTGATATTTCCATGTAAATGAGTACTTGCCTGTCCATGCCAGACTGAAGAGGGCATGAATAAACAACACCTGGACGGAGCTAGGAGGATCACTTAGATAAAATATGCACGAGCTGGGTGGTCTCCAACAGGTTCCCTTTTATTTCTCTAACTGAGATGTGGACAGACATTATAATACAGAAGAAGAGTGAAGGAATAGAATAAATTACAATATCTGTTTTGTTTTCCACCTCTGCTTTATCTTGTGTGTCAAGTCAGTATCAAGGTGAGTGGTAGTGGACGAGACGGAGGAAAGAGAGGTGTATGTGTGTATGTGTGTATGTGTGTGTGTGGGCGGACGGGCAAATGCAACTATACTGGAGTGGAAATCGCTGAAAAGAAATGAATATTTTTTTTTTCCATTTTGCCACGTCAACGAACTGTGGCCCTGATCCCCTGAAGAGCAATCTCTAGAATAATTACAAGCCAAATACAGGGTCACCCATAGAGAAACATCCCGAGCACCTCTAATAATTACATTTCTACACAAACATCCAGAAAAGACTGTATGGCAACTAGAATTAAAAAGAAATCCTCCCCATCTTTACATAGGAGTTTGATTTAGACAACTGATTGCTGTTAATGGATTCCTAAGACTGTCCTCATCAGAAAAATGACACCATTTTGTGCATGTTTTTGTTGCCTTTTTAAATGTCTTGGAAGAGCAATAATGGAAGTAGTAGTAGTAGTGTGACATGTCTATAGCAGCAAAAAGCCTCTCAGGGAGGAGGTCAGGGTCTGTGGTTAGGTATACAGAAATATTTGACAGTCAGATGGCTGTTCACTTCCAGTACTTCTGCCAACAGTCAGCATTAGTTTCGTTAAACCACCACCACCAGCCTGAACCGTTGATATAAGGCAGGATGGGTCCATGCTTTCATGTTGTTTACACCAAATTCTGACCCTACCATCTGAATGTCACAGCAGAAATCAAGACTCATCAGACCAGGCAACGTTTTTCCAATCTTCTATTGTCCAGTTTTGGTGAGCCTGTGTGAATTGTAACCTCAGTTTCCTGTTGTTAGCTGACAGGAGTGGCACCTGGTGTGGTCTTCTGCTGCTGTAGCCCATCTGCTTCAAGGGCCGATGTGTTGTTGGTTCAGAGATGGTCTTCTGCAGACCTTGGTTGTAACCAGTGGTTATTTGAGTTACTGTTGCCTTTCTATCATCTTGAATCAGTCTGGCCATTCTCCTCTGACCTCTGGCATCAACAAGGCATTTTCACCCAGAGGACTGCTGCTCACTGGATATTGTCTCTTTTTCAGACCATCCTCTGTAAACCCTAGAGATGGTTGATGGGCAATTTCTGAAATACTCAGACCAGCCTGCCTGGCACTAACAACCATGCCACTTTCAAAGTCACTTAAATCACCTTTCTTCCCCATTCTGATGCTCGGTTTGAACTTCAGCAGGTTGTCTTGGGGGGGGGGGGGGGGGGGGTTGACAAGCAGCAAAGGGTTGTGGGTTGAAATTGAACTGAGGACTCTGCCCACATGGGACACACATTCTACCAGCTGGCCTTGAAGTTGCCCCTTAAAGGCCACTTATAACAGTTTTTAAAGGCACACAACATACATGTCATTTAAGTAAGGCTGGATCCAAATGTTGCACTTGTCGGATATTTGTGTGTTGGATAGGTATTCAGTTTTCAATTTTGTGATTCAGGTTTGGGGTTTTATTTTGTTTTTTAAGAAATGACAATGAAGAAATTATGAATAAGTATGAATCTCAGTGTTTCCTATACACTGCTTTTTTTTACCAGTTAAATTGGATAAAACTTTGTAGAGCTATGTGTGCTCTCTTTCTATTTATCATGAGAGCTCTGCTTCACGCCGGCAACAGTTGGTGAGGATTCACCTGCACACAGATACACACAGTCACAGGGCTAATTGTTAGCAACACTCAGCTAATGTTACCTAACTGTTATAAATGGGTTTGGTGACAGAGTCTAACCCTTTAGATGTCTATGTGAGTTTGTGGGGACTGTTACATAGCTCGGTGTTGGTTTTTAGCTTCTGCTGCTGTACAAGGTTGTATAAACCGGGCCGATGTTGAACTGACCATTTACTGGGAGGACAGTGGCTCCGGAGATGGTCCTCCAGCTTTGCGTCTAACCTCTGTACCAGAAACAATGAGTCTTATAAATATAATTCTCAAATCTTAGCTACTATGCTGATTCTACACTTCTGTTTCACACACCCCAAACGAAGTTTTGAATATTTGCTAATGAGTACTAGCAAACCTCTTAAGCCCAACAAATGATACTTGGGACAGCCCTACAATTAGGTCAGAAAAATTTATATCTGTAGACATCAAATACTGTCATTGTTCTCATCTTTAAAAGGATAGCGCACCCAAAAATGAAAATTCAGCCATTATCTACTCACCCATATACCGAGGGAGGCTCAGGTGAAGTTTTAGGGTCCTCACAACAATTCCGGAGATCCCAGGGGAGAGGTTGTAGCCACAAAACTCCACCTAATGGAGGCTTATGGCGCCCCAGATTCAAATGTCCAAAAACACATAATTGAAACCACAAAATATCTCCAAACTGCTCGTCCGTAGTGATCCAAGTGTCCTGAAGCCCCGACATAAAAAGTTGTTTGGAAAAACATGCCCAGAGAAGCAGTTAGAGCTAAAAGAGGCTAAAAACAGAGTTCAAATGATGTTTTTCCTAACAACTTTTTATGTCAGGGCTTCAGGACACTTGGATCACTACGGACGAGCAGTTTGGAGATATTTTGTGGTTTCAATTATGTGTTTTTGGACGTTTGAATCTGGGGCGCTATCAGCCTGCATTAGGTGGAGTTGTGTTGCTACCTCCTCTCCCCTGGGATCTCCGCAAGGGATGTGAGGACTCTAAAACTTCACCTGAGCCTCCTTCGGCATATGGGTGAGTAGATAATGGCTGAATTTTCATTTTTGGCTGCACTATCCCTTTAAGACCATCCACACCCATAGAGAAATGAAAGAACTTTTGACAGTGATACACTCTTTTTATAATCGTCCCCCTGCTCTTGTTAGCATGCATAAGACAAGCAAAGTGTTCTGTGGCCTGGAGAGAAATATTAACCAGGACAAGAGACATCAGAGAGTGAAATAAAGAAAAAGCTAATATATTTGAAGAAATGGTTTTTAGAGGAAGCGCTGCCTGCTTGATTTTTTTGGCGGACGCACCGACCACTCAGACAAAGTTATTTGTATAACATACCCATTTTACTTTCCCCTTGAATGTCTGGCAACACGCAGACAGACTACCTTACTTAACCTCGAGTATAACAAATTGATGCTCGGAAAATGAAGGAGGACGTCACCCTACCAAATGTGAATGTAGTAACTTTACGACAGAGAGCAGTGAGGGAGATTTTGCTTCCTGTTTGATTGATGCATCACTGTGAAGAAACAACGGTCCACTATGTTTTCCTGCAGGGAGTTTAATTTCAATTTGCACTTTGTGTGTGGAGGCGCCTTCACTATCCTGGGAGGTGTCTTTCCAACAACCCTATACATAATGGATTGGTTATTTGAAATCCTGAATGTCCCAGTTAAGTTTGTGTCAGTTTAATTCATGAATAATTTCCACCTTGTTTTCCTTGGGCTTTTTACCCCTACTCTCCTTACAGTTCCTCTCTCTTTCTTCCCCCCGTCAGTGTGTGAATGCACGTCTCTTCTCCTCAGGCACTTCCTGTTCATGAAAAACTACACCTTCTCCATCTCTCTTCAGTCCCACTGCAAACAAAATCTTCCTGTTTAGCTTTCCTCTGAACCTCAATCCTTCTTTGTGCCATCAATTGCCTCCAGATGTTGCCTCGCGCAGGATGTTTTTCTCTGTGAAAGACTTGCTCTTTTGAAGCCTGTTGCTGTGACCCAACGGCCAAACCTGGTTGTTGAAACAAACTCTACCAGATATGTCCCACAGAGGAGAGAGGAAAAAAAAGATAAAGAGATAAACAATCTGGATACATTGCCTCTGTCACAGTATGCCCTTCAGAAGTGACTTGCTTGTTTACGACCATTTCTGGCGAGCGCCACCTCGACTTCTCAACACTCTGTGCAGCGGTCACTGTTGTTCTCAGTACAGAGGGGTGTGTGCTTCTCAGCAGGGTTGGTCAATCAGTCACACTGACAGGCTAATAAAAGGTCTCTCTGTTAGTAAAGAGGGAATAGTGACCCACAGGTGGCCGATCTTTCATTTACTTCACCTTTCTCGCTTCTCACTTGGTCTCTCACTCCCTCACTCTTTAAACAGTTGTCTTAATATTGTTGGGTTCTGTGTCCAATTTAATCTTGGTTCACCTGCCACCAGCCCATTAAGTTTGGGCCTTTTTCACGCCTGGTGGAGAGAAATTTTGGGGGGAGAGAGGTTGATTGTGAAGCCGCAGGAAAACAAAGTATGAGGAACAGTGAGCGGTATAAACTCAATGTGCCATTGGCTCAGCAGGGCTGGTAATTGACAACATTTCTCAGTTACACTTAAATGAGAAAAGACAGTCCCTTTGTGCTCCTGTTTGAGTCTGCCTTTATGTTCATGAGAGCACACTCTCTTCCTTTCATTTCCTTCTTATCTTTCCATCTCTGTCTTCCTCAAATGCTCTTCCTCTCCTCTTTACTTTTCTTCTTCTCCCTCCCATGGTCTCTATTTCTCTCCCTCTCTCCGGTCTCAAGGCCATCCCGCACCATTGCCAGACCCAATAGTGATTCAGCCGCACAGGTGGCTCCAGCTGGGGAAAATTGGAGCCATGCATCACCCCTCTGTAGATTGACGATAGAAAAATTCCATTACAGTCCGTAGCATGTCTCTGGAGAGATGTCCGAAAGGCGGGAGGTGAGAGAGAAGCTGGGAGACCAAAAAGAGAGACAGCGGGAATGTTTAAAGAGAGATAGAGAACAAGGGAGCATTTTGATAAAGAATGTCCAGCTAGGGGACAGACAGGATAAAAGGGTAATGGCTCGAAAGTATCACCATTACAATGTATCACTGTCATAACAGTGGGACCAGAGCAACAGCGGGACCATTTGGACTTGTTCAGCTCCGCTCTCCGAGGGGCCGTGATACTGGGACTGTTGGCCACATCTAGAGATTGACTTTATCCATTTTTAATAGAAATCTTAACAGTAAACAGAGTGGTGTAACTGCGAGTTCAACCTTTGGCAATAAGCATTTGTTCTGATGTGTCCTTTAAAGCTCCATGGATGTTATTGTGAACTCTGATCTCCCCCGAAGAGCTGGACAAGAAAAAATAGAATATCCACTGTTGAAAATTAATTATTTACACCCAGTGGTCTCCTTATGGGGTACCTCTGTACACCTGCTCCATAAAACAAATATCAGCCAGTGTTTTGGCAGCAACTCAGTGGGAAAAAAAAGCATGCAGCCATGGTCAAGAGGTCAGAGGTTCAGACCAAACATCAGCATGGCGAAGAAAAGTGATTCTGACAGTTTGTGCCAGAGGTGGTGCGAGTATTTGCTTTCACACCCAACTTCTTTGGTGCGGTTTGAAAAAACACTTTTGCATTTGCCTGTTTGGTGAGTTAGGCCTGGTGTGAAAACTGTCAACTGAACTCTGCTGCAGACTAAACAACTCTGCTGCAGTTCATTGTGGTGTGAAAGTGAAATAGAAACAACCACAGGATTCAGTGATGGCAGATAGGAAATTTCAATATAGAGATTAACTACTAAATGTATCTGGTGATTGTCAATTGACAAGAAAGCAATCTATTAATTCCTTGCAATTTCATCTGGTTACCATGGTAATACATACTGTACACGCATCAGCATGTGGGTGCAAGGCTTCTTTCCTAATCCATCTGAGAGAAGAAAAGCATTTAGAAGCAGGTGTATGATGTGTTTGTGTCCTTCTCTGTTTAGTTGAGCAGTTCCTCATTAAAAACTGAGCGAAATGTGGCGGTCACCCTGTTATTTTACTCTCATCTTATTACGATACAGGACAGTACACTCCTGGTACACATCGTTTCTACCTGTCCATCAGCATTTATGATTTATGAAGTCCAGCTGCAGTTTGTACTGCTCATAATTTCTTCAGGAGATTATGAACACATCAGGTTCAGTAAAGTACAGCATAGCTACACATACACATAGCTCTTATGATGCAAAATAACGATCAACAAAACTTTTCTCTAAGTAAGTTCCCCGTCTAATGTAGAACATTTTTTTACTCTTGGTCAGTCTTCACTTTGATGACTAAGAGTAAGCTCGCCGAGCCTCAGCTGTCTTTACTCGAAGATATTACAACACAGATCTGATCAGAGAAGATTTTTGGCACAGCATGTTTGCATGGACAGAGACATACCAAAAACCTTGAGTGACAGAGCAGTGATTCAGCCTTATAGCACACCATCAGTTATCAGAACAGTCCTTGTGTAACCCCTGGTCCAGTCTGTTTCATAATTTATTTATTTTTGGCCTTTTTTAAGAACAGCTTTTACAGGTGTACAGACACCCACAGAAACTGCTGAGAGTTTACAAAGAATGCAAAAAACAAACAAAAAAAACAAACAACCAAACCGACAAAAAATCCTGCGAGCAGTAGGTAATTAAATAAAAGTATTCGTCACAACAGTGGAATGCAGAAGAGTACCTCTGGAGGCACAGAATTTTGGACCACACAGAGGAAGAGCTACAGCAGCAGAAGAACACCAGGTTCAGGCTTCTGCTGCTGGTGGTGGTGGCGTGGGGAATATTTTCTTAGCACACAATACAACTGAGGATTGTTCATATACCACAGTCTACTTGAATATTGTTGTCGCATGAATGTGCAGCGGACAAATCTGCAGCAACTCCACAACGCTATCATGCCAACATAGACGAGACTCTCTGTGTAGTTTTTCCCCCACCTGTTGAATCAAGCCACCAAGAATTCAGGCTTTTTTGGAGGCATAATGGGGTTCTGCCTCATTCTAGAAAAGTGTAGGTGAATCCAGGGAATTACCATAAGTAAACAAGTCGCCATTACTGTGTTGGCACCTCCCTACAATATGCTCATACTTGAATGCTCCTAAGAAGTGAACAGTTTTCAACTTCTACTTTTACTTTTGGTGTAACTTTATTTTTGACAGTGGGAAGAACCTGTGTAGCTTTCAGTTGCTCCAGCAGTAGTGGCAACTTTTGGGAAAAACTGATAGTGAAACAAGTAACATCAGCTAAGTTAGCCTCCTCCCTAGTGTAGTGGTCAGAGCACTTGTCTTGCGGAAGGTCCAGTGTTCAAATCCTGCTGGGGTCGATGACAGCAAAAGCATGTGGTCGCAAGAGGTTCCCACCGCCAAACCGAACGGGATCAGAATAATCTGAGCCAAGCCAACCAACAACGCTGCGTCTCAAGCCCGTCATAATAGGGAGGTTCCAGATGTAAAAGCTAACATTACACTGTCTAGTGGCTATGATGATTCCACAGAATAAATAAACTTGGTCCACTGACATTTTTGGTAGATATAACGTCACCTGGTAACTAAGGCAACGACCAATCATTCATTGATCATTCGTTCGGCATCACAAACCAAACACATACAAAGCTGTTTGGTGTTTTGGTTTAATGAGTGAGTATTTAGCGGTGACTCTCAGCCGAATGCGTTGTGATGGTAGCTTATAGTGATGGCTGCTGCTGAAAACACAAATAGTGCATGTCGGTAATTTTACTTTAATCAATTCTAAATACATAAATTCTATGCCACCCGCAAGTTATTTTAAGCAAACACCGACAGATTCGGCTGAAAGTCACCAGTGAACACGTTCACTCATTAAACTGAATACTGGCAGTGATTTGTTTTTAAACTGTGAAAATCTCTGTTATTTGGCAGACATTCCATCACGTCTACATTTCATGCTGAAGTTTGTCATCAGTTAGCTGAGATGATTTAAAATGCAACAACCTCCACTGCTGTTACATGCAGCAAGCAGCAGACACTGCGGCTTGCCACCGCAGTAATGGCGACGCAGCAAGGTGGCAGGACACACAAAACTGGCTGGCGTCATGTATTCATATAAATAGGTAAAAGCTGATATTAAACGTACTGGAGAGGATAAAATGCACAGTGGAACACCTTTACTTACAACACACAACATGCAGTAATTGCAGTTTCAAATGTTCACTTTTGGAGTCATCACAATACGAAAGAAAGTCCTCTGCTTTCAGATGATGTACACTCCCACACACAGCATGAAACATGCAGTTTGTGAGGGCTCTTCAGGCATTATAGGTAATCATCGGTTGTAACAGTGTTTCTAAAAAGTAGGAGCACTGTTGTTTCCTCTTGCAAAGAAAATCTTTGATTCTTTTGTCGCAGATTTTGAGTGATTTCCCAGAAGACCTTTACTTTGATCCACTGCTGCAAGAAACTCTGAAAGCCTCATATCCATATACACTGGGAGAACTGAAGCCTGCTCTTCTTTTGTTGTGTCATTTAGCAATATTGCAGATGGAGTGCAAAATCTGGACCAGAATGGGCTGGCGAGGCCTGGCATACAGAAACATCCAGGAAGGGTTGATATTAAGAGATAAATGTCAAATCTAAGCTTATCTTTCACCTTCTCGTGTGCGGTTGCCAAATGTAGCCTTGAGAGCAGTGGAGAGCGAATATTACAGGTGTTCTGCTGCGACTTCTGATTCCAAAGCTGCGGTGAGCTGATAAGATTTTACTGACACCAGCATCAACAAGCTGACCCCCATCTCTCATTCACTGTCACAGAAAAACTGAGGTGAAAGACAGCAGAGAGAGAGAGAGATGGAAAGAGGGAGAAGAAAGAAGATGAGATTAGGTGGACAGGGCAGTGATGAAATGAAATGACAAGGGAAGGATGGAAGAAAATAACAAGGAGAGAGGAGGGAAGATAGCCAGGCAGCGCCTGCGAAGAAAGGGGGAACTTGACAAACAAGCGAGAGACAACATCAAGGTGAAGAAGAGAGCGCAGGGAGGTTTGGTGGAAGGTTATTGTTTCTCCATTCTCCTTCAAATGTTGCTAGTCATTCCTACCTGAGAACCTGACCTGCATATCTAGTGTTGAGACATATGACCTAAAGTTGTAAATATCAACACTTTGTATGACCCAGTACCACCCGTATTAAAACCGGCAGACACCCTAATACACCCACTGTCATACAACACAAAAGTCAAAAACATATGTAGTCTTGAGTTCATGGGTGCCCCTAATATGTTGTATCTCCAGTGTTTATTGCCACATGACACAAATACCTGTACAGTCTGGAATAAAGATAAATAAATTCAATAGATTCTAAAATAATTGAAAATTAAATGATGAGAAATTTATGCCAAGTCAGTAAAAGAAGTACTCCACTGTTGGAGAGATGATCTTGGTCTTAGACTTGGCTCTATACAGTAGAAATCAGAGCTTTATTACCAGAGAAAAGTAGCCTGGAAATCCAGACCCAACTCTAGAAAGATTTAGGGTCTGGCTATGAGTAATGCAAAGGGCCCAACTCAAGGGGCGGCACCAAGCATGCATTTGAAAATATCACTGCACGCAATTGGATAACACTATGGCCAATCAGAACAATACACGGGGTGACGCTACCAGCGGAGCTAACTGGTAGATTAGACTCTTGCTGTATCCGGTTGGCAAAACAGCAAAAATGTCCTTCTTGCAAAGGAAAGATTCGAGTGCCGTCTTCTGTTCCTCTTTTAAAGAAAATGCCAAGTCTAACTCATTCATTGTAGCAGCCAAAGCCGTTTCAAACAACTGGTGTTCATCCGTAGCCATCTTGCAATGTTTACTGACTGATTCCGGACTTTGTCGTCGCAGCGCTGTCGTCATCTGTTTAGCTCACCTCTGGCCCGCCTATATCAGATACACAGATGTGATTGGTGCAGCTCAGCTCCAAGGGCATAGGTAATGAGCATTATTACTGATTGCCAGAGTGACTCGCTGAGCAAATTCAAATTGTGCACTAGCGAGAACTCTGGATTTCCAGGGTAAGAGAAAAGGGCTCTGACATTCGCTTTTTCTCAAGAGGTAGAAACCTATAACTACAAGAATGCACTGTGCTGCAACAGACCAGCAAACACTCCCGCTAGTGGGCAATGGGAGCAGGAAACCATATGGCTGCCAGCTAGTAACAAACTGTCTCGACTCACAGTTTACCAGTAAGTTAAAGTACGGGAAATAGGCAACACAATAATAGACCGCTCTGTGCTGTTGAGTTTTATTGTTTGATCTGAGTTTGGTCAGAGTTTAACAGAGAGATAGGGGCGGCTCTTTCTCTCAATCTGCTCCTTAACTCTTTGTTCTCATGGTGGCGGGCATATGGAAATGTGGATGTATAATCTGTAGTTTAAGCAATGGCTCTAGAGCCAGTAAAACTCCGCAAAATGACATGTTTGGCGTCACCTGGTGGATTTGAGCCAAGAGATGAGCAAGGAGATCTGGGCGCCGGTAAGATGGAGGGAAGTTTACCATAGTTCATTTACACATGTTACCGACATTGTTATGATACAAAGCTGGCTCAAAATTAGGAGAGATTCCCGTCAAGGCCCCCCCCCCCACAGTTTTTTGAGGGAAACAGAGGCTTGCAAAATGTCATCTGAATTTAAGTCAATCTTTTTTCAACTTCATCCTTCATGTAATTAGAATGTATTTACATGTGATAATCACATTTTGTGTCGTGCTTCAAGGTAAAAAAAAAACACCCCAGGAATGATTGTTGTCACTTTATTTATCTATTTAGTTATTTATTTTTCTAAAGACATTTTTGGGGGCTTTTTGCCTTTACTTGATAGGACAGCTATTGTATGAAAGGGGGAGAGAAAGCAGGGTAGTGGCTGCAGCAAAGGGCCGTGGGTTGATATTGAACCCATTGCAGCTGCAGCAAGGACCCAGCCTTTATACATGGGGTGCCTGCCCTACCAGGTGAGCCAGTGGGCACTCTCTTTTATTATTTTTCATATAATTGGCAGGGCATTCACACCACAGACTTCTGTTGGGCAAGTTGTGTTACTTCCGCTCTAGCCCTAAGCTAACTTGAATGGGGATAAAATAATTTCAGTGCGTCGTCCTTGTAGACTCAGATGTCACGAGACTGAATTGATCAAATACTTAGAGTGAAATTAGTCATTTCGTGGGAGCTCAAAATTGAACATTTTACAGATGCAGCTGTAGCTACGGCAGAGTCTTTGACTTAAGCACAGATTTAACTTACTTGGTTGTGATTGGCCAGTTAGCCTGCAGGCTCTCATGTGCACCCTGAGAGCAGGGGCTGCTTAAGAGACAGACTCTCAACGCACCGATCAGAGTTAGTGCTACTAATTTTGCTGTATTTCAACAAATCCCGGGACCTGCAGTTTATATTTTTGACCGCCCACTCCCACCCGCAGCAAATTTAAAACGCCCACTCCCGCATGATTTATGGTGGGACCAGTGGGAACTCAATCCTAAAGCAGTCCTCTACAACACACTAACTGTTTCTATGGATTCGGGGGAATGCAGAACTTAATGCAAGGCAAAGCGAAAGTTGCTTGGATAAAAAATTCCCGCTGCGATCCTTCAGGGGCTCCGTTAGTTTTCGACAAGACCAAGTATGAGCATTTTATTTCAGTATTACTTCAGCAAACACCTTCCAGGTTAAAATCTACCCACGACGAATTATTATGAGTGATTTCTAGGCTTTGAGGATGCTGTTTTCTTGCTCCAAGGGTGTCTTGTCTGCTGTGAAAGCAATTACAAATACTAAAGTAATACATAGAGACATGAATCCTTCTCTGATTAGCTGTTTTTTAGATGAAGCATTTCTCTCTCAGCAGGCCCACTGAGCACATGTGCATATTTAGTACTGACTTATTTCCATCTCAATACAGCAAAAATTATGTCTGGCATTGCATGCCAATTGTCCAAAGCAACAGCATGTTTATTAATGATACTGATCACTGGATGATTTCAAAAGCAGCGCTGTATCTATCATTTTTGATCCGTGGATAATCTCCCCCAGAACTATAATCAGACTTATCACTTTCAAAATGCTGTTGTTTTTTGGCTCGTGTGGCATCCACTGCGACTCTGTCTTTGTTATCAGTTTGCGTCTCTGAAGCAGAGAACGTTTTCTTGCTCTGCTGTTCAAAATAAAGTATTACAGTGCGTTTATCAGTCAACCAACAGTCAGACAGGAACATTCTGGGGTTGTGGTATTGATAACAGTAGCAACTGAATATGACTTTGGAAGTGTATACAAGTTCATAGGCACCAATCAAGCCAGAAAGCTTGTTTGACAGCAGCTCCAGTGTCTTTGATGTGACTCTATGTGTGTGTGTCCTTTTGTCTCTCTCTGTGTACTACAGGAGCTTTTAAGTCTGATGACGAGGCATATGACTTTTGAACACAAAAACATGTTGGAGGACTAATGGCCTTATGAACAGCTGGGGCCAGACAGACAGACGGACAGACAGAAATGACAGTTATTTATCCAGTAGGATAGACAGACAGAGAAATGAGAAAGTAAAGTGGGTAGGCTGGGAAAGAAACAACTAATGATGGCAGAGAGGCAGGCAGGCAGACAGACAGACAGGGAAGAGTGGGACTTCACAGATGGAGAGCAAGGAAACTGTCAGTCTGTTGTCCTATGGAATGTTTTGTCACGCATCTCAATTAGGGTCACCTTCTCTAGCAAATGGTTAATCTTTCCCAGTTATATTTATTTATACCTTACCTTGTAGTTAAAATATATCCGCTAAGGAGGGATGGGATCATGTCAGCTGTCAAATACAGTAAAAACGCTGGGACTTTTTTTTTTTTCCCCCAAACATTGACTGTGTGCATAGGGCTTGGAGGAAAGCAAGCAGACAGGCGCAAAGACAGATTTAGACATAGACAGAGAAGGGGGAGAGGGAGATGAGGGGAGGGAAAGATACAGAGGGGTTGAAAGATATCAGACAAGAAAGCAGGAAGACAGACACGGGGGCACACAGAGGAAATCAGATGGGCTGGGACCAGACAGGATACTGCAGAGGGACCGGTTGGCAGACATGGGGGGGCGTTCCACCTGCTGAGGTCCTACGTGAAGGACATCTCCTCTGTGTGTGTGTGTGTATGTGTTGGTATCGATGTACTGTATCTTGTTTGGACGTGTCCCCCGTTGTGTTTGTGTTGTGATGTTTGTTTATCTATGCTTGTGGGTGTCTCGCAATGTCTCTCTGAGTAGTGTGTGTGTGTGTGTGTGTGTGTGTACCTGCTTATCTGTGCAGTGTGAACTGAATATGTGCACACCAGATGCCAAACATACTATGTGTTAAGAAAACAGCTACACGAAGGGAATAAACATTAAAGGGGGTTATAGTTACATCTGTTACACTCATCCACTGCAGTAACCTCTCTCAGAGCTGGTATACTTTCATTTATATAATTTGATATTTGAACCCTTTTTCTTTTTCTACCTAAATCTCACTCAAATATTATGGTTTAAGTTTAACTAAAAATATAGCCGCAAGCCCAGTTTCGGGGTTCAAACCAAGGTGGATTGTTTAAAGACCTTTGACAGTTTCTGACACCTCCATTAAAGAAAAGTAAATCAGAGAGACGCACATTCATTCACAGCCCAATATGTACTGGGCCATGCTCTATTTCGGCAACTTGTCCTCCTTTTTTGGTCAAATGCAAAAACATTTTGTCTTAACTGATAAATTAAATATATCTACCAAATATGGTGATGTTTGGACAAGCTGTTTTTGATCTCTGGTCGACTTATTCACTAGATAACTACTACTACTACTAGTAGCGCCCCTACTGAGCTAATTCAAAATAATTCTACACACGAGGTTCAACATCGTTATGAGACACATCCTGCAAGGTTTGTGATGATATGAGATATCTTATTTAGCCTTCTGGGACCTGAAATTTTGTTTGGTATGCATTTCTAATTTCTCCCAGCTACTTAGGATCAGTAGGACCCGATAAGTATGAAAAACTAAACATTGTCAGTTAAGTCCCAGTGTCCTCAAATGTGACGATAATAAAGTCCCAATGTCCTTCAAAGAACTTATGAACAATTGTCTTCAGCTTGTTACCGTTGCTAAAATTGGTGAAGTCTGTTGTCATATCAAGCTACAAACATTATTCATCATAAATAGCCATAAAATGTGATCAGGTTTTGTACCTTTGATGAGCCTAGTCCAGTGTTAATCTACAGGGAAAAAAAAGGACTTACGATTTAGGACAAGATATCAAAAATGTGTTGTTGGTTGTTTTTTTTCAAATTCAGAATGGAGCAAAATCTAGTCAGGCGAACCTTGATTGTTCATGAGACAAATTTGGAGAGTGTAAATTGACAGATGTCTCTACCAAGTTTCATGGAAATCAGACTTGTGGCATAGGAGACCTTTCAAAGTTGACCCTTAATTATCACATCTCCACCAGGCTGACGGGGGTCATATTTCTTAGGCAGGACTTCAAATCATTAGTGAAAACTGCACGTGTCTATGATGTTCTATCTCACAGGAATTTACGAAAACATTTCTGTCGAAAACTAATAAATCAACACAGTGGCAACAGGGTTTCAGCCCTTCAGGCTTGAACTCTTAAAAGTAAGCAGTACATCTGTCATGATGACATGCAAGCATCTATTAAGCCATATAGTAGACAATGGAAAGCAGTGATAAAGTCACAGCTGCTATGATTTGCAGGTTTGGCTGACATAGTTAATTATACTTTTCTTTCTTTGATGAATTAAGCTTTTTGAAATCACTCTTTTGTGTCTAAACACTCCATCAGACAGATTTCTCACAGAGGCAGACCACTAGAAACACTTTTCTGTTTTAATTTGCTCTACTTAGATCAAACTTAATATTTACATTCATCTTGCTCCATTTCCCTTCTTTCACTGATCTTATCAGCCAATACATAATAATAGTGTCAGTGCGATACCATTTCTTCTTATGCTTGTCCGTTTAAAATCTGTATGCCTCATTGTGTGGATTTAATTTGGGTTATTCTTCTGTGTGTTTAAGTGGAGATGCTCTGTACATGAAGGTAAATTTCATTGCTTTAGAAGGTTTGTATTGACATAAATAGCAATTCAGCTTCTGGATCTGTGCATCATTGGCATGTATTTGCAATGTGACAGTGTGTAACCAGTACCCAGAAGTTCCCACCTTTAATTTCACCCCTGGTTAACCACTTTATAATCACAAAGCCACGCTTGGAGAGGTCTGTAGCGCATCGTCTTGGAAAAGGAAATCCCTCTACTAGAAATTGCACTTCTGGAATATAAAGTCAGTTCCCTGTAACCCTGTAACGCAGCAAGTCCATCGACAATCCACTCCTGGGTTATTGTGAAACACCAATCTTGTCCCCAGACTCTGTTAGCTGTGGAGTAATATGTCAGGATGCCAGTGGCTCTGCTTAGCAAACCTCTAAGGAGGGTCTTTATTGAGTCACTAGGAAGACCAGCAAATTTGGACTTTAAAGGCCCTGCACTCCCACACACGTTTGGAGTTATTCTGGCTGAATGGACCCTCAGGTTGAAGTTGGTGGATTTGTACTAAGAAATACCCAAGGCCATCAAAATCCATCTAAGAAAAAATAATGATGAAGGTAAAAGTTGTCTCACCCTGATGGGTGCAGAGATTCCTGAATATGTCAGTCAAGTGGAGGATGTTTTTACTGAGTTTGTCAGTAAGTGAAAACACACGTGTGGGAGTGACTGCAGGAGGGGTATTTATTGATTACCTCGTCTTCACATTTTTTCCTGTTCACGGCTTGAGCTAAGTCAAGTGCAGTGATTATCACATTATAGGTACCATCTTCTAATCACCCTGGTGATTACTGTAACTTAATTTGAACACAGGAAGGTTTCCAGCACCTTGTCTTCCCTCATATGTTGGCTTTAAATGAATGTCGTCTTTGCTCAACCCTAAAGCAAGACATTTCCTGAAATCACAAACGCTACTGCTTTTGGAAGACGTTGCAGAGACAAGAATGTGTGCAATTAGTAAACTAGTTGATTAAACATTGCTGTCCTTGTTAGTGAGTTGTTTTGGAGGATAATGTGCAGTGTTCAAAGTGCCACACATTTTAGCAGTATTTAAAATTGTGCTCAATTTTGACTGTTTCCTGGGTGTTTTTTCTTTTAGACTAGTTGACTAGTCTAAGTTTAAACCTCCATGTTAATGCCAGAGAAATTAGTCATTAGAAACATCCCTAGGCGCATGTTTTACCAGCAGCAATGAACATTTGTGTAAAATGTACAGACGGATTTACATTTATATTTACAGCCCAAGTCCATGACAGCATTTACCTTGTTAGACCCACCACCAGGATTGTCTTTATCCAACAGTACTTTTCCTTAATAAGGTTTGGGATCTTGGGTCAAGCTGTGTAGACTTAATTGATTGTTTCCGGCTGTTATTTATGAAGCTGTTAGATTGTAGCTCAACATGGGCCATTTAGATAAACTTGAATTAACCGAGCAGGCGGGTTATTTGTCTGTAGTGCCTTGTTAGACATTCATGTAGTTACTTATAGTCCCGTGTTGGATCCTCGTGGTGCATACACACAGTTGCTGTGCATAATAACAGCTTCCCCTCTGGAGAAGGGTTTTCCCTGTCAATCAAATCTAAGGCATGCTGCCAATGTGGAAAAACAGGAACTGCATTATGGAAAAAAAGCACTGCTGAGATAATATAACAGTACAATGTGAGGATGCTGTTGATGCAGTCTCAACATGTTCAAATTTAGATTAAGACTTTTAGAATCTATTTTTATGTGTTTAGTTTGCATCACACACCCTTTACTCACAGTTTATGTCACTAACAACCGGCTACACTGCTGCAGCTCTCACCTCTGCTGTGTTTACACAGACAGCATTGCTGCTGTGGCACTGTTGCGGAGCTGCCTGCTGCTATAGTTACACAATTACAAGTCAATATTCCTCTTACTTATGGAGCCATGCAGGCCATTGGATTGTGAACAACAAGTTCCTGCAAATATTTCACGATAAAAAGCCCTGTGTTGACAAATGAAGGTAATCTATCCACAAAACAGTGACAGAGTGCTGCTTTTTTAAAACGTGAACTGGAAATATTGAGTGAAAAATAAGATTTTATATATTTCTTTCACGAGGAAGAGATAGAATAATGTCAATAATATGACTATCAAAAGACTATTTTACTGTCTGTTTTTGCTGGAAATTGCTACCACCATGTGGAAAAAATAGGCGAAACTGGTATTCTCAAGATCAGTGGTTCCCAACTGGTCCAGCCATAGGGTCCAAATCTCTCCATAGCCATGAGTTCGAGGTCCCAAAGTTTAATACATTCAGTATCATACCTGCGTTTAGCCATGTCGTGAAGTCGTAGTTTGTTGTCCCTGTCAAGTAGTTGTCCGTTAGTCACTCACTCTACAGTAGAAAACAGCACTTAAAAATAAATTCCTTGTACTTAAAAATAAAGGGTGTTTTTTATAAACTCGACACGTTTGAGAGTCACTTGGGGTACATTCAGAATGGGCACGCAACCCACCTTTGAACTGCAGCACACCATTTGGGATCCACTCTAGATGTTCAGCAGCCAAGCACATTTTTGTAAAAATCCATGTTTTTTCCATGTTTGTACGATAAAAACTCATGAAGATATCACTGTGAATACATGACATATTTATCAAAATCCTGCCGGCAGAGCTCAGGACCCCAGAGGGTTCACATGGCTGCCGAAAAAAAAAGGTTCTGCGATGCCCCCATGTGGCCCTGGTGTTATCACTAATGTATTAGCTACCATTGCTTCCCAGATCTGTGATCATATCTGAGAGAGAGAGACTATACATTAAGCCCCACCACCATTAGTTTGCTGTATCCACTATTGTCTGCTTTGCTAGAGGTTCACTATAGTCCCCCTGTTTCTCACTAACAACCACATAAACAACACATAAAGTCCAGTGGCTCCTTTCACTGGCAGCCCCGAGCTGGCTGGCCTGCGTGCCTCCAGCCACAGTGTACTGGCCCACTGCTGGGTATTATCTCCATCACTGCCATATGCCTCAGTGCTGGGCTGTCTCTGGGATGTTTGTCACCTCCCTGATTTCCCTGTACATATATCTCCTCCTCCTCTCCCTTTGTCTTCACACTCACTCCTTCTATCTCCGTCTCACACACACGTTCAAACAAGGCCTAGTGACAACGCGCTCAGTACCTATCTGTCTCTCTGCCTTCTTTCATTCTCTGTCTTACACATTCACACACACAGGCTAACAAGTGTTCCCCATAAACATCATTCCTCATAAGGGTCGAAATGTATTAACCATTTGGGGCCTGTTTGGGGGTATCCTTTTAAAAACTAGTGGTAGAGCTGTTGTGCATTTTTTAAACAACACTTATCATATTATCATATCATGAGGGATCACACAGATTTACTGGAGAAGACTATCAATATATTCTGTATTTCTGTTATTGGCCACAAACCTCATAAAAAGATCAAAACCCAAAAATGAATTGATCTTTTTTCTGTGTAGTCAAAGCCTAATATATCTTATGCCTTCGTGCCAGGTGCTGTAAACAATCCCTCGCACACTAAATGTGTATAAATCCTCAGCTAAAAATATTCCCCAACAAATACACTGTTTACTCCTGTTTGACTCATGCTTGCTGCAGCGCCTAGTTGTTTTAGGAAATTACTTAAAAATAAAACCACTGTATATGTTTGTGTGCCACGTTTAAAGGTTCAGCTGGAACTAATGGGCTTTAAGCTGAATGCAACAGACCGGCTATGAAATCAGACAGTATTTAGAGATGAAGTGATGCATTGTTGGTTTTGGTCTTTTCATGGGATTTGTTGACAGTAAGACAAATACAGAATAACTTAAATGTTTTTAATGGTACTGAGACATAATTAGTAGTATTCAAAATTCAATTCATTTTTTATGTATATTTATCAATTAATATACAGAACAAGCATATACGTAATGCACTCTAAAGGATCTAGAGAGAAAGATGACATTGACCGTGTCACTTTTCATGTCAATGTCACACAAAGCAAATGATTTTTTTCTACTGCATCAGACCTCCTTTTTTTTACCTGTTTATCAATGCTGTGACAATTATTGGGCTTCATAAAGAAACTTAAGAGTATCAGCTGCTGTGCATTTTGCAATGGCCTGTAGTGATATAGCGTACCAGTGCAATGGATGAAGCCAAGGAGACAACAAGGGCATGCATGTAAGATTAAAGTCATACTAGACAAAAGCTAATTCACATTCGCATGCCACCAACTGCACAAAAATCCCGCTAACTCCTACTAACATCTGGCTTTACTGTGATGGGGAAGGTTACAACTGGTGTACACACCAAAAGACTCTGCAGACTCGGCTCTAGCTTGGATCGGCATCAATGGAAACACAACACTCCGGTTAAGGCGCTAACGTTGGCGGCTTTATCGGCAAGATGCAATGATGTAGAATGACAAAATACTGCCCAAGCAGTGCTCAAACATCGATCCAAATTAGTCTGCACTTAGTTTGACAGAGAGACTGGATAAATAAGAGATGTATAAAAACAAGTAATGCTGATTTCTACGGTTTACTACCCTGTATTTTGGCCTGTGCATGATGCTGATTGTGATACACAAAAAAACACATACACACAGAAAGGCATACTGTACTGCTGAAGAGCTGTGTACACGGCTCTGGTCTACTGGCAACGAGAAAGGAGTCTATAGCCTATACTTAGCGAGGTTACCTGTGTTTATGAAACCTGCCTACATGCGCTAATTTTGGTGGAAAACGGGAGGAGAGTGCCCTCAGTGTTCTAATAGCAGACGCAGTTTATTCTAAGTAGCAAATAAACAAAATAATCATACAGTATTAGACAGACATAAAACACAGGTTACTAAATGAAGCACGAAAACTGAAAACAACATATAATGATTTGATTTACATGTCCAAAAAGCAGTGGGAGGAAGTACTAATGTATTTATTCCCACCCGTTCTCCATAAATGAATAATAGTCAATTATGTAGCTCCCCATCAGTATAAAGCTGTACAATAATTAATTTTCCTAGACCTATTCTGATATTTATTAAAATTAAATCATTATTATTACAGCAAGATATAAAATAATTACAAAAATACTTAGAAAATAAATAATCTCATCTTTATATCCTTATCCAGTCATGACAGATGTGTTTGGCTTTGTCAAACTATGTATATATACACAAACTATGTACATACACCCACGACCTTTAGATTTTTTTCATCGTTAATTTTTTTTTTTTTGTAAATGACAGAAAATATTCGGTTAATGCAACCTCTGCAGGTATGTGCAGTTTCGAATTGTGGCCTTTCTATGTTTTTGGCTTCTAAATGTACACAGTCACTGGAAAGTTGAAAAACTCATGTCCTCAAAATTTCAAATGTACCCACAAGGAGCTAGAGAGAGTTTGTATCTTTCGCTGTTCTTGGTAAGTCCTGCAATACCCGTGTGTACTATAGATGATTGTTGGACAGGCAGTCACTCACTGCCTGAGCTGGTTGGCCGCGAGGCTGTCTGTCTGCTGTTCTGTTCCTAGAAACCTATTGGGAGGTGTTGGCGAATATGCCTGAGATGTAGTGCTTCAGCCTTACTTTCTGTGTCTCCCAGTGTGTGTGTGTGTGTGTGTGTGTGTGTTTGTTAGTGTGTCTCTCTCCGTATGACCATGTCACAGACAGCGGTGATTGATGCGCTACCTGACTAGCCTGATTAATTACACGCCAGGTCGATGTCACGAGGCATACTCCAGCAGCATACATATACTACACACACATGGAGGCACATGACAGCTCACCCACAGGCCCGGACACGTATGATGTAGACGGAGAACATGCTTACTCCACAAACATTAGCATAGCGCGCTCCCTCATGCATGTTACCATCCATGTATAGAATGATTTGGCCCTCCTCTGGGACAGTACAAAACAAACATGTTTCAGTGTTTTGACCTCCAATATGTCTGTAGTGCCTTTTAGTGCTGAGGTGCATTATTCCACCATGTTTAATAAAAATTTAATCAGCAACATCTGAGATATTGAAAAAAATAAATAAATAGGAGTCCAGTTCATCCACCGCCTCCTTGTTTTCATTTCAGTGCATTATCACACAGAATAATCACATAGTAAACAAATATACAACGTGTAGTACCATTTATCCTCATTAATAAAGTGGTTTTAATTATTAAAACTTATGTTTGTAATCACAGCAGTGAAAAGCTGTTATTATATCACCCACCCCTGTTTTATTCAGCGGTGCTTTTGCCTCAGTTTGGTGGTTTGTTTCCCTCCAGCCCTCCGTCTCGTCCCCCCACACTGGCAACACAGCCATCCTAAGTGATAAATAGGCTTCAATTAAGGCCCTGCTTTGTAGACTGCAATGTGTCATCTGTGCCTAGGTCGCCTTAACATTTATTCAATAAGGATTCAGCAGTGAGCAAGAGAGAGGGAGGAAAGACAAATGGATCCCAAAGATTCCAGGTCATGTTCGTCTGCTATCCGGGGAAGAGCTCCCCCGATGATTATTGCATTGGCGTCGCCACGGCGGTTTAGCATCGGTGTTGTATTCATCAAAACAGGCTTGAAGGCAGCTCAGTGTGATTAGGTTATTTCTTGGCTAACTAATGACTATTATTCTTTATGACAGGGGATTCACTGTGTCTGTTTTTGCTCGGTAAACAACCTCAGGCTCGTTCCAATGTGAGAATTTCAGTGCTTTTTCTGTCAGCCGCTTATGAACGGGGAGAAAGAAATGTGCGAAATGTAACTTGAGATTAGATTGCTGTGTTATTTCACACAGCCACATCTCAGTGTGTACACTTTAATTAGTCATTTGTGGAGTTTTATTTACAATGATGGGTTTGTTTGTTTGTTTGTTTGTTTGGAGTCTAAGATGAAGGTTGTGTTGGTGATGGATACAGAGCTGAGAAGAGGGTTACCTGTCTCTGCTATGGCTTTAAAACGCTCATTACCGTGACTTGGTGCAAAACAACCCAGGTCACCTTGGAGAGAATTGCTTTTCTGTAACATTTGATTAAGGACCCACTATGTCTTGTGCCATTTTGAATACCATGAAATTCTGTATCAAGCAAGCCTAGACTGACATTTCAGGAGGAAAAGCGCTGTCATACATTGATGGTGTTGTAAATCTTGAACGAGTGTGGCGGGGGTGTGGAAGGAGGGGGCAATTAGTTTTTCCAAAGTTTTATGAGAGGCTTCATGAGACCCATATCAGCTGTGCTCACAATCTGCCTCTGTAACAGTGAAGTGGTTTCATGTTTTAATTGGAAGAAGCATAGTGTACAAACTGAACTGGGGACCGTTGTTTTAATCAAGAGAAATGAGATTTTGATTAGCTAATTCCAGTTGATTTTCTGGCACGCATGCGTATGTGAGTATGTGTCTGTAAGCATGTGAGTGAGTATCCCTCTGGTAGATTCATTAGATGAGGGCCTCGGTAGATTGTTTCCTGCCAAAGTAATGAATGATCTGTTCTCTGTAGAGAACTTAAGAGGCGAGACGGGGAGGGAGAGGAGAGGAGAGGAGAGGAGGTTGAGAAGTATCAGGTAGTACAAAGGAAAGTTGAGGAATAGCTCAGTGAAGGAGTGAGGTCTTGAATTAAAACGAAGAGAGGATGGGAACATGAATGAGAGGATACTAGGGGAGATAAAGGAGCAAACTAAATGAGGATTTTGGCCAGAAAATGCTTTGATTGGCTGATTTTACAGAACTCCTCACTTGTTTCAGACATCTGTTGTTCTCAAGTTGACAGATATCTGCAGCATTAATGTGAATAGATAGGAGCAGCGTTAAAACCTCTGTGTTGGTGTATTTATTTGTGTGTGTGCATAGATGCACATTTGAAATATTATGCAGCCTGAGTTCCCCCCTTCCCATCTGTTCTCCGCGTGTTCCACTTGCATCTCAGCTTGGCTTGTTTTTGGTTTCATGTCCCCCCTCCTGCAGGCAGTCATTTAAAGACATGCATCCATGTGTCTCTGGCTCACCTCTGCTGCATCCACTCAGGGTGGTTCAGCCCTGTAAGTGAATTGACCTATGAGCCCCCTCTGTGTGGGCGCATTTCCCAGAATGCTGGGTTTGGAGGCAGTGTTCACTGGGCGCCTCATTATGTTGGAAGAGGGGACTCAAGGGAGGAAGACAGGTTTTTGGGAGCAACATCCCTTCTGGCTGTGCTTCATAGAATTTTCTTGGCAGATAAAATAGTGTTTTTCGTAGTGTTTGTTTTTCCTTTCCTCTCACTCTTGATTGCATTGTTCCATTACAATGAATGAAACCGTTGTGCTGAATACAAATGTAGCTTTTTAATCGAGGCCTGTGCCTCAGAGGTACGATTCACCCAATTTTAACTGGTTTGTTAGGCGACCTCGAGGTCTGTGCTCAGTGTTAATTATCTGAAGTTCAACAAACAATTAAGTACATGCACGGCTGGTGTTGCATGTGTAGAAGAAGGCAAGGTGAGGACGAGGCTTGAAAAAAGTGGAGCACCTCTGGGAGACTTTGTGTCCAAAGCACCCTGTAGTAGTATGAGAGGACATAATAGAAGTTGGAGTCAGAGTGTGACATGGGCAGCAGAGAAACAGGAAATGGGATGTTTTACAGGCTGCGGTAGATAGTAGTTTCAGATGCAGGTGCATTTTCGACAGTTCTCTACTTGCAAAAAGTAGCATGTCGAACTTCACGTGTGTGTTTACTTCCTGTCAGCTCTACAGTAACGTTACCTTTGCCTCCAACCTTAGTGATCCAAGTGCTTTTTTGTCCTTAAGTTAGTTAAAGCTACTTTACTCTTAGCATTGTACATATTGTTCATAATTTTTAGGGGCCGGGCAGCCTAAGCTGCCAGGAACCTATTGTTTTGCTGCATGTTCTTCTTCTTCTTCTTCTTCTTCTTCTTCTTCTTCTTCTTCCGAGGAAATCATACTTCCCATGCACGAAAAATCACCAAACTTTGCACAAAGGTCCAGTCCCATGCCAGATTGCCTCAGCTGCAAAAACAGGCCAATAGTCCTGATGGTGGCGCTACAGCAAGCATCTAAAGTTCAAAATTTTGAAAATTCACAACAAATCAACCATATGTGCTACAGATTTGCAACTTTCACCAAAATGTAGCCCCAATACTGAAGAAACTTTTGTACATTTAAACCTATTGTAAATTATGAAGTCCATCACCTGTTTTTTTTTTTTTCAAAAACTGTAAAACTTATTAAACCTATCTCCTCCCCCAATTTTTGCTCAATTGACACCAAACGTGCTACAGAGCATCTTCAGACTGTCCTACACAAACAATCCACACAGATTTTTGATTTATCGAAAATTGAGCCTGCAGTGCATCAAAATGTTTGACTGTAAACGGTATTGTAAACATATACTTGCAAATTCTTGCTAAATACATTTTCAATGTTCATTAAAAAAAAATGACAAAATTTTGGAGTCATGGTAGATGACGTTTGGAAAATTTCAGAATTTTATCTCAAAAACTGATTTTTTTTTTTTACAGCATTTTGAATTTTGCTCTCATGCAAACAATTGGAGTCAGTGCAAAAATGGCATTTTTAAACATCAGTTTTTCACTTATGGAGCCAATAAATCATTGTTAAAAACACATTACCAACATCTCCATGCTGTCTAGATGCAATTTGTGTATTTTCGGATTTTTGTCTTAATAACTGAATTTTTGACAGCCGTTTGAAATCTGCCTTTACATACTAACAGCTGCTGTCTTGCACACAGGTGACTGGCTTAGTCAATTTGTGAAGCTACATGTGACATTTCTGTTTGCCAATTAGCTCAGTGAGATAGAGGGTGGTTCTTGGTATTGAAGATTGTGAGTTCAAGCCTCAGCTTGTGCAACATTTCCATATGAGAAATCTACCTAAACTTTTCATAAAGGTCCAGTCCCATGCCAGATGTCCTCAACTGGAAACACAAGACAGTAGTCCTGATGGTGGCGCTACCGTAAGCCTCTAAATTTCAAAACTTTGAAAATTCATAACAAATCAACCATATGTGCTACAGCTTTGGAACTTTCACTTTGAAATTTGCTTTTCCATGGCATGGATGGCTACTGTCTGGCACCCTATGCTTGGCTTAGTCAATTTGTGAAGCCACACATGAACTGTCATTTGCCAATTAGCTCAGTGAGATAGAAGACGGACCTCAGTCTCAGAAGTTGTGAGTTCAAGCCTCAGCTAAGGCAGAACGGACATTCTAATGTGAAAGTCCTATGTTCAGGCATCATGCTATGTGGATTAGAGACTACTAAGGGTAAAATAATTATGATCCAGGCAGTTTCGCAGAGAGACAAATACTCTTTATCAACACTTTCCCTGTTATCCCTTGTCTTTTTTCCCTGTTTATTTGGCTTAGCTAGCAGTCAATATGCAGAGTCTATCCAGTAGCTACTTTTACATTTTAAAAACTGTTTTCATCTTTGTCACCATGGATAATGTTTAGCTTTAAGCTGGATCAGGCCAGTTTGTTCATAATTGCTAGCAGTTAATGTTATTCTTATTTTCTTGTTCTTGAGTGTTTTCTTTCCTTTGTATATTATGAGTCTGATCACTTCAGCCACTCATCCACAATTTGAAGGGCATGCCATAATTATATGATGTAACTTCTATGTTGTGATATGCTTTGTTTTAGTGTGTGTGTTGCTCAGAATTGCCTAATTTTGCCTAAAATTGCCCAGCCCCGACCATTGCTGCGCAGCAGCTATAATTACCATTTGTGTTTGAATGTAGGCTAGTGTTAGTTATCATTCTGATAATCATCTCAGTCTTTCAATAGCAAGATTAGCCAGTAAGCTAGCTTAGATGGCTACTAAAATGAAGTTTATGAGGAGTTTGGCCAGCTCTACAGAGCTTAACTGTTTGCTTTCCCACGATAATGTACATCATTCAATTTAATGTTTTTGGCGGCTCTCCCTAGCACATGGTGTAATAGAGAGCCATCTAACGTTAGCTAACTTAAGCCCCTTTTACACTGCCAGATTTTCCGTGAATGTTGGGCCGTTTTGCTGCGAGCGTTTAGGCACACAGAGCCTGATTGGTGAGTTGATCCGAGGTGCCCAATTTTCCGCCTTGTAGGGTAGACATATTGGTGGAACCCTTTTAGTTTAAAAAGACTGAGGCGGCCTTCTGCAAGGGGAGGGGCTGTTGAAGACTTGTGGGAGGAACTGTTGATGACGCTGCACGTTCGACCCACTGGCGGTGGATAAACAGGAAACAGCTGATAGCAGGAATTAGCGAGCAGCTAGTACCAAGAGGGAAACGCAAACCTGACAGACACTGTAAAGATGAGCAACTGGGGAGACAAGGAATTGCGCGCCCTCCTTGTCCTCGCAAACTAAGAGGCCATTAACCGTTAGATAACGGGGAAGATGAAGAACGGGCCGACTTACAAGGGAATTGCCGAAGGACTGAGCAGCCGTGGCTTCCCTCCCACGTCACTGTTTACGTCATACGCTGAGCTACACGTTTTGTTACTTGCTCACGCCCCCCATTGCCCTGAAAAAGGCACATTCTGTATAAACAAAAGCAGGTAGGCAGCAATTTGCCGCACTCCCCGATTTTGTTTTTATACTGCCAATGCTGAAAGAAGACTGATTGGGCTTTCCTGCAAATTTGCACAATTCCTATCTAAAAAGGGCTATAGGCTCTGAAAATCAGGCTAACTTTGGTACTACACTGAGTTACCTAATGGTAACAATGAAGTGATTATGGAAATGATAAATAGTAAATACTGTTCATAAGGCCATTAGTCCTCCAACATGTTTTCATGTTCAAAAGTCATCTTCGTCATCATCGGACTTAAAAGCCCCTGTAGTACACAGAGAGACAAAAGGACACACACACTTCGAGTCACATCAAAGACACTGGAGCTACTGTCAAACAAGCTTTCTGGCTTGATCGGTGCCTATGAACTTGTATACACTTCCAAAGTCATATTTAGTTGCTATTGTTATCAATACCACATCCCTGGATTGTTCCTGTCTGACTGTTGGCTGACTGATAAATGCACTGTAATTGCTTTTTAATCCTGATGTCACTTTTCACAGTTAGCTCTTTACATATTGTTCTTTGTTTTTCCTGTTTGTTTTTTTTTTAGCATTAATGATCATTTTAATAATCACCTCAGTGTCTTAGATAACCATTAGCAGTGTTTGCTAGTCACTCAGTGGAGCACCAAACCTGACTTTACCTGATTACCTGATTACCTGATTTTCAAAGCTTAGCTAACGTTACGGCTCCCTTTACACTTAGTGCTTCAAAGAGCTGCGAAAAATATGAAAGTGCCTGACATACACCATTTTTGCGAAAGCAAGCAGTTAAGCTCTGTAGAGCTGGCCGCCCTCCTCATAAACTTGTCAGCACTTTGTGAAGTAACTAACGTAACCATGAAAAAAGCACTTTGATGGCCAAGGTTGTAGAGTTGTAAGGAAGTAAACAGATGTCAGGTTTGTAAAACGGATATGTCACACTAAATGGTACATAAGAAGAATCAGCTCAATATATGCTGAAGCTTGTAGGGCAAAGGTGATTTGCTCAAGGGTACTTGATAAGATTTCTAATGGATTCACTGGTTGTTTATATATGTATCCTACCCTGTAGTTACCTATGTTCTCTATAAACTCAATGCCCACTCTTTGATATGTTTGAAATATAAATGAAATAAAAACCTGTTGAATAGTGCAGAGACCACATAGCAGTGGTTCACAATGCACATACTGTACATAGAAGGGTTTTTTGGCTGCGAAAGAAATTCCGCTTCACAGACACTGCAGTTTGCTGTTTAATTAGAGTAAACCAGTTCAATCTGTTCAGCTCCTCCAGATTGACACTGTTTATGAGTTCTACAGAGAGAGAGTTGGCCGACTCTTCAGTTCTAATTCGTCATACATCTAGTCCTGCTCCAAGAATTTAAAAAATTCACAGACAGCACTACAAGGCCCTGTGATGTACTGTGAATGCAGGTTACCTGCTGCCAGTCTTTCATGCCTTCCTATCTGCCACCTGTTTTCACCTTTTTCTGCAAATTACCAGCGAAATATGATCAATCTGTTTTGATAGCATACAAGCTCTTAGGATGGTATCTCGGAGGCAGGCATAGCAATTTTTTCCTGCTAGCGATAAGGTTACATCTAAATAATCTACAGGAGAGACGCGGCGTCAAATAGAATGTGCCTTGAAGAAACATAAACATTAGCCGGTAAGATGCTGTAGTAATAACCAAGGAAAAAGATAGAGTGATCTGTCCATGGTGATGTATGGTTCCTTGCTTCTTCATACAATCATTGCTGTTGGCCAGTGTGATGAACAGCGACAGAGGCCAGGGAGACCCATCCAGCTGAGACTATGATTCATCACAACCTTTACAGACACTCCCCTGTCTGGTATTGAGCAAGTGGCAGGCCCCTAGTAAGTGCCTGACCACGCTGGGCATATGTGTCACTGAGAGGCAAACCAAAGATAAAAGACATCATGATAACAAAAAAGAAAAAGATGGACAGCGGGCAATATGCAATACATCCCGGCACCCTTCTCTTCTTCCCACAGGGGTGTCATTTTCTTGATCCAGTCTAGACACTGAGGCTGTGTGTAAAACATCTCTTCTCTCTAGAGGCAAAGAGAGCCTGATAATAATTACTAATCAACAGCACAACCTTTAGTTTTGGTTGTATTGCAGCATAACCTGAGTTGTAATTCATTAAAAGTTACCATAACAGAAGCAAGCCTGCAATCACTGGTACATTCTTATTTGAGTTACAGACATGTGTGGTTTAAATCGTGTTGCCATAAGTGTGTATGTAGTTGCACGCACTACTGAGTGTGCTGCAGTTACAGGCATACTGCTCTCATTCTACCCGACTGCGTCTTTGACCTTGTTAGACTTACAAACATCCCTCCAGCGGTCTGTCATGACCTCAGGATCCTGATAGACCTATCAGCACACATACTGAGCTATGGGCAGCTTTTGGGTAAACAAGACCTGATACTGCTTGTGTAAATGTCTACAACAGCAAAGTCAGCGATCACTTGTGCTTAAACACAAAGGTTGTGCAAGGCCATTGACTGAGAAGGTGGTAGCAGGTTTCTTTTACTTGGCACTTGACACTTAACAGCAGTGTTTTAAACTTTTAACTCACTGTCCAAGGGGATTGGTAGATGAAAAAATCCAGTGGCTGTGTGTATTTTTTACTGGCCAAAATAATAAATCACCTTTTGTGTCACACATTTGTTTCAGTACATTTCATTGAGATAAAAAAGTGACACATTGAATACAGACTTAAAGGCCTCAGTCTTAGTATGTGAGTAAGTTCCCTCTCATAAGCAGGGATGCAGTATTTATGTCTAAGGCTTTTATTGTGAAAGGTAAGAACGGAAGAAATGAAGTTGTACTCACTCCTGTTGACAATGTGGGAGGCAATAAAGAGTTGGCCGGTTTGGTTCAGATTATGAAGCCTCTGTGTTATTTTATTACCCTCATGTGATAGTTTAGTGGAGTAGCTAATGTCCCGTAGTGCCGCGAAATTAGGAGTGCTCGAGACGGTCAGTTTCACTGCACTGTTTATACGGTATGTACATAAAACACAGCTGCAGTGTGTGTGTGTGTGTGCCTCCGTCACTGACAGAAAAGGAGCAGCAGCAGGCCTGTAAATGACACCAAAACATGTCAGAGACTCTCAACATAGTTTTTATTACATAACTATTTTGGTATAGACATTTAACCATCAGTGTAACAGATAGCTTTAGAAGATAAATTCGCCAAATGGAAAATCTATCAGCATTTGGCACTTGGCTGATGTTAATTTTGGAACCTGCTTAAAAGTCATAATGAAGGATGCTTAAATTTTGCATCATTCGGGCAGTTAAGATTATGACAGCCATTTGTAACAGCTAATTTGATCACTTAAGAAACAGGAACTGTGGTTCTATCCATCTTTGGACAACATAAACATCAACAGGTTAGCACAGCACACCAGAAAACTGGCAGTGACTCGGATTTGCCTGAATTGCTATTTGATTTACTCAGGCTGACATCATTCATTAATGTTAGTCATTTAGCTTTAGGTATGAGAATCGAGAACCAGTTCCAGTTGTGAACAGGTTCCATAATGTCCAGTCCTTTGAATCATATGCCTCCGACATTGTCAATGCCTTTAATCGATGCTGGCATATTTTTCTGACACTTGTGCGTTGCAGCACAAAAAAATCGAACTCATGAGTCATGGCAGAGAGGAAGAGAAGGTCCAAAGGCTTCATTTCGCAAAGAAAGATGACAGCTGTACTTCCTGTAATGTCTGTAAATAATCATTTCAGGTGAGAGTGGAACAACCAGCAGTATGCTGAAACACACTGCTACACAACATTAGCTTAAATCCCAGGAATGCTATGTATCTGACACACACGAGGGCCACTATTTCTTAACCAAGCAGCATGTCTGTTACTGAGGGTAAATATCCTATGCTATTATGACATTAGCGCCACGCAGCTACACTGTGTTCAGACTGAAAACCTGTGTAGGCCTACTGCAGTTCCACACAAAACACTGATTAGGAATCAACAAGGGACTTGATAAAGAATCTGACTGATAAGCAGAATCGATAACAGCATTTGTTTTACCAAAATTGTATCAATACCCGTCCCCGTTTAGCTTGTCTTATAGAAAATGGCATTTAGTGACTTCCCAAAGCAATTAGCAAAAGCAGTGGCTAGGAGCCATTGACTGAGCATTTGTCACATCAATCACAGACATACTGATTTAAGATTTGTCGACTCACAACAGCTTGTATAAATGTGATAATCTCATCCGCCCCTCTCGTCATTTAAGTTTGTAAGGAAATCTGAGTCTGGCACAAAACAATGATGTTCCCATTCTCTTTCCCGCCTACAAAGCTCTGACTGGCTCTGTTGTGTTTTCTTCAACCAGAGAAACAGCTGTCAGTGAGTACAAGTCCAGACCTGTTTGAATCACCAAAAAATAGGGTCTGGAACAAGGCTGGACTGGAACATGATCAATAAAAGTGTACAATGTGGTTGTTGCTCTGACCTGTGAGTGAAAGTAACAGGTTTCAGCACTCCCACGAGAAGGAACAACCATATTTAGCTCCATTGTGAACATAGCCACTGTCTCATCAGCTTTTAGCAGCTTTTAGCAGCTTGTAGCGTTGGTGCTATGGCAACAGTGCAACAGATCAGGAGGCCAATGTGCCAAATAAACAGAATGCAGAGAAATGAGTAACACTAAAAAAACAAAACAAATATTCTATCTAAATATTGGTGCAGACTGATGCTTGGGAATCAGCTATAAACATACCATAGAAATACTTTGTTAAATGGCCATATATTCTCTTGCCTTCAATTTGTTTTTAAATATTGTGATGCTAGAAATGTTTAAAGTATAATTGGAGATCATGTTTAAAGTGGATGTAATACTGTATTTATTATACTGTATTTATAGTCTGTCAGTCAGGAGGTTCACCTCTTTGTTCCAGACTGAAAAATATATGAATAACTAATGGATGGATTGCCATGAAATGTCATGGAAGATGAATCCCTATTTCTCTTTCGCTACCATGAGGCTGACATTAGTGATTTAAAGCAAAATATCTTGACAACTATGTGATGGATTGCCTTAAAATGTTCTACAGATATTCAAGGCTGCTGTGGGGATAGATTCTGTGACTTTAGTGATCTCTTGACTTTTCCTCTAGTGCTACCCGCAGGTCAGTAAAATATCTCTGTAACTACTTAATGGTTCCAGAGAATGTTTTGTAATAATTTTCATAATGAGCTTTGGTCTAGTGCCACATCAAAATGCAAAACTAAAAGCATTTCGGGAAGCCAATGAAGAGCCTTTAAAACCAGAGTAATGTGTTCTTGATGTTTTGTTTTGGTCAAATTGCTGCACGTCTAAAAATATAAACCCGACCTCATGTTTTGTCAATCATGTTTAAACACTGAGTCTGAAACATTTGTCCGTCATTAAAATTTTCAGAAAAAGGCCCAATTTTATGCGTTATTCGCCTCCGTCAGAAGCCTTTAGAGGCGTTTGACCAAGAATCAGTGAAGAAAATGTGGCAGCAGGACACATCCACTACAAGACAGAGGAACGGGGCGCACAGAATCATTTCATGACGCAGGCAGCTTACTTTCAAAAGGTCAGATAGTAATATTCAGGTGGATGATGACGAGGAGGAGGAGGATGCGGACTGCCCACAGATTGTTGAGACAGAGAGGGAGGACAGCTCTGCCCCTTTGTGCAGCTGCGGTGCCAAATAACAGACAGGGACGAAGTGGTGACAGCCAGATAGGTAACTGTGTCTTTTCATTTTGTCACATATTGTGAATTTTCACAACGAATAGAACAATAAATGCATCGGAATCAGTGTGCAAGGTTTCTGTACGTAACATTTTTTTTTTTTTTTTTTTTTTTGTTTGGATGACGGATTAAAAACACACAACTGAAAAAAACAGACTCAGTGCACAAAGGCCTTTACACCTAGTTCAGTATACATTAAAAGTTTGTCAATTCTGAGTCACTGTATGAGATTACATGATTATAGTCATACAATCTTGCTGGAAAGCCTGAACTACTTGTTGGATCAGCAAACTTTCTGTTGCTGCTGTTACATAGGTTAGACAGCTGTTGCTGGGGGTGGGGGTGGTACGCTTGTTGAATTTAAACCGCTACAAATGCCAACTGAAGGTTCATCTCCAGAGCTGCTATCAGCTCTCCTACCGGGGAAGCAGTCCATAGCAGCAGGGAGCGATGCAGAGAGACCATGGGGTAGCTAGCTAGCTAATTCTTGTTTCATTTGTGGCCTGATAAACAGAGAGAGACAGAGAGGGGCTAAGCTATGCTGCGGGCAACTCTACAATGAAATAAGTTACCATATGAAGGGCTTGCATATGCCCGTGGTCATCTGGTGGGAGGGGCGTAGGAGAGAGAAGGGAGAGCTGCAGGATGATGGTGTATTTTCAAATTCTGCCTTTTTATCTTTTCGTCTTTTCCAGATTTCTGCCTATCCCAGCTTTGATATTAAATGTAACCCATGTCTGAATACACCCACCAAGTGTGATATAGATCAAATCAAGATATGCAAAGGATGTACATACATAGAGACAGTCAGGCTGAGAATCTCCGCTTTATAGTTAGATGTGGATAAAGTGTTACACTGCATTTAAAGCAAACATCAAAGGGAAGAAACACTCTCTTTACTGTAACAAGCTCTTTGAAAGCTCGTGTTGGCAAAAGTATGGACTCAGCAGAGCTGTCAAACGTTTTCACACAGGCTGCTTGCCCTACTTGTTCCTGAAGCTTCTGTTCAATGAAAAAAAGTGAAGTGAAGGTATTTTATCTTAAGGCACATATTAGTATGTGTGTGCACGTATGGACGTAGAGACATTACTGGAGTGGTGCTCCATTTTATTTTGTGATTCACCTGAAAACACTCCAAAATCTCCGACTCCTACTCTCTGTAAGGCTGAACATCACTTAAAGCCATCGAGCTGTATTTATGACTGTATTTATTAGTCTCTCCTTTCATGTTATACCACTCATTCCCTCATCCACCTTCACTCATTGCACTTATTCTAATTGAAATGCCACCATGAATAATGCCAAATGGCTGTGGTGGAGGGACATTTGGCTCACCTCACGTATGAATGCCCTCAAATGAATGAGTGACAGCTGTGCGGTTCAGGTGGTTATTTATAGAGGACGCTGGCAAGTGTCTTCAAAATGGTTTTTGCCATGAAAAAGGCAGGGCTGGCGATAGCTTTGGAAGAAGGGGCTGAGGCATGTTTGGAGCAGCAATGACTATCTGAGTGATAGGGGAGGAGAGGATAGTGCTGCTGGATAGCTCCCACTTCAGACTGCCTCCTCAGGGCAATTTATTTCTAGGTTTGATTCAGTCTAGCGAGATCCAGGAAGGCCATTTAGGCCGATGCACATTCCCTTACCCTTCAGTCCGCCCATTAATCTAGATTTCTCTGAAATTTATTTGTTGGTTCCCGGTGTTTAGAGACCACTTGTTAACATACATTTCGCCCTTCTTTCCCTTGGTGGAAAATAGCATTGCCATGGAAGCAAGGCTTTCTCATGTAAAGAAATGAGGGAAAACATGCACAGTTTTATCTTACAAACACAGACACATGCATAGTCTTATCACAGAGTATCACACTTTGGCACTTGGTTGCATATCGGCCCAGCTTAGCAAGGCTTTTTTTTATTACTCTGATTTCATCTGTAAAGCAACGCAGCCAGGCACTACAGCCAGCTACCAGAGAGGGCCATCTTGGCAAGCCAGTTACTATAAAGCCACACAGCCATTAAATAAATCAGGTTACTCAAACAGACAGTCAACCAGTCAAACCAGCCCATTGAGAATGCATCAGTTATCAATTTTTCTGTCTGATTTACTGAGACGAGAAGTTGTACAATGTGTTATTATGTCTGTCACTTTTTCAAAGAATCATGTTTGACTAACACATAATTTGTTCATTTTAATTCCAACGCAACAACACTTCCCAAAATAATTGGAGAATTGACGTTGCATTCATTCACACTGCCTCTGCTGCTTGACTAAGTGACAAGCTAACAGGTGACTTAAGGTTTGTTGTCATGGTAATATTTTTGGAAGGCAGTTGTGTTTCATGAAAGGCAACAAAAAGCCTCACCTTTTATTCACAGCTTCTCCATCTATGATGTCGAATTCAAATTGCTCCCACATATTACTTTTATCATGGTTAAAGGCTATCCTCTGTTTTGCTTTAACAAAGATAACAACACTTGTTGTTGCCCAGTATACTGGTAGGAAAACAGGGCATCCTATTAATCAGGGTGACAGTGTATTTTACAAACACCAACACTGGAGTATGAAGCTTTGCCTGTTGTGCTTATGTGCTGTGAATTTTGAGTTCAGTGGTGACATTACTACAGATATACAGACAGAAAAAGACCAATGACTGGACAGTATTTTTAATTTTGAATAAGAAGTGACTACCTTAGTGATTATACTAAGAGCTAGTGTTGCATATTATACCAATACCATTAAGGTATTGCAATACCCTGGTATTTAAAACAGTATTATACTCCATTTTATTAGTACTGGTACTTTAAAAATGATATTTTAATGAAAAGGGTATTTGCTATGAGTTGCACACACAGCGGGGCCAGGCTCTGGTAGAAGCGCTTTAAACGGAGACCTCTCGCTCTCAACCTATGGCTTTCGCTTCCAACCAGACCAAAGTTAGGCTACTAGCCAATCAGAAGTAGAGCGGGGGCGGGTCTTGGTGCTAGAAACAAACTCGGTTCAGATCCAACTTCAGATTCTAGTGGAGCCCATGCCGTAGACACTCTCATCAAGATGGAAAGTAAGTTAATGATAGTCAGTGAAAAATAAAAAAAAATACATGGCTTGGCTGTGGGTAGAAGAGATAGGTAAAAACTGAAAGCCTGTTGGGAGCTGGTGCAAAAAATTAAGGGAACCGGGTGCGTACTTTATGGTGATGAAGCTCAAACCCAGGCTTATTAACCACTAGTGGTGACAACGCTACTCAGAACAGTTCACCAATAGATGAATAGGTGGATGGTTGGAGCTACAGTTGGGCCATATGAGGAAATATACTGTGACAATAAACTCTTGTATTGTTATTTTCCTTCTACCAATCCATTCATAGCCAGGTAGCTATCCTTGAAAATGGTTGAATAAGACAGTGCTGGGCAATGCAATCACTCAATTAGCAGGGGTGTAAACCAGAAAGCAGTTTTGTGAGAACTCTGAGTTAGTTAACCCTGAGATGAGGGAAACTCTGGGTTTTCAGTTCCAGAAAGAGAGGTCACTTAAACTCTGTGCCAGTTACCGTGGTACCCAACATGCTCGCTGGCAGGTTTTCTTCAACAAACCCTGAGTTTGTCTCGGTCTCCTCCCTCTGACAGATCCGGACACACTGTTTCATTTCCTCATTGATTCAGTTATTATCAAAGGGTGTACTGAAGCGTATTAATTAGTGCACGTTTACTGTATGTCAGAGTCCAAATCCTGGTTGGATATTAGTTTGTTACTCTGGACCATCTCATGTCACCGCTTTTATCTGCTGTCAGTCGTCTTTTTTTAACAGTGATTTTTGCCCTCCTTCAAGTACTACGCAGCATCAAGTCACCGTCAGCTCACAATCAAACCTCTGCATGTCCTTTATTATAACACTGAAGACAGCTGTCAGTTTGTTAAAGCAGTTCTACAGGAAAGTTGATTGCACATAATGTGTCATTGCTGTTTAAACTGTAAAAATTGGTACGAAGCTTCGGACACAGGATCAATGAATAGGCTAATTATCCCCATAATTTATGATATGATCGGTCCAACTGATAGAACATAATTCCCATAATATTTTAGATTATATGGTAATATTTTTGAGTGCGCAGGATAGTCGTACAGCTGCTGAATGTAAACACTAGTTTTTTAAAACCAGTTTTTTAGACTGCCTCTATAGTCTGAATGTGTTTTGTCAGCATCTTGTATAAAATGTTAAAATTTACTACCTTTGTTGCCAAGAAGCTGAAAGAAAGCCACTGAATGCTCTGCTGTAGCCCATTACTCTACTCATGTCTCTAGGCCTATGTCCTTGATTTATATTTTTTAAATCATCAATTCTATGTTTTTATCTTCAGTTGCTGGCCCCTGTGTTTTGTCCCTGTCAGATTAAAGCTGAACAAACTGATTTTTAAACTGTAATGTAGACTGCGACCTAAATGATGAATTAATGGACAACACTGAATGAAACTTTATGGTGCTAATTTATCAACACTTTTCCCTGCTCTGACTCAGGTTCTTAAAAAAGAAAAATGTACACAGTCCGCCTATAGGCCTAATAATTCACGACAAATTTATCATAATCCTGCTGAGCTCCAGTGGCAGAGCGTGTGATCCCACCTACTAATATCTCCACATCCACTGGATTAAAATGGAGGCGCTGCCTTTTATTTACCTGTTGCCATAGTGAATCGTAGGATCAGAGCCCCATTGATAATGGCTTTTTTCATTCAGTGCACTCGAGCTTAACTGAGAGTGAACACACTCAGAGTTGATTGAGCTGACTGTGATCAGCTGTTCTGGAAGTTTTATGCCTCAGGGTTCATCCACAAAGAGTTCAAGGTTAGACTCAGAGTTTGTTAAACCTGCTGTCTGGAATAATAAACCCCTGGACATCATTTGATTTTTGCTTGATTTTGATTTGTGCATCAAAGAGTTAAAGCATATATGTTCCTTAATGTGTCAGATATTTTATATATTGGTATATACATAGATATTTAATCAGGTATTTAGCCAAAAAAGCAGGTTTTTCCATCTGGCTGGGTAATTTCTCAAAATTATTTTCCAGATAATGTGCATATGTATCAATGTTGTGACTGTGACAGAGGATTTAATCCCCACATCCCACTCTTAGTTATCTTGTGTGAATGAAAGTGGGTGAATGGGTGAATGGAAGGATGAAATTTTGGCAGAATGGGAGAACCACAGATCATGTTACGGGTAGATAAATACAAGGAAATAAATAGAGGGGTACAGATGGTGAAGAAAGATGATGCCTGTGCTTCCTCTGGATCTACCATCCCCCCCACACTCATGCAGATTCTGACACAATCTCACATGTCGTCATGCATGGTCATACATGTATATAATGCATTAGACATCGCCATTAGACACACGCATGCACATCCACACGCAGGCCTTCATTAGCTGTTCTCTCATCATTGTTTACCCTGAGCAGAGGCGGAGATGCTCTGCTGCTTTTCACATCAATCTGCCACAGCAGTAGCATCACACTCCCTGCCTCCTCCCTCCTCTTCCGTACACACACACACACACTGAAACTCTAACACACACTGTACACACTGGCTCTCTGCGTGTTGCATCATCTCAAGCTCCCTCACCTATACCAGCACATACAGTACATAAATACAAACAAGTTACTGAAGCAACACTTTGCATCCATTTCATTACTCATAGCAGAGGTGGCCTTGCACACCGACACTATGATACACATATACACTCAAGCAAAATGCCCTTAGTCCTGCCAGCCTGTTTGTGGCAGATGGTGGCTTCTGGCACAGCTCTGATCTTACTGGGAGGAAAGAACCAGACAAATGTACAGGTGAACCTGTATGGAGAAAGAACCAGTTTACAGGAAATGGAATTTAAATGGCTGCCCACACAACAGAGGGCTAAAGAAGGAGGTGGTTAAGAAATGTTAACAATGAAACAAAACAGCTCCTATTTAGTTTCTGTTTTTCAATACCAAAATGCTATATCTGCTTTTGATTATAGCCAATGGGGGAAAAACATTTTTGTGTGAAAATCACCTAATTAAGGAAAGCAGAAAACATCATGTTACTTGACAGAGTATAGAAGTCGTAAATGAAATTTCCTCCAGTATGCCATTTGGATTTTTCAGTTCTTCTCAAAAGGTTCTCAATTTCCTCCTCTATGCCCACCCACGCTCAAACACCCCATCTGACAGTTTACATGAAAAGCATTTTCTAAACATAACTCTTTTAAAGATTATTGTAGGTATATGATGTGAATACAGGTGCTGTTCATACTACACACATATTAGGTGTAAAATCTGTTTTTTTTTTCTGGTCAAAACTAGCTTGTACGTGTCTCTCGTTTACAGCTCTTTAAGAGGGAAAACAAGGAAACTAAGCCTAACAAAAGAAATGTTGAATGAACTGTGTGAACTGAATGAATATTGACTGTGGTGTGACTGCCATGGCAAGTGTAAAAGGCAAAACACTGGTTGGCTGTGTGTCCAGTTTGTGCCTCTCATACATACCTGCTGTGTCAGGAGTAGCAAGCTCCCACAAGTGCTGCTGGTAGAAAATCATTGTAGGGCTGCCACCGACTAAGAATTTTCCTAGTCAACCAATAGTCGTCATTTAGGGCCACACCGAGCAAGCCGCCTGTTAATGACGCTGTCAGCAAAGCAGTAATGATTGTGCTAAGTGGCTAATGAGCATGTAGGTACTTCCATGTTTCAGATGATACATCATGTTTGTAGTCGACCAATGAAGATGAGTTTACATATCACCTTGGGTTCATCCTTCACCTTCTCAAAATGATCCCACACTTTGGATTTCCTGCCCGACATGTTATTAACTAGCCTGTGGAGTAACCGCAGGTACCAGCCCTGTTTATCAGGGGCTGTACACATGCCGCGTCTTTCACCACCTGGAAAATGCAAGATCAGGCGCTGGGTACAGGGGTGTTGTTTCAGCACAACTAAGGTATGGCAATATGACATGGCGTCACAGAGCTACTGATGATGGAGTTTCAAAAATATGAACTTATATAAAACTTCACTTTGGTCTTTGACCTGTCAGAAGTACATACTATGCTATTGAAAACTGTTTCAAAGGACATTAAGCTGTTTCTCACATTCATGATACCTCATGTCTGCATGTAATGCACGACTTGGTGAGAGCAGTGAAAACATTGGACCTATTTCGGCGCATGTTTCAGCACCACGGACAGCGAGCGGATGTTTAATTATCATTAGTCATGTGTTTAACTTCACAGAAAATAAAGAAAATAAATTAATTACAAGCTCATTTCTAGAAGATAACCAAGGGGTCCGGTGTATGAAACTCAGTAAAACAAAGGCCAATTTGGTACAATACTGTATAGGTGAATTTATTGGAGTGTCTCCAGAGACTGAAAATACAAGCTTAACATGCCGACATGAAGAAAAACCCCCCACATACAATCAGACAGGCTTCAAGACATCATTTAGACAGGCTGTCTACAGCAGCAGAGCAAAATGCTTTTACAACACACAGATAATTCACATAACTCACAACTCACGGAGGAGCGAAGTGGCGAACAATTTTATTCAATAACTCGTATTCTCTAACACTCGTATTCACTGATGACCATATTATTGACCTATTTAAGTACAATACAATGAAAACAACCGGCCAGTGCACCTCGGACTATCTAACATATCACATCTGATCACTTGCAACAAATATGAAGGACACTCACAAGTAAGATGACTACAGAACCTCTCTCTTTTTTTTCTCTCCCGATTCCAAGTTATGGCAGCTGCCATATAAATGACGCCTATGGCTGGGTACTACTCTTGTGCCTTTTTCGTGCCAGCTTTCAAGAGCACAACAGCGGGTTGTGTCTGGGGTTGCTAAGCAACCTTAACAAGCATTGTATAGCCTATTTACCTGAAATCCTGAGTGCAGAGCTGATCTTCTTCCAGGCGCTGTTTATAAGTGTGTAGGCCTATCGTCCATGGGACAGATGTAAAGCTCTGGGTAGCCCTGCACTAACATGATCAACTTTTCCATGTTTATCAGACTGAATATTTACAGAAGAAGGGCAAGATATCTGTCGGCTGTGACTTCAGACTTCTGTCTGACTGCTGAGTGTGGCCTTTATTTCTCTCTGGTGGCAGTCAACCAAAACGTGGTCCCACCAGCAATGCTACAGACATGATGTTCTTATAGAGTAGGATGCACTTCTGTTGATTAAACTACCCAGCAGTATATAAAGGGTTTAATATGAGCACAACCTTAAACATCTACAGCAGTAAAATGCAACATACACATTAATGCAGCAGTATTATTAATTCAGACATATATAACACTTAGAGGGAATATTTTACTGCACAGTGACTACTTTTGCTTTTGATTCTTAAGGTAGGCTACATTTTACTGATAACACTGACATACTTTCACATAAGTAAGGTTTTGAATGCAGGGATTTTTCTCGAGTATTTTGACATGGTGGCAGTAGTAGTTTTTCTCAAGTAAAAAATCTGAATACTACTTCCATCACTGGGCCTGCCGATAACTGTGCTTTATTCAGAGCTTAACAAGATGTCCAGGGCTCACAAACAGTAGCCTTAAGTGTGATAAACAGCATGGCTACAGCTATGTACTTGAGAGCCTCTCGTAGTACAGCTGGTAGCCCAGCTACAAAACAGGTACCCACAAAATGACTCTCTCAAAGGGCCATAAATGTGCTTGCAGTGACTCTCATAGCTTCAGCAGCCTCCCTGTCTGTATGTTTATGAAGTACATTTCTAAAACATGCAAATATTATGCTGAAGTTGACACATTTTGCAAATATTGCACACAAGTTGAAAATGTTTGCATATAGGAGGCACATGTGGTGGTGTGTGTAGTCAGTTTTACCATTGAGAATGCATAATGAACAAAAAATGTGATGATGTATAAAGAACAATCTGTGGATTATGCGCATTCAGCTAAATGTCCTCGTCTGTTATTGGCACAAGAACACAACAGCAAAGTCTGTGTAAAATGTCGGTGATTTTAGATTTAGAGCAGAGACATGTTGTGATCAATCTCGGAACCCATTGGCTATCAGTCTACGATAAGTCCCTGAGGGCAACAGCCAATATTTCAGGAGATCTGGAGTAGCCATTGGATATCCAGGCCAATGATTGGTAAATATACTGTATATTAAATGGAATCCAGAACGCTTCTTATACCAAAATACTGTCTCCGTGCCTAGATTCTGCATACATAAGCATATATCTGTTGGTAGAGATCATGTTTTGATTAACCTTTGATCCTCATTTTCAATACATTTTATAAAACATGTAATGAAATATGTATATATAACCCCAGTCTCTGTGATGTTTAGATATAGTAAACATATTGTGCTTTTGAGGGGAACCACTCACATTTGAATTTAGAGTGCATTAATGTGAAGTCGCACACATTTCAAAGCCAAGCCATGGTTGACCTTATGAAATGGAGCTGTTGATGGGGACAGATGATCTTTATTTGTTTGTGAAAAGGCCAGCTCGAGAGCAGCAATAATAGCTCTTCTATATTTTCAATAAGGATAAAACAACACATCTGTGAAAGTCAGGCTACTGTGTCCTTCTCCGCTTCTTTCTGAATTGCCAAGCTTGTAAAGCATGACCAACATGCTGTTTTCATATGGTCGCATACAGAGCTGCATTTATTTACTTTTATTTTTAATAAGAAATAAATCACCATTATATTTAGTCAGTTTAAAATATAGGAGATTTTTTTAAAAAGCTGCTTGTAGATACAGTAGAGGTTATCTGAAGGTTAAAGTACCTGGCTTTAATGCCTGGACTGCAAGAAGATCTGGATAGAGAACATTAATGACTAATGCTCTCTTCTCTCAAAGCAATTAGTGCATCATTGCCCTTGAGCAAGCCACTTAGCTCTAAAGTTCCTCAGTGGAGTTATTCAGTAGCCAACAACAGAATGCAGTACAACCTGCACTAGATATGAAAGTGGGGAACTTGATAAAAGTGATGGAAGATAACATTCTGAGGCATAGACCTCTCCGGATGCTGCACTGCCAGCTCTGCAAAATTTAGGCTAACCTATGCTATTTAAGTTATTAAGAAATATCAGCTATGCCTTTTCTGACGAATATTGGACCAAAATTACAACATGAGACACTCATCAGAAAAAGAAAATCAACTCTCCGCTTTGTGAACTCTCCTCCTGCTTATTCTGCTAACTGGCCTGCGGAGGATTTCAAGTGTAAATATCAGAAACATAAATACAAGACAAGCAAGACCATCTCTGCATCCATGTCAGCACTGGAGGAGGCAGCTGGGCAAATGTGGAGGGATCAAACATCAGCTAAGATTCCGGCCATATAAATGTTCTCTGCCGAACATCCTGCTAGCCAATGTACATGCATGGGATAATAAACTGGTCAATCTCAGCGCACATGTCAGTTTTCATCGGGAGATTAGGAACTGTAATATGCTTTGTTTCACCAAAACTTGGCTACATCCTGAAATACTGGACAGTGCCATTTAGCCAGGTGACTCTTGTTCCAGATATAGATGTGACAGAACAAAGGACTCTGGGAACAAAAGGAGAAGAGGAGTGTGGTTTATGGTGCTACTACCTTCCTGCTCATCTAATCTTGAGCTACTTTCACTCAAATGCAGACTGCACTTTCTACCTAAGGAATTTACATTGATCCTCATCACAGCAGTCTACAATCCACCACAAGCAAAGAAAAAGGCTACCCTGTCAGATTTCTACAAAGACCTGAACCACTCTGAGACCAGTCATCCTGATATTGTGCTCATTGTTGCTGCTTCAAAAAAGGCTAATTTTAAGAAGGTTATGCCTGACTTTCATCAACATATTAAGTGCACCACAAGGGAAATAAGGACACTGGATCACTGTTATACAGCTTTCAGAAATGGCAACAGAGCAGAATTCCTTTTCCTGCTTGGCAAGAGTAACCATACAGCCATCCTGTCAAGATCGAAGTATGCAAACAAACTTCAGTGAACTCACCCAGTGACGCAAGAGGTGCAGAAATGGTTAGACCAGAAGCCACTCTGCAGTCTGAACTACACGATGCAGTGTGGAGCAACTTCACTGATGACATGAATGAACTCCCTGAGTCTGTTGTGTGTTTAATCTGTAAAACTACAGAAGCATCTGTACCAAAAACTTTAATCATTCCACAGTCAGAAACCATGGATTACCAGAACCATCTGGGATGCCATAAACAAACGCACTGCAGCTTACAAATTTGGACTGCAATCTGGAAACATGGACAGATATAAAGCAGCAGCCTGCAATGTAAGAAGAGCAGTGAAAGAGGCAACACAAAGAAAGTGGAACTACAGTTCCAGGAGAGCAATCCCAGAAGCATTTGGCAAGGTCAAAAGATTATGACAGATTACAAGGCCACACCACTTCTCCCTTTCAAGTGCTGATGTGTTCTTAGCAGGTGAGCTTAACAACAACAAGGAAAAACAGCCGAAGCAGGGGTTAATGGATGGGTGGGTGCAGCTCTGACACCTGCCTCCCTTTCTGAGCATAATGTAAGGAAGGCTTTCAAGCATGTGAACACCAAGAAAGCAGCAGGACCCCTCACCCCTGTAGTGATGAAGTGCTTTGAACGACTGCTTAAAGATTACATCTGCTCCTCACTCACCAGCACACTGGACCCTCTACAGTTTGCCTACCGTCTTAACCAATCCACAGAAGAAGCCATAGCACACATCCTCAACACAACCCTATCTCACCTGGAAAAGAAAGGGAGCTGTGTGAGATTGCTGGTCATTGACTACAGTTTAGCGTTTCACACCATAGGTCTCTTTTAAACACCTCACTGTGCATATGACTCCTTGACTTCCTGACAGACGGACCCCAGGTGGTGAGAGTGGGTGGACACACCTCATTCACCCTCATCCTTAACACAGGAGCACTGTGTAGCCAACTCCAACTCCAACACCGTCATGAAGTTTGCTGCAGACACAGCTGTGGTGAGCCTGATTACAGATATCAATGACAAGGCCTACCTGAAAGAAGCAGAGGACCTGACCTACTGATGTCAGGATATCAGACCACTCCTGAATTTCAGCAAAACTAGGGAGATGATTCTGGACTTTGGGAGGAAGCAGCCAAGGAACTACGTCCCGCTTGCCATCACCAGGTCCTCAGTAGAGAGGGTGGATAGCTTCAAATACCTTGGTGTAAAAAAGTATGACCTGAATGCTACATACTGTCTCAGTGGTGAGCAAGCAAGGCAGAGACTGTTTTACCCGAGACACCTGAGGAAATTCCAGGTATCCCCTCAAATACTGAGGAATATATCCTCCTGCATCATATAGAGCGCCCTGATGGGGAACATCACTGCCTGGTACAGGAACAATACCAAATAGGACTGCAAGGCCCTGCAAAGAGAAACTATAGGCACTGCTCTACACTACAAAAAGGATGTTTATACCGAAGTTGCAAAAATGAGGCCAGGAGAATCATTGAGGATCCTAGCGACTCCAATTACTGCCTTTACACCCTGGTGAGATTGGGAAGAAGGTACCAGTTACACCAGGCCAACATTGAAAGGCTCAAGAAGAGCTCAAGCCCTCAAGCCACAAGGATACTGAATGTAGACCCACCCTAATCCCAACATTGACATTTATTTATTACTACTACAACTACAAATTGACAAAATTGACATTACTACATTCTACTGAAATATTTTTTTATGATTTCATGTAACAAATAAATTTATTGATTGGAAGGAGTAGAAAGAAAGGAAGCAGATTAACTTAACTTATATAGTACCTGTCCAAGTAGTAGTTACAAATTGCTTCACAAAAAGGTGAAAATAAAGAGAGAATGTACAGAAACATGCACATTAAGTGTCAAGTACTTTTTTTATGATGGAAAAAAAAATAATGCTTTAAAGTTTCTTTCTTTTAAAACACACTCATTTGGCTTCTCTGAGAAATTGCAGTTGGCTCTTCTAAAGTCAAAGAGCATGAGCAGATAGAAGTCAATCAAAAGCAGACATTAATTCTACTTCTAACATTCATGCAATGTACATTCATCATCTTGTCACCGCTATCATAATTAAGGCACACATACAGTATATATTTAGACTGTCCATAGGCGCTGTACTCATTATACCAACAAGCCCCATGCATTCACCTATTTAACACATCGAAAAGATTCAGAAAGACGATGCGGAGCTACAGTAGTGCTGAGCTAAGTTATTCCGTGTGCATTTGGGCATTTTGCCACAAAGTAATTAGTAGAAGAAGCAGCAGTGTTTCTTTTCCCTTTTTAAAATCTACAATATGCAACCTACATTTGAGAAATAACACCATTAACTATGCTGTTGGAGGCTAAATGAGGCACCTCTCTCAGATGGTACTTTCAGGCCCCGGCATTCTGTCCTCATGCCAACCGTGATGGTATTTTGCATCAAAGAACAAATAATTGGCTATGATTTATAGATGACACTTTGAAGCAATGGAGGTGGGTAATTGTTGGCTTTTGGGGCAAATAGTAAAACCAAAGAATGTTAGAAATGAACACATAAAAAAAAAAAAAAGTTCTGTCATTGGATGATAGGTGGGAATGTGTCCATTCCTAAGAATGCTGTCTGTCCTCTCACCTTCACATTATGATTTACTGAGAATATTTGTCTTGCAACCAGGAAGCCCCATTGTCATTGTCACTCCCTGTCATTCCACCCTGCACTAGGTATGATTTTTATATCAGTACTTAGTGCAGTAGGCGCTGTCAGCCAGCCAATCAGTCAGAGAGCCCTGCTGTTATGGTCATGTTCTGACGTGTTGTTCTCTGACCCTTCCACTCTGGCTGCCCCAGCTTAGCCCTCATATATCACTGATACTGCACTAATACTGCTGGACACGGGGACTCTGCAGTAGATCACGGTGGGTTCAGGCTCTGCACTGACAGAGGCTGAGTGGATGGCTTAAAGGAATGAACCTGGCTCCATCTTTACATGCTGCGCCGTAGCTAAAAGTTTGCTGGTAGCAGCACACAAGCTGATCTGATAGGCCGTTGGACCAGCTGTGTGTAAGTTCAGTTAATCTTCAATATTTACACATTGCTTTTGACAAACTGCATCCTTTTCCATTTATGATGACACTGACATTTGTGCTCAGTGTGTGTCTGTCTGTTGTGTGACTTTATGCTTGCTGCATTCATTTGAGATGGGAATTGCTGCTGGCGGCACTGTCGAGTTGTTGACTTCAGCTGAATCTTTTCACAAAGGTGGAAGTTTCTGAGATGCTTTTGTTGATCAAAAAGAAAATTAAAGTTCCAGTGCACACCAGGAAATTCAGGTTGACTCTAATTTTATTAACAGCTTTCATTAAAAAACAAAAAAGGAGCAAACTACGCATTCCACATACTTCATCAGATTTGCTCTGTGCTTAATCACCATCAGGTGTTCCTTTTAAATAATCACATGCTGATTAGCAGAGAAGAGTGACTTAAATTCTGCTGTACAAATTTCAGTATAAATACTACATATCATAACAAAAAGACATACAACTAATGTAAGAGTACAACAAAGGATAAATTAGTCTAAACTGTATACATTTCCATGAAGATACTAGAATTATAAAGTACAAACGTCATTAATATTCTCATAATATGTCTCTCTGGTGAGAGAAGGAGGGGAGGAGCGTGCTTTACGGTGAATAAGGACTGGTGTGATGGTGGGAATGTGAGGTGCTGTCCTGGCCAGTCTTGCTGTGGATCACTGTTAACGGCATAGTCAGGAGGGTCTACCATGTGGCCACCTTGTTGAGGTGGGGTCCTGGGTCTTGCCAGGATGGGTTTTAGTGTCTCAGCTTTACCTAGAGGTAAAGAGGATTTTCCAGTTCTGGTGTTTCTCCATCATCTCTGACTCTGGCAGCAGCCACGGTGTCTGGAAAAGATCAACAGCAAAGGCTCTGTAGTCTTTGAAGTGTGGTCGTTTTTTTTCCTTTGGAGATGCGTTAGATTATATCATGGTCCTGTTGACATCTTGCGTACTGCACATCAGTTAGACTGCTTTTAAGGATCGCCTTAAACTTAAATGAAAACACACCAAACACTAGGTGAATATGTCAAGAAACTGAGGACACGTTGAGCACTTGTGTGTCCATTTGTGCTTTTTAATCCCATTGAAATTATGTTGGACTATCTGTAAGTATTAATACCAATAAGCAGTACTAGTATCACTTAAGTCCCAGTAAAAAACATCAATGTACAACAGGAGCAACATCATGTGTTAGTCAGCTCTTTCTTTAATACCTAGGTCTCTTGGTTTCAGTCACATGTGCATAGTGGCTTTCTCTCCAAATGATGCACAGGGTGAAACCTCACACTCAGAGACAATGTTTGGATTATGGTTGATTTAGTTTGGTTAGTGTGAAACTAACTTGGTGCGAGTGTTGACTTTACACTTAAACTTATGATCATAATAAAATTCAGCCGGTCCAACGGGCTGCACGACTCCTATTATCTGGCTGTGTTCCATACGGCAGTCTTGACCTTTGTGCCATGATATAAGCATATTCAAAATATACTCTGATATGAGCTGTAACCACTGGATTATGTTTTGTTTATCCTTAAAGCAACTATAAGGCTCTTTCTTCAGCAGCTTGCACAATATAGAAACTTTTTTTTTAGTAATGGTAAAACTTGCTGCCTGCTATAACAGTTGCCCTCCTATAATGGGAGTCTGGAATGATGCCTTAAACTCCCACTCCCAAATGTTAGGATGCTGCGTGTTTCATTATACAATCCCTTAGAAAATCTTACTACTGTACTTTGAGCTGTGTAATCCTGTCCTTCTGTATCCCTCTCCCTCTGTTATTCATGTACTATAGATACAGACAGCAGATGGCCGCCCACTCCCTTTAGAAATTGTCCTCAACAATTACTGACTTCAGTGAGAGTGTACTGCAGGTACCTGTGTTGTAGGTATGATTGACAATGTAGCGCATTGCAGCTTTGAACTAAAACAATATCTGTCACACACCTTGGAGTTGCAGCAGTGAAGCAGACATCAGATGACTTACCAGACTCACACTCACAGTCGGTTAGCTCAGCTCAGTTCACTTTAAAGTGAAACCAAAAAAAAGATCTCAGCAGGAGGTCTTCTCTCTACTGGCTATGCTATTGATGATGCGAGACGAGAGCCTTTGTTCTGGTGCTTTGTCTTATGCAGCATTATTGAAGTTTCTTATTTTATACCACAAACTCGGAGGTCATCGTTATCTCGAGGGCCAGAGTATGTATACGGGAGGCTTGGGCGGTATCTATTTTTCTTATCTTCAGAGTTTTCTGACATTTCACAGGGGTATACCATGGAATGTATAAAGAAAATGGACAACATGTCTCCACTTACTCCCACTGTGCAACAATGAAGCCAAAATATCCCGGATATGGCCGTTGCCATCTTTTGCTGGTGACATCATTTGGAGCTGTGCAGTAGCAATCTCAGCTGTATCGCGTTCCCACCCATATGGTCGTCTGACCAATCGCGAGCAGTGCCATTGATTGCAAGTTCACCATTTGACACGCAAAGCTAGAGTTGGGTCGATTTCTGGTTTTGCCTGTCCAGTCCGGTGTACAAGCTTAAACCGGTTTGATTTTATGCAAGCTGGCTGAACTGGCATTTGTCATTATAACATATTCTGGCAAAATAAAAAGTAGCCTAAATTGGCAACCTGTGCTGACAGCAACACAGCGCTAAATCTAACATGATATTATTATGTTCATACTGTAAATAGACTAATGGAGTCGCTAGTGTTTGACCTGCTGTGAGCCTAGGCAGGTGTTGGCAACATGAAGGAGGTCACATTTCGTGAGATGGGAGGGGCAGAGTGGCCCACACAGTGTTTGTTTACGACTAAGTTCATGTGTTTTGGAATGACAGAAGAGACGTGGCAAAAAAACTAAAACTGCACCAATGTGGCAACATTTTGGATTTAAAGCCAACATAAGAGCTGTCCTAAATAACCGCGAGTGATGCAGTGCAGTCATTGTGAGCTGAACATTTGTCATACCCCTGTTTTTATCTATATCTGTTGCCCACTTTGAAAGAGTCACAGTGGACGAGGAATGTCTGATTTATGAAGTTATGGAGGGGAATTATCTGCAGGATACCTTGTTATTTCACTACAGAAACACAGTACAAGGTAGAGACTGGCTGGAGGAAGATTGCCATGGAGCAGAAAGTTTCAAGGTGTGATAGATAGACTATCATTTGCTGTTGGGACACAGTGTCATTATGTTCCACTCGGCGATGACACCTGGTAAAGTTTGTTACCAGTCTGGTGTTTGGCTTAATATTTTAACACTGACCCAACCCTACACACAGCTGTCAATCATGATGTGAAACCACCTTTTATATTCAGTTCAGTTCAATTTCTGGCCCTTTTCCCATCTACTGACATAGGGGGGCGGGATTTATAACCAATACTGCAGCCAGCCACCAGAGTGAGAACGAGATGTATGGGCTTCACTTTTGGGGAACTGTTATGTCATTCATCTTTATATACAGTCTATGGGGTAGATGATATTTGATGATGTGTGTGCAATGCTACACTCCTACCTTTTTTAGTCAAATAAACTCACAAAATGTCAAAGAAGGAAATATTCTTACAAGCATTTGATTGGTTAAACTAAAAAAGTACAACCATACCTTCCGAATTCAAGTTTCTCTCTTTCACTGAACCTAGATTTATGCTTGCACCTTGTTAACTACTCATAAAACACACTCATCCATATGCAACAGAAACAAAAAAAGGCCTCACCAAAACCATCTTAGTTAGTCTTGTTAGTCCTCTAGTTAGTTAGTCCACTGTCCTGCCAATCCCCAACTCTAGTTAGGTCGTAATAAACATTTTACTAACCACGTTAGATGTGAAAATATGCTGTTTTTCCCTCCAGTCTCTCTCTTCCGTTGCTGGCTGGCTGTTTTCTAGTCCTGTAACATTATCCCCACAGCTTGCGTCTGCAACTTTCTTAGCTCAGCTTCCTGTTCCACCTGAAGAGACTGACCTCTGGTGGCTTGGCAGTGAACTACATACAATACATTCTCAATACAGCAACTCTGTATTAGTTTATGAAAAAGATGAGTAACTGTATTTTTGATGTTATAAAAAAAATCACACCATCGGGATTTCTGAATACCCTGGTATACTGTGATACCACCCAAGCCTAGTATGCAGATGTACTGTAGTTAACTTTACGGCAGGCAGGTCAAGGAATTGATTGATTTATATGGGATTACATAATGAATACATTTTATTTGCCAAGGTAGCAGCATCATTCTAGAGACTGTAATGTTGGTCGACCAGCAACTATGGATTGCCATTAATACATTTATGTCTTCTAATGACCTTGGTGATCCCCTGACTTTTTATCTAGTGTCACCAACAGTTAAAAGCTTTCACTTATCCAATTAAATATCTCCACATCTATTGATGGACAGACATAAATTTTGTACAGTTATTCATGTTTTCCAGAGGATGATTCCATTGATGACCCCAAGACCGTTGTCCTGTCTCTTGCTTACATACATCTTCTTTGACAAATTACATACAAATTACCTGTGTTCGTAGCATAGGTTAGCATTATAGGTTATCCATACTTCACCATGCTAGGGTGATTCGTCTTTACGTTGGAAAGGTCACTGTTAGATCAGTACAATGATTTACAGTTCAAGCAATGAACTAATCTGACCGGACGCATCTTAATTCGTCAAATAAAACCTCCCAACTGCTTGATGAAAAACAGGTTTGTCATTCCTCACAGTGCTGGGATATGATTAATAGTGTCACCTCTGCTGATGAATGAGACATTCTGTTTTTTAAGATAATTGAAAATTGAAGAGAGACTCAGGTGTTGATACCACGCATGAATAAGATTTAGAGCAAATCTTAATTTTAATTTAATAGCCAGTGATTAATGCTGTTTGAGTTGTTGCACCAGCTTACCTGAAGATAAATTTCGAAGGCATTTCATTGCAGGGAGTTTTGGTTTGTCCCAATTCACAAGGTATTTTTCCACAATTCTGAGAAATTTTAGAGCTATTGGCTCACACAGACTTTATTAATTTTGCTTAATGGTTTGTGAATGTATTGAATAGCAAGTACTTTGCATTAACTGAGGCTTGCTTTAAAGATTAACATCAAAGAACTGATGATAATATTCAAGGTGAAAGGGGAGAAAGGAATGAAATTGAACTCTAAATTGTTGATGACACTAACCTAAAGATGCTTTATCACCTGTTTTAGGAGCCGAGTACACTTAAACACAAAATAAATCTAAGTCCATCAGTAAAAAATACACACATTATTCTCACTGACCTGTCCTTTTTCCAACACATATGCTCTGTTGCACCTGCCAACAGCTGAGTTGTACTGAACACTTACACCACACTATACACTTCCATGTCACTGCAGCAAGAGGACCACTTTAATGACAAGAGACCAGCTGGATTTAAAGTTACTTTAAAGTCGTAACATTGCTTAATCACTTCAAGCACTTAAAGAATAGTACAGGTCAAATTATTTCATCTTTGTTTAAGGCAGCTTCATGCTCAGTTGTGCCAGTGTGCTGTATGTGTCTAACCAAATGAACAGTGGTTACACCCCCCTGACCTCTTCCTGCTACCTATTAGCTTATTTGCTGTCTCCTGTGGAGCAGTGGGAAGCAGATGAGACACATACATTAGTGTATGTTGTAACTGCCGAGACATTGCACAGATTGGCTGTCTAGACAGTGTGGATGCAGGCGTGTCAAGATACCATGAATTTAGTAGTTGATACTGACACCAGTGAAATTCCATGATTGTCAATATCCAGGTCAATACCACATTAAAAGACAAAAAAACCCCATGTACTTAGACATACACTCTTTTATTTAAAACATTTAAATTGAATTAAAGGGCCAGTGTGTAATATTTGACATGGTTTATTGTCAATCTGAATCTGAATCTGAATATTCTACCCATTAATATGTTTATACAAGTGTATAATCGCTATAAAATAAAATTTGTTTGGTTTTAGTAGCCTTATAATTATGCTTTTATATATATATATATATATATAGCAAGGGCCTTGCTTTAGAGAGGTCGCCATCTTGCGCTGCCATGTATGTACGGCAGACCGAGGGGACAATCCAGCCAGCCAGAGAACACGTTTCGTGTGTATAAATGAACCAACAAAGACAGCGGAATGAAGGAAGAAGGAGGAGGAAACAGCAGAGAGTGTTAGTAGTTCGTCGATAGAGAGTAGTGAAAACTTTTTTTTAGTTATAAAGTTTGCGAATGGACCACACTTACCACGCAACAGGAGAGAATGAACCCGAACCGTCATCTGCGAGGAAAAGAAGACGCAACTTCACTTCTTGTGATGCACTCTCTGCGGCGCTTTTCCTCCTGATGATATATCTCCCCAACAATGGTAGCAGTAGCACCAAATCCCATTCTGTGCATTCAGCCTCTCTTCTCACCCGCTCAGCATCAAACACATGGAGTTTCTCATCTGTATGCTCCGGCTCAAACAGGTATGGTTCTGGGTCTGTGTCCGCTACAAGAAACTCTTCAAAATCGCGTTCAAAGTCGTCCATTGCAGCTACTATAGTCTGGAGATATTGTTAGGCTAAATAAACAGCTGAGCTCTGTTTACAGGCTACGCTGTCAGTCAGTGTGCGGGCTGGAGATTGAGCAGAGAGGGGAGGGGGGTCCCCACTCGGAATGGTAAACGAGTATGTGTGCAAAGTTATGAAGTGTGTCTGTTACGCTAGAAGAGTCAGAGTTTGGGACGGAGTCTTTTACCCCCTGGAGTGTTACTGGAGTTTCTGGAGTGCTCAAATAAACTGGCCTTTTTCCCGAACGCTCCTCTGGTCTCCTGCTCGTGAGGGATTCATTACAATATCGTAACATGGTTTAGATTTCTAAATAAACATTTACCTCATCACTAGATAGACCTACTCCTGAAAAACTTGTGCGCAAGGCTTTTTGTCCCTACGAGGCCACCGTCATTTACCCGACGGGAGGGGTGAGCGAGTGAGCCCTGCAATCTAGAATTTGGCCACTGATGTCACTGTTTTCAACCCATTTTACACACTGGCCTTTTAAAATGTCATTATGATAATCCACATGAAACACAAAGTACTGGTGGGTTCGTGAGATTTCGAGGGCATGGAAACATATATTAACATAAAGCCTACAGTATATAAACATATTTCTCCTCAATTGTTGGTGTTGTTCAGCACTTGTACATGTAAGCAGTGACGGTTGCTCTTTGTGGTAGGCTGTTTGTCCAGCCTGTCCTCCATTGTGATGGGGTGGCTGGGAAAAAAGGATCACTGATGAATGCAGTGTTTTATCCAAAGTTGATCGGCGACCAGAAAAAACGCTTTTCTTTTCAACAGTTTGAGGCAGAGCTGTCGCTGCTGCCTCTGCTTGTCCTTCCATGATGGTGCGCATTTCTTTTCTTCTTTTTGCATGTAACAGCAAAGTAGAACACTTGCAAGTGTTTATGCTGCCCGGTCAGGTCAGGAAGAATTGCATCCTCAATACCTACAGTACCAGAGAAAAACTGTGACAATTTCAGAATTTTCGGTATCGGTATGTCATGACATTCCTATTTGGATGTACTGCACTTTTGATTCTGTTGATAACAACTCTGAGTGCTAAGCCTTGATTTAACATTATTGTAATGTCACATTTGACAATCGACCAATCAAATGCTGAAGTTATTGAATATACTCAAATCACAAAATTGTCATACTTATGCCTGGTGTGACACTAATCTGCTGCGATGAAGCAACCAAAAAAAGATGTTTGTTTGTCCTGTATGAAGATGATTATGATGATGATATAACTAATGTGGCTTATTTAAAACTGATAGATGCAGTACTGAAGTTGGGATGTATTCGACAGATAAATTCAGTGAATGGATTGCTACTCTGTATTAAACTGATCATGTTCATCACTTCATGTGATGGCACCGCAACGCTATCAAGTTTCTTCCAGCTGACGTAAAATGAACTAATATTTCCCTGATTGAGATGGTGTATTAATTAATTTAATGCGCTGAATTACAATTACCCCCAGTGATGTGCCCATGTTGCATTATTGCTGTTTATTACTGAGCATAGTGGCGTGCAATTGGGTGGATATTTGAAGGACATGTATTACGTTACCAGATTACATGGACATGTCATCTCTGTGATGGTCTGTGGAAAATTTCCAATTAGTATCATCTTTCAGCCTGACACAACCTCTCAAATGCATTTCATTTCACATCTCTTTCCCACTAAAAGCATGTCTTCAGTGTCTGTGTTGTGATGAAGAGACTTGTTCCATACTATAAATGGAAGCCATGAAGGACACCATGTTTAATACAGCAGTCCTGCTAATGCTGCTGCAGTACATTCATTGTCAGATGTCTTTTGAATTTCAAAATAACAATTTTTAGATATATCTTTCATTTGGGCTTTAATAAAATCAACCGTTTAACCTCCTTTCTTTTACCTGCTGATTTCAGATCTCCCAAAAAAAATATGTAAATGTTATGAATGTTTACACACTGTATTTTGTGTGAAAACAAAACAAATCCTCTGCTGGGTTTGTCTACTCAGTGTTTCTGCTCATATGAGCCTTAATTATTTAAAGGTTTATGTAAATATACAGCCATGCTTTGCCTCTAATATATTTCTGTGGTTGTTTTTTTTCACTGTCTACACAGATCTGTTTAATCCCAACGCTGCATTCATAGATTTACCTCTAAATGATGAATTATTTTTGTGTTTAGTTTTGATCATTTGTATATTTACATTACAATTGCATTTCACCACTTTCCTTTCCTTATGTTTATGTTTTGCATTTTATACTTTAGTGTGAAGAACTCTTGATATGTGATATACTGATATACAGTATAGAGCGCCGTAAACTAAGTTGTGACAATGATAATAATTTGTTTACAGATACTTGTGATTAATTAATGAGAACACCAGAGCTGTAAATAGCCACAGCCGTGCATGGACCTAGCACGTACTGACACCTTCTCTGGCCTTGTTTGCTCGACACTGTGATGCAACACAATCTGTTAAATTTCACTTCTTTCATCGCAGAAAATATGAGTCCATTAATGCAACATCCCCCTGCTCACCTCCTGTATGCTTCTCATCAGGGCTCAAAGATAAGCTTTTTGAATCAGTGATATGGCTTTGAGGTTTTAAAGTTCCTGCCAACACCAAAACAGTTTTCTTTAACTCGTATTTATTAGTGAAAACAGAAAAAGAGAACAGTATTGTAAATCCAGAACAAATCATTTGACCTGAAATAATCAGTTTTGTATTTGGTGTGATTGTGGAAGATGTGACAATTATTCCCGATGTAGTGCGACTTGTTTCATGTGGGATACATAAAATTGCAAACACTGAGTATAACTTATGGCATCATTTTTTTGTAAGCCACCAGCATGCTCTCACAGAAAAAAAGACACACACATGATATTCTACACACACTCTCTCTCGCCCATTTAGACTACCCTCACGTCAGTGATAGCGTGTGCAGGTGAGGTTGTGTTTTTGTATCTGCAGGGCTCCAGACCGTCACTATTAAGTCGCTTTTTTCGACCATGAAGCTCCTGTGCGACTCGCAAATATTAATACTGTATATGAACGTTTGTTTCCTGCGCTGTAACGGTTTAACTCCCCGCCAACTGCTAACATGTACTGCTGAGCAGGAGCTTAAAGTTCACAGCAAACATGTCGACACTTGTCAAGACGAGCTGGATGCTTCAGAATAAAAACATCAGGAGTTTCACTTTGAGAAGCAGGGTACACCCTGGACAGGTTGCCAGACTATCACAGGGCTGACACATAGAGACAGACAACCATTCACACTCACATTCACACCTACGGACAATTTAGAGTCACCAATTAACCTGCATGTCTTTGGACTGTGGGAGGAAGCTGGAGAAAACCCACGCTCACATAGGGAGACAGTAGTTTATTTAGCATTTTATTAGTCTACTTTAGTTTAGATGAGATTTCAAAATTGGTGTTTGACGTACTGTGTGTTGCAATCCAGCCTAAAAATATTGTTATCCTTTATAGGCCATATTACCCAGCCCTGATTTAGTATTATGATAATTTCACATTAACTTTTAGATAGTTCGTGTACCACTTAATCTCTATAGTCACTGTGTCCTAAGATGAACCTCTCTCTGTCCCTGTATGGGAAACGTCTCAGTTTCCATGTAAACGAGGATCTGTCGATGTGTATAAATATGCCTTTAATAAGAATCTTAATGTCGCCTGCCTGATTTCATCTCCCTCCAACCTGTGCCTCAAGAATCTTCCTTTCAAGTGGAATCAGTATGTCTTTGTATGGATTGAACTTACCACAGAAGAGGAGAAAAACACATTATTAGTTATTTTACATTATTGTGGTATCAGGACAGTTTTGCTGGCTGAATCTCATGAGCCACGGTGCAGACAGGACAGCTGGTTCTGACAGCTGTAACGGAGTCTGGAGTCGATGTGGATTGGACGGATGGATGCTTCCACAAAGCTTATGCACCAGTGACGTGTCACTTCTAGAATGAGCATCGTGTGAAACTTTCACCAGGCAGTATTTTTCAAACTCACAAGCAACATTAACATTGTTATTAATGGAGAAAAACGACATCAAATTTGAAACATGAAAAGAGAAATGGTCCTGTCATACTCTGTTTTTCTTTATTTTACATTTTCACTCTCCCCTGTCATTTTTTATTATTATTATGGCTTATTTGTGGCCTTTTTTTTTCTGGGCACATTTTTTAAGTGTATTTCATTACAGTAAATAACGAATATCAGAGTGCTTGGACTCTGTCCCGTCTTCCACTGTAATTATGTCTCTCATGCTCATCTCATTATCTAAGGAGTTGTCATTATTGAGAAATTTCCCCACACCGCCTGATGTGAGATAAAAGCAATATTTGTCCCGATTCTCATTAGGAGCAGTTGAGCTCCATCACACAATAATGAATGACAGAAGAGAAAACACGCAATTAGAGTGATGGTCTGCCGGGAAAGCGATGACATTCAGTTATTTCATCTTCTATATTTAGGCGCTGTGCTCCAACACACAGACGTCACGAGAAAACTAAGGAGACCCCTGGGATGTGGATGTGCACATGGTGTGTGTATGTGTATGTGTGTGTGTGTGTGTGTGTGTGTGTTGTTTTCAGACACCCTTCCCACGTGTAACTGAGCAAAGAAGGCTCATTTAAACAATTGTGACTCAAAGGGTGTTGCAATCAATAGAGAGGCAGAGGACCAAAGGGCAAGGAGTCATCCTCCCACTCTAATCACAGTCTTAACCTTCAGCATATCTGCGGGGCTGACAGGTTCACCTGGATGCCTGACAGGCTGCGATCTCCATCTTGTATTCTTCTCCTGGTGCCGTGAAGGTGTCCGTCCACACATGCACCTTCACAGGGTGTTGAAAAAGAAACAAGAAGCTGTAGATTATACAGAGAAAGCTCGGCAAAGAAATGTAGAGCAAACAGGAAAATCTGTGCGCTTGAGTGAGAGTTTTCATGTAGATTTCTGCTGTATTTGCTCTGACTCATGACTGTTGTGACAGAATTATTTTTGCCGTTTTAGGTTTGTTTTTGTAGCCCTATAAAATGTGTCATGTAGAAAAGCTTTCACGTTTATTTTTGGTACAGATTGTAAAAAACGCTTTTTTTCCATTCAGTCTATAAAAAAAGACCAGGGGAGAAAAAGAGCAGCTGCAGATCTTGCTGCCTCTTGTACAAGAGGCAAAATCTACTAGCACGTCCCCATAGCTTTCTGGTGTAGCTGACTATTGAGACTAAATCTAGACAGAGAAACACAATGTCCCCCACCCTTGTGTTCACACTGATTCATATCTTTGAGGGACATACAATAACAAAGTTTCTCTTCAGGATTTTCCTTCCTTCCTGTCTTCCTCTCCTCTTGAGAGGAAGGAAATTACATCTATCCTACTGTGTTTCCTTCTGCCTTTGTGTCTCTGCTCCACATTCTCCATTTGTCTTTGTTGTTGTTTTGTCTCTTTGCCTTGGTATCCTTCTTCCTCACCGAAAAGACTAGTGCCATTGTGTTTCTCTGGCTCCATATTGTCCTCCTGCTCAGAAAAGTCGGTCTGTTTTTAATGAGCTCTGCGTCTGTGGCTCTCAGCCTGAGGCTGTCCACTACTGACCTGTTGGCATTTACTTCTCTGCCTTCTCCTGTCTCTCTCCGCCTCCTCCTCTGCGCTCTATTTTTTTTCTCTCGCTGTAAAGCACTTTAGTCTCTTCGATTAAAAATGCTTTGGTCCACCAAAGCATCTCCTACTGGACACTTTAACTGGAAGCTATTGCTTACCAATCATCCTTGGTAGCAGCGCAGTAGCTATAGAGAGCACTGTCTTACAAACAGTATCTTTCTACCCACAGACAAACCTTTTACCTGAGACACACCAACATGTTTCTCCTCAGCTGAAATGATTGTTTTTAGAGTCAACTTCAATTTCTCATATGATATATCAACACTTATATTGCCTCACCAAATAACAGCTCACACCAATCTTTGCGCCTTTCAGGTAGCATTTTCAGCACAATGAGAACCACGAGGCTGTGTTGGTCCGAACAGCTGGCCTAACAGCCAGACGTTTGATCTTTAGACTGCACTCCATCAAACTGGGAGGCAGTGGGCAGTTGATGAGTACAATGACCTTTAGCAGCATATCTGCCACAGCGGCCTTCAATCACGGCTGACTGGGAGACAGGGCTCAGTCACCGGCCAGACTGGAGGTGGTGAACTGCTGCATGACTGAATCCTACAACTGCTCATTTCATTGATCTCCTCTGCAGCACTCTGCAAATTACAGAGACATGCTGTACGTGTAGTCTACACAGACACACAGACACACACACACACACACACCCTTGCAGGCAACAGAGTAATGTGTAAACCAAACTATTAACCACCAACCACCTTCACCTTTTGGTTTCTTTTTCCCACTCTGTTTCTTTGTCTGCTTTGCCTTTGTCCCTGCTTTTTTCTTCCCATCACACAAACGCACGTAGCTACCCTTTAGGTGCACTAGAAAGTACATTTTGACCTTTCCTTTCTGCTTAGCCCCCTTTTGGCTTCCAAATATTGTCTCTGCGTGGCATTACGGAAAAGAAGTTTAATGTTTTGCTCGTTATTGTGCCAAGAACATTAAAGAACTGTGAAATCTGACAAATGCTAAAGTTTCTCATCTTGTGTTTTACATAAGATGCACCACAGGTGTATTGCACAGTGGAAACTTGATGAATATACAGGTTATGCACCAATGGCACCAAGGTAGTGTAGATGTCATTCATTTACAATAACACTGGCTTTTGTTTCCCTGTATAAGTCGATGTGTGTGACAGCGCTTTGATCAGGTACAAAGAGGGAAACTCACAGCAGCGCGCTGTGTTAAACCTATGTGTTTTTATTGGTGTCACATTCTGACAGACTGACAGAGCGCCATATGCTGGAGCTGGTGTCAGCCTCCGTCTGAGTCTGTTTGTCGCTCCTTCTGTATCTCTGTGCATCACAAGCCGCCCACAGAATCAACCACCAGCTCTGCTCCTCCTCCTTTCATATGCCGGCTCTCTTTTATCCCATGTCACACCAGCTCCCACTCCCTGGCTGCTTCACATGCTTTGAAAGGAGCAACACATAGACACAAACACACACATAATAATACAGTGCAATCATGCACATACTGATGTGTACATAGATACATGCAGACATGCTTTGGACAGGATAAGATTATGTGTGAAGGTCACAGGGAGTTGTTCTGGTGCATCTAAGCGCTAAAGTAAGAACAACATCATGGCTTGGCTTCAAGTAACTAGTTTATTAAGATAAGGGGACCGTCATCATCAGGGTTACAAAGTAATCATGTGGTGAGGTTATGAAACGGTTGTTATCATGATGGACAGAACACTCCCATGCAATGTTTCGTTGCAACCCAATCTCCAGAAAAAATGATGGCATTGCACATTTCTGCAGATCTCGTCTACATCACATTTGTACATTATTCAGGTTATGTTGAAACTTTATGTTATAGGTTTAGGCATCTTGTAAAAGATCATGTTTGGCCCTGAAACACCTACAGTTGGTGGAACAAAAGCCTCTGGAAAAGCATTAAAGGGTCGCTAAATACACTGTTGTTTGCCGCTACAGAAGGCTCTGGAAGAGTGGCGACGAGTCACTGACAACACCCACACTTGCCGGCACAAAGCTAATGGAAAAGCAGGGACACAGCAGTGAAACATCACAAATTCGGTGGCTCAAATGCCACTGAGACACGCCCTGATGTGTCAACGAACAACACCCAGATTTGGTGCCACAAACTTTGCTGGAAAATGCTTGGATTTGCCAGTACAAACAACCTGGCTAGTGCCACTAACACATAGATGGGTATCCTTAAGATTTTATCGATGCAACTATTCTTATCGGATCTTTTTCATTTCTTTAAAGATATTTTTTGGGGCTTTTTAGCCTTTAATGTATAGGACAGACAAGTGTGAAGGGGGGAGAGAGAGGGAGTGACATGCAGCAAAGGGCCACAGGCTGGAGTCGAACCCGGGCCGCTGCGGCAACAGCCTTGTACATGGGGTGCCTGCTCTACCACTAAGCCACCGATGCCCCTCTTTTTCATTTCTTAATAATTGCTTCTTAGAAAATGTAGTAATTTAAAAAAGTAAAAATTCAGAACAGGATTGTTGAATGTTTTGAACAGCAAAGTCACTATAAAGAATATTCCTGACATCACAATACAGTATAGTATAGTATAGTATAGTATCAGTCACTATAAGTCATTCCTCCTGTCCTCCTGTCCTCTGTCCTGCTCCTTCTCTGCTTATGTGATCTACTGCGTGCAGGTAACAGCATTGGTAGACGGAGGAGGGGCTGTTTGTGTCAGCCAGCAGCTAAGATTAACAGTATTTGTCATTTTAGCGTATTTGTAAAAATTTGCTATTAGCCGAACTAGCGCGCTGTGCTTGTGTAAGACTTAACAATAGCAACAGTGGATGAGTGACTGCACACAGAGAATACTGAAATATCACTGTCTACATATTTACATGTTTATGCTTGCTGAACACGTGTATTGATAAAGTATTGGCTTCTTATTTGCTAAGGTTTAACTGCACTTACAGTAACGAGTGTAGCTGCCATCTCTGTTGTTCACCGACTCCACTCCATGTTGTACGTGTGTGTGGTTGTGTGTGTATGTGGCGGAGGTCAGCCCCGGCACAGAGCACAGGTGAGTGCCTGCAGGATGATAATGAATTAAACCAAAATTTTAAAAAAGAACTGATAACTTTGGAACTTATCAATACTACAGCCTCTGATAATTTAGCCCTGGGGCTCATTTAATACCAAGTTTCGGTACTCAACCCTACTAACACTAGTGGAAACACCCCAAAGGGTTGCCAAACATTAACCAGTGTTGTATGCTGGTCTCAGACCATGAGCTGCAGCTTTGTGGCTATCTCGCCTAGGTGTCACACCATCCACCATCCCCTCCACCCCTGATGACAAAATCAGTTCATATACTACATCAATTTAGAAACTTTGATATGCTATGTGTGACATATACAAATGTAACGTGTCTGTGGTTTGCAGAAAAGTACAATGCGAACATTTTTGTCTGTCAAATGGGCTGTTTGTTAATCCATCCATCCTGACCTCCTCCCTATGTGGACTTTGTAGTTTACAGTAACTTTACCCAATTTCCTCCTTTGCTCCCATCAATGGCTTGGGACTTTGTCAGTTCAACGTTGATCTCCATAAACAAGTAACTTCTGAGTTCTGAGTTTGCGCCAACATAGACACATGCTGTGGCCTAAAACAACTGCTGTCATTCTTCTTGTCCACCTTGCACAGTGATGTATATATTGTTTGGGTTATTTCTGTTCCCTTTTATGTGTTGTACAGTATTACACACTGACACTGGTGACGTACAGTACTGAATTGTTACACTGGAAGTTGCTACAGTATTCCACAATTTCGGTAGAGGCGAAGGGCCATCCTGCATCCTCTGATTTATTTTATGATACAAAAAATGAGTGACAAAATTCCCCAGTTTTTTGCCTCTGCTGTTGGCATGTGTGAGAAGAAACCATACTGAGTTTGCACAACTGCACTATACTGTTGTTGTTATTAGTTTATATTTATCTACATTCACATTTTAATTGGATCTGGCCTGGTTAGTGTCAATTATTGTTGTAGTTTTTGTTTTATGAAGCCATTTCAGAATAATTAACAATTAGCTGTACTGTGTACTGACAGTCTACATAGTTATTGAATTAACAGCAATTAACACTGATGAAGGCTACAGGTAAAAGGCTTCAGTGCTGTACTGTGTGTCACTGAGTGCGTCAGACGTTGAAGTGTATGGAAATATCTCACCATTTGTGTAAAAAGAAGATTATGTTTTCAGATTTACTAATTGTGCATATGACCATGGTCGTCAGAGATGATCCTCGATGGCCTTTGCTTTTCTTTCTTTTCTATAATGTCACAAAGCGCGACTGAGAATTATTTTCTCTGTGAAGTCAGTAACCAAGACGTTTCCTACTTTCCTCCCCGGCTCCCGTGTGAGGCTTCCTGTTTAAATCACAACATTTCCTCACCATTGTATTCTCAAATTGAGTTGTAAAGTTGCCGTTAAGAGACACGACGGTCAAGGTAATGAATTTCCACTCACCGTGTTTAGAGAGATAATTCTGTGCTGCGGTTTGCATAACCTACAGGCCTGTTGTACAGTATTACACACTGACACTGGTGACGTACAGTACTGAATTGTTACACTGGAAGTTGCTACAGTATTCCACAATTTCGGTAGAGGCGAAGGGCCATCCTGCATCCTCTGATTTATTTTATGATACAAAAAATGAGTGACAAAATTCCCCAGTTTTTTGCCTCTGCTGTTGGCATGTGTGAGAAGAAACCATACTGAGTTTGCACAACTGCACTATACTGTTTTTGTTATTAGTTTATATTTATCTACATTCACATTTTAATTGGATCTGGCCTGGTTAGTGTCAATTATTGTTTTAGTTTTTGTTTTGTGAAGCCATTTCAGAATAATTAACAATTAGCTGTACTGTGTATATTGTCATAAGGCATGAAGTTATTAAGATATTATTTTTTACCTTATCACTCAGCCACGATCAGCATCTGTTAGGATAAACCTGAAAGTATAGAGTTAATTTTTCCGTATAACACACCTACATGTGTTGTCTCTGACAGTCTACATAGTTATTGAATTAACAGCAATTAACACTGATGAAGGCTACAGGTAAAAGGCTTCAGTGCTGTACTGTGTGTCACTGAGTGCGTCAGACGTTGAAGTGTATGGAAATATCTCACCATTTGTGTAAAAAGAAGATTATGTTTTCAGATTTACTAATTGTGCATATGACCATGGTCGTCAGAGATGATCCTCGATGGCCTCTGCTTTTCTTTCTTTTCTATAATGTCACAAAGCGCGACTGAGAATTATTTTCTCTGTGAAGTCAGTAACCAAGACGTTTCCTACTTTCCTCCCCGGCTCCCGTGTGAGGCTTCCTGTTTAAATCACAACATTTCCTCACCATTGTATTCTCAAATTGAGTTGTAAAGTTGCCGTTAAGAGACACGACGGTCAAGGTAATGAATTTCCACTCACCGTGTTTAGAGAGATAATTCTGTGCTGCGGTTTGCATAACCTACAGGCCTGACAGGACTGTAAGCCATTTTCACGCATAGGATGCAGCTTCCCAAATAGGAGGTTTGGGGCTTTAGAGGAGCTTATACAAGCAAAAGGGACTGAGGCTTCCTCCAGCTCATAGGAATACTCCTGAGGTTGTATATTTGTCTGTAGATAGACATGCACAAAAAATGAGTTCTGTTTTCCCCAGTGTTTATAATTAAAATGAAGGAAAGAAAGACAGAAGCTTTTTCTTTTCATGTCAGGAAGCAAGCTATTTATACTTAACATACATTTATGGGCAATTTTTTTTTTAAGATTTATGTGTATTTCTCTCTGACCTCCTTCCTCTTCCATCCCTCTTCTGCCTCCCTCTCTCACTCTGATGCTATCTCCTCAGGAGGTTTTGTTACCAAGGGCATATGCTGGATCAGCATTTACTTTTTTTTTTTTTTTTTTTTTTTCAAAATATGAAATACTCTGGCATGCCGAGGCAGTCGGTGGTGGCTCTCAGCATTTAGTCGATAAGGACATGCAACGTGAAGCACTTTGGGACTAGTGGTGTTGTACACCAGCCAGGCAGGGGGCGACACTTTCAGCTATTTAATTGGCCTTCACTGAACAGTAAATCTGTCTTTTGAAAATCACACAGCGTTTCTATGGACACCTGTCACTAATGCAGTGGGTGGAATAAGTTTGTATCTAACTGGAAGTCTTTGTTCATTAGTTGTAGCTATTAACCTAGTCCACTACTTATATTCTATTCTGGTTTGAGAAAAGTGGCTCAGGCTAATTAGTTTCCTGCATAGTAAAGTGTCACGTATTTCCTCCTGAAAAGGTGGGTTTTTGCCATTGATTGTATAATTAATGGACATAGCTACCATGATGTCACCCTTTGGTTTGTGGACTGCGGTTTTGAAGGCTTGAGTCTGGCATTTCAGCCGTTGCCATCTTGGTTATTTGGAGCTACAAGTGAACATATTTGGATGAGAGGATGGAGCTGTGGAGGAGCGAGGGGTGGATCTGACTCACAGAATGCAGCGACCGGTAGCGAGGCCTCGCAGACAACCTGACAGTTAAGCAGCCCCGACCTTTAATATGCGTAACTTTGGGCCTTAATAAAATGTAAATGGGTGAGTTGGGGGAAAAAATCCCCCCTGTACAGTTGTCATGAGGCTTTGTTTCCACTTACGTATGTGTACGGAGACGAGGCATCCGGAAGTCCATCCATTGCTATGTGAATCTCGGTGATATAAAATGTACCTGCAAAACTCCTCCCCATCCTAATATTTCAGTCTGGAACATGCCTTGAGTATGTTAAAAAACTGAACTTTTGCATTGGTTTTAGAGAGACCGTATGACAGTGTGCCAGCTTAGCTAACTGGCTAACAGGCTAATTCCTTCAATTTAGTTGCCTGTGTTGATTGTCAAGTGAGTTGGTATAATTAAAAAACTTGTTTATCTGAATCTAAGTAGTGTTATTCTGCTTAAGCATGGTTAAACATTACTTAGAGTCAGATTGTTGACTCATTCAGCTCTTCTTATGTCTTTTTAATTAAATATTTCCCAAAACATGTCACATACCTGGCAGGCTAACATTTTCATTTATTTGCTGCCGTGCAATATTGGTCCTGTTGTCCAGTGTATATTCCAAAATACTGGATGGCTAAAAACGGACATTAGCCTTTCCCCAAATCATTTTTTTGTACCAGATTGTAAACATGTTTATTTCCGCTGTAAAGCACAACAAGAGTGTCTGTGGTGATTTACTCTGTTTTGGAGCCAGCCTCAAGTGGCTGTTCAGTGAACTGCAGTTTTTGGCACTCCCGCAATTGCATCATTTCTCAGCCTCAGAGGTTGTCACTCGGTTTTTGGCCCCACAGTCCGCCCTGCCACAATGCATGCATGATGAACTACGAGTTTCCGTCCTGAGAATTATAATAATAAACTTTATTTATATAGCACCTTTCAAAACAGAACACATTTAGAAACAGACAGAGAATGAAATGAACTAAGAGTCGAACCCAAGGGATAAAGTAAAAGTGGGCGGCTGTGGCTCAGAGGTAGAGTGGGTCGTCCACCAATCGACGATTGGTTCAATTCCCAGCTCTTTCACTCCGCATGTCGAGGTATCCTTCAGATAGATAGTAAACCCCCGATTGCCACCGATGGCTGTTCCATTGGCGTGTGAATTGTTACTGAACACCATGTATGGTGGCCTCAGCTATCAGTGTGTGTGAATGGGTGAATGTAAGTCGTACTCGTACTCATAATTAATGTGGAACTAGGAATAACAAGGAGTGACACATCTGAGGTGTGAGAAAGGATGTAGGCCTCTTAGGGCTTTGTAGGTAATCAGTAATATCTTAAAATCTATTCTAAAAGCAGCAAGTAGCCAGTGTAAGGACGCAAGGATTGGTGTGATGTGGTCATGTTTCCTAGCCCAAGTCAAATTAGCTCATTGTCTCTTATTACCTTTTTTTGCCTCCACAGGCCACCTTGTCAAAACGCATGCATGTCATGATTAACTGTGTTACGAGTTTCCCTCCTGAGAAGGTGTAGAAGTAGGTGTAAATGCATGATGCTCATCAGATAGGTTACACTGTGCTCAGCAGCCCAAGGAAGTCTTCATCAGAGATATTCCTTCATCGCCCCCTCCCCTTTGCTCTCTTTCTGTGTGCCAGCTGTAATAAAACACGAGTAGGTCTGTTTCTGATGTCACACATCAAAGACAGAGCAACATAAAGTAGCTCAGAGGCTGATTTCTTCTCCCCTCTGAAGCAATCCGGAGAATCTATCTCCGGCTAATGTAGCAGCCATCATTACAGCAATGCAAAGGTGGGAACCAGTCAGTGTTTGAATCTGGCATGGCACTCCGGAGGTTCATTCAGAAGTCAACTTTTAGTTTGTTAGCTGTGTGATATGGTTAATGCATGAACTCAACTGGGAAATTTCAGAAATTCATTGAATATCATTTGTAACTTTGAGATGTATTTCAATTTTAAGAAAGTGTCCGGCTTACGGGGGAGGGACTGCTCATTGTTGAAATAAAATGAGTCACAATAGAGCGTGACTCAAAGTAACACATTGAATTCTGTGCGGCAAAATAATAACAAGATGAATCATACGCCTGTGTTATGTATTTCGATGTTAAATTACTGCAGAGGTTCGGAGGTATCTCCTGTTAGGTAACTGTGTGTATACTGTCATTACATTGTGATGTGTAATGGAGCACAAAGTGACTGCAGTTTGTCACCAAACAGTTTACTGTGTAAAGCACACAAAATCTTCCAACTGTAGAGAGCTTGTTTTCCTGAACACTTATGTTACAGATGTGGATTAGGGCATATAATATATTGTAGTTTGATAAAGAAAACCCAACAGTGTATCCTTTTTATTTTGTGTATTGAAAATAAATTGATATACAAAAGATCTGGATCAAAAAACTTATAGGAAATCATCTTTCCTTGACTGTCAATACTGTTAAGGGCGTTTAATGATTATTTTCATCATGAAGTAATTTGATTTTGTCATTTAATCAATTAATTGTTTGGTAGCATGTCAGGAAATTGAACATGTTCATCACGAGAGTTCAAGGTGATGCTCTTAACATGCAGAGTTGTAAATCTATAAATCATAAAATCAAGAAAGATTTAAAAGAGTTGCAGTGGCGTGACGCGTAAAAAGAAAAAGTTTCGGACCTGTATCAGGAAAGTCAGAGCTAGTTAAAGGCTCAAGTGAACAGATATGTTTTAGCTTTCTTTTAAAAACATTCAGCGACCTAGCTCCCCTGATATCTATAGGTAGTGTGTTCCATTGCTTTGGGGCGTAATTGACAAAGGCTGCATCCCTGATCGTCTTCCGGCTGTTGCTGGGAATCTCCACTAAACCAGCAGCAGTTGATCGCAGTGTTCTTGGAGGCAAATAGTTGACAAGGAAGTTAGCATTGTAGCTCAGTCCCAGCCCATGTAGGGCTTTGTATACAAGGAGGAGGAGCTTAAAATCAATTCTAAATGTCGACAGGAAGTCAGTGCAGAGCAGCTCAGACTGGCCTGATGTGCTCTCTCCTCTTGGTTCTGGTTAATAGCCGAGCTGCAGAGTTTTGAATGAGCTGAAGTCTCTCAGTGGTGTTTTATGGGAGGCCAGCAAAAAGTGTGTTACAGTGGTCGAGTCGGCCTGAAATAAAGGCATGAATCAATTTCTCAGCATCTTTTTCTTTTTCTAGACATTAGCTATGTAAATATATAGTGGAGTAATGGCGTCCTGAGCACAGAATGAAGTTATGCTACCTCAGTGTGTGTGTTGTAATCCGAGCTTCTCTGTTCTTTGTTGTGGTAGCTGGTCCACATGCATGTTAGTGCATGTGAGTTCCTGTGTGTGTGTTCCTCTGTCTAGCTCATTGCCACCAATCTGCACTGTGCTCATACAGCAGTGACCACTGATATCAGGACTGCATCATCGTTGAAACATTGCACTCTCCCTCCAGTTTCCTGTCATGTTAACACCATTAGTTCTGTCAACACTACTGTTGTTGTTAGCACTGTTAGTGCTGTTAGCACTGTTAGCTGCTAGCCACTGGCTCAGCCACATCCATGTTGAGAACCTTGTGTTGTCAACTTCTGAATCAGACTCTGAATCATAGATATGCTCTGAGTGTCAAATACAGCTCCTTTAAGGTAAGGTATGGTAAGGCAATTCCAGATGCAGACAGTAGTTATGAGTACAACAAAACAGACAATACATAACACACAGAATCCAGTATCACACACTGTCAGGGGTAAATCATGGACAATTAGTGGTCACTGCTGTTTAAGATAAGCAATAGCAGATGGGGCAAAAGGTTATCTGTAACACTTTGTGCTGCATTTAGGGAGGTAAAACCTCCACCCTGATGGAAGCATCTAAAACTCAACATGGAGGGGAGGTTGAAAGTCTGAGACAGTAGACCAAGCTTTAGAAGTGACCCTCTCTTCATACAGATGTTGTAGGTAAAAAGAAAGAAAAGAAAGAACAGACTCAATAAAAGCAGAATAAAACAACTTCATGATTGTCCCATCGACATCAAAACTACTCAGCTTCCTTAAAAAGAATAGGCATGAGAATAGGCACATGCTGTCACTGTTCACATCAAAATTCAACTTGTCATCCAAGACAATTCCCAAATACTTGTACTGCTGCACCCACCGGCTCCCACTTTATCACACAAGAAGCAGGAAGGCAGGGCCTCCTCTGAAAATCAAAAAACATCTCATTGGTCTTAGACACATTAATGTGGAGGAAAGACTGGTCATACCAATAAACAGATTCATCCAGTACTGGGCCATGATCATATTCTGATCCATGAAGAAGGCTTACAATAACAAAGTCATCTGCATACTTAAGGACAAATCTTGATGTGTGATTACTCTGACATTGATTTGTGTATTAACAAAATAAAAGACGAGAAAGAACACATCTCTAAGGGGATCCAGTAGAAGAAAAATTTGTACTGGACAGTGTCTTGTTAACCCAGACCCCCTGAGACTTGTTTGTTAAAAAGTCAACGAGCCAACACACAACGCTAAAATCCAAATTAAAATTAGGTAAAAGCTGAATATAATTAAAAGCAGAAGAGAAATTAGTAAAAGCAAACATGCATGATTCGTATTTCCCTCCAAATGTCTAAGTACAAGATGTAACATAGTAGCTGAAGCGTCCTCCACTCCCCTAGTTGCCCTATATGTAAACTGTAAGGCGTCCAGCACGTCTTGTACAAGGTGTAAGAGTTTAGATTTGATGATGCATTCAAATGTCTTCATAACAAAGGATGTCAAGGCCACAGGATTAAAGGATTGAACAGTTATCAGAGTTGATGAAGATTCATTTCCTGCTAAGCATTTAAATCGTGTCAGTTCTAGACAAAACAAAAATGTATACGTTGATGGAAATCAGTACATATGTACATTGTAGATTTCTGTGTTTATGTTATCTGCTCAGATCACTGCTCAGATTTTTCACAGCAAAATGAGCTGAAGCAACTCCACAAACAGCTCTAGAGGCTTCATAATAATAACACATTTTATTTGTATGGCTCTTTAAAAGGTACTCAAAGGCACTTCATGTAGTAATAAAAACCAGCATCACCTTTAATCTAGTTTGAATGTGGAGATGATTTCTTATTTCTGCTTTAAGTTGCTTATATAAATCAAACCAACTAAGAGCTTCAATAAAACCTTTTGTGGCTTGATTTCAGAGATGCCTTTACCTTAACAGTGGACATAACTGTTCTGTGGGGATTTTTTTTTCTATTACTTTAGACTGACAAATAAAGGTTGTCAAGAAGTGGGTTATTATCTAAAAACAACTTCATCTCCATTTTCTACCTTCAGTGCTTTAAATTTAATTGCATCTATTATAAAAGAATGAAGCAGATTACTATGAGGAGTTCAGCCCTGGTAGACGTGTCTCAGGTAACAGGCTTGTGAACCATTCTGTTCCTCTCGTCATGCTGCAACATTGAAAGTGAAAAGACTTTTCACCCCCTTGCTGACGATTACATTGCTCGCAGTGTGAACATGGATTAAGTTTATCTTGTTCAGAGGTGAAGATGGTATAAGATATTTTTAAAAGTACATATTTTGATTACCGCTCCGCTCATGTCACTGTCTAGTAGCAGTGTTGTGCAGATGTTTGTTGGGTTTGTTGCTCACGGGAAAGTTGCTGTTCAATCATGCTCAGAATATCGAGTTCATATATTACGTTTTGGAGGTTGATTTATGTCTGTGCTGAATATATTTATGCATCTGTGTGCGTCTGTACATAAATTTGCAAGCCAGCGGAAGTGCACAAAATATAGATGTGTATCAGTACTTGTGGTTAGCGAGGTGAGACAGAGCAATGGGTTAGCTGTAAGGCTCGCAGGCAGAGAGAGGGCTAAATGGAGACATATTGGTGCAGGTATAGTTCTGCTGCGCTACTCCGCAGGAAGGCTAATGAGGAAGTTTAGCCACAGGGGTCTTTCTATTAAAAACAACAACTGCAAGAGATGGAAGGGAAAAAAACAAATCTAATCACAATCTCTGCAAGAAAAAACAGCCATGAATGGCCAGTTCTCAATCAGATTGGACAGCTACGTCCCTGGGGTGTGGTTCAAAGTAGGGGTAGTGGGAGCGCAGGGGACGGCAGAGGAAAGGGAAGGTGGAGGGAGAACGGAAATGAAAGAAGTGAAAGAAGGAGATTGGGGAAGGAGGCAAAAAAGGCAAACGAACAAATGATTAAATGAGAGAAAAATACAGAGCAGAATGATAAAAGTTCACAAGAGAGCCGAAAATGAAAGAATAAGAGATTTCCTCCAGGAGAGTTTCTTCAAAAGATTTCCTCAAGGAAGAACTGCACTCCGGCTAAAATTGTTGAAGGCTTGGTGGAAAAATATACTTACAGCTCAATCCTGATTTGCTGTCAAGTCCAATATATCAAGGCCACATAAAATTATGGTGTCAGTGTTGTGAAAAATGGTCATGTATTTTACTATCGTGTCGAGAGTGTTTTACTTCAGCTTGCCCTCTACCCAGTGGCAAGGAAACGAGTTTTGTTTATAAAAGCAGAATCAGTCGACTCCTTTGAAACCCAAACCAAAGCATTGGGCTAATTTTTGGAAAATGTTGCAGTGATACTTGAATCTGGCACATGCAAAAAAACAAAGAACAAATGGGGATGGTCTATGTAATATTTGTGATATTTATGTGGTACATTAGTAACACTGGCCTCTGGCAGAGGTATGAGACTAAACAGGAAGAATGCGTTAGATAAAGCCAAGGCAAAATCGAATTAGGCGAGTGTCTGGGACAAAAACAAGTCTTAAATGTTGCCTTGAGATAATAATCAAGGTCAAGAATGTACACAGTCGCTCTAAATTTGTTTCTGTGTATGTGTTGTAGAAAGATGTTCAATGTGAAGGCTTTATAGTCCTCATTGTTAAAGGGGAACTTTGGTATTTTTCAATCTGAATCCCATTTCCCCGTGTTTTTATGTCTGAGTGAGTAAGACTGCCTTCACACTTCAAACAAATATGGCTAAAAGCTGATTCTTTTTTGCCCTTATGTGGTCCCTAAATCTGATACACATCCAATCACTGGCCATGCGACCACCATAAGAAAGGTCATATTGGATTTCATGTGTGTTTTCTTCATCTCATCTCATCTACGTCCATGGTTTTCCCACGTCATACTTCACTGCCCAGGTGCAGGTCATGCACCACACAGTGTCAGAGCGGTCTACAGAGGGCTGCTGTAGCCGCACTGCTGCTGCAGTAGGCTGCACCAGTCGCCAGCCAACAGAGCACAACTGCCAGATGCTTCCTCACGGAAACAGCTTGCCTACATGCCATGACAGCATTGTTGTGAGGCTCCCACAGAGAGTTTGGAAAGGTTTTGGAGGTACTGTTCCTCCATGAAAACCTCTGCATCAGTGGTTCCCAACTGGTGGGTCGTGTGACCATTCTGAATGCACCACAAGTGACTTGCAAATGAGTCAATTTTTTAAATGGAAAAAAGCAGTTTATTTTGAATTACAATGAATTTCTGGTGCATAGCTTTTATTTCAAAGTGTCATTTCCTGCTGTAGGGTGAGAGACGAACAGACAGCTACTTGACAGAGACAGCAAACTAGCTTGACGACATGGCCAAATGCAAGTATGACGCTGAAAATATTAGACTATGTGGACCTTGAACTAATGACTAAGGAGAAATCTGGACCCCTTGGCTGGACCAGTTGGGAACCACTGTGGACCGAATGCCCATTTGTATGACTGTCGGTTATTCAAAAAACAAATGCTCATTATTCTGAATTGTTACTTGTCAGAAAATGCACTACGCGATTATTCTGGAGATGAAGCTTGCACTGCTGTCATTCATTTTTCCCCACAAATGCCTGTTTTGTAAATGTGACATTTTCTGTAGTTCCAACGCATATGTGTGTGACATTATTGGTTGCATGTGAGGCGTCGCAGGGCAGAGATCATTGACACTGATATTACATATGGGTCACTTCAAAAATGAATGTGAGCAGTCTGGGCAGAAAGATCAGATGTAGGGAAATAATTGGAGTTGAGCATTGAGCCATATAATGTAAGCGTAGCCTAATGGAGACAACCATTTTTAAATTGGGCGAGACTTGGTTACACACAGTAACAAACAGTGACAGGTAATGAAAAACAGACAAAGTTTATGAGCCGAAGTGCAATCCAGCATTTCAGTTATCCTGGCAACAAGAGTTTAGTTGGTTGGCGTTAGAGTATATGATGAAACACCAACTACGTATTGCGCAGTTGATACTAAGTTTGAGAGTAAACTTGCAGCAAACTTATATTTTCAGTACGCAAGAATGTTTGTTGCTTTGCATCTATGACACACTGTGTCCTCACTGTGATTCATTTACTTATATAAAGATCAAATGTGAGAATTAACTTCAGTCTTGTTGGTATTTGATAACCACTAATAAATAGAACAGTTTCTACAGAGGCAAGCAAATATTGACTTCGGCAAGTAGACTTTTGACGCACTTGCCCATCTGGGTAAGTGTGGGAAAAAAACAACAATGTTGATCCCTGAATACTTTATATTTTCTCTGCAGCTCATCACTATTCTCTGTTGGCTATTCCCACTTTGTGCTCTTACTCACAGACTTAATTTCTGGGGAGGAGTTGATGGTTAATCCAAAGATGCAAGTGATTATGTATTGTAACTCCACTGACATTATGAGCAACATTACTGTAGTTTCACAGTATTTCCCATGTGTCAGCTTGCCTTTCTGGGTCGTTGTTTAACTTAAAACGTGATGCAGATGAGTAAACTTCAGCTCTGTTAAACACAAGCACAACCTCCAAACAGTTTCGGGGAAGCTACTTAAATGTAGGTGAATCTGCTAAGCTACTCGTCATTAAAAATAGTTCAGCTACATCATCACTATTTCATTGAGCTACTCAGAAAAAGAAGTGTAACACACTGAAGCAGTTTGACATCAAGAAACATTTTGTCAAGAGCTCATAATTGTAGTTAAACTAATAGTGTCACTACATGAAGCATCACTTCACCTTAACCTTGCCTATAAATATGAAATAGGCTTTGGATGAGTGGAGGGCTGACTGTGAGCCACTGTAGCAACCTACAATACTCACTGCAGCATACAGTATATCTGGAAGTCCATTCAAGCTGCCCCCTGTTTTGTTCTCCAGTTCTCCACTGCTGCAAAAACTTGCTGTGTCCCCATATCTGTTTGTAGGCCGCTTGTCACATCAGCTGCCGGCCTCAAACAAGTCCTTCAAGCGGGAAGCTGACTTTTCCTGTACTGCTGCAGGCAGTTCTGGACCATGGCAGCTCTTCCCTGAGGGTTTACCCTCCACTGAGATGCCAGGGATCACTGTGTCAGTTCACTAAGCTACATATTTGCTGCTTGTAGCAACATACATATCATGAGTTGGTAGCTCTGTTCAGTTTGTGTTGGGTGCCTTGCCGTGTCAGTATGAGGCTGCCAGTTTTATTGCGCTCCCACAGATCTGCTTGTGGTGAATGTCTTGGTGTCTGCTGGCTTCTAATTTCTCTGCTGCTGCCATTTTCTGCACCTATGCACGGTATTTGCAGATTATCTCAGCAGCTGTTCCTCCCCTCCTGAGAACTTGAAATTGATTTGATGCATGTCAAACAGATTGCATACATCTTGTATGTACATATCTTACAGACAAAATGAAACACTAAATGAATATAGGGAGTTAAATCTACAATACGCAATATGACAAACTAAACCAACCAAATTCCTTATTAAACAGCTAAAATCTTCGAATATGATTTTGCCTGCAATACATTTATTATCAGCATCAAATGAAAAGCACAGCCACACAGATAAGGATGAGAATTAAGGAACAGAAGAACAATTAACTATTTTGATAATCGATGAATCCTCTCTAAATAATTTTTTATCTCTAGGAGATTGTGGTTTTCAATTTTCAACATTTTCTGATATTCTGAAGACAAAACACATACTTAACTAATCAAGAAAATCTTAGGGAGCTTACTTGATAATTAAAGCAATCATTAGTTGTTGTTTGTGTATATTCAACCAATGGTTGAGTCAAAATCTTTGCCTTACAGCTAATTGGTAGACACGAACACTGACTAAGCACCAGAGATGTTACTGTGCTGTGTGAGAGCAGTGCTTCACATGTATGTGTCCTTGTATTCTCATGTGGTTTTAGACAAAGTCACACCAGTCATTACCTCCATTGATCTTTTTTTAAAAAGTCAGGTAATCATGATTGATTAGCTGCTGCTCAGCTGATTGGCTCCATTGGCATCTGTGGGACTGAACTGTCCAGCTGCTTGTTCCTATGTGATAATGACATACAAGGTCAGTCACAGGACCCTTAAATGGTTTGACGACTGCATGGGTGAATCTGCATGGGTGTGTCCTGCAGTGTCACTATTATAAGACCATTAAGAAGATCAGTGTGAGGTTGTATTGTGGCCATAGATGGATTACTGAATGGGACGGGTTGTTTGTGGATCTTTGAGCGTATAAAACTTCTAAAAGCCCACCAGGTCATCGGCTTCTTCCCTCAGCTAATGTTAGTTAGCTGCTTTTATCTTTGATACAAATATAAATGTTTAAACTTCTGTTGATATGGACACGCTACACATCGTTAGCTCGGTCAGATTCACCACAATTCAATTGTTCAATTAATTTTACTAGAACCATGAGCACCAGAAAATAATTCAGTCAGATCTACAGGCATGGTACACAAAAAAAAAAAAAAAAAAAAGAGTGGTGACTCCCTACATCTAAAGGGGTCATACAGTCTGAATATGTGTCCAATCCTCAATTATTTATATTCCTTTAGTCTAGCAATCAAAAGAACCGTTTTTTCATAAAAAATGAATCCAAGTTGTAAATAGGTTTTAAGAGGATGAAGAGAGGTGCTATGCCCTGTGCCATAATCCCAAGGTGCCATAACACAAGCGTGGTAATGCTCTCTCTCTGTCTCTAATTAACAATTTGATGGAAAGCTGTTTCCCATCTTTGCTAAGCAAGAGTTTTATGCAAAAGGAATTAAAAGCCAGTCACATAAACGCGCCAGTTGAGTTCAGTGATTGAAGCAAGTAAAAGCCTGGGATATTAATTAATTGACATTTAAAGGTATTGTAAAGAACTTAGAAATTTCAGTAACATGGCAAGACATCTACAAAGAGACAAAAATGATGAAAAAGACAAGAAAGACCTCAAACAGTCTTAAAATGAACAAAAAAAGGCAAACACAACCAAAAGAAAATAAAATAACCTCAGAGGCAAACAAAAGTAACACAGAGGGCTCTAGTTTCACAGACCGGGCGAGGCGGGGGCGCAGCGCACCTGCGCTTCGCCAGCTGGGTGTGGCCAGGTGGATTTTGCAAGTTTGGCACACCGTGCGCCTGGCGCAGCTACTCCTCTTTCCCACCTCCGTCCCTCCTACCTGCGCAAGTCGGAAAGAGGGAGGAGAGAAGACGTGGAGTGGGTTTTACACACATCACACCAATCAAATGAGCCCCTCTCCTCGCCCTTAAATGCGCCGCGTAGGCGTAATGAGAGTTTACTCAATTCGCCATGGTGGAAGAGAGCAGCTGTGTCAGACGGCCAAACTTCTCCCAGGAGGAAACTGATGTTTTGGTTCAGGAGGTCCAAGCTCGCAGTGTCCGAATATATGGAACTGCGAGCAGACCTCCACGGGCTGATGATGCAAAGGTAGCCTGGGAGGAGGTCACCACAATTGTAAATCAATGTTGCGTTTCTCTTGTGCGCGCATGCTCTCTCTTTCTCAGTCTCACTCTGTTTCTTTTCTTTTGACTTTTCTAAGATGACAGATGCTGAATATATACTCCCTATCTGATGCTGTGGCTGTTTGTGGTTGGCTGAGAGGGATGTGAACTCATTAGTTTGCGGCTATGTCAATCAAATCAGGTTGGGTTTCCATTACGCATGCCAAACGTGCCAAACGGCGTCAGTCCCCTTTGATCTGACATCAGATATGACGGGACAGTCGATATAGAGATACATTTATGTGCTGATTGCAGATAGTTGCATTGAATAGTGTTTTTTGGTTATTTATTGCATCGTTAATGTGCCTGATATTCTGGAAACCTGCCTGTGAGATTTTGGTGACGTGTGCGCACTGTCCGCCCGTCAGCCAAACTTTGGCTTACACCAGCTGCGTTCCCCCTGCGCTGACAGTAGACCTGGTTTCAGCTGGCGAGCTTTTAGCGCACCTTCGGCGAAGCCTTTTGGCACGAAACTGTGACTGCGCCAAGCTGGATCTGTCGACACCTCCCCCTGCTGCGCTGCCACACCCGTCTTAGCGCACCTCGGTCTGCCAAACCACCAAACTGAGAGCGCCTTGGGTTGCGCTGCTCGAAACTAGCTCTGCGCGGGGTTTGCCACCCTGCACCGCGCTGCGCCGGGAAACTAGAGCCCAGAGAGACACAAAATGACTACAAACACACTCAAAATGACACAAAATTAAGTAAAACATACACAAAATAACTACACACAGACACACAGTTGCGACCAAAAGACACAAAATGATCTCAAAGAGACACAAAATGACTACAAAGAGATGCAACTGACTACATAAAGACTAGGAAGAATGACTATGAAGAGATACAGTTAGAACATAGACACAGAATGACTGAAGACACACATAGTTACTAAAAAAAGACACAAATTTACCTCAAAAAGACATAATGACCACACAGAGACACAAAATAATTACAAAAAGCCTCAAAATGACCACAAAGAGACACAAAATGGCTATTAAAAGACATACAGTTACAACAAAAAGACACAAAATGGCACTAAAAGGGACACAAAATGACCTCAGAAGAGACACAAAATCACTGAAGAGACACAGTTACAACAAAAAAACACAAAATTACCTAAAAGAGACACATAATGACCACACAGAGACACAAAATGGCTACAAAAAGCCTCAAAATGACCACAAAGAGACACAAAATGGCTATTAAAAGACATACAGTTACAACAAAAAGACACAAAATGGCACTAAAAGGGACACAAAATGACCTCAGAAAAGACACAAAATGACTGAAGAGACACAGTTACAGCAAAAAAAACACAAAATTACCTAAAAGAGACACATAATGACCACACAGAGACACAAAATGGCTATTAAGAGACACAAATGACTACAGAAACTCAAAATCACCACAAAGAGACACAAAGTGGCTCTTAAGAGACATACAGTTACAACAAAAAGACACTAAATGGCCTAAAAGGGACACAATATGACCTCACAAAAGACATAAAATGACTTCAAAAAGACACAAAATGACTACAAAGCATATTAAAATAACTATGAAGACACAGTTAGAACACAAAATACCTTAAAGAGACACAAAATGACTACAAAGAGATGAATAGGACTGAAAAAAATGACCTCAAAGAAATAAAATGTGTATAAAGAGACACAGTTACTACAAAATGACTACAGAGACACTTAAAATGACTACAAAGAGACTTAAAATGACTACAAAGAGACAAATATAACTAAAAAAAGATATAAAATGATCTCAAAGAGACACAAAATGACTACAAAGACAGAAAATGACTACAAAAAAAGATCTAAAATGAGTTCAGAGAGATAAATAACAACCGCAAGGAGACACACACTCAAAAATTGCCACAAAAAGATGCAGAACAACAACAAAAATCTCAATCCTCAAATCTCAATCAAAAATCACCACAAAATCTGTGTGTTTTGCTCCTATGTAGGAGAAGTGGCGGGGCCTTTCCCTTATCTGTGCCCAGGGGCCAACTGTCTCATAATCCGCCCATGATTGTTACATGTGGAAGGAAAAAAATAAGTCAACGTTTGATATGTCATGCATCAAGCATTGGTTTTCAAAAGAAATCCTCTGCTGAGACGTGTCAGTAATTGTAAGTGAGTGGTGATATAACACCAGCAGACGCCCTGCAGTGCAGTGTTGTTTGAGCTCGAGAGTTTCCCCTCATTTCCTCACTTCTTCTGCTCCGCCATCCCTTCCTTCATCCCTCACGCACTCCCTTCAACCTTCCCCCTCATAGCAGTGCCTGATTCATTTTCCCAGCTACAGCCTCAGTTCCCTGTGATTTATATGTTTATGGTCATTACTGACGTTGAGTAATACATTTCCGTTTTTCCCCCTCTTCTCCGTCTCCCCCCCATCCCTCTTTTGGCAGAGCCCCGGGGTCCTGCGAGGAATATCAATTACTTTGTCCCTGTTTAATCACAGTCTTCCACTTCCTCTCACGGCTCCACTTTTAGGCAGGCAAACGCAAGTTTTGCTTTTGAGGTGTCAGTAGTTTTATTTTATCTCAGTCAAAATCACTATTAAGCATCAAAGACCAAAGGCTTTCACACACCTCTTCATCTAATAATAGTGCTGCAATTTGCTCTCATTAGCAAAAAAATGTCTTTTTTACCTGTTAAGTATCTAATTGGCTGCTGCTGAACATTACTCACAATATTTACTGACACGTTTGCAATGCACGCTAACAGCATGGTGATATCTTTATTACTAAGGCTGTATTCACACTCCGGTCTTTCATGTTCAGATCTGCATTGCTGCTCATGTTTGCTTCTTCTTCTCTTTTTTTTGTGGATGACTGGTTGTATCTATTCCAGGATGTGACCCATATCTGATACCATATAAACTGACAGCGAAGTCAAAAAAATAAGCAGAGAGCATCTGTAACAAAAAACATCACAGTCTGTTTTCTTACACTTTGTGTTTCTCCCACTTGTTTCAAACACATTTCAGTTACAGTGCATGTTCATCCCGGGTTTGATTTGAGGCGTCTCGACTGAAATCAAGTGTGCTGTTTTGCCACTCTATTCACATTTCTGCGTCTCATTGTTTTCCCTGCTAAAGCTGACTCAGCCAAGCAGCCAAAAATGGTAAAAGATGCATGAGCTACATCCTGACATGGCAACCCTGGATAGAGAGAGAAAGGAATGCAGCCCGACTGTCTTCAGCTGGACTAGGTCGGGGGGTTAAGTGCCTGCCTCCAGAGCTGGGTCAAGTACACTATTTTGGCGGATTTTATGTGTCGGTCTTAGATGATGTCTTATTTACTTTTGCTGCACAGATTGTCCCAGCTGGTGAAGGGATTCAGTCATGAGCAGGAGGCTAATGTGACCCCCCCAGTTCAAACAGTGGCAGTTGGTGTTCGGCAGGGGAGACGAGCAGTATCAACAAATGGACAGACGCGCGGTATCAGCACACTGACTCGCAATCATTTAATTCAAAGAGAAGAGGTTCGGGGAGGAGGGGGGCTCCAGTGAGAGCAAATTCAACCTCCTCATTACTGGCTCCTTGTCAACTACATCAAAGTAGCTTCCCAGAGTCATTCACTTGAAAGTTCCTGGTTAGCAGCAGCTTTACGCTGCCTGATGGAAAACATGCTTGGGTTTTCATTCGGGTGACTTTATATTCAAGCTAACCACGGCTAGCTTCTCTCTATAATATCCAGCTTTCTCAGCACAGAGCCCTAATGAACCGAGACTCCCTATACAGTACAGCCTTTTTTCCCTTTGAATTTAAATCATCCAGCCAGGTAGCTGCCTGCAGCATTTATCAAAGAGGACTGAGGCACCATCCCTTCTAGGCAGGATTTCAATCCCTGAAGTGAAGAAAAGTTACTTGAGAAGGAAGAGGGCAATTGGTTCGCTTCCTTACATAAGTAACATGCCGTTTGTAAATACTTAAGAATAGTTTTAGTAATGCAGACTTAGGTGGGGTAAATACAAAGCTTTGTAAGCCCTGAATCAGTGAAATCAGTGAAATAAAGTGTAGGCATGTGGCCAATTTTAGGTCCTCAGATCCATTATTCAGTGGGGGGAAAACATACTGTATAAGGAGCTTACTCTAGAGGCGGAAGAAAAACTAGCAAGAAAAATAACGAAGACGCGAGTAGCGCTGTCCTTATCAGTCAGATAACAGAAGATGCTTTTCTTCCCTAAGCTGTGTTTTCACTGAGGAATATTCTCTGCCTCTGATGCAAATATCATCTGGCTTGTAAATTGGGCATGGTGGTATAATACCAAACTACTTGAAGCTGTCACTGCACCTCCTCAGGACACAGTTTAATGACTGCCTCTTGTTGATGTAGACGCCGTGTGGGTTTACTCTGAAAGTGCTGCTTCTTTCTAATACACAGATTTGATTGTGTTCCCTCCCTGCCATGTAAATCCCAACATATCTTCTTTTTTTTCTTCATCTTTGTATGTGCCTCAAGTCGCTGCAAGTTGGTGAAAATACAAATGTGAAACAGAAAGTTGAATCTTTGGATAGATTTGAATTATAGCCGCATACTTAATGAGAAAACGCAGCCAAAAAGAAATGTCTTCGTCCAAATTAATAACGGTATTTACAGCTTTCCCCCAGGAAAGGCGCAGAGTGATATGGTAATAGAACAAAATTAAAGGCGAAGAGAGGCAGAACTGTGCGCGCTGCCAAAACGAAATAGAAGTGACCTTCCGTCTCTCGATGCTACCTATCTTAGCAGGCTGAATTAACTTTCCCATCATTCTCTGATGTGAACGGCATACATGCCACAGTGCAAGCCTGTACTCTCATGTTTATTAATTTCCTTCAGGAAGAGATGCGCTAAATCATTGACCCTCTTTTAGTGCCTTGTGCTCCTACTGAGCATGGGAACGAGGAGGGCGTATTGATTTTGCCCCCTTCTCATCAGCAGCCAGGCCCTTATTTGGGATGAGGAAATGGTAAATCTCATATAGTGAGCCACTGTCAAGGCCTGTCCAGATCCTAATCTTCACTAAGTTGATGGCTCTCTAATCTTTTTACCATCATTAGAGGCCGAGGAGGTAAATGTAAGGTATTAAACACTGCATTAATTCTCAGGACATTCTCAGGAACTTCATGAAAGCAAAGTTGTTGTTTTTTTCCAATCACAGTTTGGATATGACACAGTAGCAAAACATGCTTTCGAGTTTGGCTTCAGTGTCATTTTGGAGAGTGACTTCAGGTGCACACGATGACAGACACCTTGACAACTGTGAAAATGACTTTTCATCTTGATTTATAGGTCAAAGCAGAACTTTTTTCCTATTTCCTGTTTTCTTGACCTCGTTTTGAATTGTTCGTCATTTTTGTATTAAGTTCATACAGACTATGAATGTAGAAAAGAACAAAAATCACTCCCTTGTGTTTTAGCAACGTCAGTTCTTTTATGTTTAACACTGTTGTTATGTGTCCAAGCCCCTTTTGGTACATTTATAGGAACAAACAGTCACATGGGGGCAGACTCATTATGAACTTATTGGACACAGAGGTTTTGCTGACTGAAGTGTGACTTCCACCCACCTGCTCCACTGTGGGCTGGAAAATTACGCTTTGCCTTGGGTGGGAATTTTAAGGCCAGTTCAAACCGAGCGGCAAAATCCGAGGGTGAAAGATGAAGCCAATGAGGCTGGCTCCAAAACAGAGTCAATCCCCACAGACCATGTTTAAATGCCAGACTTTATAGCAGAAATAAACATGTTTACAGCCTGTTACAAAAACATGGTTTTGGTCTCTACAGCAAATTTCCCTCTTCATACAACTGTGTGGGAAGTGAATTTTTATTTATACTATGGTCTGTTGGCTGCAGATAACTGATAATGGACATCTACAAAGTAGTTCTGAACTGTCTGTTCACTGTTGGGCTACATAACAGTATCAGCATCTGTAATCTGTTTATTATTAATTTACAACAGTGAGAGTAGTCCTTCAGTGTCTCATCCTTTGAACACCACAGGAGGGAGACTGCAACACACGCTGCAGGTACTACACTGCCCCTCTGAACTTAAGCAATCATCTCACATCCCATCCGCTATTCAACTCGCTACTTGAGGCTGCAGCCAACATTAACATTACACATGGCATATCGTTTGTTCGCGAACATCTTGATATTGATTTGGGGACAATGACATGGCTGGATACTGTCAATTTATATTCACCATTTGTCAACTGTATGCAATGTTACTGACTTTTAATCTTGCTAGCATAATGTTGGCTTCCTGGCTAGAAGCTGGGTCAAAGGGTTCCATGAGCTGGGTGGACTAGAATATCTCCTGTTTCTAGGTCATAACTAAGGTTCATCCTGTTTACAGAGTTGTGAATAATGTTTCCATTGCATAAGAACCTCACGGGATGGCAGTGATTGTTTCAGGTATTAGGTAAACCCTCAGATGTTACTAAGGAAACCGAGTCATGGCTTGTGAAACACTTTAGATTGCAAAAAGCATAAAAATATGAATGAATATTCTTACTTTTATTTCTTTGTTAAGTGACCATGGTATAAACAGGATAATGCCCTTTGAGGTGTCCATTATCGTCATACATTATCCCTTACATAATTCACCCCTTGACATTTTATTAAGGCTAGAAGTTATGCATATTTAAGGGCAGGCTGCTGGAGTGACTGTGCAAGGTGTCGCTACAGTCTATGAGTCCGATCAACCCCTCGCCCCATCACAGCTCCATCCTCTAATCCAAATATGGCCACTTCTGGCTCCAAAAAAACAAGATGGCAACAGCTGAAATGCTGAATTCAAGGCTTAGAAATGGAAGTCCAACAACCAGTATGTGATGTAACACTAGCTACGTCCATTATTTTATACAGTCTATGGTTAAGTCCAAAGATTCCGAACGAGCGGAGTTAAAACTTGCAACTACGAGACTGTGTATTGACTCCATAGCAACAATTCTCTGTACTTACGCTGTAACTTCCAGCTTTTCAGGCATATTTTGTAGCTGAATATAATTTGTAGCTTGTTAAAATGCAAATGAGGATAGTTATAGTAAGATACTTGCCACAGTTACATTTCTAGCATTGGAACAGCTTCAGATGGGCCGCATCCACATACACCATAATGATTTAAATACCCAGTGCAGATTAATCAGTTAATGAGTGTGTGTGCGTGTGACATGCACACATACAGGGCACCTATGATCAAACACCGACCCATTATGAGGACGGAGACCAACAGCCGTGCCAACAGCCACAGGGATGTAAATGAGACAGACTCTGGCCCGGAGAGGACTGAGGGTTGTCTGCCACAGCAAGTGAGCGCGCCGTCTGCTGACAGGTTGAGTCAACCAGTTGACTTTGCTACAAGTTGATTAGCTGTTGAAACAAGTAAAATGCCTTATGTCCTAAAACCAGCCACTGCAGACTTGACAGGCTGAGTCGCAGGTGATACCATCAGCCAGCCTGAGTCGAGCTGAGATGGGCTACTTCACACTGCTGCAACTTTTCCCTGCAACATTCTAAAACCATTTTGTCTCGATGTGAATCTTTGGTCTGAGCTGGGATTCAGACCTGGCAGCCTGTATTAAACATAATAAATGCTGTAAAGCAAGTGTAAAATGTAGCAGACAGATTAGTGGTCATGCCAGCAGATGGTTGGATGGATAGCCAGAGAACTGAGCACATGCATTTTACAGTCCTTGAGGACTAAGGTTGCTAAAGCAGCCCTCCCAGTGAAACTGGCGAGATCAACAACCGTGGCTGATGCTTCCCCAATTATCCAAACTATCCACGTCTCTGACAAATTTTCATTTTTACTCGAAGATACACCATAATCCGGTTAGCAAATGAACAAAATCTAATCTTGTTTTAAGAAGTGATGAGTGCGTCAGGCTCCCGTGAGTGTTGGCTCTCTTAGTCCTGCAAATAAATCGAGGTACTCTCAATAATCTAGTTATAAACTCCCCCTTGGAGCGCTTGTCATATTATCTGACATGACAAATAGATCTAAGCCCAGGCATCTGGCTCCTACCCTCCCTCTCTCCCACCCTTCTTGCTCCCTCTGGTCTTCCTTTACCACCCCTTCTTTGCTTCCCCCCTCCACCTTCCCTCCTCCTCTACTCTCCTGAGGGTTCCTTGGAGGTAACGCTGCTGAATACTCAAGCAGGAGCAAAGAGGCACCAGGTGCTTTCGCTCACACATCCATGCTTGATCGCGTTATAATGAGAGCGGTGAAACTGGCCTCAGCTGACCGCCGTCCATCACCTGTTGAGGGATGGCGGTGGGACATGTTTGTTTGCAACCTGAAAGGGTCCCGTTAATTTTTTTTACAGTGATGATGGAATGGTTGTCAACATAGCTTTATGTGTGAGCGTCACATGTGGGCATGTGTTTGAGTACGTCTGTGTGAGTGACTGAAGGGTAGGGGGGAAAAAACCAAACAAATTAGCACTGATAAAATGTGCATACTGGCTTCCAACTGTGCCTTAACATGTGTGTATACAACTCTGCGTTGATGTGTCCCGCAGCTACAGTGTCCTGCCTTGTTAGTCCTCTGGGCTTGGCGTGCAGCAGCGGTGTGTGTTCCGGCTCATAACCGATTAGACTGAGTGCTGGTGTGAGATGATGACTGCCAAGCTCTGACTCATCGTGGCATGATCATTTTAACAGCTGAAATTATGGAGTCAGCAGTAGGGTTGGGCGATGTGGTGAAAAAAATGCTTTTGAAGACAATGCTTGATTTTTAATTCTTTTTTCTGTGGTTATGATACAACAGTCTGATGGCGGTTGCACAAAATGTACGCAGCAGATCTGTCATGTGAGAATGTGGCTCAGTGACAACGTGCAGCATCACTTCACTTAGAGACTGCAGATTGAACAGATACCTGCTGCCTTCAGATGGCTCTAACGACAGGCACCAGTGTAAAGAGAAGGCCTTCAGTATAGTACAAAGGCACACCAGAGAACACCAGTGCTGATATTTACATGTTGAAAAGAACCCTTCCCAGTGCCTGCAAGCTATTAAAGCAAAATGACAAAAAACACAAACTCAGCTGGAGCACACAGTCTCCTCATGACACGACGTCATCAGACATTTCCTTGCCTACATTATTTGGTTGACTCCCATTGCTACTCCTGTTGTTGCCAGAGGTGATGGTTCACCATCTAGTACCTCTGATGATGTTGAATACTAACTGTACGATATTCTGTCAAGTTTATGCTCATGTTTGTTTCCACTTTCTGTTTTATTTTGAAATGTGTTCTCATTGTGTTTAGTGTTTCTTTTACTTCCTGAGTTTTCCCGCCTTTGTTGATTACCTCATGTGTTTCACCTGTGTCTTGTTCCACTTACCTGTGTGCAGTTAGTAATCAACCCTTGTGTATTTAAAGCCCATTCTCCCATTCAGTTGCCAGACTGTCATTGTCACGCTAGTGTGTTTGTGCTTTCCAGAGCACAATTTGAATTTGCTCAGCGAGTCACTCTAGCAGTCAGTAATGATACTCATTACCTATGCCCTTGGAACTGAGCTGCACCAATCACATCTGTGTGCGGGCCAGAGGTGAGCTAAACAGATGACAACAGCGCTGCGATGACTAAGTCCAGAATCAGTCAGTAAACATTGCAAGATGGCTACGGATGAACACCAGTTGTTTGAAACGGCTTTGGCCGCTACAATGAATGAGTTAGACTTGGCATTTTCTCTAAAAGAGGAACAGAAGACGCCGCTCGAGTCTTTTTTTTGCAAGAAGGACGTTTTTGCTGTTTTGCCGACCGGATACGGCAAGAGTCTAATCTACCAGTTAGCTCCGCTGGTAACTAAGCGTATACGTCACCCCGTGTATTGTTCTGATTTACAAATGTACAAATGCATGCTTGGTGTTGCCCCTCGAGTTGGGCCATTTTCATTACTCATGGCCAGACCCTAAATCTTTCTAGATTTGGGTCTGGATTTCCAGGCTAATTTTCTCGTTTTTGATTCCTTGGTTTTTGGCTCTGCTTGGATTTATGGACTTTGCCTTTTGTGTGATTTCCCTGAATGTACTTTTAGGCCTTCGCTGGCTGCCTTTGCGTATTTGACCCCTGAAATTTCAGGTAATTAAATCAAATCAAATTTATGTATAAAACACGTGCTGTACAATAAAATAAATTAAGTAAAATAGCAGAACATGGTAACAGCAAAACGTTAGAGAAATAACAAACGCCAAAACATACACAAATAAACGAGTAATAAAAGCACAGAATAGTAAGATCTGAAAATAAAATATGGAAGATAACGCAGAAACCTTGGATTTGATAAACCTGTTCTTGGTGTTTTGTGTTGTCCTCTGCAACGAAGCCCAGTTTTGTACTACAGCGTTACAAACTGGACTGCATTTAAAAATCACTTTTCTGCCTTTAACAGACAAGGCTCTTTGCAGTGTGCTTCTGATTCACCCCATCACACACTTTCACACACAGGTGCTGGCCTCCCTGTTGGGAGCAACTGTGGTTCAGTGTCTTGCTCAAGGACACTTTGCGTTGTGGACACCAGGAGGGATTGACCCATCAGCCCTGCAATTATAGAGAACTTGAACCACAGTGACCGTTAAATTCACTACAAGACAGCCAAAGCAAGCTAGCCACCTGGATTTGAGAAACACCTAAAGTCATCACAGTCCTGTAAACTGCGGCAGGTGCCCACATACTGTAGTGCTCCCACAGTCAAAGTATACAGGACTGTCGGGACTCAGATCTGGCAACATTTTAAGGTTATCATCTATGTCACCTTTTGAGTCAAAAACATAAATTTCAATCAATTGACTTCTCACAGATAATCATATAAGTACAATTCCAGTGAAATGTAATGCTGTCATTTCCTTCACATTGTTTGTCTCAGGCAGGGTTTTCATTTAGGATCCTTCTGGCCTGAAGGTAAAAGCTCCTCCTGAGCCTCTCAATGCTGGCCTGGTTTAACTAGTAACTTCTTCCTGACACCAGCAGGGTGAAAAGGCCTTTATCTGGGCAATTGGAAACTTCAATGATTCTCCTGGCCTTACTTTTGCAGCACCTGGTGTAAACATTCTTTATGCAGGGTAGAGCAGCGTCTATAGTCTGTTCAGCTGAACGAGACATGCTTTGCAGGGTCTTGCGGTCATGTTCGGTACAGTTTTGGTACCAGACAGTGATGTACCCCTTGATGCTGCAGAAGTAGAAACTCTTCAGTATTTGAGGGGATACTTGTAATTTCCTCAGGTGTCAGTGTCAAAACAGTCTCTGCTTTGCCTTAGACACCACTGAGTCAGTATGCAGTTCCTTTGCTGCTTCTTCCTGAAGGTCATTATCATCTCCTTAGTTTTGCTGACGTTCAGGAGTAGGTTGTGGTCCTGTAACCAGCAGGTCAGGTCATCTCTTTCTTCAGATAGGCCTTTTCATTGTTTTCTGTGATCAGAGCTACCACAGCTGTGTCATCAGCAAAGTTGATGAAGGTGTTGGAGTGGGAAAAGCTACACAGTCATGTATAGAGGGGAGTATGGCAGGGGACTCAAATAGCAGCCCTGGGGTGCTCCAGTGTAAGGTGGAATTTATACTTCTATGTTGAATCAACGCCATAGCTACGGCATAGGCTCTACGTCGATGTAGAGCCTACACCAAAACTTACGCCATAGCCTCACGGCAGCGCAGACCTCCTGTCTATTTTTGTAAGCTGAAACCATTTCCCTCAGTGGAAACAAAGCTTTTATTTACTTTAATTTCACAGATAAGAAACAAGAAATTGTGAGAACAATAAAGCCTCCACAAAATAGCATTTTAAGTCTTGTGTGTCTGATTTGTTGCTGTTGTCTCTGGTTTTGCTGGTCCCTAGGCTAATTTATACAATGTAAAAATGTCATAGGCTTGTGCTAATAACATTAGCATGTTGTATTTGTGGGGGAAATGTGTCCAGATAAAGACAAGTGCTTTGTCTGTGAATGCTGCCAATTATAGTGAAGCCAATTTGTGTTCTTGTGTTTGAAATAGTCTCTCTTAAGCCATGTCTAATGTGTGTGTCAGGTGTGTTTTGAATCAACTAAACTTCATAGCACTTCGCAGAAACCTCTGCCGTAGACTAGTGTTTTTGAGGTGTAACTGCAGAGTGACATAGACATTCCACCGCACAAGTATAAATGCTCACAACAGTGTAGGGTCTGCCACACAAGTATAAATCCCGCTTAAAGAATGAGGGTGGAAGAGTTCCGCCCACTCTCACTACATGGGGTCTGCCTGTCAGTGAGTCAAGGATCCACATGCACAGCGAGGTGTTAAATCCCAGCTCTTTGGGCTTTGTGATGAGCCTCAAGTGAACTATGGGTTTAAACGCTGGTGTATATAATTAATTTGATACGTCCCATAACAAAGTTAATTTCCCTAACTCATTTATTAGTAAAGAATTCTGTGGTTGAAGCTTTGCAAGATGTACATTTTTGAAGAAAAAACATGCCAAGCCTGCTAACTCCCTGCTACTTTTTGAGAGTTTCAGTCAGCGCCACTTTCTTTAAATCTGAGAAAAACCAGAGTGCTCATGCTGTGTGACTAGAAGGGAAGTTGAGTCACAATCCACGCTGAGTTTCAAGCAACTCGAGTCTTATTTTAGAGCAGTGCAATATTAATGACATTTGTTCTGCAACCATAATGAAAATGATACACTGATATCAGAATTCCTTGCTTGCTGCATATATAACATAATTTTTGACGGACTTGTAATACGGCATGTCTGGCAAAAGGAGAAATACAGCAAATGTCGTGATTGTCACATAATTCCTGCGCGTTATTTGCATGGGTTTCAGACAGAAATAATAACAAGACACAGACAAAAACACATTATGTCTGAGCCAAAGTAAAGACCCTGGACTTTCAAAACACAGCCTCAGCATGTCCATTTATTATAATGCATACACAGGATGACTGTTAAAACCTGCGAATATAAGCCTTATTGTCTATTTAAAGGGTTTAGACTGAGTGAAAGCATGCATATCGAGGGAGCTTGCTTGGCGTTTATTGGTATGTATGAAATGACGCAGATGGAGGTCCTGAAAGCAGACTCAGTAATCACTGATGTTAGTGTTGAGATCCCCAAGCTGTGTGACTCCAAGCCTGCCCTTATGAATTGGCTTTATGAAAATGCCACCGAGTGACATATTTAAACCATTCAGCTTGATAACTGTGTCCCTCTCAGCTCTCGTGTTAAAAAGCAGCCGGCTGCCCCACTGGTACTCGTCTTAGTAATAGAGATAGAGAGAGGGAAAGGTAGAGAGCGAGGAGAAATTGTGAGCGATAAAGTCAGAATGAATCAAACAGAGATAGAACGAGTAAAGGCTGATTTGAAAAAGGTGAGAAGGAGACAGAGGCGACCTCAGTGTGGAGGTAATGGGCTGGACCGAGTGATAATCACATTCAGAGGGAACCGGTGCCGCTGTGTAATGCAGCAGGACAGAGAGCCAATCAAAGAGCGGCTATCATCGCCCCCTGACCCAGCTCTGTTCACATCTGACACGTCAATCAGAGCCGGAGAGAGGAGGAGGAAGCTCTGAAGTCTGTGAGTCTGATATGAACAGGCTGGTGTTTCCATGGATTCCATTGATTTCAAAGGCAGACATATGATATCTCCATTGATTTCATCTGTCTTCTTCTGCGATAAATCCCATCTGGCATCTATCTCCAGCTTCAATGCGGTGCTAATTGCACTGACCTTAACAGCATTACGCTGTATCTGTTTCAGTTTAGTCTTGTTTTCTTTTTTTTCTTTTTTTTCATACACTAAAAGCATTAGGTGGCCTGAATGCCACCAGCTGCATATCATCATTAGTTCCCCCTCACTACATAGTGTAAATTTCAAGCACATCATAAATATCAACACTGCTTGAGATGCAGCGTGCGCCTCCTGTAGCTCGCTCTCGTATTTACATTTGTGTCTTTGACTTCAGTCTGCATCTCAATGAAATCCTCAATGAAGACCTGTCTTTACTGCCCAATGAGTAGCACCCACTGTTTTCCTGTGTCGTCTGCTGTTGGTAACATTACCGCATTATCAGGGCGCAGACTGAGGCACCAAGCGGGCGAAGGTGGGCAGGAACCTAGAGAAGAAAGTCGCACTCCGCTGTGGAAGACAACTTTCTTTGAAGGCTTTAGTTGGCAGTGTCAGTGAGTCGAAAGCGAGATCCTGCTCTGCAGCGTTAAACAGGCAGCGACACAAACCAGCTGCTTCAGGGAGTAGTTTCTACCCCACGGCTGTTGGCTTTTAGAAATGAACCAGCCACATTCTGTTTGACATTATGTTTGCTGCTGACCATGGTCAGACAGTGAGTAATTTTTAGCAGTAATGAGTCATTTTTATTTTGTTCTCAAGATTGAGTTCTGGGATTTTAACCTTTTTTAAGATAATTGTTTAAATTGGAGAGAAGCTCAATAAATTGGTAGTAAGTGGGAGTAAAACAGGCTGTTCTGGATCAAGTTTAAACTCTGACATTACAGTCTTACAGCGTGCAACCTAGTCAGCTGAACCACCAGAATACCACAAATACTGAGTGAATCTTTGTTCTTGCTTTAGCTACGTAACAACAGCCATGGTTGAGGTATTTTACGCTGCAGTTTTTTAGTGGCCACTGGATGCCTACTCCAGCAAAACTGACCGAGGTGATTTTAAAAATACAGTTTTGAGACAAAGGAGCATAGAGCTGAGTTTCAACCAGCTTTATATCATAATGTGGGTAGTGTGTGTAAATGATCTGTGGTAAACTTTCATCTTACCAGCGTCCAGATCTCTCTGCTCATTTGCCAGCAAAAATCCTTTTTGCTGGCTCAAGGGATGTTGCTCCAGCTACAGATTGTGATTCCTCTCTTACATGCTCACCACCACAGACACAAAGTAGAAAGAGTACAGAAGCAGATTGAGCAGATCCTTCTCAATCTCTCTCGAACTGAGCCCAAACTCCGATCAAAGTATAAAATTAGGCAGTACTGATCAAATATGAACTAAGATTCTGTTACTGCATTGGCTATTTCTTAAGGATGCACCAATATGGATTTTTTTTCAACCGATACGATAACTGATGATTTCACATTTTTGGATTTTAAAAAGTGTATAACCTGTAGTTTATGTACACCTGAGGGTAAAGGCTGAGATGTAGTGAGAAAATATGGATGATATGGATGGCCTACACTACAAATGAACATAATAAATACAAGGCTGTGAAAGTAAAATGACTTTTAATCAGTACTGAATTAATAGTTAACAGTAAGAGAGAGGGAAATGATGAAGTCCAGTGTTACTGTGTCATTCTCTACTGAATCAGTGAAGTGTATAAACTACACAGCAGAGTGGAGTCTTTACTAACGGAGACAAACACTGACAGCTGACTCATATGAACATCAGCAGGTCTGCCTTACATCTGGTGTTTGAAATGTTTATATCAACACGCTGCATTTTTATAGACACACCCAGGAACCATCTTGCCGTCCCACAATGACTAGCCTAAAACTACCAAGTAGAAAAGCGAAGCTCTATTGATTCACCTCACACATTAACACTCAAACAAGCGGCCCTGTCTTACATACACACGCAGCCAGAGAAGGAGAGATGTGCACCAGACTGGGTTGCCAGACATCGACACAAATAATCACACAATCACATTGCTAGGCAGTTACTAATAAGTTAAACAACAGAGTCGAGCCTTTTAAAAGCTCAGTGTTGGATGTTAGCCGCTGCTGCTAATTAGTTCATGCTAACACTCTGGAGACGGTCCTTCAGGGTTGTGTCTATAAAGTGGGATTTATAACCTGTTTACCGGTTGCAGGACGTTTGTTTATCTGTTTGGCGGTCAGAGATCAGACCCTCAGCGCAATCCTGTTGTCTTCCTCTGTAACTGTGAAAGACGTCCGCACCACAACATATTTTGCCCTCCTGGCAGCGTGCTGCAGTTGTTGTTCTTCTCTGTGTTTAAACAAAGTTTAAAGGTACATGCACCGTCACCCACTGTGTTGGGTGTATAGATGCTGCCCTTGTTAAGTCAGTGAAAGCAGTCTGGCTTCATATTATCGGCACTATGTATTGGCTATGATTTTAATTATTGGAATAATGCATGATTATAAAAATGTCCCATTATCGGCTGATAACTTATTTGTTACCAATTGTTGCTAGTGTTTGTTACCAGCTAGCCACTATATTGCCCCAGACATGTAACTCGCATTATGTCACCCACTAGTGGGAGCATCCAGAGTGGTGCAGTGCATTCTGGTAGTTGTAGGTTTTCTACCTCTTGAGCAAAAGTGAATGCCACAGCCCTTTTTCTGTTTTCTTCGGTTATGTAGCACCAGTTACAAAAGTATTTACATCTTTCTACTGCAATTAGTCCTCTTTTTTTTTTCAAGCAGAAATGTAAAAATGTTCATTGGTTCCAGCCTCTCAGATGTAATGGTTTTCCACTTTTCTTTGGCTCACATGATGGGAAGTTGTTGTTTGGACAAAACAAGCAATCTAAAAACTAAAGCTCTTGGAACTTGTGATTGGCATTTTCAACTGTTCTCTGACAGGCTGAGATTGGTCTCCAGCCATAGAAGCCTTCATTCTGAATGCATAACCAAATCACATGGCAGACCGAAAAGCAGCACTTGCCCATTATCCCTCCGATGAAAGCTTTCTCGCCAACACACGTGACTGTGGGGACCAGCAGTCATTTCATCATTGAATCTGCTATTAGACAAGGTCATGTTTAAAGGAGGTGGACAGGTGCCACCATGTTTGCCTCATATATCTTTAGAGTGCACGAGGAGCTATACTTTAAAGCTTTCAGTTAGTGCTTTTAGTGTGTTTACTCTGACTTTTATTTTACCTATGATAGCTCAGTTTGCCCCATTTTAAGCTAAAGCTATAAAACAACTACATGTCAAGCACATGTGACAGAGCCAGCTCAAGTGAACCTGAGATTTTTGTGTTAGTTTTACAGTATAATGATTTAACTTGGGAAAAGTAGAATGGATGAAGGTGGAGAAATTGGCACTATCACCAGAAAAAAAGGATTTAGTGATGAATCAGTTTTTATTCACTCATTTCAAAATGTAATTTGACACCAGTCTTTCTTGAGCTTGTAGCTCTTCCTACTGATAGCAAGAGATTTGAGATTTTTTCAGTGAAACTTTTCCTATAGCCAGGCAGGAAGGAGAGTGTTTCGAGACCAAAACTTTGAGGGATTGAGATCAGGTCAAGACCAAGAACAGACCAGTGAGAGTCCAACACTGTCCGAAACTTTCAATAAAATGTGGAACATGCAAACCAAGGGCACTCCTGAAACTGATCCGAAAGATCCACATTTCCATAAAAACACTCACAGAAACCAACTGAAGATTCTGCTTCATTAACCTTTTATTGCTGAACTGTATATGTGTGTGAATGTTTGGGGTGTGCGCAGTGAGTCCACTAGACAATTAAACGTGTACCTTCACTATTCAGTACCAGAATTACTTGTCAGTTAAACTTATTATTAAGATAAACAAAGGAAAATGGCTTATGTTCGGATCAGCACGTGAGACTAGCCAGCAAATCTGATCATCATCGTCTCTCTCTGTCTCTTTCTCTCTTCCTTTTAAGAAGACACACAAAAACACACATGCATTCTGCATGCACGCAATGGGTACAAATCCGCAGCTGTCTGTGGATGTTGAAATCCAAAGTATATCCAAGCCTCACATACACTCAGACTGGCTGGTGTCTTCTTCCTAGGCTGAACGAGAGAAGTGCTTTTGGGCTCACGGGAGATCCCCATGAGTCTGGATGTGTGTGTATATTGTGAAATGGCGATGACTTAATGAGTTATATACTCATAGTCCTCTTTGTCTGACACAGAGACAAGACCAGGTAAAAATGCGGGTCAGTCTGAGACAAGACCACGACCTTTAAAAAGTGTAGGGCTCTACCTGACTCAGAATAGTGTCGGTTGAATCAGATTTGACTGTTCAGTACAAATATTTGACTATTCATTTCTTTTTCCATGTTGAGTTTGAGAGTTTGAGCGGGGTTCAGTGTGACAGTGACATTCAAGTAATATAGTAAACATGCTAACTATGCTAACGATGGACCAGAAATGTGTATCATTTTTTGCTGATACTAGATCAGTCCAATATCATGGTATGTTGCTAGGAGCTGTAAATTCACCACTTCTAAGCAGAAGGCACAAGATAACATTCTCTGAGCCTGACCTCTCTGGGCAGCTGACTGTGTGTCTGAAGCTGTCTGTACCCAAAGAGCAGTGTGAAAGTGAGGAAGGCTCACTCTGCAGCAAAATCTGGAGACCAAAACATCCCTAGAAGTACACTGCACACTGAATGACACAAAGAAAGACTGCTCGACTTGAAAGAATCTCTGATAATTGGAATCTCTGACTTTCAGGGGGCAGCCCTTAAAACGTGATCTTACCACCAAGACCAGTCTTGAGTCTTACAACACTGGGCTGGGTAACATGGTACAGGCTCTAATTTGTCTTTTTAGTTTCTTTTCTCTTTGTCTCTACCATATGATTTGTCTGTTGTAGCCAGATGTTTGTCAACCAGCATAAAGAGCTGGCCTCTTGAGACTATCCTGTCAGACCGTTTTTCTCCCCTTAAAACACGACTCGACTATATTGTCATGTATTACCAGGAAAACCCTGTCTGTGCTCTGTGTATTACCACAGAGCTGATTCCTTTACTATCATCCATATCATAGGACAGGTCATGCAGCTGCGTATCTCCTCTGAGTTGCTTTAAATGAGAAATGTGTTGTTTGGCCACAACAACTCAGTTAAAAAATAGGCCATTGTTCTATCCACATTATTTCCCTCCCAGCAGGGGAGCTTCTGCATATGAGACTCAGGGTATCAGATAGCAGTGGCCTCTGTTGAAAGGTGAGGACATAATATTGTGTTTTAGAGAACAGCATCATTGCCTTTGGCCTCTGCCTTCATTCTACCTCAGCATCTTCTGGGAACGGACCGAGCGCGGTTCTTGTTTACTTGCTCTTTGTTTTTTTCCCGCACAGGCTGAATCTATTGCATACCACAATAACCGAAGAATATGAATGCTAGACTATTGATTGAACACTGCCTGTGAGCAAGTTAATATCATCGCCTCAGTGTGTCAGCTCTTCTCTGTGATATCTTTATTTTGTCATGACTCGACTGTGCTCCTCTCCTCACTTCAAAACCTGAGTCAAATCAGATTTATGAGGTGTGCATAAATTACATGACAGCATCAAGTGTCCATACTGTGTGTGTGTGTTTGTTTGTGTGTGAGAGAGGGAGAGCGAAGGAAAAGGAAAGCATCACAGACTGTCATGTGTCCATGTTTTGCTCCTTCTGAGTGTTTGTGTGTGTGTCTGTTGCTCTGTGTGTGTTTGTGTGACTATATGTATGTTCTGAGTAATGGGCTTTGTGCATCCTCTCTCGCTGACGGCCAGGATGTATCCATGGCAACGCCAGGTCGATCCTAGCTGTAAGCGGAGCTGGTGAGAGGGACTTGAAAGGGAGCGTTAAACCTCTCCTCTCATCTGCCCTGCGCTCCTCTCACTCTGACCATGGCGAAATGCGTGGCCTTGTTGAAATCCCAGCCCCAGGGGTGTGTGCTGTAGCTGTGACCGTGGACACTCGCATCACAACACTGCCACCTTTTGACCTGAGTTGAAAACGTACCCTCAGAACATTATGTTGTTTTTTACTTCCTGTTTTCTTAGTGAGTTCAGGATCCATTGGTGGAGACAAACAAATTATTTTTTAAGGATGTTTTTCCTTTTTGGGGGGGCATTTAAGGTCTTTTTTAATAAGTTGACAGAGAGATGACGTGAAATGAGAGGAGGCAACAAAGGCCCCCAGCTGGATTTGAACTGGGGAACCAATTAATGGTCAGCGCCTTAAGCCCCTGGACCCCCAGGCACCCCTCTAGGATGATTTCACAGTATGCGCCAGATCTGTTTAGGTAGTATAATATGCAGGATTGTCTGTTACGATTTGGCATTTTCTCTCACTATATTTATGTTTTTACAGCACTGTGTCTCTTGGATGCCTGCTGCTTACAGTCTTGCACCTGCTCCCTACCTTTATAAAGCCCTGACCTCACCTGTGGGAGAACACACCCATTAACTTCCCAAGCACATAAAATAAGAAAAAATAAGAAAATACAGGCAGAGGGCAGAGTCTGTGCAGAAAAATACACTGCCTCACACTTCTAGTGGATCATATGCAGTGATTGAGAGGGATGACGTCTGTATTAGTCAGGCTATTGTGATTTCGGATCACCCTGCATACAATATCTTTAATAAATTCAGGATAATTTTAAGGGAATGAAGTCACATTTCTGACTCAAATGGTGTTACAGTGAAATGTGTATTTAACAACAATTTGCTGTTGCTTTAAAAGCCCAAAGCCACCATTTGTGAGTCTACAAAAGCAATTTCAAACCCACGTACTTTAATTTTTGCAGTTAAAAAGCTCCTTTATCGCGTTTAATTCTGGTGCTTATCAGTGGCAGCTCATTTGTTAAAGCCAAAGCACCCATGATAAAAAAGAAACCATGATTTTGTCAGACACATGGAACAATATTTATGTAAAAATAGTAGGGTAAAGTACTGTTTGTCATCACAGTTTGCATCTTCACTCCCTTAAAAAGTTGCCTTTCAAGTCTTCTGATGCTTTGTCATGGCAGTTTTCAGCCCTGAGGAGAGACTACAGGATTGGACATGCTGCTGCTGCCCCCTAGCGGAAATCAGTATGCACACTGAGGCAGAGTAAACATGAGTTGAAAGCAATGGGTAATGACAGGGAAAAGGATAGGGATGAAAAGACGTTAAAAAAAAAAGAGATAAATGGGAAAGAACGAGCAACACAATCATGTTTGCTTTTGGATTTATCTCTTTTGAGAGGAACATAGATGCCAAAACAAACACAGATTTATTGCAACCCTGTGAGCATCAATAAATCTGCGCTGACAATGTAATTAAGATATTTTGGCAGCAAGAGCATCAACCTAATCATCTGACTTTATTCGGAGGGTCACTGCACTGCTTTTCACAGTTTAATTTCCTGCACAGCAGTTTCACAACTTCCCACCTTGTGCCAGATCCAAGATGTTAGTGTGTGTGAATATTCATGCCGGAGCGGCTCTCAGAAGGCCTAGGGACTGCAGCTGAGGGAGCTCCGTGACCTTCTTGTTAGGTCAGGCTGAATGCCGGAGGCTATCTAGTGATCACTAATACATATTCAAGAATCAGAGGCTATCAGGTGCTGCTGGTAAGCAGGCTGCAAGATAGCGCCGGATCAAGGCCAAGCCACAACTCTTTTGTTTGCTCTCTTATCGTCAGCAGTTTTTTTTGTTTTTTTTTCCTGTGATGGACAGTCTTCACAGCTGCAGTTAAGCACATATTGACCAAGTCTGCAGCCTTTCTCACCCTCTCAGTTGATATTAGAGTTTCCCCCACTGATGAAAACACGCCGGCGGGTTGTTATGGTTTAAAAGCTCAACACGATGGATTGGTTTGGGGGTAATGCGTTTTACATTGGTTTTACAGGTTTAATGCGGCTGCTCCTTAAAGGTATCCCGCAGCGTCATTAGCTGTAGGTTTTTTGTTGTAAAGAGTGCTGTCATCTCTCTAAATGCGTCTAACGTTTCATTTTCTGGCACCATCATGTTTCTGAAAATAATCTCAGCGGCCTAATGGAGGTGGATCGATACCGATGGATCGGTCTCTTACATTTCCTTTTCATATCACAACCAACACCACCCCTGGGAATCTGCATTTATCTCCATATTCAATAATGAGAGGATCCAATTGAGATGGGGTTTTTTCCCCTGTCTCTACTACTGGTACATATTTGCTTTCAGTTAATCTGCTTTCCACAGAAGTGCTTGCAGCCATGTGGAGGAGATCTGTTGGTAAAATGAGCCGTTAGGTTGCAATAACAATAAGCAAATGGAGGTCTTAATTAAATTCCTTTGACTTTTCATCCTGGCTTTTTTTTTTTTTTTTTTTTTTGATTAGGCATGTTGTTCCCTTCACTTTAAAACTCATTGTAAGAGCAGATCTTATAATGAAACCATTGCATGTAAGGTTGTGTTGTATATTCCAGTGTGTGAATCCTCTTCAGTCGCTCATCTGTAGTCATCTCAATAACACCTAAGTATTATTTGCATTTGATTACACAACTGTGCTGTGATCATTTTCTTTTAGGGGGAGGAGTGAGGTCAATGCAGAACAATAATATCAGCAGAAATAAAACAGCCTATTTAGTGCTTTTTGCCACTGTATACTGGCTGCCGTTCTCTCACATTTTCTGTCTCCCACTGCGTCAAGCCTCATTCTTTTTTTCCTGTAAATGGTGAAACTCTGCCCCAGCATGGTGACCTGTAGCTGGGCCCTGTGGGAGTATTGTGTGTCCTATACTCCTCATGGCCTCACTTTCTTTCCCCTCCTCCTACTCCTTTCTTCCGTCTTCTTCTTCTTCTTCTTCTCTGTTTAGAAATTGCTCTAAGGGATGGATCTGCCCCTGAGACACAAGGACAAACCGAGGCAAGGCATCTCAGTTCAACTCAGAGTAGATGTGAATGGCAGCGGGCGGACTGGGTGGTTTGCTTTCCAGCTCTTTGCTTCAGCTGATGTTTTGACTTTGTTTTGGGACAGTGTGTGTTTGATTGGGTCAGTATTTGGACCTCACTTTCAGGGTTAACTGAGTTTACAGACAGAATTTAAACTCTGAAGATGTTTCCTCTTGTCTGCTGAATTCCAGGATTATTTTGGTTTTGTGTCAGTAGTCAGATTTGCCAGACTTGTTGCTTGAGGATTCACCGTCTTGCTCTTTATCTTATTTCTAAGCATTAGAAACGTAATTACTCGCCACCATGCCGGTCCGGATCATGTGCACCATCTCCTTTTCTGCCGATGACGAGCCTGGCAGAGGCTACGGTGAGGACGCCTTTGATGGCCACTACAAGCGAGTGAAGAAGAGTTTCAGTGATGGGGGCTCACAGGACTACCTGGATGGGTGTAGTCAGGTGGACGATTACAATGACGAGGAGGACAACATTAGCGAGGTGGACGACCTGGCCACTTTCTTTGGCGGTTGCTCACTCCATGGTGCTAACCACGTGTTTGTTGAGGACAAGAAGTTCGGTTTTCGCCAGGGTCTGTGGGCGTTGGTCTTCACCATGGCCCTGTCCGCTTTCATGTTCCAGGTAGCTGACAGAGTCATATACTATTACCAGTATGATTACATCACCATGCTGGATGAGAAAGTGGCCAAAAACATGACCTTTCCAGCCATCACCATGTGTAACTACAACTTTGTTCGTAAGTCTCAGATGAGCTACAGCGACCTGATCTTCATGGGCCCTCTGCTGGGCTTCGAAGAAGGCATGGCACCGGGGTTCCCGCTCGCCCCGGAGCCGGACCGCCCGCCTGGCTCTCGCTTCAGCCTGGATGAGTTCTACAACCGCACTCGACACCGCATCGAGGACATGATGCTGGAGTGTAACTTCAGAGGTTTAGAGTGTGGCCCCGAGAATTTCAGAGAGGTAAGTTACTGCGAGACCCCACGGCGAGAAGTATATTTTGAAGTAGTTTCACATGTTTGATCTTTCCGGGAACCAGCAGACTATAAATTGGAAATCATCAGTGCAACTTGGCACTTCATATATTCTAGAGGTATTTTATATTCGTCTGGTACACTTGATAGTTTTGATTGATTGGTGATATTGCATATCTAAAATTGAAATGTTTTCCAAAGGAATATAGACAGAAGGCTGCTGGATTTCATCAGGAAGTATCTTCTGTTTGGGTTCATTGTGAAAACTAAACTGTAATGCCAGGGTAGCAGTCCTCTCTCTCTCTGGTGACGACGTCCATAGAAAATCACTGATACGGAAGAAAGAGTTTATTTATTGCCGTGATGTAATTCATTCCCTCACAATCCCAAATCACTGCTGTAAATAAAAACATTTTAAGTCTGCTGTCTGCTTTAATGAAACTCTATTGTAAATAAAAAAAACAGAGCAGACACAATAAAAAGCAGGTCCCATTACCTAAAGTGGCGTGCTTGGCATACAGCTGCTGAATTAAACAGGCACTGAAGGAGTCTTTCTGCTGCTCACAGGAAGCTTCGGGGCAGCCTCTCTGAATTTTGGTGTTTTTGGTTTTGTAGCTGCTGCACCATGTTCTCTTGAGTTTGCACATCAGACAGCACACGAGTGGAATACTTAATCGCCGAGAAGTGTTGACCAGATCCAGCTATTGGTCTATTGATTTCCTTGACCTTTGCACAGTTATGGATAGGTATGTGCGGACTGCTAATGGATGTACTAAAGTTACATGAGCTGCAATTACGTCAGTGTGTAAAAGCATGTACATGACACAATATTTGCATTTAGACTAACTTGATAACATGATGGATTTGTTAAACTGCAATATATCTTTATCAGTAATCATTGCAGCGTTAGTGATTCCACAATTAGAAAAGCATTAGTGGACATTGTAGTTACAAGTGATAGCTTCTAGTGCCTAAATGATTAGTTGCTTAATGGATTAGTTGATCAACAGAACAAGTAAGTAGAAATCATTTTTCTAATCTTTCAAGCAAAAATCACTGGTTGTAGCTCATTAAAAGTCATAATTTGCTGGTTTCCTTAGTGTTTGGGGGTTTTGGATTGATGGTTGGACAAAACAAAGACCCTGGATATCTCAATTTGGGCTTTGGATAATTGCCCATTATTCTGACAGTCTATAGACTAAATGATTAAGGGACTGTTGGTTATTTATGAGGGGGGAAGGGTTGGTGCAAAACAGGGGAGGCATGTTAAATAATTTTTTAATCACCAGAGAGGGACTTGCATTTTATATTTAGGTCTAGAGGAGGGATATACAACTTTAAATGGTTGTAATTTATATTCATTTTAAATACCCCTGAACCCCAAATCCCTCTGGTAGATTTGTAAGGCATGTTTTCTTTAAAATTACACCATTTATCATAACTCCAAAAATAAAAATGATCTTCAGATTTTGAGATTTCCAACAGTCCCAAGAAATTAGTTAGTTTGTTTTCCTAATAGCTTTAACTCCCGTGCTGTTTGCCCGTCACATTGGCTCCAATACCACTCACATTTGGTGTGGATATTACCAAAAAATATGGTTGTTTATGGTGGAGGGAGGGTTATGCATTTGCTCCAGTCACTCAGGGAAGCAAAAGGAAAAATGCTTGTCACTTCGGGGAAGTTCAAGATAATAAATAAATGAATGAATAAAATCACACCCAAGCCAGCCTCCTCCTCTGATTAATAAAGTACAGCCCCTAACCGATTAACTAATAATGACAATAATAATTAGTTGCAGCCGGGTTATCATGAGTCATTTCTTGAAATATAAATATACATATATAAAATGTCAGAAAATAACTTACTTTATAGTCCCACATCTGTCACAGGGGAGATTAAAAGGTAGAAGAAAGCAGAATGACATGACATTAAACATTTAAAGCCTGTCTTAACAGGTGATTTTTTTCATTAGGAATCACACAGCGTCAACACCAAGAGCAGCTCTGACATTATGGGGTTGGGGAGCTTCTGAAGTAGAGAGCTGCACAGGGCTGCATCCTGTCAGCCAGATCGCAGGACTGTGAGTTTGGTGAAAGTGATGGAGCAATGTGAGATGAAGGTCTGGCTGAGGAAAATGTGGAGGTGAGAGTGGGTGAATGTAAAGACGAGCTGTGAATGTGTTTCATCGCACCTCAAGTGAAAGGGCAAATAATTAAAATCACAGTGTCTTTATTTATAAAGTATAGTCTGTGCAAGCTGCATGAAATTAATGTTCCTGCAGTTAAATTGAATCATTGCCGCAGTGAAGAATATGATACAGAAATGAACATTTTGAAGATTGGAAATAGCGTCTCCATCATAGCATTACGGTGGTATTTTTGGCTTGAAGAATTACTCTTGAACACAATTTCTGACAGTTTACCATCGCTGTGAGGACACACACTGTGCGTGTTGTCACGTGGTACACACAAAACAGCAGGATTTAATTTTACTGCAAGAAAAAAGAGCAAAAAGTTGCTTTGACAGCAGACTATATATCTTACTCTACATATTTTTTATTCAGGTTTCAGTGTCTTACCCAAGCAAAAATTGCCCAGGTTGAACAATCAGTGTCACAGATGACAAAAAAAAGCTGGGGTATATGGCCAATGTCCTTGAGGTGAAATAGGGCCAGCTGTCATCCTCTGTTGATATGCTTTTTAAAAGACAAAGTACTGTGACGGCAGTGCAGTCTGCCATTTTATTAGCATGAGAGGGAGGCAGTGACCAGGCTTTATTCAATGACAGACGTTACTGCCGCTGTGCTGTTCAAAACCCATTCTTGCTTTCATTGCGTCTTACTTTGAATTAGATGGAGTGCTCTTTAAATCACATTATCATCCCGCACACCTCAGTGGAGCTGTGGCAGGTTCTTGCATTTAAATCAGTTGTAACTGTGTCCTTATAAAACTAATTATCTTCAAGTACTACATCATAAATAATTACAGAGCGGAGTAGAGGATTAGAGTATGTTGTGGAACAGATTTTACCCTGTTTCTTACACATCACTCACACTGTATTGTTTCTGCCTTATCAGTAAGATACAAGCAGCTCTTTAGATAGATAGATATTTAATACCTGAGTGTGTCATTGTAAAAAGACGTTGTTAAGGAGGACTTAAACATTGTGACTGTTCTATTCAGTGTGTGAGTAGGTGCGTATCTTGTTTGCATTTCATTTTTAAGTGAAATGGTGCGTGCACACCTGCAGGTTTCAGGTGTAGCTGTTACTGCAGTGAGGCTAAAGACCTGACTAACACAAGTGACAAGTAATTATTTCTTTGTCGCATCTAATGGGACTAATTATAGTAGTTGTCACTTTAACTTGGACCTTTCTACATTAGAGCCTCCCATGAATATGATCGTATGATTGTTCCTTCTGCTCCTGCAAGTCCATGCAGCAATTATAACCTGATGTCGTCTCACTGTTTCTGTTTCCACAGTGTCCAGAGCAAATTTTAAATGTGTTGTGTTGCTTTGAAAATGTTTAAGAACAGGACCAGCTATTAAAGGAAAAATCCACTGTAACAGCATTGTGTTGTTCTGTGATATAAACTGTATGTTATCAGTGCAGATAACAGGTTAAGCATTGATTATGCGTTAGCATGCTGAGATAGTTTAAGTGATGTTACCATGGTGTGCATATCGTGTTTGCATATAACATTTCATAATCGTAGATGACAGGCATCTTTGAATGCTTTGACATCCATCTAGTCTGCATGTTATTTTCCTCCCGTAGTTAGAGCTGGACAATATATCAATATTATATATGGATATGAGACTAGATATCATCTTAGAATTTGGATATGGTAGTATCGTTAAGTGCTGTCTTTTCCTGGTTTTAAAGGCTGTATTACAGTAAAGCAATGTAATTTTCTGAACTCATCAGCTGTTCTGTTATTCGACTTTACCCACTTCGTGATTTTGTCCAAAGTACTGATGATTACTTTTCAAAAATCTCATTGTGTAAATATTTTGTCAAAGCACCAGTAGTCAACCCTACAATATCATCACATTATTGATATTGTCAGTGTTGTAGTGGAGGTGTACCCAAGTATACAGGATATACCCACCTCTTTCTCTGGCCCTTTACAGTATACTCACCTTTTAGCCAGAAAACTTGACCCTATACTTCATTCTACTTAACTCAGACCTGTTGTCCTTAATCGTGGACACTTTGTTGTGCTATCTTGTGGTAGTAAGAGCACAATATACTAACCAGTGTAAAAACAAGATGGCAGCCATCTCTGCCAAGTCAGTCTGCAGCTGATACTGATACAAAAGTGGACAAGGTCCAAAACCTGATCACATTTTATGGCTGAAACTTGTTTATTTATGATTAATAATGTTTGTAGTTTGATATGGAAACAAATTTGACCAATTTTAGCAACAGTAACAAGCTAAGACACTGTCAATCAGTAAGTACTTGTTAGGAGACATTGGGACTTTATTGTGGTTGACAGTGTTTAGTTTTTCAAACTTACTGGGTCCTACTGATACCAAATAGCTAGGAGAAATTAAAAATGCATACCAAAGAAAAGTTTTGTGTCTCGGGAGGATATGAGAGAATACCCACTTCCTCCTTGGTAACCTGCCCATCTACCTAGTAAAACACCCACCTCATCAACTGCTACTAAGCTACTGGATGTTGTAGCGTTTGGTCAAAAATATTGTGATGTTTGATTTTCTCCAAGGGTCCAGCCCTACATGTAGTAGGCAGATTTAATGCAACTGTATCTGTTTTATGTTACATTCACATGGATCAGGGAGATGGTAGATAGCCAAACAGATGTCATTTTAGTGGGGGAGAGCAGGATGGTAAAATCTGTGAGGCCAGCAGAGAATACCGGCAGTGGTAATGGTAGATGGCACTGCCATTCAAAGTTGAATTATTTTAACTTTTTGCTGTTCTCCGTTACAAAATTTACAACCACATGTTATATAGCTCCTTCACACAAGGCAAAGGCACAGGCAATCTGGGGCACGTTCAGTCTCAAAACATTGTGCCTGATTCCATGTGAACGCAGCATAGTCATAGGAGCACCTCAGTGTTGAGAGCATTAACTGCTTAGCATATTTATACCCCCAATATGCCCGTCAGTGATTAAAAGCAATATGAGCCAACTTATTCCCTGGGAGTTGTCAAAGGGCATTCTGGGAAATCATAAATTCAGGTAGACACATATGAAGCAAGCTGGGGGGATATTGATATAGCGAAAAAGCAATTGACAGAAGGGGGAAACAAATGAGACAGAAAGATAGACTAGCATCATTGCGAACAGATAAGTGATGCTTGTGCCATGAAGGAAAGGCTTGGTAATATCTATAGAGCAGACTGAGTCACTTAACAGCATACATAATATATATCTCCTGAATACGTTTCTTCTGAACAGCAAATCAATAAAGTGTATTTATTTTGCGTAATGTGGCAATTGGCAGCACCACTGGTCCCAATGCGGCAAACACTGGACTCCTGCTAGTGCCTGTTTATTATATCTGCTAAGGAGCCACTAATGGCCCACAGACTCCACTGCTGGGAGTATTGAGAAGGGGCGGGAAAAGGGAGGTGAGCTGATTGATTGCTTTCTGTCTCTCTTAGTCTCTGGGGCTTTCTGTTCATTCCATCTCTCTCTCTGTGTGTCTCTGTCCACCATCTCCGTCTGCTGTGTGCATGTGAGAGTATGTTTCTGTCTGTGAACGTGTGCACACTGCGATGAGCTCTGGCTCAGGGCTGGGTCAATAGTGAAGTGAACGCCCTGCAGATAGACGGTTCGGGTTGCAGCAGTTCTGTCCCAGAGCAGAATGTGAGCCCCCTCAGAGCAGTGATCCAAATCCATGCTTCCTGCTCCATCGCCTGCCCATTAGCTACAGCTTGTCTTTCTCCAAAGCTCAGCATTGTCAACAAAATCAGCCAGTGGCTCCGGTTACGCCCTTCTCCTGTCTCCTCAAGAGCATCAGTCTGTATATGCCACGGGCCCAGGCTTTAACAGACAGTCAGATAGGCAGACGGACTGTGAGGGGAATATTTTCAGAGAAAGGAAAATAAAATGCCAGAGCTGGCCTCGCCATCTGGCTCTGAGCTGTAAATACTTGTTATGGTTCAGCACTTCTTTTAAGCAGCCATTGGGAAGAGATTGTATCAGGGAGAATGTAATGTAATTATCTTCAAGCATATGCCATGATAAATTAGATGTTAGTAAATTATCTTGGAAAAAAAAGTGCAATAGATCATAATGTGTGTTCCACCAACAAAGAACAAAGACTAACTGAATATAGCACTCTGCCAGCATCAAGTATGCGCCGAACTCAATTTGTTCCTGTCACTTGTAGAGCAACAGTTACTCTACACCTTGTGCAATTAGGCTAATTAAACTGTCACTTCTTCAAATGGAAATTGATTTTTGTGCCTCTGTTTGTAATGTGTAGTCATTTTGTGATTTATTTTATTTTCCAAATGCATTCTTTGGAGCGTGATCAATGTGTGATTCTGGTGGTTTCATTAGTCGGTGTGAAGCTCAGATCCATCAGTTGATACTAGCACAACAGCACAGACGCATTGTTGTCTGGTGCTGAGCAGCAAACACTGCTGTGTGTTTTGGTTTTAGGTGTTTCCCTTCCCTATGCTGCGCCTGACCCTGTGTAAGCAAACTGAACCTGAAAAAATGGATTTCATATTTCAGATTATGGAAATAAGTTTGATTAAACACAAGTATAGTGTAGACTGCAAAAAAAGTGGTCATTACCATCTCGGAGTTTTAAAACTGCTGAAATGCTTCCTCCCCTCTGAGAGGTGACAGCACAGGGTGATTAATTATTCATGGTAACACCGAAATTCAGATAGCTGTCTGTGACTTTCTCTCATCTTCTCTGCCATTATTAGATGTTTTCAGATGAGAAGTTCAGAGGTGCCCCTCTTTCATGCATAGCTTTATATCACAATTTACATTTTATCAAAATTCTGAGTGCTAAGCTTATTAATACATTAAAATTTGCATTCACTTAAGTGAGATGACGCTATATCTCATGCATAAGAGTAATGCATCTCTTCTCTTAATCCCCATTCAAACCAGTCTGATGATCTAATTAGTGAAAATTGGTGCCTCTGATACTCATCTTCTTTCTGCTTGTTTTCAAGGCTTTCCAGCGATTCATTTTGCTTGCCAGCATGGATAATTCCACTTTAGCTGGCAGTGCTCTCATATCAAACAGTGATCACAAGGGGGCAGTGTTTTACAATTATTTTAGAACCTAAACTGGCTTTCATGGAGTTCTTGGCAATGCGATGCTGCATGCTGTTCTTTTTTTGTTTTTGTTTGCAAGAAATCACACAGAAATATACTTAATCCCATCTCTAACGAAAACCTTTGATTCACACTACAGTAAAACATCAGACCCTCTGAGCTGCAGTGACCGCCGCACAGTTAAAGCTTCATGTAGAAGCAGAGCTGCTGCCAGTGGAAACACAGTCGTTGCGTTTTTGTGAAAGAACTGTTTTCCTGGGGGATTAAACTCTATTTGTGTGTTGTGGGGATTAAATAAAATGAATATAACAAATCAAACATGAGCTGAGGTTTATTCACTGTGGATGGCCTTGGCAGAAAACCACCCTAACTCATTCCCTGCTCCTCTCTTCTCTCCGTCCTTCCCTCTCCCTTCACTTTTTCTGTACATGAAGGACTCAAGTCCAGTCGCAGAGAGACACTGTGATACTCTGTCAGTGCATCCCGTCTCTCCTTTCCATCCAAGTGATGGACCCGTGTTTTCAAATGCAGCCATTTTAATTAAATCTCTCATCAGTCTTCTTTGGAGGTTGGTGACAAGAGGTGCAGCAGCGCTCACTCTCTGTTAAGATGACTCCAATCCGATATAAAGCCTGGGTTATTTAAATTATACAGATAAATCACGACCTCTCTTCAATATCAGCCAACTCTTCACAACACAAATGCTAATTAATCATTAAAGTGGCATGAATAAAAGGAGAGAACTTTCACTTTACACTGCGACTAAGATAAATGACGCCTAATGATGTGAAAATGAGAGATACTGCAGTCTTGCTGGAGCAATTACATATGAATAAGACATATGGCAAGTGTCCTACACAGGGCCAATAGCCACTTACCAGCAGCTAATTAGGCTGATGAGAGGGCCTTAATGGCTTCCTACAGGATGCTTAATATCAGAGCTGAAATAAAATGTTTGGCTTAGAGTGACAGAAGGATGTTTAAGGAGCTTTAAGTAGCAAGGTGTTGTCCTTTTTAAGAGCAGTGGTTGAGTGTTCTCTGTCTTTTTGTGGCTCTGTCTCTGTCTTCCTCCCGAACTCCAGACTGCGAAACATTCACAATAAGCTGTTTAGGGTGAATTTCCATTAGCAGGAAGACCGTCTCAAACTTGACAACGTAAACATTCTTAACAGGGCCTTTTATATTTCCTGTTGGGATGTTTTGCAGTGTATATGAATGACATCAGCTGACAGGAAGTAAACAGGGACCCAAGCTGTTGCCTACCAGTGCAGTTCTATAGAAGTGGTCCATGAAACAGACTCTGAGAAAACAGGCTGCATAAGCACCAACCTTAAAAAGAACGCAAAAGATCTTAGGGCCTGTGACCAGACAGAGTTTTTTTTTTTTCTCAGTGCCGCGTCTTTCTTCACTTTTTACCAATGAGGAGAGAGTTCATGCACCCGCCTAGAGAAAAGCATCGTGCCCAGCGTCTTTTTTCAGATCACTTCTGCTACTTTGTGCAGCTGCTCTTAGCACTTCTAGTTGAAAAACTTCTCATAAAGACACTGGTGTCGTCACTGCGGCTCCTTCAGCTACTTTGTATCCCGAGCTGTATGATACGTTAGTCAGAAACTATCATACAAAGACAGAAAAGCTAATTTGTGGAAGATCGGCCAGACACTGAATGTTGTGGGGGAGTGTTGTGCATTTAACGCCATATGACTTTTAAGGTTGTTCTTAACTCTCCAGTCAACACTTCTTTTAATGTTGTTAGCCACCCAGCTAATGTTAAGGTCAAGATAGTGTTGTCACAGAAACAAAACCCTCATTTAAAGCCGCTACAAGGAACTTTTAACTGGATATGCAAAAGTCTCTCGTTTCTGCTGATGTCTGCTACGATGCTACACGGTATTGAATAAATGAGACCAAATGTAGCAATAATCTACTTAATAGTTCATAATACATGAGGACAAGATGTAGCCTTCCCATGACCCTCATCGTAACCTTAACCGCCTCTCTTTCAGTGTAATACTTCATAGCTAATGTTTGCTAATTGCTAACTTAGCATTTGCATAATTAACATGATATAGCCTTCCCATTCCCTTACCCTAACCTTAACCACCTTTCTTTTAACATTATAGTGCATAGCCAGCTAATCGCTAACTCGCAATTTTTTTGGGACTTCCAATTCCAGGCCAAGGAGTAAAGGGGGCTGATCGTGGACTGACGGGTGGATATGGTGGGCGATTTATGTAGCTAGAGGGTGAGTCATGTAGCTGCTACAGCTGCAGTTATACCTACTTGGCCACTGCAGAGGCAGAGGCTGCAAAAAGATGATGTAATTAAAAGAACAACAGTCAACCCTAAAATGAAGAAAAACAATGAATGTAAAATAACTGAGAGCACACTGGAAAATGGAAAAAGAAAGTAACAACTAATATTACAGCTATGTGCTCTTGGAAGAGTTCTGGTAACCTCCATGTGTGTATACATAAGCGTATTTAAAGCAATGCAGAGCTTGCAGCGGCCTGTGCTAGGACTCTGTGTCATGACACATCATCATTAATCACTGAATTTGCTTCCATTGCACTTAGCCGCATTAAATTTTTATCAGAAAAGAACAAAAAGGATCTTACTCTTTAACAAAAAGGTCGACCTCTGTAGGGATCCATTCCATGATGTTGTCAAACACTTATAATAATAGTCATTTGAGCCTGTCATTGGCAAAAACAAACACTTTTAATGGATGGTAATCGACTGTGTAATTGCCCTGAGTGGTTACATTCCAGCCTGTTTTGCCAATGCCAGCTGCAGCCATGTCGCTCAATACTGGACCAATTTAAAATAAATGTTCCCATTATAGACACAAAAACATAGGAAAATGGAGGGTGAGAAATACCAAAGTTACCCTTCAATGCAATACTCACATGCTCACGTATGTTAAAAATGTTTTGGTCGCTGTGGTCATTTCACCTGTCAGCAGGCCACGAGGATATTTCCATTGCAAGAAATGGGGTACAGAGTACAGTTGTTTTGTGCAAAAATGTTTTCTGACATTCAGTCAAAGTTAATAGTTCTCTGAAACATTGGCTGTTTTTTTCTGGTATATAGACTTTCAAATTGTTGCGCATCTTTCACAGTGAAATCTCAATAGAAAGGGATCTTCTCACTGCCAGGACAGAAAGCAGGAATGACCCCAGTAACTCTTTAAATGTATATATTTCATGTGAGTATTGTATTTAAGTAGACTTTAAAAACTCTGGATCCATATGCTTCAATGCAGTTTTGAAATTGAGGTGGAAGAGGTGCAGAGATTAATGGACTGCTCCGTGTCCCGCACTAAAATATCACAGGTGTCATCTCTTTAACCAGCGGTGCAAACATTGTCCTTTTAAAACATTGTTATTTGAGACTCTGAATACACATCTGCTCAGTCATTTTGGGACGCCCTGGATAAGATCAGTGGCAAACTGCCTTAAATGTAAATGAGCTCAGCATCGCAAACAGGCCCCAAGCTAATGTTAGTGGAAGGTCTATGGATTGAGCGGTTGTTGTTTCATCCCAGGATCTCAGAGTCAATCTCAACGGGTCTTTTGCTGTTGCCTTTGGGCAATACTAGAGGAGGAGCTGATTATATTATTCAGTGCTGCAACCTAATAAGCACAGCTGATGCAAATCTTCACACCAATAATGTCTGCCTGAGTAGCATACGATGGAAGAATTACAGACATCAGCGGGGAGGTGTGCCCTCTTGATTCAACCCCCACCTGTGGGTTCGCGGGGTTTATATCAGGACATCATTGTTCAAGGCGCTTCAGACGGGGAGTTATTAGGGAGGGAAAAGGCAAATAAATCACGGCAGCAATTAGCGACAGTGTCTGCTACACACCTTACACACTCAAATTCAAGCACACACACACACACACACACACACACAGCGTATATGCACACTCGATAGACAACATTCGCCATCATATTGCTTTCAGTGAATGTATCTCCAGACGAACCATTATACCGCAGACCAAAATGAAATCAAAATGAAAGCTCCATTTAGGTGCAGCCCACCGTGCAGGCTTTGGACTGCCTGTTTCATCCTTTCTGGCAGCCTGATCTGATCAGTGTGTGTCTGTACGTGTGTGTGTGTGTGTGTGTGTGTGTGTCTGTCGGTTTTCCCAGGGAGTTGTCAGCCAGTTGGACCAGCATCGACCCCCTTCATTAGTCCTGCTTTCACGGCATGTCTGACATCCCTCTGACATAAGGTGTAACACACACACATACACTTGAAGACGCTCACCTCTCGCCAGCAGTTTAACAAGCTGCCAGTGTATTTGGTGCAAAACAAGATTCTGGACGGGGAGAACAAACAGAATTTGGACATATGTAAATTTACAGGCAAGAAACCAAAAAAATGTTTTGTTTCAGTGTTTTCCTGTCAGAATATTCTGGCTAATAGCAGCTGATAGGCCTGTGATTGTAAGCTGCTCTTAAAGTGGGTAGTGCCTGAAATTAATAGGACGTGACAGGAAATCTCCCTGGGATCTCACTGGCTGAGAAGTTCCTGATCTTATTCATGCGGAATTAATAATCAAACACAAACTCTACATTATAATTGAAAGGGTTAAGATTTTTGTGATACAACTTATCTCTCTGGGAGGGGGAGGGTCCTGCTCGGGGCGTTCATTGCTTTTTAAACAGACAGGATTGAAAGGGTATACTGTCTGTCTGTTCCTGCTGTGTGAGTTTGATGTTGGTTTGAAAGTATGCACACTTCCCACAGTGCGGTTTGTGTGTGTTGCAACTCAACTCATGATATACATGAGACATACAAATCAAATGTATTTGTGGGTTGTGAAAACATGTAATGCCAACATTTCCCTCTGGCGACTGAGCTGTATCTTTGTTTGTCCTTCCATACTTGTGCTGATGCCTGCTTATGTGAAGGCATACGTATGTGTGCATAGATGGCTGATCTTAACTTGAGGCAGCTGCTGTGGAATCAAAGAGAGAATATGATGTGATGAACTTTTTATAAGCTATGGATTTCCACTTGATTTCACTACTGTCCTTGATTTAGGGTTAACGTTTTAGGAAATATGCCAATTTGCTTGTATGTCAGTAATGAGATGAAACGATAATTATCAATTAGAGCCTGATTCATCGCCTTTTCTTAGCATTTCACAGATGTAAATTGGTGTGACAGCTGTTGGATAAGGAGAAATTATGATAGAGAAATGCCAAAGATATGTTTAAAAAAAGAAGTCACATTGATTCTCCACCGTAGAGCACTGACAAGTTTATTTTTGATACCTAAATTAAAGGGATCTTCTATGTGTTTATATTTAAGTATATATCTATATATAGATTGTTAATTCATTCAGTCATTTCTCGTAACCACTTATCCTGTTGGGGGTCGCGGGGGGGCTGGAGCCTATCCCAGCTGACATTGGGCAAGAGGTGGGTACAGTCTGGACAGGTCACCAGGGCTGACACATAGAGACAGACAACCATTCACACTCACATTCACACCTATGGGCAATTAAGAGTCGCCAATAAACCTGCATGTCTTTGGACTGTGGGAGAAAGCCGGAGTATGAGGAGAAAACCCACACTGACACAAAGAGAACATGCAAACTCTGCACAGAAGGGCTCCCCCACATACATTGAAACTACTTTTCAAGAACACTGTTGTTAACTTGTGTCTGTCACAGTCTCCAGTCTCCTTCACCCAGTATGTTTTCCTTGCCACACCCATCTCATCAGGCAATTCCACTCACCTGTGTTCTTCAGCACACCTGTAACTCATCTCATGCAATCAGCCCAGCATACTTAAGCTCCAGCTCCACACACACCAGTTGCCAGATCGTTTTCGCTCTCATGCAAGCCTTTCCAGCAATTTGTCTTGGACTGATCACCCGTTGCCAACCTGTTTTGTCCCCGTTCCTGCCTGCTCGCCTTGCCCTCGGACTGATTGCAAGATCCTGACCTGTTTCTGCTCTGACCCTGCCTGCTCGTCTGATCCCCGGCTATCGACCTCGCCTTCTGACTCTGACACCGAGCTTTCTGCCTGTAAGTCCCAACTGTGCTGGTTATCTGATCCCTCGTCTGTCCCCGACTCTCCAACTGTCTGTTCCCCCGCAACTGTTCATCTGGACTGCAAGTCACGTAATCTCCTCATGGACGGGAGGTTACGTCTCTGACTCCCCTCCCGGCATTGCGGGCGACCCGGGTACGAGACTCACCTGAAGCAGTTACACCTTTTCCTGTGTATTCGATAAAGACTGTTGACCACTTCATCTGCTTGCTGCTTCGCATCTGGGTTCTTTCCTGTGAGTCTGGACGTGACAATACGATCTGGCCAAAGATGGATCCAGCGAGTAGTAAGCCCTCCCCACTTGACAGACTGGAGAGAATTGAAGACATGCTGGTGAGCCATGAGGGATTGATTACCGCATCTACTAGCCATCTGCAACGGGCAATTGATTCTCTGACTCAGATGGTGTCAGGGTTAGCCGACCAGCTTCAGCGGCAATCACTCACTGGCCCTTCACACGCACCTTCGGCTTCCGCTGCTGTGCCCATGGCTCTTCTCCTAGCCACGGACACTCCTGAGCCACGTGTTGGCTTGACCTCCGCAACGCCTACCACCTTGTTCGCATCCGTGAAGGGGACGAATGGAAGACGGCGTTCAACACCCCTATTGGCCATTATGAATATTTGGTCATGCCGTTTGGTCTCACCAATGCTCCCGCCGTGTTCCAAGCCCTCGTTAACGACGTCCTCCGCGACATGCTTAATAAACATGTCTTCGTGTACCTGGATGACATCCTCATCTTCTTCAAGACCCACAACGAGCACATCCACCATGTCCAATCCGTCCTGCAGCGGCTCCTGGAGAACTCACTCTTCATAAAGGCAGAGAAATGTGAGTTTCATGTGTCATCAGTCTCTTTCCTGGGTTATATCGTCTCGAGGGGTCACATTCAGATGGATCCTGCCAAGGTCTCCGCTGTAGCTTCATGGCCCGTCCCTGATTCCCGCAAGCAACTGCAACGTTTCTTGGGGTTCGCCAATTTCTACAGAAGGTTTATCCGAAACTACAGTTCTGTGGCAGCTCCACTCACCACCCTCACCAGTTCCAAGACTCCTTTCCTCTGGGTGCCAGATGCTGAGAATGCCTTCAGGACACTCAAAAGGAGGTTTACATCTGCCCCCATCCTCCAGATGCCTGACCCCGACCTCCAGTTCATAGTGGAAGTGCCTCTGATGTTGGAGTGGGAGGAGTCCTCTCTCAGCGGTCCACCACAGATCTCAAGCTCCACCCCTGCGCCTTTTTCTCTCGCCGCTTGTCCTACGATATCGGCAACAGAACTCCTGGCGGTCAAGTTGGCTCTGGAAGAATGGCGTCACTGGCTTGAGGGTACCAAGGATCCCTTTCTGGTTTGGACCGACCATAAAAACCTGGAATACATTACATTGCGGGTTCAAACCCCAGCTGTACCAGTGATTTAAAAGACTCTGCTCCTATCTGGTACTCATCTCCACCTCGTGGCTTAGAGGTAACGCCGCCGACTTTCCCCCCGGCGACCCAGGTACGAGACTCGCCTGAAGCAGTTACACCTTTTCCTGTGTTTTCGATAAAGACTGTTGATCACTTCATCTGCTTGCTGCTTCGCAACTGGGTTCTTTCCTGTGAGTCTGGACGTGACAGTGGTTATGTTTAAGCAAAAAAAACCCCTCTTGGCTGTGGTTAGGAAAACTCATATTTTGGTGCCACAATCACAGGTGGAAATGCTGCCCATGTCTCGTGAAAAAACGACCAGTTTTGGTGCTTGTTAGTCTCAAACGGTGGTCTGCAGCTTGGCAACCATCTCACCTAGGTGTCACGCCATCCACCATCCTCTGGATAATAAAGTCAGCTAACATACATGTAATCAGAGCTATGTCACTTTAGATACACTGATATTATATGTGTGAAACTTTTGAATGCAATGTATGTGTGATTTGCAGAAATGTACAATGCTGTCATTTTCTTCGGGTGACTGAGATGGCATTGCACAGGTTTTGGTACAGGTCTCAAACCTGGCAACCTCACTGTGACAACAGCACTTCAGGAAGCTGCACACAGTAACTGCATCTGGCTGTTGTTCGGCAAGAAGTAACTCCAGCATGGAACTTGCCCTTAAAAATGTCTGTACTCACCTTCATATTTAACACAAAGCCATGAGATTATTGATTTACTCATCTCACTCTTGGAGAGGTAATGATTTTGTCTGTTTTTGTTTTTTTCTGTTTACTTGAGTGATTCATAATTGCACCTATTGTTGGATGATTCCTGTGTAGTCTTGGCCTCTACCATATTTATACATTTCTTAAATTACCACTGCTGTGTATGAATATGACAACCGCACAATATCGAGTGCTAGCACAGGAAACTCAACTCCACAACTAATAAAACAAATGGATGGATTTAGTTTTACAAGAAGGATTCATTTGTAAATGTCAGACAGAAAGGGACCATTTATTTCACAAAGGGCCATTCATTCATTTCCCCCTGAGCGGCAAATAGAAGGCATCAGGCCTGTGGGGGACTAGGAGACTGTTTGCCATAGCTAGCGGCCGTACTCTGAAAGTCATTCATCAGAACCGTTTCCCCTTTCCCAAACTCTCCCCAGCCCAGCTGTCATGATGCTGCCGAGATGAATTAGCTGTGTCATCCTGTGTTTCCCTGTGTAGGCAGGGATACTTGTACTGCCCCTTGGGCTGTAAATATAAATCAGCTCCACTGAGCCGCTATACTTATACAGTAAGACTCCTAAATCCATTTTCAGATTAATGCATACATGGTGGTGCTGCCACTTCACAATATAGAGAAAAGGGGACTATTGAGAGCATCCTGTCCAGAGCACAGCGATGGTAGGTAAACCAAGCTTAGTATCCAGTGGACTGTTACCACATGCCAGCTATTCACAGTATTTAAACATCTGCTCTGAAGCTGGCTTGTGCACACTAATATTACGGTAGTTTATTTTTTTAAAGTGTTTCCAACACAGCAGTATGTTTCCCAAGGCAGTGCTTTACATGCCAGTTTTAAAACAGCTCAAAGGCTTCACACTGTGCCTAAAACTGCCCTAACTTCTCTAATGTACAATCACTGTAAAATGGGTCAACATGAACTTTAAAGACTCCTACTACTTTAATTATTTTTAGTCTGAGCTCGCCCATGTCAAATAGGTTTGTGCTGATGCCTTAAGTTGTCAAATCTGATTCTTTTTCTGATGCAGTGACATAACAGCCTCCGATAATGCTAAAACTTTATATTAATATATAAAAAAAACATAAAAACAACACAGAGCATCATATTAAAGGTGGAGCCTGGAGAAAGATTGGTTATATTTGAACTCAGAACCCTAAAAATACTCCCCTCCCATCATCTCTGATGTTATTTACATTTCATTACAGTCATGGTGTAGCTCCGTTTCTCGTAGATGAGGATGTTGAAGAGGAGACTAGCCGGCACACTGTTGTGTGTCTCGGTCTGTGCCACTTTGTTTGTTTCCCAGCAATAGAGACTTTTTATGAATGCCAGATTGTTTTTTCAGCTCTCACATAGAACAGACAGGTAGCAGATCATGAAAAGATGTTTGCTGGATGCGATTAGCACCTTTAAATATATCATTAAAGACATGGCACTAGGGATGTAAGTTTCGCCAGTTTACTTTCAATAGCCCGACACCCGTTAACCAGCAACTCACTGGTTAATTTTTAAAAAAAAACAACACATAAAATGACATTGAATTCAAGAGGCCTTTCCTTTTATCACAGCACTCCACTGACTCAGTGTGACCTTTAGCATCACGTGTCAAAATACTATCCATTTAGAGATGGGAGAATTGTAATGTTTTGTGATGTAAATGTCTTGCCTTTTATTTTCTGTTGGCTTTTCTGACAGACAGCCAACTAGCTGCGTTAACATGTGGAAACATAGTGCCCACTGACAACCTTTTGGTCTCCACTGGTTAGCCACTGGTTAATGTTAGCCTTAGCTGCTCTGCATTGAGCACCAGCTGGGTCGAGTCGGAGCTAGCTAGTTCATTCACAATTTCCACTGTTAACACCATTCCTGTGGCGGATGATGTTGCTGCAGAAAGATGGTGGCCACCTAGACTCACAAGTCAGTCTTTAGACGCTTTGCTTAACTAAAGACTGATGACTTTCTCCCTGATTTTGTGTTTAGATGGGCGGATACAATTTCAGAGTTTAAAAAAACTCCCTACGTTGCAGAGCCAATAGTAAATCTGCAGGGCGGGCCCTTCGGTGGCTCGCTGAACTCTTGTGCTTGTAAACATAGTCCCACTAGAAACACGTGTAGCGGTACAAAATGGCTCAGCCGTGCTCACAGAAAACGCCGTCGAAGTTAGTGAATGTTTGTCGCGTTTGCGACATATATATATATATATATATATATATATATATATATATATATATATATATATATATATATATATATATATACACAGTACAGGCCAAAAGTTTGGACACACCTTCTCATTCAATGCGTTTTCTTTATTTTCATGACTATTTACATTGTAGATTCTCACTGAAGGCATCAAAACTATGAATGAACACATGTGGAGTTATGTACTTAACAAAAAAAGGTGAAATAACTGAAAACATGTTTTATATTCTAGTTTCTTCAAAATAGCCACCCTTTGCTCTGATTACTGCTTTGCACACTCTTGGCATTCTCTCGATGAGCTTCAAGAGGTAGTCACCTGAAATGGTTTCCACTTCACAGGTGTGCCTTATCAGGGTTAATTAGTGGAATTTCTTGCTTTATCAATGGGGTTGAGACCATCAGTTGTGTTGTGCAGAAGTCAGGTTAATACACAGCCGACAGCCCTATTGGACAACTGTTAAAATTCATATTATGGCAAGAACCAATCAGCTAACTAAAGAAAAACGAGTGGCCATCATTACTTTAAGAAATGAAGGTCAGTCAGTCCGGAAAATTGCAAAAACTTTAAATGTGTCCCCAAGTGGAGTCGCAAAAACCATCAAGCGCTACAACGAAACTGGCACACATGAGGACCAACCCAGGAAAGGAAGACCAAGAGTCACCTCTGCTTCTGAGGATAAGTTCATCCGAGTCACCAGCCTCAGAAATCGCAAGTTAACAGCAGCTCAGATCAGAGACCAGATGAATGCCACACAGAGTTCTAGCAGCAGACCCATCTCTAGAACAACTGTTAAGAGGAGACTGCGCCAATCAGGCCTTCATGGTCAAATAGCTGCTAGGAAACCACTGCTAAGGAGAGGCAACAAGCAGAAGAGATTTGTTTGGGCCAAGAAACACAAGGAATGGACATTAGACCAGTGGAAATCTGTGCTTTGGTCTGATGAGTCCAAATTTGAGATCTTTGGTTCCAACCGCCGTGTCTTTGTGAGACGCAGAAAAGGTGAACGGATGGATTCCACATGCCTGGTTCCCACTGTGAAGCATGGAGGAGGAGGTGTGATGGTGTGGGGGTGTTTTGCTGGTGACACTGTTGGGGATTTATTCAAAATTGAAGGCACACTGAACCAGCATGGCTACCACAGCATCCTGCAGCGACATGCCATCCCATCCGGTTTGCGTTTAGTTGGACGATCATTTATTTTTCAACAGGACAATGACCCCAAACACACCTCCAGGCTGTGTAAGGGCTATTTGACCAAGAAGGAGAGTGATGGAGTGCTGCGGCAGATGACCTGGCCTCCACAGTCACCGGACCTGAACCCAATCGAGATGGTTTGGGGTGAGCTGGACCGCAGAGTGAAGGCAAAGGGGCCAACAAGTGCTAAACACCTCTGGGAACTCCTTCAAGACTGTTGGAAAACCATTTCAGGTGACTACCTCTTGAAGCTCATGGAGAGAATGCCAAGAGTGTGCAAAGCAGTAATCAGAGCAAAGGGTGGCTATTTTGAAGAAACTAGAATATAAAACATGTTTTCAGTTATTTCACCTTTTTTTGTTAAGTACATAACTCCACATGTGTTCATTCATAGTTTTGATGCCTTCAGTGAGAATCTACAATGTAAATAGTCATGAAAATAAAGAAAACGCATTGAATGAGAAGGTGTGTCCAAACTTTTGGCCTGTACTGTATGTATATATATATATATATATATATATATATGTATATATGTATATATACATATACACATTTTTCACATCACTGTATCATCGTTTAGACTAATCCGATTGAACAAACATTACTATTTCTGTGTGCACGTTTAGCTGGGCTAACCGTTAGCTGGTAATAACTCATTAAACGGTCCGTGAAAAAAATATCTTATCCAGCGGATATCTTAGTTACAACATGATTGAGCTAGCAAAGCAGTTTTGTGTTGCTATGTGTGGTATTTATTCAGTTTTAGGAAATCACGATGTCTAGAAAGCATCAGTGGCTGCAGCTGACAGGGACAGCTAACAGCAGCAGCAAAGCTAACATCAGGACGTCATCTGTTAAAAGCCTCCCTTTGTCGGATACAACATGAAACTACTCCAGTTAGTTCAATCATGTTGTAACTAAGACATCCGCTTGAAAAAATATTTTCTTCATGGATGAGAACACGTTTGATAAAACGGAGTTAAATCTCTCGGCATCCATTTTCAAGCTCTCTGTGTGTTTGTTTCCTTGCGGACGAGAAAAGGGGGAGCGCACATTTCCGAGAAGACGTGTCCTTTTCAAAAATGCAAGAGGCGTTGCTTTGTTGCCGGCCGTTTTCGCCGGTGTGTTAAACACACTTTAGAAAGGAGTGTCCCCAGACTATCAGAAGGCGGAGATCTCTGATTGTCTGGTGGCGAGACTAGTGGCCACCTTCCAGTCTCCCTCAGGTAATCCCGGTGAGTAATTTTAGCCCCTTACCGAAACCTTTTTAGCATTGTTTACGATGTTAGCATCACTAGCTGTGCTGACACTGCTAACAGTGCTACCAGAGCTACCAGGAGTTAACATTGCTAAGGGGGGGTTCAATATTGAGTTGCCTACTCACCGGGCTGACGTTGGAGGAGACCGGAGGGTGGGCACAATGTTTCTGTTGGGTCAGTGTTACTAGCGGTAATCGCTAGCTAGCTCCCACCTGACCCAGATGGTGCATGGTGCAGAGCAGTCAAGGCTAGCTCATCAGTGGAGACCAGAGGGTAGAGCAGTTGGTACCATGCTTCTGCCATAGACAGATAGACGATCTCCATGGTATCAAGTTTCCCACCTATACACCCACCTGACCAATCATGAGCAGCACCACTGAATTGGCTCACACAGCTGTCAATCATGTCGTAAAATCCCCGATTTGTGGCATTAAATAACTAATGAAAAACAAATTTATCAGAAAAACACTCTTGAACATACAGAGGCATGATAAAAACTACCTTAAATGACAGAAACCATCTTTGGGAAAAATTTATTTCATGTGCACTTTAAGTTTTTAGTTTTACCCATGTACCATCCACTAACATGGAGAGGGCAGGCTTTATGACCAATACTGCAGCCAGCCTCCAGGGGGTGATCGAGATGTTTCAGCTTCTATTTTGGAGAGCTGTCATCTCCTCCATCTTTATATACTGTCTATGTTTTTTGCATGTCAGCATGGCTGACCCTGTGTCCCACCAGATTGAGGTTATGCACAGTGCAGTAAACTGATGAGTAGCAAAATTATCCCAAAGACCAACATGCATAACCGGTAATATTCTCAGGTTAACAATTAACCTCCCTACATGGGCCTGTATACTGTATATTATCAAAGTACTATAAAGTTGCACATTAGTGATGAAACACTATTGAAGTCATGAACACAAAAGTTTTATGTTAAATCAATGATTGTAAGTAGTAATACCTTAATAACTATAGCAATAATAGTAAGAAACCAAACATTGTTTTTTCTTTAAACTTTAAAGTTTTTAAAGTTTTCTGGTTCATTGTGTAAGAATATGTTAAGGGCCACAGAAATGGCTCCTGAAAATGTAGCATTTCCATAACGTCTGGCACCCACGAGAGACAGATTACAAAAAAGAATGCTCAAAATCAAAGCAGGCAAGGTCGAGATATCCTGACTTTTAGTTCATATTGTGAGCCAAGCTCCAAAAATACAGGCTACTACTTTTCCCATAATGCTACGAAATAGTGTCTTTCATGTTTTGTCAGATTTTACAAAGTTCCTCCAGGACCACAGATGACATTATACAACTATATTCAGAGGCTGTGTCGTACTCCTCATAAAGAATGAACCGAACTTCATGGGTAAAACTGGCAGAGTGCTCCGTCACTGAGCAGTTTCACTGGCTTTGGTGTTTTACGGTCGTGTTCATGCATGACTCTGCCAGTCAGAGCCCAAAAACATGATCCTTTATTGTACTATATAATTATTATAAGGCTGTATGTCAATTACAGCAGCATGTTCTACTTATTCACACATTTTGACTGTCTTCAGAGCAGTTAGATTTAATTGTTATAGTTTAGAAACCAAGGACTTGTGTTCACAGCACTTACATAATGTGGCTCTTAATACTTTTCATGCTCAGAGTGCTGTCACACACTATTCAGTTTTGTTTCAGTGTCACTGCCTGAAGCTCTCCGCATTCACAGGATTGCATTGAGCTCCAGAGCTGCTTCCACTGACTCTCGTCTCTCACATTGTTTTTACAGTACGGCGGCATTTATTTAATTCAACCTTATAGCCCAGCAGATTGAGAGGCTATTGGAAAAGTGGCCTCTGTGACACTTGTCCCTTACAGCACATCATGTAGACAATTATCCTTAAAATTGTTTCTGTAAATCACCACCTGCTCCTCTGTCAGCCCCCGCAGCTACAGCTCCCCTCACGGCTGCTGCTGCTCCCCGTGCCTCCACCCTGCTTCTCTTCCTTTGCTCTGTGCTACCTCCCTCCCTCCCTCCCTCCCTCCTCTCTTTGCCTGCTCCCTTGTGGATGCTTTGGCGCCAAACATTCCCAGCGGGAGACAGAGAAGAGACAGCAGCATCAGCCAAGAGAAGCAGAGAGAATATGGTGATCACAGACAGAGAGGAGGAAAGAGGGAGGCAGTGTGGGGAACAAAGGTGTGTGTGTGAGGAGGGTTGACTTGAAATGTTAACACAGAAAACAAAGAATTGGCAGAACGAGGGGAAGTGCATTGTGTTTATGCCCTAGCAAACATACAGGGGAGGGGGGTTGCACTGTAAGTATTGAGGGTAAACAAAGAAAATGGAGGTAATGACAGAGGTAGAGTTTGTATAGCTGTGTAGATTTAACAGGTAGTGGTAAGGAGAGAGGTCGGGAGAGGAGCTGTGCAGTGCGGCTCGCCTTGTGTCATGTAGTTTGACTCTACACATGTCCACGCCCCGATCTGGACCCAGAATGACAGTTTGATTAACTGCCTCGACACCCCAGAGCTTTCACATACAAACCTCTGCCATCAGTGCATGCAGTCAGACACATAGAGCAATGTGGACGCTAAAGGTTTGTTTACCTCTCAGCGCCCACATACACCAAAGGCATTCATGACACGCCCTTTTCAGATAAAGAAATACTAAAATCCATGTGTCATTAATTTGTAATCTCATTAGCTGTAATTCTAATCGTCTCAGGTAGTGTCGGTCTTTTTATGCTATTCTATTTTAGCACGAGTTATCCTAAGCAGCAATCCCTGGGGGTGAAAAATGATGCCAGTGTAGAAGTGCAAAAAAAAACGCAGTTCCTCAAAAGGCCACTTGAGGCTGGCTCCAAGAGTGAGTCAATCCTTATAGACCCTTGTGTTAAAATGCCCAACGGTACAGCACAATTAATATGTTTACAGCCTGGTGCAAAAAAGTAGTTTGCTCTCTATAGCTAATTCCAACATTTGTGACAACTGTACAGGGGTGAATTTTTTTTATATAACTCACTCATGGCCCACTTTAAGTGACAAGTGGGTGCCATCCATTGACGAGTCGCTACCATGATGACAACATTGGTTAGGTAATGTAACCACAGCGTAATCCCTGGGGTCATATTCACAAAGCCTTCTAGTGCTAAGAGTTGCTCCTAGTGACAAAAGTCTAAGAAAATTCTTAGAATTGTGACTAAGTTAAGACTAGGTCCTGGTAAAGATAAAAGTTATTCACAGAGCATCTTAGACCTTGAAAGAGCTCCTAAGGTGAAAACTGTTGGGAGAAAGAAGGAAGACTTTTAGGAGGCTGGAGAGTTTCTTAAGCAGAGGAGAAAATGGTGGAAACACAAAGAGGTCGGAGAAATATTCTCAAAACACTAGATGACAGTGAGTGAATGAAATGCTATAGATTAGATAGAGCAGTGATAATATGAGTGGTTGATGTCATTAGGGATACGCACACATTTCCCAAGTAACGTTATAAGGCCAGAAATAAAATTATCACAACACCAAGATATTTGGAAAACTGGAAAAATGCAACAATGCAGCAGTGATGACTTGGGTCTGTCTCAACCTTCCATCAGCAGAGTGATCACACTAACGATTACAACACTTTCACAGTCAGCAGTTCATTTCATTTCTACTGGGTGTCCACACCTTGCTGGCTCACAAAGGGGCGTGTCTGTGACAACCAATCACATCTTTTAAATAATGCATCACATTAGGTGTGGGGTCAACCACACCTCCTCACTAAGGTGAAAGTTTCTGTCCCATCCTTGCTCAGAGTTGCTCTGGGAACTTTTCTAAGCTAGGATTCCTTACTAAAAGTGTGTAGGCTAAGTTAGGAGCTCTCTTAGAGTGTTCTCAGAATGTTTGTGAATAAGGCCCCAGATTCACAGAGTAGAGGCATAGCTGTAGCTGTCGCTATTTTAGTTTGTGAAAGTTAATTGTAACATTTTGGTCGCCTAAAATAATATTGTTCGTTGTTTGGTTGTACGAAAAGACCCTCTAAGGATGTGGGGTTTCCGTTTTTGCGGTAAGTGCATTTTTATCATGGTTTTAAGCCTGTTCTTTGCTAGAGAAAATTAGCACTAGCATTACCACAGTTAACCATAGCTATAATTGCACTGAGCTAACCAAGCTGGCAGCTAGTGCTAGAGATAGCTAGACCCTCATATGCAAGATGGCGACAGCCAACATGCCAAACAGGCTTTAAAACAGGAGTCCACAAACCAAAGGGTGACGTCATAGTGGGTATGTCTATGGTATATCCACTGGTAGATGCACAACTTGTATAGTATAGTACTTATTGAAATATATTGATAGTGCATTACATCATGCTGTTAACTTACCTGCAAATTGCTCCTCTTACCCATTTCCCAAGCCACCCCAACTCCCAACCCAATCCATCTTTCCAATATCTACAGCTTTAACCACACGCAGACCTGCATGCACCAGTGCACCTGCAGTAATCGACACATGTGCATGCACTTATACTATATGTACTGTATATATTTGCAGTGTCTGCAGAAAACAATATACCCCAAAGTAATCCTTTCGCATAATGTGGGTGTGCATGCACGTGCACAGCAGAGAGCCACTAAATACTGGAGTCTTAAGTCTGCAGTGTCTGCATTTACCATACACAACAATGTATTAGATATTTTTCACAGCACGTCCACTAAATTCTAGGTTTATGCCCCAGCAGCACACCTTGGAAAGGGAGAAAAGAGGCTGTTGAAGAGAAAAAGAAAAGGAAATAAATAATGTAAAAAATGCACCAATAATATATGAGACTAAATGTGGTAATATATGAATGCATTAAAGGTTAGAACTATCAGTCGTGTAGGTCTGTGATGTGCGTACGCTTTATATTTGCATCACAAATTGGCATACTGACGTACAGCATGTATTTCGGCCCTGAGCACACACTGCGTGCCAAAAGGTGTACTCCTGGCTGGCAGGGTAAAAAGACTGATAAAATGTGACGTCAAGTGGCGGTTATTAAATTTCTGTACTTGTCAGTTCCTTTTCATTCATCTTCACTGGGCTTTTAAGCATTCGCTGCCTCACTGGCTTCCCTGATTGAAACTGAAGTCTTTTTCTCATTTAGAGGAACTGTCAAAGCAGAAATCTACCCCCCAAAAAACAGCCATATACTGATTACTCTTATTCACATTAGCTCCTAGCGATCAAGCAACTAATACTCTGTGGTGTTTAATAGCCTGCGATGGAAATTCATGACATCGGTTTGCAACGGATACTGACATTTGTGGACTGAGAATGTTTTGGCAATTACATCCCTTTTTTGTTGCGTTGTGGTGCTGCTGACAGGTCTCAACTCCAAAATGTGTCCATAAATTCACCCTGCACACTGTCAGTGTGTTAATGGAAGTCCCCACCAGCTTTATGTTTATCAGCTCTGGAATTTGTCTCAATAACATCATTGAAATGACTTTGCAGGAGACAGATTCACACTCTGAAATGAAGTTTGGGCTGTCAATGATTATAGTAATGCCATTATGTGCGTTTCCCTTTAAGGCAATGGCCTTGGGATGCCTGAAATCTTAATTCTTTGAAGAAATAAGTATGCAGGCGTTTTATAGACTCAAAAGTTCTGCTGCGGGAGTATACACAGCATTGAAAAATCAATAGTCTTTTCCAAAGTCTGCATTTTTCTGCCCGGCACTAATCAAGGAAACAGCTTTTTTATGGGATTTCTTTTTTATTTCTCTTTATTCACTCTTGATCAAGTCAGTAAGAGATGAGTTTGAAACAGTGTCTCCCTTACGACATACATCCATTTTTAAATTCATGGTTTATTTTAGGAACCAGTCAATCAAACAGGATATTTATTCACATCTCAGATGCTTAGGTATTAATAGACTTAAGATATGTGCCCAGGGTCCCCTAACGAATATCCCTGCCTGCTTTCATAATAAGTTCATTAGTGAAACTCTTTAACTGCAGTTTCAGAGCAGCGTGCATTTGTTATTCTGTTGTTGTTACACATGCTGTGGGATTGTGTTTCTCTGTCAAGCTAGTACATCATTATCCCTTCACCCAGACGGATTAGCTTGTTGCTCAGAACCTCTGCTCCGATATGTCTCTCTCTTGATGAGCTGGCCGGGGAAACAGGCTTGAACAAATGCTGTTAAATGCCAAAAGTGTCAGGATCCATCTCCGGTGAATTCTGATGCACCGCCCACCAAAAAAAAAGAAGAAGTTACAAACAATCGATATACGTCCCAAATGTTAATGCTTAAACTTCAGAAGGCCTCCTGTTTGCTCTGAATCTGTCACGTTGTCTCACTTCACCACTCTCCTTTTCACAGGTATGCAGTGTTCTTCGCATGACGCACAGCTTCAGTCAATCAAGCCGCACTGATTTCCATGGTACAACTCTTGAATATGTAGTTGTGGTATCTCACTGTGAAGCCGTTGTAGGCCCACAGTTGAGTAACCATTTTCCACGACACCTTCGCTCGATAAAACATGAATAATCGCCTGAGTAGAAGACTTGATTGTCCTCAGGGGGGATGTTATGACGTGTGTTACAGTATAACACCAGCGAGAGAATGACAGTGAGAGGTATGAGTAAGAAGGCTATAGCGAGATTAAACTGTGGTTGCCTGATGTCATCTGCTGGTAGTGCTTGACTCTCCTATCATGTAGTCTGTGGGTGGGTTAGGTTCAGACTGGACAAAATAGCAGCCTAGTATCAGTAGGAATTACACCAATGTAGGAAGCAGAGTGACCTTTATGTAGCAGAAAAACAAGGAGTGTGGAGATGTTGGTGGTGCATGGGCATCTGACTTTCATACAGGCAACTGGAGTCAGAATACACGAACAGACCTGCAATTAACATTCGCCTAACCACAATCTTTCCCTCATTTTAAAGGGACCGTTCACCCCCAAATCAAAAATATATATGTTCTCTTACCTTTGCTATTTATCAATCTAGACTGTTTCGCTGTGAGTTGCAGAGAGTTGGAGATATCAGCCGTAGAGATTTTTTTCTTTTCTTTTTTTTTGGCACTTTGAGCACCACAAGCCAAGCGCCATGTAGTTCCATCATATTGGAGAGAAGGTAGACATCTCTATGGCCGATATCTCCAGCACTTGGCAACTCACACCAAAACAATCCAGACTGATAAATAGCACCACAGGTAAGAAGAAAATATGTATTTTTGAATTATGGGTGTACTGTCCTTTAACCAAGTAGTCTAGTAGTCTAACCCTCACCATAGTTTGTTCGCCATAACCACAGTTTTTCCTTAACCTTAACCATACCGTAGTTCAATCAGGAGAAACAGAAGAATGAAGTTAAGATAATATTTAATACAGAATATAAGCGTACAGATTATTTGTGACGATTAAGATTTAACTGAAGTCTTTGGCGCTTGTGATCAAGGGACATCTGAGTGCCAGCAGGATAAATCCCCCATGGAGTCCAGACACTGGCAGTGGTGGTGGCTGCTGACTCTGAGGCTGATGGATGATGAGGCGTATGAGGCTGATGAATCTGTAAAGCCTAGGTGGTGAAGAAGATGGAGGGCGCACTCAACAACAGCGAGACAGAACTACAGCAGAGACAGAACCATATTTAAAATGAGGAGCAGTAAGATGATAGGCCGACAGAGAAGGTGTGTCGCTGTGCCAGACAATGACACCGAGAGATAGTGAGTGAGCATACGTGCAAGGAGTGAATAGCAGGGTGAGAAAGAAAGTGAAAAGTATTGTCTTCCTGACTGAACGTTCACCAGAGCTTCATTTGTCACGGGCAGATATTACACCGAGAAATTTAAAAATGTCGGCACTGGATGTAATATCTAAACTGAGCTTATGACTTTCCTCTCTCTGTGCAATGTGTGCTGAAATACTACGTGGTCCCGGGTACTCTGTATGGTGATTTGATTAAATACAAATCACCACAAACCACTGGGACCTCTGGACGTGCTCAGGGAGTGCTGTGCGACTGACAAAGCACTCCCCCATCAGTGCCACAAGCTGCTGCTCAGTGCCCGAGAGGCTTTATATAGTGACTTTACTGTACTTACATGGCTAGTTGATGAACCGCTACAGCTGCCAAGCTAACAGCTAGTCAGACATAATAGCTCCCGGAGCTTCACTCTATTTTCTCTCCACTGTTCTGTTTCTCACTGTAGATCATCTTGTTTAATAAAAAGTTATTGAGGAGGGGATATTAAACTCTCCTGACCGTTAGCGACTGAGCTAACCTCACGATAAGCTCATGCAGTTTATTCAACCCCTGACTAGTAAGTGCCAACCATCGGTTTTCACTCTGTTTTATTCGGAGGAGGTCACATAAAAGGTCTGTTGTTCAAAGTTCACGAGAGTATTACTTCACCCTGAGAGCGAATCCAGTAATTGTTTTTTTAAATATGTGTAAAACTCGCTCTAACTGAAGCGCACTGCTGCATTTTCTTTGCATTGGCTTTTAAGGCATATAGTGATAAAGTAATTAACTTCCAGTAATTATAATGTATGAAAAAGGGGTATTGTATGTATAGTACTGGATAATTTTACTTCTTCCTACTCCTTTATGAACATGTAGTGATTTCTTTATTTTCTTTATAGGGTTAAAGCCTTGATTGTTTCCTTCTTAAATAATCGCATGAGTGAGTAGCTTGCCTTGCTCCATTAACATGATGTTAAATTTAATGGAGCCAATTGCTTATGGTAAACATCAGCTTTTTCTAAAAGATGACTTATGATTTCTTACAACTCATAAAGAGACACTAACTCATTCGGCTAACATTTTACATAATGCGGTATTAATTTTGGCTCCATGTAAAGTGAATTAAGGTGATGTTTCCCAGGTAATTCTGCACTCATCTGCCCTAAGGATGCAGTTTACACATTTTTATAATTGCTGATTTATTGAACAGGAGTTCTACTAAATGAAACATGATGGTGAAGTTAGCAGCTCTCAGTTATATCAGTGAGTAAAAGTAGTAGTAAAATCAATAACTTTAGTATTCATTTTTATATGATATTAAAGATGTGCAGTAAGTTAGTAATACATTCTCACTCCGGGTTGCACCCAGCCATTGGTGAAATGTCCACGGGCTTAAAGGAATTTATAGTTTCTGAACTGTTCACAGGTATATGCACTTGCACTGTGAACAAGATAGTTGGTAATATCCAAGTAGAAGGTTGGAGGCAGCAATGAGTGTTGTTGATAGATAACAGTTGAGCCAAATAAAGGTCCCTGGCATCCTTGCTGAGTTTGCTCTCAGTTTGCTTCTGCTTCTCCAGTTTGGAAAACTTACTAACTCACTCTAATTATTTACTGTACTGTAGCTTTACCTCCAAAATGGCACCTTGGTGATGGCACAGATAATACACACACGACTGCCAAAGGCTGATGGTTGTTGTGTGTTGCAGTTTTAAATGCTGGTGTGACCGAGTCTTAAGCTTGGAGCTGTTGCCCTCGTTTCCTGGTTTATTATGCAGCCTTGCCTCCACGTTAGCCAAACTTATTTGGAAGAGAAGAGAAAAGCAAACAGTAGAGTTACTATGAACTCGATCCGTTCCAAACGTCTTTCGCAGTTTACCGTTCAAGCACTTTACAGACTTTGACCGTCCACATTTGCCATAGTAGTGCACCGAGGGGTCGTTACCAGCTTTTTGTGTCAGTTTCCTTTTTAAATGAGATAATCTGGCTTTACTGTCGGCTTTTTATTACCCATCTGATGGTGTGACTGCTGATGTTTCTCTCTCTGACTTTTTCGAAGTGATACCACAGTGTTCCCAGATCTCTGCAATTACCCAAGTCGCGAGAAACCGGATTTCTCCTCTAAGTGAGAGAAAGACAAGCCTTGAAAAACTGATTCACTGAGTACACCTCATTCATGCTCTTCTTCTTCGCACCATTTCCTTCTCACCTCTTTTTCCTCGGTTACACAGGAAACTGCATACACACACTCGCACGAAACTATGACCAGGGAGAGGGAGAATCAGCCCTGCATGTTGTCCAGCTTTTACTCTGGATTGGAACACTGTGTGATGATGACCAACCAAGCATGAACCACCGCTTAACCAACACCCCCCTCGAGAGAGAGTGGGGGAGACGGTGCTCGCAAAACGCTTCATCAACGGTGCGTTGAAGCCTGTGTCGCCTGCCTGAAACAGGTTTCCCCCTCATCACAGCCAGGCTGTGGCAGTACAGGGTCAAAAAACCCATTAAATCTAACTTAGGCTCTTTGGGACTTCGGGAGATGTTTTTAAAGACGTGCAACATGATTTGCATTCATTTACCAGAAGCATCTTGACCTTTGTGTTTCCCCCCACCTCCCTGAACATTACACAGCGTTCACTGAAACACATCAGAGAATTGACAGCCTGGGAATGTCGCCAGTGTGCTGGAAACCTGTGTGTCACCGAAATGTTAAGCGCCCAGTTGTGTTTCTTCGCTGCAATATTTAAGATTCAGCTGGTGGAACAGTAATGAAATAGACTACAGTCTCAAAAGCATTAATCTCTATGATGCAGTGTTCAATTTTGAGGAAGAATACAAATTGTGAGCCGGCAGGGATTACCATGCATGTGTGTGGCGCTGTGGATGTGTGTGTGTGTGTGTGTGTGTGTGTGTGTGTGTGTGAGAGAGAGAGAGAGAGAGAGAGAGAGAGCGAGAGAGAGAGAGACAGACTTGAAAAGGAAGATAAATGTTCTGTAGCTAGGCTACTGAGGCCAATGATTTCATTCAGCAAACAGCACGGAGGACATTCTGCGGGGAGAAAGAATGAGAATGTATGTGTGTGTGTTGCAGATTGGAAACTGAGATCAAGATTGTGAGGCACACAGAAGGAGCGTGTAACTGCAATATAGACCTAACTGGGTGATTTCCACTAAATCCATTATCTCTGGGGCATTTCTCAGATTTTCAGGGACTAACTGTGTGTAATTTTGATGAAATAATCCCCTGGACTCCTGTTGCTGCACAGTTGCGCACTAAATCAATCTGGAGAACTTCGCTCTCCCCCTGGACAAGCTCAGGGAGCGCTGTGCGACTGACAAAATACTCCCCCATCAGCGCCACAAGCTGCTGCTCAGTGCCAGGACCGAGCGGAGCTGCGTGCGCTTCCCCCCCTCCCTCTCCATCTCTCTCTCCAAAGTCTCTGACAAACAGCAGCCATCTGAGAGCGCAGAGGCGAGTTTCGGCTCATTCACTGTGACCACAGCGGGACCGCTGTTGAAAGCGCGCACCAGCTTTTCTCCAAAATGTGCCAGTGCGACTCATCTGGATCAAAACCGAGACCGGGCTCTCTCGCCGAAGCCGGGAAGATCTTCTTGAAACACACCACCTTTCATGGCTTGAGGCACATCTTCCTCAGCGGCTCCTACCCGCGGAGAGTTGCGTGGCTGCTGGCTTTCCTGGCAGCTCTGGCCATGCTCTTCGCCTGGTCCTCAAACAGAGTGCGGTACCTGCTCTCCTCGCCCGTGTACAGCAAGGCGCACATGGTGTACGCCAAGCGGCTGGTTTTCCCAGCCGTCACCATCTGTAACCAGAACCTACTGCTGCCGCGGCGCATGAAGAAGACGGACATATTCAGCGCGGGGAGGTGGCTGGGACTTTTCGGGAGGAACTGGCAGGTCTCCCCAGCTGCCCGGGAGGCGCTCACACCTCTGGGAGACGGCGGAGGGAGCGCAGGGGGCGAGCCGCCCTGGTCCCCACTGTCTCGGATTTTGGACTTCAACCACTTTCTTCCTCCTCCGCGGGAGTCCCAGCCGTCCATGAGGCAGCTGCTGGACCGGCTGGGACACCAGCTGGAGGAGATGCTGTTATACTGTCGGTACCAGGGAGAGCTCTGCGGGCCGCGTAATTTCAGCACCGTGAGTGTGCCGCCAAAGTTCATCCTTTGTTTTAACCCCCCCTCCCAACAGGTTGATGCATCTTTTATAGGTAGATGCAGCTTTTTCAATTACAGCTCTGAGTCAGGAGGTGAACTGTTGTAATTGCCTCTCAGTATCGTTTACGTGTTGAGCGGATGTATATCAACTGGCCATAGGGTAATTAATTTGCTTTGAACACATGCAATCACAAGGCTGTACACAATGCGCATTCCTCTGCACTGTTGCTTGGTAATACGCATCAGTAGTTTAATTAACTCTCTCTCCACCTCTTAAGCTCACGCCATATAACATCTTGCATATCTATATATGGACATGTGCTGTGCTACACTCCATATTGACTTTACATTGATTCATCTTACATAATTGGATTCCAGCTCACAATAAATCATCATAATGTTGCTGCATTATTCCCGTAGTTTCCCTAAATTCACTGAGTTGAAGTGTTTATATGATACTTACATTGATTGATTGTGGCATTTTTTTCCCCATAAGCATCTGTTCTTTGTTCGGCACTCCCTCTCTCTCACTCACCAAGTCCCCTTTTCTTTTCATCTCACAATTGTCACCTACAAACATGAACACTGGAAAATTATGCCTGTAAATTCCACCGCAAACGATATCAAAAGTTGGATCGTTTCATCGGAGAGATGATTGCAGTCTTCTGCATTCACCATCTGGTCTGAGTGGTTCCCTCTCCTCCTGTCGTCCATCACTGCTGAATCAATGTGTGTGTGTACAGTCCTGGGCTGACAAGAGACCAATCTGCCCCTAATGAAGACTTTTGATTCATTTAGCGAGGCTTTACAACACTCCCAGACACTGTGATTGAAATCAGTTAGCATTGGTCTCGTTGGTAAACTGCAGCCCCATTGATTGCACTCCATCACTGCGTGGAGAACAATGTGAAAGCTGGCATTCCTCTCTCTCTCCCACCTCATTACCCAAATTTGTTTTTAGTTAAGTAGATTTTCTTTTGCTGTTTGAAACACAGTTTGATGTTGGGGAATCAGGGGTATTTTTTGCTGTTCGCAGCAGGCGTGACCGAGGGTTATTTTATGTTTTGAGGGAGATTTAAAAATCTGAAACTGCTTGCCTTTGGTGGCAGCCCTCAGCCTCTGTGTCATCAAACCATATCCACCAATAATGCATCAAACAGATGGTTTTTTATGTCCTCGCAAATTTATATGCAACGCATCTGGAGCCACAAAACAAGTTATCACAGTCAAACACATTTCCTCCTACCAACATTTTTAGGAACGCTTGATGTTGTGCAGAGTCTTTTTAAAGGGTGACCAAGCAACAGGAACCTATTTCAGAGATAAATGCCGAGGTCTGAGTTTTGGGGATATGTGCTTGTGCATAGATAATCAATGATGCCCTGCTAGGCTTCAGGGAGAGCAACACGAGCTGTCGGCATGAGTCAGACCAATAGAATCAGTCACACTTGAGAGGTGAGGTGTGGAGGAGGAAGGCGAGTTTGTCTACATACAATGGATCTCAGGATATATTGACTTTTGTGCAGGAGCCCCCCATGTGTCTGGGTCTCTCTTGAAATTCTATAAATTTGGTCCACTGGCCTCATCAATCCATCCCTCTCTCCATGCAGCTGCCCCATCCTTCTTCATCCGTGCCTTAACAACACACATGCTTAATCTCATCCGGCTGGCCTCCCATCACTTACAGGTCTCAGACATTGATTTCAGTTACGAAATCCACCTGAGAACATGCAGCCACCCTGAGTCCCCCTGTGAACCCCATTGATTGACAGATTTCCCCCCTTAAATCTTACAGGCAAGTCTAACTGAAGGTGTATTCCCTGAGTGTATTTGGTTTGATTTGTGGACTCAATATGTGCCTCTTCTCTTTATCACATATCAGTAACTGACCAGACATTCAGAGCTGCTTGATGTTTACAGAGTGGCTACAATAGGAAGTTTCAACCATCTTAAACAGTGATCATAAAGTGTTGCTGGCTTCTGCTAGACTTGCTGAAACTAGAAATTGCTTTATGTTTTGACTAGGGCTCACACCTTGTGGTTGGTTGGTTGACATGCTCTTGTCTGACCAAATTCTCACCAGTCAGATATTGGCAGATTTTACTTTCAAAGCTTTTTTCCCAACTCAAAATGCCAGGCTGGGAGTTCTTGAGAGGGATTTTGGAGGCCTAGCGCTTTGTCAGTTGAGACCTTGTGGTTCCATCTGGTTGCTATGATACAGAATTTCCACTGAAGTAAAAATGGCAGCACCAGGTCCACAGGAAGTGCATTAGGCATTAGGCCTGTTTCCACCGCAGGAACTTCGGGGTAATTTTATGGGGCCGGGGCCGTTGGTGCGTGTCTCCACCGCAGGAACCATCCCCGAAGGACAGAGTTCCGGAACTTTTACAGGGGCTAAACAAGTCCCTTGCTCGGAGTAGGTACTCAGAACAGCCCGAGAAACTCCTGGCTGAGACTTGGGGATTACTTGGTGCTGATTGGATATATTCAGGGCAGGATGTGACGTTTTGTAATTACTATGGTTATCGTAGATTAGCTGGGCTAACCGTTAGCTGTTAGCCGTTAGCGGTGTCTGTAATAACTCAGTAACTCAATATATGAAAAAAAAATATTTTTTCCAGCGGATATCTTAGTTACAACATGATTGAGCTAGCAAAGCAGTTTTGTGTTGCTATGTGTCGTATTTATTCAGTTTTGGGAAATCACGATGTCTAGAAAGCAGCAGTGGCTGCAGCTGACAGGGACAGCTAACAGCAGCAATGCTAACATCAGGACGTCATCTGTTAAAAGCCTCCCGTTGTTGGATATGACATGAAATTACTCCAGTTAGCTCAATCATGTTGTAACTAAGACATCCGCTGGAAAAAATATTTTTTTCACGGACCGTTTATTGAGTTATTGAGTTAATACAGACACCGCTAACGGCTATCAGCTAACTATGTCCCTAAGCCCCTACGTCGCCCCGGTCAAAATGGTCATGTGATGATTACGTCACATCCAGAGCCCGGTAACTTTACAGGAACCTTCCTTCTACTCAGCCCTCTCAGTGGAGACACGGCGATTGAGAAGGCCGGGCGAGAGGACGTTCCTGTAGTAGTTCCTGCCCCCCAAATAGTACCAGGAATTTCTTCAGTGGAAATGGGCCTATCGAAGCCAATTTTTGTAGTGGCCAAGTAGTGTAATTACATCCATCAGATCATGCCATGTGGCCCAGAAAAACTTTTTTCTGTTGACTTACATGACGAAAGAGGCGTCTGTAAATCAGCGGGGACATTTTTTTGAGTGTAACAGGCCCCCAAAATGACTCATTTCACTATCAGATTTTGATCCATTCAGTCTGATAACATTTGGAAAGTGTAGAGGAGCTGCATGTGGGGCGATAAACCTGAAGTAGCTAGCTTGGCTGGTGGAGGTCTTTCGTGCACCTGCTCTATGGGCCACACAATGTGGAAGCAATGTTTCACCGCTGAGAAACTTTAATAGAAATGAACAGGGCCACACCTCCAAGGCTGTATCCAGTTCTTTTTATGCATCCATGGTTGGCACAAGGTAGAGTCCTTGCTCTGGATCTTGCTCAGGATGAAGGGAAGGCTGAAGCACATAGGCAGAGAGGTTGGACCCTCTTGTATTAATCCTCTTCTCTTGTTGTTTAGGAGTTGTACATGATGTGACAGTTGGTTTTTGTGGTAATAGTCCTGCCCCTTTTCCCTTGTGATTTGATGGTCGGGTAAATAGTGAACGTGACGAGCACAGCTTCTATCCAAAATTGTGCCTAAAAAAAATTTTCAGCTCTTGGTGACCAGAAAAAAACCCCCAAACATGCAGCACTCAGTGCAGAAAGACCCTTAGTGCCTTGTTATGACACTGACATTTGTAGCACAGTGTAAATCTGCGATGCTGTCATTGCAAAGAAGTCAAAAACTATGCTGGGTTCAGGAACAAATGCTTTGGTGGACACAGTGCCGCCAGGTAAAATGTAATCATTGCACTGTGGCCAGTAAATTTTTTTTTCTCCACCATCGAACAATCGATAGGTTGAAGAGAAGATTTTCTTTGGTTGACTACAGCCGTTTTTTTGAACACTCTGAGGCAAGGTTACAAGCTGTCAACAGTTGTCATGGTGACCTTGTTCTCAAGCAGTTGCAGAGTTAGACATCCAGCAGACACAGAGGAACATCAGTGTTCATTATATTCATATTTCTGACAACCTGATGAATGTAGGTCCAATATTCACTTATCTTTTAGGTCAGTTTTTCTCTCCACCATCTCCTGAGAGAAATATCTTGCTCTTCAGCTGTTAAATGCTCCACTGTGTTCACCAGCTAGTCGCTAACTTTGTCAGTGTATTGTTTGGTGCTCGGCAGATAGGGCCCAGTTTGTTTATCAGAGCTTTTCCACTGAAAACAGCTGGCTGCTCTGCCAAAAAACGATTGTGATGAGAGCACTGAGAGTTAAAGTTGCAGGCAAACAATGAAAGACGCTAAAAAAAACTTGAGAGGAACTGCAGAGTCAAATAATTCTTTGCATTCATTAGTAGGTGTGACCTCTTTCACACAACACTTAAAATTACTGATCAGAGCAGAATTCACCACCTAAAGGTAAAAATCCACTAACACTATTTTATCTACCAGCAGTAGCAACATTTATCCATAAAGCAGCACAACCGTACACATTTTATTTAACAGGTGTGACTCTTTGACTCTTTCTGACTGGAACAACTCTCACAGTAAGCTTTTAGCTCTCCCTACCTACACATTTAACTCTCACCTGCTCTCTGACCACGGATCAGAGCAATCTTTTTTAAAGTGAGGTACGACAGGTGGACAGAATAACCTCCTGTGATAGATAGTGCATTTATAAATCTCATTTCGAGGTCCATTTAGTAGCTCTGCTGGAGCTTTTGGGAGTATCACATGGTCCTCATCAGCAGATGAGGCAGGAACTGTAGGTGTTGAAGCTCTCTGTGATTCTGAGCACTTCTTGGGCTTCTCATTCGTATTGCCTTAAAAGTTGAGGTTCACAGTTCCTTCTTGACCTTGGAAGCAGCAGTTGACAAAACAATCTCATCTCAAGGTCCTTTTAGGAGCTTTTCTGGATTCAGATCTGCAGAAGAGGATTTTGTGATATGCATGAAAGCTCCACAGCAACTACAAAATGGACCTTGATGTGAGATTTGTTTTTGAAAGATTTGAGAAGCTTTCAGTAATGCTCAATTCAGAAGCTTTTTGTTTGTGGTGTTGTATTGGAGTGATGTGAACACTCCCTCCTCATACAGATGAGGTATGATGACAGAAAAAAGGTACACCAGAACAGTAAATTTCCAAATTTCATTATCTGCACATTCACTGTTTGGATTTGTTTACCACAATTTATTTGCAAAATTCAAAGTGAATATATAAGCAAATCCTATTTTTAGCTGAGTTGATTCAGTGCAAAGCACAAAGCCAGGCAATCTTTCTGAGGTCTGTGTGTTTTGTTGCTGTCATAACACATTGCACCTTTGTGCTCAGCGCTGATTTTAAAAATCAATGGAGAGGAGAGAAAGTGGCTCCCTGGCAACTTTAGGGAACAGCTTGTGCATCCTTGTCACATTGTCATGTGAGGGATAGCCGAGGGCCATCTCAACACTCTCGGGCTGTCTGTGAATTATTTATCGAAGAGGGAGACGGTGACATTTCTACACCCTGCGAGAATGAGAGAGGGTGATGTCTCTCTCAGTGTTGTTCTCATAGGTGGGATCGGTTTTAAATATTTAATTTCTCTGTTTACAAGTTCAGAAGATACAGCGGTTCTCATTTAAATGCAACGTGTATATAGGGCTCACTGTAGAGCAGTGTGAGAACCAAATGCAATACCAGATTTATCTCCTCAGAAAAGCTGCTTAGGCATCCCAAATATTTACACACCCCTAACGCTGTTTGAGTCACAAGGTTAATACCGACATGTTTTAAATGCTTACCATCACCGTGTGGAGCCCTTCAATACTGCCCTGATTGCTCCACTTCATTTAGAATTGATTAATTAGGAGCTTTTCTTTTGTTTTTGCAATGATGAGGTTTCTGCTTCTGGTAAAAAGGTTGCACTTTTCCAAAACAGCTCCTGCTGAATTGTTATGATGTATTTGGGGAATTTTTTACGCTGCACAGACACCACCAACACTGAATCATATAGACGGGCTGTTGGATCGACAGACATGAAGAAGCTTGTTGAGACTGAGTGTAAACCTCAAAGCTGCAGAACACAATGAAGATCCTGACTCCCCAAGGTCACCACCAGCACCCACTGCTGCTGTGCTTCACTCAATGCAGCCAGCACAATATCTGGTTACCACAGCAACTCTGACTACAGGCCTCAATCACCACGTTATCAACACACGCACACACGCAGATGGCAAGGAAGGGGCGGCTGTACGCGTGCATGCGAATTACCGTACACACACTCTCCCATGTGCTTTTTCATATTTCTGTACAAATGTGTGTGCGTTCCCTGGGCTCATGCTGAGAAGCAGACGCGCACGCTTTCACACAATCAGCAACAATGTTATCACTGTTTTTTTTTATGCCTGTCTGCCAGATGCAGCATCGCCTCTTTCTCTGGATATTCAAATTTGTCACCTGAAAAATCAACCATTGACTACATTTAAATGCAAAAAATGTGCAGTTTTTTTGCCCTTATTCCGAAAAAGACAATATTCCTACTAAACCGCTCACATAGCTAATGAAAATGAATATTCCACTAATATTCCCGTTGACACGCAGCTGTGCATACTCCAGTTAACGTGCCCAACACGTCGTTTATCATGTCAAAATATGGACTGGACTGGAACCACTTGTGCCTTTTTGCTTCTTTGTGTCAAGATAGGATTTTTCCACCAGTGACAGATTTGTTCAAGCGTCTAAACACAGCCTCATTCTTTAATCCTTAAACCACTTTCTTGAGAAGCTCAGCATTGCTGTATTTGTGCGTATGTCCAAAAACCTGTTGCTATCCAAGTCTTTCATAATGTTTAAAAGTAAGTGTGTGTCTCCCTCTGACAAGAAAGGTTTGCTTTTCTTTTGGGCCAGCCTCACAAACTGTTGGCTGGTTGGTTTGTGTACATTGACTGTATGAAAGAAGTTCAATCAGGAAAGACTCATTAGCATCTGCACATGAGAATAAAAAATGTGAAGTCTTTGGCAATTAGACCCCATTGAGATGGTATGCTTTAAGGAGGGTAATGAATCCGTAGTCCAATAGGGAACCCTCCCAGGGTCTAGATGCTGGTGGTGGTAGAGGTGGTGAAGATGAGATGAGAAGAAGATGGAGAAGTGCTGATGATCTGGATGAGTAGAGGAATGAGTCTTCATTGAACTTGTCCTGGACTCTGGATAAGATGGCTGGAGGTGAACGAGGAGGAGCAAGACAATTCTGCCTAAAATGATAGCTGACAGCAGCAGAGCAGATTTGAAATTTTGCAGTAGCATCCTGATTGGCTGATAGAGATTGTGGCGAAGTTTGATTGGATAACTAGAAGAGTGAACGCTCATAGACAGCTGATTAGAGGAATCAGTGGGAGTGGGTGGGAGAGGATTGTGAATGGATGAGCACAAAGAAAGTCTTCCTGATTGAACTAACGCTGAGCTTCATTGGACACAGCCACCATGATGTCACCCATTGGTTTGTGGACTGCCATTTTGAAGCTTCGAGTTTTGTATAATGGTTGTCGCCATCTTCATTTTTGGGAGGCAGAAGTGGATTTATTTGGACAAGAGGGTTGAGCTGTGGAGCAGCAATGGGCGGATCTGCCTGAGAATGATAGTGGTTGATGATGGTGGCTTGTGTATCAGAACGTAGCCAAGCCAAAAAGCAAAGCAAAAAGGCCTTTGCACACCAAGTCCATATTTTTCATATGCATTTTTGTTATCCTTCTTCCAACAAAAAAAAATACTACGCTCAGAAACCTTGCACATTGAGTCTGATATGTTTCATTTTTCCATTTGTTGCGAAAAATTTTCAACACTAGACAAAATGTAAATCAGAATCAGAAATGCTTTATTGTTCCCAGGAGGGAAATTGTGAGACACATTTGCTCCCCTGCTTCTCTCCAGTGGATTTACCTCCTGTCGCCACTCTCTTCCCGCATCTTGCATTTGGCACCGTGGTTATCTGAAGGGGATGAGCTGTCCTCCCTCTCTGTCTCCACAGTGTTGCTCTCTCTGACTCTCTCTGTCAGTGTGCAGTCCACACCCTCCTCCTCCTCCTCCTCCTCCTCCTCATCACCATCCACCTGAATATTACTAACTGACCTGTTGAAGTAGGCCACCTGAGTTATGAAATGATACTCTGCACCCTGTTTCTCTCTCTTGATGCTATATGTTCCCACAGGTTATTCCACATTTTCTTTACTGCATCTTGGTCTAATGACTCTCTAAAGTCTTTTGACGAATGCAAAAAAATGCAGAATATGAACCTGTTCCAAAAACTGAAAGGATTGATAAAGTTTCAGAGTCAATGTGAAAGTGGTTGACACATCTTGAGACCGTATTTATTTTTAAATGTGCGACAGTTTTGGACAAGGAAGACAGACTTGGTGTGCAATGGCCTGAAATGGGACCATAACTTACAAAATAAACATCACGCTGTATTAAGGAAGACTTGAAACTAGCAATTGAGACTGTTTGTGTACAGCGCATCCACGACGACACACAAAGATGGCTGTAAACAGACAAGACGCTGTGTGGTGCAACCTACGGTTAAATCCACAGTTGACCTTTCGCTAACCCCCGCCCCTTTGTGATGGTCCAACAAGCTGTCGGGGTAAGCATGGAGCCCACACTGTAACTAACTGCACTCCCTGAAGAGATATTTTCATGTTTTTTGGAAGAATTAAACAGTGATTCCAGAGAGAAGCAGACAGAGGGGTCTACAGTCTGTGTTTGAAGGATATATCCAGGATGTCAAACTGACTCAGCAGCAACAACAGGTTAAAAAGACAAAGATAGTTAGAAGCTAAAGCCGAACTATAGGCTACAGATCACAGTGTAAAAGTGAACCACCACATCACTGCTGATCGCCACACAAGACAATGAATATAATGGGAAACTTTGCTGATACTGAACCAGCTGTGTGGCATCGCCGTGTGTGCAGATGAACAGTGTTTGGCCAGACAGGCAGGGATCTCCGGGGGAGGTCAAACAACGCTCATCTGCACACAGTGCGCTGACACACAGCTGGTTGAATATCAGCAAAGTTTGCCTGCTTCCTTTCACTGGTTCCTGTACAGCAGGGTCGGTCTTGTTTTCACTGTTATAATCATTAAAAAGCAAAAGCAGCATGTGTATACATTCAGTAGGCTATATCATATCTTCAGTAGCTAGCTAGCTAACCCTACACTTTTCAGAGTTTGATTTTGGTTTTGGATCAGGGAAGAAACGTATATCTTTTTCCAACCTCTCCAGGTAACGAGTATATGAGTATATGAAACAATTGCATCAGAGTCAATGGAGCACAGCTGTGTTGTTGTCAGACTGGTCTGAGCCGGCCCGATGCTACATTATGATTAGCCAGTCTGCATCCAGGGGCAGGACTTAGCGAAGGGTCAGCTGAGACACATATTCTGAATGCGCTGTATAGTTGTCCAAAGAATGCTCATAAAACCAACATGCCTTGATTGTAAAATGCTAGATTTGGAATATACCAACAAATCAGCTGTTTACATGACCAGTGTCAAATTCTGAATAATAGTGGAATAAGCTTTGAAAGGGTAAAACCATGGAAAGAAATTGTCTTTTGATGGGTTGGTTTTAGATCTTTAAGTAAAATACGGTTGGTTTGGCTTCTGCAGAGTTTCATGGGGAGAATCTGTGTGTATTAAACTCTCAGAGACCCTTTATTTTCTGCAGGATTTTTCCCCTTCTTACCATCAGATATCTTGTGCAGCTCATGCAGGTGGTGTCTAGTATTCCCTGCCTTATATTCCAAAGAGTAACGATAAACAGTGATCTGATTATGGTGAGAGGCGACTCCAGGACTAAGATGGATTTCAGGGACATTTTATTGATGTTTGTATCCTGCTTGGGAGTCACTGCACATAGGCGGGTGTTGCGGGCACTGTTTTTGACTCAGTTTTTCTACTTACGCACTTGAAAGGTCACATTTCATATTGTGTCCACATATCAGAAGGCTTTTTATTACATTTCACCACTTTGTGCCGGAAAAGCTTCCATATAGGCGCACCCTGGGAGGCCCATCCATTGTGATTCCCGCTCCATTTTTTCCCGCACACTTCACTGAACAGGATTCACATTATGCTAACTTTTCCTTTGTTGAGACATGGCTGCATTTTTTTTTTCTTCTTTTCAGCTCTGTGCATCTGGTGTTTGTGACATTTTAGTAATTTGTCATGTAGTGCTAATGTCTGACTCATAAGTCAGCCATGTAATAAACGCCTCCTTGTGTGCTTCCAAGGTCCTCACAGTGCATTCAAAGGAAATAAAGCAACATTCTTAGGGAGTCTTAGCTATAAAAAAAACCCTTTTGTACAAACTATGTGTTGTGATGAAGTTATTTGTACCACTATCTCACAATGAAGCCTTATCTCTATTGTATGTTGGGAGTACAATATTTAGACAAAGAGTGGAGGACAAAAAGGGGGAGACTTATTCCAGTATTACTTTTCTTCTCCTTTGACAAACCCCTCCCCCACTTCCTTTTACCATTTCCTCATATGAATGTCAAAATGTTGAAGGTTAATAATAAGCTAATTGTGAGCTAGGATGCTTTGATACAGGCTTCGCATTCATACGGCTCCACAACAACGCAGAGGGACATTTTATTTTGGATCCTGGCCATGGCTTTCCATTTCCTAATGTCCATGATTCGATTACACATCCATTAGTTCACTGGCAATCACGTCTTTGCCAATAGATCACAGTTTTCCGATGGGCTCTATAGTAGCGCCCCAGTATAGTATGTGCCTGATCCACTAATAAGACAGAACACACTTCAGGCATGCGATCTGAGGGCAGGTATTGTCTGGATTTGACAAGGCCATGCCATGTTCATTGAACTCCAAGTTGCATCTGCAGATTTTTGTCATACTGTGGAGATAAAAGTGGAACTGAAGCATGTTGAGCTCGCTTGATCTGTTCTCCTGCTTTTTTTTCAAGATGCTTTGAATCTAGATGGGAGAGAAAAAGAGTACACTCTGTGATCATTTGATTACAGCTGAAGCAATCAGTCCATTGTGAGCAAAAATACCAAAAATTCACAGACTAGCTTCTCAGAAATAAATATCTTATTTGGTTTTGTTGGTTTCTATTATAATAAACTGAGTATTTTAGGTTTTGAAGTTTTAATGCCAGGCACACTAAACCAACATCAAAGGACTGGTGATGACGAAGACCTCACATCACCTGTGTCTCAGCCAATGTCGAACCAGCAGGTACATTCTGCACCAGCATGAGAGGAAATAACTCCATAGCAGCAGGCGGCAGTAGTCTGTTTTTGTCATTCAAAAAGGGAAACCAGAAAACTGACAGGATGGATTCAAGACATTAGCCAGTTGGCACATTAACAACACAAACTGATGTCAAAAGAACAATGTCAAGGCGAGCAAAACCCAATTACGAAATGTTCCTGCTAAAGAGTTCAATGGCTAAAAAATGATTTTACCTAATATGACAAGTTTGTTTGATCTCTCTCCCTCCTGACTTAAGCAAATTGTTTACTGTCCTCACTTCTTTTTCCTCTTCTCCTGCACTGAGCTGAACTGCCAATCAGTGATTTGGGCTTCACCATCTCCGATGCTGATTCAACATACTAAATCGGCTAAAAAACAGCTGACAAGGGGCAAATAGTGCCAGTTGTGTGGGACACACCGCAAACACCAGGGCCGCAGATGCTCACAGACAGCCCGACACTGACCAACAGCCGACTGTCAGCTTGGTGTGTCAGGGCAGACAAATCACGACATTAACACAACTCAGCTGCGGTATATGATGGGGTTTTACTATCTCCTGACATTTTTACAGACCAGTCAATTAATCCTGAAAATAACTGCTGATTGATCAGTAGTGTCAGTGCTCATTAGCTGCAGCTGTGTTTGATGATGATAAGAGCTACTGACTTATCGAGGTCGGCAAAAATGATTGAGATCATGTCCATATGATATTGTCAGTTGTGTTTACATGTGTGTTTGTTTGTATAAGAATGTCACTAAAATTTTAGCCAACATGGCCAGAATAAACAGCAGGCTTTTCCCTAATATTTCAAGACTTGGATGCAGTGCCTAAGCCGAATGACCAGAAACAAATTATGTTGAGACATGTTTTGCCGTCATTTCTGGTCGAAAAGTTCATTCCTCTTTGAAAGGGTGCACTTATTATTATTATTATTATTATTATTATTATTATTATGATAATAGTAATGGCTTTATTAAGGGCACAGAAAAAGGTCCATAGTGTACCACATACAAAGAGACAACAAATACCCAACACTACATTATGCAAGTTGATATAAAAAGAAATTATTCAATAAGATGCATCCACAAACAAGCTGGAGAGCCAGTGGCCCCACAGTCTCAATGGAAACCTGACTGAGGTCAGCTCAGGGTAGGCCAAGACCTGGATGATGCCATTTTCTGAGACAGAGACTGCACATGTATCGATATATAAGATTTCATATGAAGGCAGGGCAGGTAGGCACACCAACATTTGCCGACATTTGGCTGGCACTACTCCATCATGGAGGTTTAAGAAGCAGTCTCATTCCATCATTATTATCATTATATATATCATTATTTGCGTGTTGCTCTTCCTATACAGTAGAAGTGCTGTAAGTGGACAGTATAAAGCGGTCTACAAAATGCTCTACAAAGAGCTATCTTCACATTAACTGATCACATACTGAATTTGCAAGCATTATTATGCTGTTATAATTATATCAGTGGCATAAAATTGTATCAAAATGGCAATAGTGTTTATCGCAATTATTTCTTGGATAATGTACCGCCCAACTATAATAGTTATCGTGATGGGCTTAATTAGGGCTGCGGCACAACATTTGTTTCATAAGCGAACCATCTGCCAATTACTTTCTGACTCTATTAATCACCTTTAGGTCAATAAAAGTGTCACAAAATAGTGAACAGATCACCATTTTAATTTCCTGGAGCCCAAGATGACACTTACAGATGACTTGTTTTATCAGACTAATGGTCCAAAACCTAAAAATATTCAGTTCACTGTCATATATGGAAAAGAAATACAGAAAGTCCTCACAGTTAAGCAGCTGAAACCAGTGAATGTTTTGCACTTTGCCTAAAAAATGACTGAAATTTTATAGTAATTGCTGTTTAATTTTCTGTCACCCACCTCACTGATTAATTGAGTAATTGTTTCGGCTCTGATGATAATTATTGCACCTTATTTGAAAACAGAAATTACATTTACTAAAATGTTTACCTACTGTGTATCAGGAGTTCTGACAAGAACTTAAACCACTTTTTGCAGGATTTACTTTGATGCCAGCCGTCGTTGTTGTTGTGTGTGAGGATATTCCACTCCGAAATAAAAGTCATGTCATATTCAGTCGAGCACATACTGTATCATGCAGCACTGAGAGGGGTGAGGACTCGGTTTGTCAACAGCATCTCAACACTAAGACCTCTGAGGTCTGCAGCTGACAGCGTAACAAGAAGGGGTTCCTGTTGGGTGCTTTTTTTCAGCTGCTTTGCAAACAATCCTCCACTCTGCACTACCTTTAGTTCCACTTTTTAAGGGGTATTATAGCTACACCTGCAAACTGAGATTTTCACCTTAGGGTTAGGATTGAGATGCAGCCTTAAGTGGTGCTTTTTTCTCCTGTCGTCTTGTTTTGGCCGTGAATCGCTAAAATCTCTGTCTTTGTGTTTTTCAGATATTCACGCGCTATGGAAAGTGCTACACTTTCAATTCAGGCCAAGATGGACGACCCCTCCTGGTGACGATGAAGGGTGGAATGGGCAACGGCCTGGAGCTGATGCTGGATATCCAGCAGGATGAATACTTGCCTGTGTGGGGAGAGACTGGTAAGCTCACCTGGAGTATACATCACACGAAACACCCCATTCCCATTTTTGAAGACCTCAGCTAAAAATCCACAAGATTGGTATTTCTGTTTACCCTTAAGCGAGGACTTTGAGTTGAAAAGAGATTTTTTTCAATCAATTGAACACTAAAGTGGCCAAAGTTATTTTCAGTGTTGGTGGAGGAAAAACTATCCCAGTGATAGATGCCTGATGGTCCGTGTTACACACTCAATGCAAGCGCTATTAATGCATTATAAATCCCTACATCCATTTAGTGTAGTGAACATGTGCGTACTTTAGACCAAATAGGTTAAAGACATGTTCTATCTTTAGCAATTTTATGCTAGGTTATGCACCTGAAATATGAAATATTCCCAACACTTTAATGAATTATGAGTGATGATCCTGAAAAACACACGCTATGATCATTTGAAATGCACCCGCCGTGCCCACGGGATGTTATCGACTAATCTGTATAAAGACAGATAGATATTGATCAGGAAAACTTTATTTCATTGTAATATAATTGCATCACTTGTCAGTTAGGCTTCACATCCACATGAATCAAACAGGAGCAGAGCCATTTGCCTGATACAAAATCAATGGAGGCTACAGGCTCTTCCATCCAGGGCCGACCCCTCATCAAGGCAGTCGAGAGTCGCACATCTCCGCGCCACTGCAGGAGACCCTGAAACTTTGATTTAAATGCGGCTGCATATGCTGCTGTGTGTTTATATCAATATTTTATATGCACCATGCGATGAATGTAAAGAGACAATTCAGTATGGTCACAGAAACACTGCACACGATCATCATTAAACATGAAACACAAAGCTGTGACTCTAATATTTAAATATAAAGCTGCATGTTCTCCAAGCCTAAATGATTTAATGATATTAATATGTAATGCTCTTTATGTAATATAATTAATGATTAAAGACTTTTGCAAGAGGGGATGTGGTGCAAACCTAAGGATGCAGCAACTACAGTTCATACGCAGTCATATACTTTATTCACTTTTCATTATTTAATTTATTTTTGCGTTATTTTATTGTTTATGTTATCATCATATTTTTCTATTAGTTGGTTGATTTTGTCATTAATGTCAAAATGATGCAGACTGGCCATTGATTATTCCTCTTATAACAACATTAAGTAGCTGTTTGTTTAATTTGGCTGGATGCCGTGCAATGCATAATGTGCCAGTTCAAACACCTGGGGCCTCATTTATCAAAGCATGTAAGTTCTGAACGTGTGCGTAGGAACTGTCCGTAAGAACAAGACGATTGGTATTTATCAAGCATGTACACGCACAGCTTCACACAATGAACAGTGATGAATCTAACTTGTTCATCCATGTTCTCCTTCAGGTGCCGGCTCATTTACATATAGACGTACACCAGGAATACCAAATATGGTCAACGTTTTCCTCTGGAAGACTTTGTAGCCTTAACAAAAGAGCTACTTGTTGTGGACAAAAGTAGCAAATTAACTTTCTCTCCATTACTGTTCTCGTAGCGTAGAATCTGAGATCAATACAGCTGTAAATGAAAAGTACACTGAACCATCCTGTTTTGTTTGACACCTCCACAAGAGGCTTGTCCAGAGATAAATGAATGAAGACACAGTATTGGGCAGGTGATTGACAGTTAAATAAAGACTTGCACAAAATAAACATTGGACACAAAAACACTTTAATATACACTGAACAGAAATGTAACTGCAACACTTTGGTTTTCGCTTTTTATATCGAAGATCTAGGACAAAGGACTTGTTTCTCTCAAATTTTGGTCCCAAATGTGTTAAAGTGTGTGTTCGTGAGCACTTCTCTTTTTCCAAGATAATCCATCCACCTGACAGGTGTGGCATATCAAGATGCTGATTAAACAGCATCATTACTACACAGGTGTACCTTGGGATGGTCACAATAAAGGCCACTCTAAAACGTACACTTGGATCACATGGGGCAATGCCACAGATGTTGCAAGCTTTGAGTGAGTGTGCCATTTGCATGCTGACTGCAGGCATGTCCACCAGAGCTGTTGCCCGTGCATTGAATGTTGATTTCACTACCATAAGCTGTCTCCAATGTCGTTTCTGTGAATCTGGCAGTACAGTCAATAGTCCTAACATCTGCAGACCCCATGTAACCACACCAGTACAGGACATCCACATCCAGGGTCCCCACCTGTAAGATCATCTGTGAGCAGCCAACGGGCAGCTGATGCAATAATTGCCTTGCAAAACCAAAGAATGTCTGCACAAACTGTCAGGGCGTTTCTTAATACCAGGTGTGACATATTAGAAGTGTTGTTCCGTACCTGAGTACACTCGCGTCATTATCTAGGCTATATGGCGTTTTTTTGTGCTACAGTGAAGAAATGGGCACCACAGACGGACTCTGCTGTACTGGGGTTTGTCATCAGCGGGGACCAGTGGAGTAGCGAGGCAAAGCTCTGCTCTGAGCTGGAGGAGGAACCGTTGCAGTGGGACACAGAGCTCTCTGCTGTCTCTACACGTTAACTGTACTTAAGACCATACACGGATTGACCAAAGTGTTCATACTCATCAAATAAACTACTTTGGGGTCAAGTGTTCTTCAATCCAGGCCGAGGTCCCTGATGATAGAAACTGCCTCAGGGAAGCTCATCTGCGTGACTGTCGTCCTCACCAGGGTCTTGACCTGACGACAGATCATCATCACAACCAACTTGAGTGGGCAACTGCTCACCATCGATGACGTCTGGCACTTTGGAGAAGTGTTCTCCTCACGAATGAATCCAGTGTGGACAGAAATTGCTTATCTGTAGCCCTATTCATGTGAAATGTATAGTTCAGAGTGTCTAATAAATAGTAAATGTCCTTATTAAAGATCAAACTGCACATTTTGGAGTGGCCTTTTATTGTGACCACCCCAAGGCACACCTGTGTAGTAATGATGCTGTTTAATCAACATCTTGATACGCCACACCTGTCAGGTGGATGGATTGTCTTGGCAAAAAAGAAGTGTTCACTAACACGGATTTTAACACATTTGTGTGCAAAATTTGAGAGAAATATGACTTTTGTGTGCATAAAAACATCGTAGATCTTTTATTTAAACCAATGAAAGAGTTGCATTTGTATTTTTTGTCAGTGTAAAAAATTGTTTGTAAATTAAATTAAATGCGCCTATTAAATATTGCCATTTTTAAGAGTTTCAGCAAAACAATGCTAATTTTGTTTAAATGAAACATCATCAACAGATCTTCTGGATGTCTTTTGCCTCCACAGGTGCTCAGTAATGGAGTATTAGCGTAACCAGTGGAAATAGAGTCATTAAAGGCATAATTGAACTCGGAAAGAAGTGATTACCTTGTCTCCTAAATAAAAATGTCTTCAGGAATGATGCCTCACAGAAAATAGCAAACATATTGATTAACTAGGGATCATGTGTAACAACAGCAAAACTACTGTATATCCAACCATCTATTTACAGACTCATGCAGTATAATCCAGGCCTCATTTATTCAGTGGTGGAGTCTGGATTTGAAGAGAACGTAGATAAGTTTCACCTTTAGATTTTAAACTGTGTTTGGGAAGCACTGAGCCTACGACTAGATAAATGAGACTTGGATTTTACTGCACGAGTTGTGTGAGAGTTTCTCAACGGATGTTATAGTTTTGCTGTTGTTAGAAGTGAACCCCATTAAATCAATAAATCAATATGTTCGTCATTTTCCGTGGAGGCATGAGAGAAAAACAGAGCTTTCTTCATAATTCAAGGTAGCACGGCATGACTAATTGATATACAGTACATCTGGTCATTTTGTAGGTGAAGTATTCCTTTAAGCACAAGGAAAAATTAATAAATCAGATCCTGTGTATAGAAATGAGTGTGTGCGTGGTTGAAGCACAAAACTGTGAGTGTGCGTGGTTGATAAATGAGGCCCCAGGTCTAAACAAGTAGCTGAGTATCCTGGATATTTCATCCATTTTTTATACCCACTTATCTCTGTCGGGGTTGCATGGGGCTGGAGCATATCCTAGCATGCATTATGTGAAAGGCAGGTTATTCCTAGGACGTGTCGTCAGTGTATGAGAGTGTTTGCCGAACACGTGTAGTTGCTCACTTCCACACATACAGGCAAGTTAGAGTTTTAACTTTGCATGACATGCGTGTTCAGGGAGGAAACAGGAGCAACCAGAGGAAACCCAGGCAAACATGAGGAGAACGTGCAAACTCCTCACAGTCGGTGTTAAACCCTTCATGCAGTGAGGCAACAGTTGCAGCCGCGGAGGGCCTCTGCTGATCAAACAGTACCTAGAGAGCTCAGCATGAGGCATAAAAAGAGAAATCCAGGAAAATGTGAGTGGGCAGGTGTGATGGTGTCGTTTGATAACATTTAAAATTAGCTTCTGTGCAGTCTGTAACTGATGATAAGCTGATATAAGCATATGATTTTCTTGTTAAAACCATAGCAACAGTATGTCTCCATGTTATATCGACTGTTTTTTAAAGGAACAGTGTGTAAGATATAGGGAGATTTAGAGGTGTAAAGCAGTGAGGATTGCAGACTGCAGCCAGCTGAAACTTGTCCTGGTTAGAATTCATTCAGTGTCCGTTGTTTAGGAAGTTTGCACCTTTATCCACAGAGGTCTCTTATTCTCCAAAACAGACAGACCAGTTGATTTAAAGTGGTAAAAACATTGAGTAAAGCAGCTTCATGTTACAAATCATTTTCCGTTTATGCTGTTTGGCATGTTGGAGACAAGCCTTCTCTGATAACTTAAGGTCCAGACGTTCAGAAAGGTTTTTACTGTGACTTCTTCCTCTCCCAAACAAATGAACCAGTTGATCAAAATCAGTAAAAACACCAATTAAAGCACTCTAATGTTAAAAAAATCTGTGTTTTTCTGACGCTGCTTGTTGCAGAGGGGCTGCTAACTATGGTGGCCAACATGAAAATACAAATTGCGCTATCCAGAGCCAGTGTTTGGTTTGGCTGTTTCAAGCAACTGTGGAAACATGGCAGTGCATTATGGTGATCTCCATAGACAAGGACATGCTCCCTATGTAGATATAAATGGCAACAAAAACCCAATTCTTATTTCCAGGTGATTACACACCAAAGAAAACATTCATTTTCTGTAACCACTTATCCTGTTGGGGTGGGCTGAAGCCTATCCCAGCTGACACTGGGCGAGAGGCGGGGTACACCCTGGACAGGTCACCAGACTATCACAGGGCTGACACATAGAGACAGACAACCATTCACACTCACATTCACACCTACGAACAATTTAGAGTCACCAATTAACCTGCATGTCTTGGGACTGTGGGAGGAAGCTGGAGCGCCTGGAGAAAACCCACGCTGACACGGAGTGAACACACAAACTCCACACAGAAGGGTGCCAAAAATACAAGTAAATACAGACAAGTTTAAATGTATTGAAAGTTTATAATTTTGATTAATTAATGTATTTTTATGTAGTATTTTGAATACTTGAATACCCAGTCAGACCTCGAGGGGAAATATTTTTCAGGCTTTTTAAAAATCTCTGTATTCTCCTTGGTGTTTGAGCAGTAGACGGAATAATATTTTACCATGTGTTTTGCCTGCTGGAGAGACAGTGGACATGAGCTGGGAGCTGTACAGCTGATCCATTGATCTGACGTTTATCCATCAACGCGAACGGAATCGTATCAGCTCAAAGCTGCTTTAATCGATTTCTTTTTCAAATCAAATGACTGAACTGTTGCATTATACTGTGCGCGCATCTGTTGGCTTGGAAAGAAAGAAAACATTTTTATTATATTAGAACACATTTCCGTCAATATACTCCCCTAAATCCTCCACACACTGGACCTTCAAGACATTTCCTTTGTAATTGTTGAATACCTGAAATTACTTCTCAACAAAACTAGGCACTGAAATCATTTCAAGGCAGCTTGTGCAGCGTCAAGTGTGATCAAGTTTGCATTTGGTTCCAAGGTTCAACCTGAATCATTATTCCAATTGTATGAGGATGACAGATGGCCATGACTTAAAGATGACATGCGCTTGTGCAAGCAGGAGCTTGGGCACTACTTATGTATATTTTGCTGCTCCAAGCCTCAAGCATTAGTCTTGGCAGCGACAGAAGATGGCTTTGTATGGCGTCTCAGAAGAGCAATGTGCAACAGTTAAAGTCTGTCGCTCTTTGTCGAAGCCCTCATGCTGAATTCCAGCCACATCCCTGAGCTCTTTAATTGAAAATAGTGAGAATGCCTGGCACTTAGAGAACGATGCCGAGTGACAAGCGGGGAGGAAAGGCGGCAGGAAACAGACGTCCTACTTTATCCCTGAGCCAACACTCAAAGGGACTAAATCTCTTGAATCCAGTCTGCCATTGCCATGATAAGCACTTCCAGGTCTTTGCGCGTGTGATAGAAATATGTTTGCACAAGTAAAGGCTTGAGTCACCATGTCATTGTGACGTTCCCCCGATCTCAGTATCAAAGAGGCCCATCTGCTTCATTTAAAATCTATACAGCAGAGTGCACTAGCGAAGGAAGCTGTCAGCTGTATTGATTTTCCTTTTATCCTCATCATCATTTATTTATTAATTTCTCCATTCACTTTCACGTCACCCCCTGCAGTAAATAAGACTCCTGTGGGGCTCGTATTGTCATCCACCGCTCTACTTAGGAAGTCCATCTTCTTTGTCCTTTCACTCCTCATTGCAGCTATTGTTAACTTCAGAAAAATCACAGTGTGTTTTGTCATCCCTGGAAGTCCATAGATGTAACTAATGAATAAGCAATTACTTTTTAGGATTGCATCTTTTCAGCTCAAGTAAGAATAGAAGTTAATGATATTTTATAATTTCCTGTGTTTATTTTTCTCAGATTCTTTTTTTGGATTTTGTTTCCTGCTTATTTTTCTCTCACTGGCTGAAAAATAATCCACTGCCGCAGAGCCTTTTCTCCATTTGATTAGTAACAACTGCTGCTGGATAGATCATGCAGGTCAATGTGTGCATACAAATCATCATCCCTGTTGTAAATGTCCTAACCTCTTTTTGTCAACAGACGAGACATCGTTTGAAGCAGGGATCAAAGTTCAGATCCACACCCAGGACGAGCCGCCGTTCATAGACCAGCTGGGCTTTGGAGTGGCGCCGGGGTTTCAGACCTTTGTCTCCTGTCAGGAACAACGGGTACGTCTTGGAAAAGATGACAGATCTCAAACACAGGAAACACAAGAACATGTCTCAGCACATTTTTTCAGGGAGAATCTGTACATTAAAGGGACAATTCACCCAAAATCAAAGGTACATGCTTTTCCTCTCACCTGTAGTGCTATTTATCAGTCTAGATTGTTTGGATGTGAGTTTCTGAGTGTTGAGATAGCGGCTGTAGAGATGTCTGCCTTCCCTTGAATTAATAGAACTAGATGGCACTCAGCTTGTGGTGCTCAAAGCACCAAAAAAAATAGATTTGAGAAACTCAGCAGCAATTTCTCTTCCTAGAAATCATGACCCAGTTACTCAAGATAATCCACAGACCTTGTTGTGAGCAGTTTCATGTAGGAACTATTTTCTCTCTACCAAACAACACCTGCCAACTGTGTCACCGTGCAGACTGAAGCGTGGATCGTTATGTGGATGAGAGGCTCATGCTTATGGCGGGATGTAAACATTAATGGTGTCCTCCTCAGCTTAGCTGTAACGTTAGCTAGCTCAGTGGTGCTAGGTGAGCTCGTGGTAGATGCAAGTTTACTTCTTTGCAGTGATACGGTTGGCAGATGTAGTTCAGTAGAAAGAAAATAGTTCCTACATGAAACTGCTCACACAAAGGTCTGTGAATTATCTTGAGCAACTGGGTCATGATTTCTGGAAAGAGAAATTGCTGTTGAGTTTCTCAAATGTATTTTTTTGGCTTTAAGCACCACAAGCCGAGTGCCATCTAGTTCCATTGTATTCAAGAACAGACCAATCTCTACTGCCGATAGCTCGGCAACTCAACCAACAGTCGATTGATAAATAACACGTAAGGAAAAACATGTATTTTTAATCTTGGAATGAACTGTTCCTTTATTTATGGCCTTCTAATTTAATTTCAAGGATTTCGTGTCTGTAAAATGAATAATCAAAACATTCAAAAGGATGGGAACCTAAAATGAGTCACTCCAGCTTTAGTAATTATGACACAAAGACCTTTATTTGTGTGGCTTTTTTCAAAACAGTGTTGCAAAGTGCTTCACCAAAACAAAACAGACTTACATAAATACAGCAGAAATTACAAGTTAAGAGTGTCGTGGCACAGAGGGTCTAATTGTTGCAGTAATCCAAGTTTTTAAAACTGATTTAAGGAAGTCACTGAGGTGGCAAGACGAATTTCAACAAGAGGGCTGTTTGGCGGCCCTGACAACAAATATCTTCTTTGGTTTTAAATCAGAATCATGGGAGTGCAAGCAGAGTTGTTGTTGCTGTGAGATCTGAGGTTAAGTACATGTGGACGCAAAAGCCCACATATGTATGCTGGAGCATGGACTGGTTTCAAGGTCAAATGATCAAATTCCTTTTAACAAATTGTGGTCAATAAAAGTGGGGCTGAATTACCTCATCAACTGACTAAGGTAACATTCACATTTCTGGTACTAGGCTTGGAAGGAGTCAGTCAAATGCATGATTTAATTTTGATGTGTTGGCAATACAAATATGTGAAGACAATATGTGTGTGCAGCTTTCCACGAATAATTCTTAATAGAATTTTTTATATTCATAGTAGTTGTTTTTGTTTTTGATTTTTTTTGTTTTGTTTTTGTGACTAATTGCCGACCCTCATTAACCACTTATCGACAAGTTACTATTTAAAAGGGGTAAAATCTTATTTCATTGTAGGGGTGTGCATAGTGTCTCTGTTTCTGTTGCCGGCTTTCATTCTTTCTCTGTTTGTCATGACACTACTGCTGCAGGAGTGCGAGCTTAGTGCTGGGAACGTTGAATCCACCCACCCCACCCACACAGAGTGACAGATGTAGATTGTTAGTGTCACACGGCTAATTTTACAGGTTTAACAACAAAATTGAGCTGCTGCGCTGTCGCTTTAAGTTTGTTGGGACTGTTTAACAGCTTAGTGTCTGTTGTTAGCAGCTGTTGCTGTGTTAGCTTGTGCTAACTGGGCAGACCAGAACTGACCGTTCTGTGTAACAGCAGCAACAGAGGTTTGCTGATCCTTTTCCACCAGCGAGGAGGATTGGTATCCATTGGACTGAAGGGATTGTCTTTTGAGTCCAGTTCAGACCAAAGATTCATTACGAGACAAGTTGAAACAGGCAACTACTTGCAATGCGCCGTTCTGCTACGTTCTGAATACCTGCCAGTTCACACCAATGCAATTAGATATAATGGTGTATCATATTGTGCCTTCGTTCTGATTTCCAGCTTTTCAGACTTATTTTGTGGCTGAATATAATTTGTAGCTTCTTTAAATATGAATGAAGATAGTGATATTGAGATACTGGCTACAGATGCATTTGTAGAAGTGATGAAACAGCGAAAAACAGAAACAAAACGAGAATCAGATGGACTGTATTCAGAATAAATACACCACAATAATATAAATTACCATTGCCAGTTAATCAGTCAATGAATGTGTGTGTGTTTATATGACGAAATGTCCCTAAATTTTAAGCACATACAGCGAACAGCAGCAGCGACCCACCATCCGACACCGGCACACGTGAGGGCTCGACATGGACAGAGCACCTGGCGCAGCAAGTGAACACGCTGTCTGTGGTCATTTTGGACATGTCCAGCGGACTTCACTACAAGCTGATGGGCTGTACAAACAGGTGATAAGCTTTACGTTCTAAAACCAGCCGCCAGCAATTTCACCAGCGGAGTTGCAGGTGACTACATTAGCCAGCTTGAGTCGAGCTCAGACGGCCAATTCACACCACTGCATCTTTTCTCTGCAACGTTCTAAAGCAGTTAAGTCTCGTCGCAAGTCATCGGTCTGAACTGGGCTTTATATAGGTGTGTTCTTCTGCCTCTGGGTGGTTAGCTTGTTGAGGGGTGCTGTAGTTGTCGAGAGGAGGAACATCATGGCATTGCCCTGGCAGCATAATACAACTCCAGTCTGAGCAACAGCAGACTCTGCTTTCTCATGATCCCCCCCAGAGCGCCATTATATTATAGTTAGCATATATTTTTGACTGTTTAACTGATAACAATCGGTCAAAGTTCTTGTTGTTGGTTAATGGTTAAAGGTTTAATTATTAATATCCGTAACCAACAGCCATGCTGCTAGTTTCTCTTCAAGTCCTGATATTATTTTCAAAATCACAACTGTTCTTGTCTTCAGAGTAGAGCTCACCTTGTCATTCTGCACATCACCTAACACTTAGTATCTGACACTGTTGTCAGATTTTCAATCGGCAAAAAGATGTTTCAATGTCAAATTCAGGTCTCACTCTGACAGTTTCAAATCTGATTGATTTTCCGTCCCAGATGTCTGACACAATCTGTTTGTGTTTACAAGGACGCTCAGAATTGGACTAGATATTGTCATGCAAACATTTTGCCTAATGTGAACAAACATCAGCTCATAACGGGGCAAATGCAATCTGTGATGTATTCTGGGATCATTGTGGTTGTTTCAGGGCTTTCAGCCTCATGTCATCCTGCGTGCCCCAGGTGACCCTGCCAGGGTTGATCAAGCCCTGGCCTGTGTCCCAGTACCACTCACTCTCTCCCGCTCGCTCCCCTTGATCCTCAGCCATCTGGAGGATCTTTCTGCCCCTGTCTGCCCCCCGTCACTCCCGGCAGACTTTACCGAACATTCACCAGCCAGTCGGTATCTCAATCATTTGAAATTTAAACAGTGAGCACAAGCTGTTCAGTTAGCAAGCTTATCAGAAACCCTCTCTGTGGGTTTAACAATGTCAAGGCAAATGGGACACACTCTGAATGTGTTTAAAGCTCCACTAGGAGATGGGGTTTTTTTTATGGAATTCAGACCTAATGACTCCCTGTCATCTGAAAATGTGGCTCGTGCTGAGACCATTGAGATTTATCACTCATCTCTCTGCTCTAACCCTCTGGTCCACACATAAAGTGCATGGTTCATTTTCTTTCTCTTCCTCCCTTACAATAATTCCCAAACATTAACCTGAAAATCAAACTGGTCATATAAATGCAGGTTACCACTAAAAATAGAATACTTTTTCCCACATACTCCACTATATTTAACTGACAGCTTTAGCTAATAGTTACTTTTCAGACTAGGGTTTTAAACATAACATTGCTTATGAAACACAGTGCATTGTTACAGATAAAACAAGTAATTCTCTACCTTTTATCTTATGACCCTTTACAACAAAAGCAGTGTCTATTCTGCCACCTATGTCACATTTCAGATGCTATGATCTTTTATCAGTTCAACCCAAAGTTATTTCCTCTTTAAACTCCTCAGGTGGTTTCCTTTAAATAAGTGTTCGAGGTCCAAAGCTGTTAAATTATCTGATATTTCACAAAAAAGAAGCAAAGATTACAGAGAAGTCCAACAATGAATACAAATCTGTGTAGTAGAGCTTTATTTTTCTTCTTTACTACCTCATTAATCATCTCTGACTAGTTAAAACTGGCTCCACAGTGAAATGCTGCTTACACATTGTTGCATCATTATCAACAAGCTAATAATGTAGTATATTATAATCAGGCACTGGAGGCTTTTTTTTTTTTTTCAGAACGACTCCTTTTAATTTTGATACTTTATGTGCAGTTTGTTGATGATACATCTGTACTTATACTTTAAGATTTTAAATGTAATGTAATGGAGTATTTTAGTTTAGTTATTTACACATACACATGTACAGAAAAAAGACAGTAGGAATTTTAAAAGTTTTAACACTGCAGGAGAGGTTAGAGGCTTATGGAGATGCCTCCCCTCTTAAATAACAATAATCATATTATTGCTGTCATTGTTCATTTTAGTCAAACCATACAGTTTGAAAACGAGGCGCGGCTCCAACTAGAAAACAATGTTTTGATGCATTGGATGTGCTGAATGTGCATATTAAGGCAGTACAGGAGGAGGTGCACATTAATAATCCTCCAGGACTGTGACATGGTCATGTTTAACCCAAACAATGTGTCATGTGACTGCAGTTGGTTCAGATCGAGGCGGGAACACGTTCTCACCACAAACAAACCGCACCAGAGTTCATTTGTAACCGGACCCAGACCAACTCTTCAAGAAGGTCTTAGTCTGGTTGTTTTGGTGCGCACCGGAGTACAATTGCTGTGTTCACACCTGCCCAAACAAACCGCACTTAGGGGGCAAATGAGTTTGATTGAACCAGACCAAACAGAGGAGGTGTGAAAGCACTCAGAGTCCTTAAATGGTTGTTGTGTTGAATCTAAGGCTCAGTATCAGTAGCACTGACTAAAATAACCCAGTACCAAGTTCAAACGAAACCTCTCCAGTCAAATGATACCTGCAAGAGAAAGAGAAAGAACTCTTGGATCTAATGCGATATGTGATTGGCCCACTACTACAGCAGCTACAACTCATATAGTCTGTGGTGTGGTGAAGTCGATCATGATGTGTTTTTGGTCGTTCAGTGCATTGAGATGCCACCAAAACAATCAAAGGTGTGGCTGTACTACATGTTACTCCGTTCACATAATGTGTATCAAAGGAAGTAGGAAAAAAGCTTTTAAATGAAGAACTCTATTGGTATTTGTATCCCTTTAAGCAGACCAGTAATATAACCTGTTATCAAAGTTTCTTAAACGATACTCAGCCCTAATTGGATCTGAAAACTTTTTATACCACAAAACAAAATGTTTCCTTAATCTGCGTGTTCGCAATCATCAGGTCACACTGTGTTTGTGCCTCAGTGATTGAGCCACCCAGGAGAGTAACATATTTGTCACTGCCCCTGTTCAAGGTTTTTATTGGCCCTTTGGGAGTTCAAATGAGGCGCCCCACATGGAAAGCAGTGCACTCTCAGCACTATGCTGTGTTCTGAAGGAGAAATGCTTTTGTTCCTCGACACAAAGGAGGTTAAAAACATAATTTTGGCTGGGAGTCAATCTTGTGTTTCACATAGAAAGCAAAAAGTCTGCCACACATCACTAACCTGACAGTTTTAAGGACAGTTAATTTTTAGGTTGAAATGGGTGTTTTGTTTGCTGGAAATTGAACGCTGAACCCTCAGTGACAACATTCCACATTCGTACCAGTTCTGCAACACAATTGACTGATTGTTCATGTTTGTGGATGCCTTAGTGACCTGGGGCCTTGGTGCAATTCTGATAGATACATAATTCAGGCCTTGAAAGGTGGGTCCATCAGCGTTCTTTTCATGTTTTTTTAAATGTTTTTTACAGCGCTAATCCCCCACAGAAGCACAGAAGCTCAACAATGTAGCCTACTGCTGTGGACACACTATTAGTTGGGTCCTGAAAGTCACAAAATAACACAAACTACCCGAACAGAGGCAGTGGTAACTGTGTTCTGCAAAATAAGATTACTGTTTCTGTCAAAGGAGTCTGGTGGCTGTGGACTGAAGCAGCAGCAAAAAGAATTTCAGCCTCCTCATAAAAGGAGCACCTAAAAAAAAAAAATCAACATCAGTTTAAGCATACGCTACATAAAGATTATTCTACTGCTTTAACTTACCCTTTCCAACAGGGAACTGAGGCTGTTATGTCGCTTTCTTTAATGCAGGGACGATTGCTTTGAGACAACAAGGGAGGCTGAACTTCCCCTAAAATTTCATAGAAGAAATGGTCAAATATGCACTATTGAATTTACATTAAAATAAGAATTTACATTGCATTAAACGTGCGCTAGGATGTGTTTAACATCACGACTATGATGTTCAAACATCAGCTGTTTATCACCAGTTTACAAACACGACCTCCCTGTCATACATTCTCGTGTCAGCATGGTGGACGCGGAGCCTCCAAGCATTCCTGTGAGACAGCGCTGAGCAGATTTTTTTCATGCAGCAAAGTGAGACAGTCATTCGATAAATGCGACAAAACCGTCACTTCCAGGGAGGCTCAGCTTCCTTGGGACCTAATGGAGCGGTAGGCGGGAGAGGACGCTCGGTGTCTGCATGATGATTGGAGGAATTGTCTAAAAGGCTGAACCCCTTTGTAATTGACAGCGCTTCACATTTCGACCTCAGTCCTATGAGTCTTCTGACAGAGTGCCGTCCAGGTTTGTAAACCCATCTGAAAATCTTTGAGGTGTGTTTTGCTGTGATTCTATGGCATGAGTGTGGTTGAAAAACGGCTTCAATTAAATGTTCCTTTTATAAGTTACTGCCTCGCTACAATATGACAAATTTTATGATGTAAACTTAAAGTGAGCTTCCCCTGTTTGAAAGACCAGCAGCTGCCACTGCTTTAAAGCCACCAGACTGCATTGACAGAAACAGTAATTTTACCTCACACACAGGAGTTGCTCCTCTACCACTGACTCGATCGTTTCGTTTGTTACTGTGTGACTTTCGGAACCGAACTAACATGGCGTCCACAGCAGTACATGGGTTTATATGTAGCAAAGACTTCACTCTGTAACCTACATCAGGTCACTTGGGGAAAAAAATTATAAGGGCTTGGAAAAAAACGCATTTTGAGGCTAAAACATACACACCAAGACCAACTGAAAAAAAATCTGTATAGTTATACTGCCGCTCACTCACAGAACATCTGATGATGGGTGCACACTCAAACACGCAGGACCCAGGGAGCCGTTTCAAGATTTTATTGCAGATAGGGTTCAGTGGTGGTTGTCAGATGATTTTTTCTATCACAAGGAATATTAAATGAAAATGTGTCTGCGTAATGTTAAACAATTATAATAATGGAAATAATATTAGTAAATTAGGTATCATTTAATGTCATTAATGCATCTGTTACGGTATTGCTCTCTTTCTTCTTTTAACAACAGTTTAAACTTCGAAATCTTAAACAATAACACAAAACAATCTGCTAACTTTAAATAATACATACAGGATTTGGTACAGGACATACAGAGTCACAGGCCTGAAGGGTGGAGTTCCATAATCTTGGGGAAGTGGTCTAGCCAGGAGTGCAGATGGGGTGGAGACTTGTGATTTAACATCAACATTTGAATTTCCAGTTTTAAATATATCAGGGACACTACTGGAAAGCTACAGAATGATATAAAAATCTCAGTAAAACAAACTAATGGAGCTGCCCTTAGTGACGACCCCTCCGCTCCACTAGGTGTGCCTGTTTTCCTGGCTGTTCTCAAGTTAAGTCAGAGGGTCATCATTAACCTCATGAACCACACCTGGGTTCAGTGTGCATAATGATATAAAAGCTCACCACTTTCCAACAGAATCCCTCTCTTTCCTCACGGCACAGCTGTCATCACTGATTACCGACGTTCACCTTTATTTGGTTGTTCATCATTATTTTGTAAATAAATAAACCATTTGTACACGCGTCTCCTCTACTATCATTGTTGCAGCCTCAGAGCCGGGTTGTAAAACATAATCATAGAAACACAAACTTTCCCAGTCAGCCTGTGGAAGTCTGTTTTGCTCAGTGAAACGAAGTGTATGTAGGTTATTGCTCTGTACTGTGAGTAATTCTGCGGGTGTGATGGCAAGCATACGGCCTGAAAAATCATATACTCTGGCCTTAATATGCTACAGAACCATGCATAATGAATGGAGGAGAGAACGGGATGGAATGGGAGCGATCTCAGTCCGTCCACGTCCACACTACAAGTGAGTGTGTTCCAGTGTCGGCGGGCTGCAGCAGGATTTTGCATGCTGGCAATGTCGCGTCTGCAGGAAACTGTCCCTCTTTGTTTTTCTCTATTTCTCACTAGCTCCCTCACTTTTTTCCTCTCCAGCAGTCATTACAATTCTTCTAATACAATTCCTCTCTTTAATATGACCCCCCCGCCCCCTCCTTTCTCTCTTTTTCTCTATTTACTTATTTCATTGGCTGGCACGCTCACTCTTCATTAATCTAATGCAGTTTGCTCACATTCATTCAACTGCCTGCTTCAGCAGTCCTGTAGTGTAAAACTGTCGGGGTCTATTCAGCCGGCCAAACTGTCACTCATCGTGATCCCACAAAAGAAAAATCTGCAATTTCTCCCTACTTAACATAAAGAGCAAAAAGAACAGAGTGTTTCTTCTCCGTCCTCCCCTTCTGCTGTCCGCAGGGTCTTGCTGACTCTCGCCTCTCCTTTTTTTCCCCCACCTCTCACCCTTTCGTTTGCTCTCTGTCTTACTCAGCTAACGAAGGGGGAATTGAGGTCATAATCTTTAACATGATTTGTTTTCTTCTTCATGGTCGTTAAACAGCGCGCTAACATGTCCCGAAATCTCTTACGCCAGATTCCCTTTTGTCCACACTTGCAGAATTAAGCTTTTGCAGAAGTTAAACCAATGGGAAGTAATGTTGCCACAAGGTGGTTTGGGATGGCTGAGCGGAGCTTTTGAAAATGCAGGGAAAAAAAGTGAAATAGCAGAACTCAGAGAATAAGAGAGCCATTACCCAGTCACAGAGCTTTTCCAATAGGTCTAACCCACGTGATGAGGTGAATAAAGACACAAGCACTCATTATTGATTACCACATTTTACCCAGCTCTGATGGTTTTTATGTTCTGTTTGACTTTGTGAGACGTCCTTGATGTGAAAATAAGCGGAGGAATCAGCATAATCTCCTGATTGAATTCTAGTCAGGGCTATCTGGTTTACGTGAGTGTGCCGTATTGTATGTGCATATGTATGTGTGAACACTGTATGTGCATGTTGTTGAACATTGCCTTGGGTTATTAGTAACCAAATCCAGTGTTCGAAACACACGGCTGCCTCTCACACTCCAGTACAGATTGTAAAAAGCAGGTCCCTAAATCATAACAGTGGCCTTTAATTTATTGCTGTGTGAGCACTCAGTGATGCACTATTTGAACTGATGAGACGGAAACACACAGGGGCTGTTTTATAGCTTCCTTCTGCATTTAATGCACCAAATTTTGACCTTTTTTTTCTAGGGCCGTTCAAATGTAAATGAATGTTGCCAATATTTTCATATGATATGTGCATCTCTGTTGGAGTGATTTCAGTTTACGTTTCCTCCATGAATAGTGTGCTGCAAGTATAAACAAGACTCACTGAGGCTTGTTTTGGAGTAGGAGGAATATATTTTTACATTTGTCCTACTTTATATATCCCAACGTCTACACTCATTCTTTTCTCAGTTATTTTCATCCAGTGGTTTGAATTTTTTCCACTCATTTTGAATCTTTAATGCTCAGATATTCTGATGACGGAGGGAATAGTGGTGCTCAGAGTGGTGATCTCTCCAGTGGTCAAGAAATATGCTGGTCATCGTCTCATCTTTACTCATATATATTTATTTTTCTTTTTAAGTGTTAGGAATGTGCTGGTTTCGTGAACTAGACTGCTGTTAGTTTTTGATGGTCTGTTTATATGCTTCATTTCTTGTTACCATTTGTTAAAATTAGTAGAAAGTTGTACAAAAAAAGTATACAAACACTTCACGAGTCAAAAGTTTTGTTGTGTCACATGTAGAAATGAAACAACTAATCGATTAGTCAGTCATTTTAATAGTTTTAACTAATTCTTTGAACATCAATGCCAAAGAAATGACTAGTATCATCTTACTTTATATGAATATTTATGAAGAACTTTCTGAAGGCCAAAACATGCCAGCAGCAAACAGCGCGTGTCAAAACAGCCGCCCCTTTTATTCTCTATGTAGCTCTTCCTCTCTGCTCCCATGACAGCTCGTGTCCTCTCCTCACCATGGATGTATAAAGAGAACTCTGTTGCTGTTGCTGTCTCTTGTGTGTGTTGAAGAATAATGAGGAGAGACTAGCTGTTGAGGTCAAGAAATATCACGAGCTATACAAACCCACAATCCTGTCATTATATTATAAAGACAGTGGCAAGAAGATATCGCTTGGTGAGACGTAGCTCTGGAGATTGTGGCTGTGTAGGTGAGAAATCATTATTGATCAGTGGGTGTCCACACATGATTTCAAGCGAATGCATAGGTGGAAGAGGTATAGATCTTTTAAGGAGTAATAACTGTGTGGTTTCCTGTTCACAAGCAACAGAGTAACATTTCCTGTTGGTGCTAGGGGCAGCACTCAACATGCATCATATGGTGCGCCCCAGCGTGGCAGCGCCGGTGTGTTTTCAGGTTAAGGGGGTTGTCATATTAGGTAGGGATGCATGTCAGCACATCATAGATATTGGCCGATATTGGCTTTAAAATGAAATATCGGAATCGGCCAACATACTTGTAATAATGGTACAAATCAGCCGAAATGAACAGCGCACGAAAGAGGAAGTCTTTGCTCGGATATCTGCTAGCTATGCTGGATCTCCTGAAATATTGACCATTGCCCCCCTGAGGTTTATTGTCATCATGTGATTATCGCTGGGTCCGAGACTGCATCTTGCTTGCTCAGTGTAATGTAATTTTAATTTAAGTTTATTTACTTTATTAATCCCCCTGAGGGGAAATTCAGTTTCCCCTCAGGGGAAACACAGGTCCGAAAGACACACACATGCACAAACAGGACCTATACATGCACAAGTGGAGAGATGTCAGAGTGAGGGGGCTGCCTTGGTCAGGCGCCCCGAGCGGTTGGGGGGTTCGGTGCCTTGCTCAAAAGCACCTCGGCAGTGCCCAGGAGGTGAACTGGTACCTCTCCAGCCACCAGTCCACGCTCCATATTTGGTCCAGACGGGGACTCGAGCAGGCGACCCTCAGGTTCCCAACCCAAGTCCCTATGGACTGAGCTACTGCCGCCCATTATGCAGGATAATATCGGCACATCATCGGTATCAGCCAATTTGGCTTTAAAATTAAATTTGAGAATCGTCAACATGCTTTTTCTTATTTTGCCCAACGAATGAATATTACACACATTTAAAGTATTGTATTGAAAAGTATTGAAAAGTATTGTATTTCATGTCTCCATCTGCTGGTGGGCCATCACGAAAAGAGTATGCATGCATTATATGATGTTAATTCCACTACAGAAGATTACTGATCACTAAAATTAGGTGGGCATGAAAGCAGGTATATCGATATTGGTATCTGTTATCTGTCAAATAAGTTGCTACATATCAGCATATCGGATACCGGCAAAAAATCCACTACCGTGCATCCATAATATTAGGTACAATTGATTTGTACTGTGCCGACTACAATTGCTTGCCCTCCACTCCCCGGCCACAAAGCTTTCGCATCAGTGACTTTGTTCCTTGCCTGAGTAAACTTGCATCATCATCTATGTGACATTTCATTGCTACAGTGTAGAAAAATGTGCCGTTCGTAAGATCCCAAGCCCACACTATGGAGTTAACCTTTACATTGTGCCTACTATTGTTTATATTTTGAAGACAATGTTAAGAAAGACTCTCTCGCCTGCCTTTCTACTTTTATCACCTATGGCTGGGCAATTCAAAGGATGAGCTCTGGGTGGGCCTTTGCAACTCTACTCACTGACTCCTGCTGGCACAGTTGGTTTTCACACCTGATGCAAACCATACCTGAGTACACATAGACAACACTAGAGACCACCGTTTCAAGTGGACCCAGTACACAGTGTTCACACTAATCAAACGAGCTGGACCTTGGGATCAAACATACTCAGATCTTTGCTAAGGTCAGCGATGGCCAGCAAGTGCAGAAGGAGAGCGTCATGTATCATGAAGGACCCCACACACTCGGCACACAAACTTTTCACCCCCTCTCCTCACGCAGGAGGCTGTGCAGCCTCAAAGCCAGAACTACGACACTCAAGTGCAGCTTCTTCCCAGAGGCTGTGAGGTTTATGAACTCTCTAGCTTAAAGTCTGTCCTTGGTACTGCTGCGACTGCGTGCGGCTTGTGATGCACTATTACGCACTTTAACATGGTGCTTGGGATTTTAACTGTTATATATATTATAGGCTTCTTAGGTGATTTAATTATTCATTGTAGATCTATCTTAAAATGTTATTTATTCTGTTCGCTGCTGGACCGAACGAATTACGTTCCCTCATGTTTTTAACATGTTGGAATGACAATAAACTGAATCTGAGTCTAAGGTCCCTGATGTGAAAGCCTCCTTTGTCCGCTTTTATACAGTTGTAGATAACTGAGGACCTATGGGGATTTTGACTCTTGGTTTTATGATTCAGTCAATTCGCATATGCCAAAGTGTTACATAGGAAATTGTGATTGTCGAGTTTTTATTTACAAAACAGTTAATAGAGGAAAAATATAAATATATATCAGTTACAAAATAATTGTTAGTTGCAGGCCTGCTCACGTGTAGATACAATATGTGCAGTGAGGTGCAATAAAGAGTAATCATCAAATAAGGAAAATTAATAGTTAGAAAATAAATATAAAGGATGCAAATTCTGAGATGAAAAAGATGCCTTTTGGTAAAAGTGTTAATTGGTACGATGTGAAAATGGGTTTTGTGATGTTTCAGTATATAAAACTACACAGTCACAGCTATAAAGCAAACCATACCATAAGATTTAATACACTCTGTGTGTGGCACTGCAAAGGATTCACAGCAGACAATGTGGTAAACAAGGCTGAGCATAAACAGAGGTCAGGATGGAGTTCAGCATCCAGAGGGCCTGAGGGAAGATTTTTCTTAGTCTCTTTGTGTTTGACTGACGGCTCGGTCTACATGTCCACATAAAGAGGATATTTTATTGCACAGTTTGCACAAGGGCGGTAGAAAATCTACATTGATGGTCAAAACAGAGGGGAAAAACGGCACCACACGTTGTCCTGCAGCAAAGCTGTTCAGAGAGTAAACTTCAACATCACAGCTCACAGCTGATCCTATTCAGCTCCTGCATGGAGAGTGGGCAGTACAATAAAAGCACAGAGGGAGACTGGGAATAGGAGAAGCGTAGGAGAGAAACTCCCACAGTAAGCACCACTATACACATGTATTCATCATGGAGAACAAGATTCATTCTCTGTGCCAAATACAATAAATGTGTAATGGCTTCTTATATAGATGTATTGACTGAAAGTACAAGGTCAAATGACTGCATTAACAGGGCACAGGACATGATGTGCAACAGACAATATGCTTTATAACTAAAGTGGTTCTGCACTGTTGCTTCTCTCTCTTTTGCAGCTGACATACCTGCCTCCACCGTGGGGAGACTGCAAGGCCACAGCAATGGACTCAGACTTCTTCAGCACTTACAGCATCACGGCCTGCCGGATCGACTGTGAGACGCGATATCTGGTGGAGAACTGCAACTGCAGGATGGTCCACATGCCCGGTAGGAGCTGAAAGGGCATCTCATTGCTGGATACAAATGCAGCGTGTCTACATTTATTCATGAAGATGAAGATGTTTTATTATCTGCTGTTGTTTGGAAGGGCTCTTATTTGAAATTTTGGTGACAAAAAGCAATTCTTAAAGAACAAAGTGCTTTTTGCCAGCAACCGCAGATGCATCAGATACTTTCACACTCCAGTGAATCGGAAAACTCAACTATTTTCACTTTGTGTTTGTGCAGTGATTACAGCTGGCATTCGCTGTCTACCTCCTACATTTAATCACCGCGTGGCATCTCTGATGGCAAATTGAAAAGGAGTTTGGCACAAAGGAAACATTCGAATTTGGCTCCCGTTAACCCACGCTCACCTGTCCAATAATTGTTAATGTCTCTCTCCCTCTCTCTTCAATCAGGGTCACTTTCAGCTCTGTGTTTGCCCATAGAGAGCCAGACGATCTGTCTGTGTAATAATCAGGATTAGCTGCTATCTTATAGTGATTGTGCAGTTGATTAATGTGAGTCTACAGAGAACTCCCCCAGCTAAAATCCTCTGCTCCTATTCATCTCTCCTATCTCCCTGTCATTGGAGTGATTTTTAAAGAGTAGGGAGAAAAATGCAGTGAATAATTGCAGCTGGGAAATAATTTCCTCTACATCTAGGACATGTCTTTTTCCTTTGTTTGGGAAGAGGGATGGCTCAACTGCCACCGGAGAGAAAGATGGAGAGGGTGACACGGACGAGGGTGACACAGACTGAAAGTGAAGACGGAGCGCGGCGACAGTACAAAACGTTAATGAAATCAATTACAAGATGAGATCACATTTGTGACGAATATCCAGTCCTGATAAGGCCGGTAATGACAGTCTGAGACAAAATTAATTATGAGCCCAGATCTCGTCATCCTTTGTGCTTCTTCGAAAACCCCTTCTTCTTCTCTTTCTCCCTCTTTTTGTTCACATTGAGAACATTGTGTTTATCCTGCCTGTCCTTAGGAGATGCCCCATACTGCACCCCGGAGCAGTACAAGGAGTGTGCAGATCCTGCCTTGGGTAAGTAGATAACCCACCATGCTGTGTGTGTGTGTGTGTGTGTGTGTGTGTGTGTGTGCGTGCGTGCACACTGCCCAGTGTGTATGTCCCACTGTTCAGAGCCCCCTGATCCATGCTGATAACAGATAATAGTGTTCCTTCAGCACTGATGGTAGCCATTCTCAAATAGTAAACCTCAGGCCTGGCGCTGAGGCTCTCCTTTTCACACTCTCCTGTCTCTCCATCAACTGATACCTTTCAGGCCTTTCATGTCTGTTGCTTGTTTTCTTATTGACTTGCAATCTCTGGCTCTTTCATGACACCGACTGTCTCTCTGACTCTGTCACTGTGTGCCTTATATCTTTTATATTTTTTTATAAGGGTCTCTAGGCTGTCTCCTCGCAGCATCTTTTCACAAGGTTTTCTTTGACGCCTTTCACTCTGCTGGCATTTTTGTTTGTCATCCGGAGGTGACGATAAATCTGTCTGTCCCAGCATCTTCTATCTTTCAATCTCTCTGTCCTTGTCTCTTGCTCTGTCTGTTTTTCAGACTTTCTCGTGGAGAGAGACAATGACTACTGCGTGTGCGAGACGCCGTGCAACATGACGCGCTATGGGAAAGAGATGTCCTTTGTCAAGATACCCAGCAAAGCGTCAGCCAAGTACCTCGCCAAGAAATTTAACAAGACAGAGCAGTACATATCGTAAGTCACATTTTTATGTCTTATTTATACAATGATGAGATATTTTTAGCATCACTTTTTAGTTTAGTTGTACACATTATCACTTTTTGTTCAGTGCAACCATCTTGTAACGCTACACAAGAAGCAGTTGAAAATTACATATAATAAATGGTAAATGGACCACACTTGTGTAGCTCTTTGTAAGTCTTCCGACCACTCAAAGCGCTTTTACACTACATGTCACATTCACCCATTCACACTCAGTCACACACTGGCAGCCAAGGCTACAATACAAGGTGCCAACTGTCACTCAGTAACCATTCACACGCACTCACACACCGATGATAATTCCGGGCATCGAACCATCAAACCCCGGATTAGTGGACAACCCATTCTACCTCTGAGGCACAGTTGCTAATCAAACTGTTACTTATGTGCACTTCTCTAGTTGTCATTAAAGAGCAGCCCTCACACATATACATGTTTTAAGACATGTAAAAATACTTTACTTTGATTAATAATTTGTGCGTGATATGATTTTTCCATTAAAAAAAAGTATTTAAAAAGTTTAAGTTCACTATGTTGTATATTTTAATAAAATGTATTTACTACTTCTCCCTTGTTCGTTTGGATTTCCATATTGGGGTTTTTTTCTGAAAGTACACTAGCCAAACGTATGAAAACAATGGATGTGTAATAAAGGAGAGACAGTGTGTATAAGCATGTTAAAAGCCATCCAGCCACGACAAAGACAGTTTGCAGTGGCCTGTACAATGACAGTAACATTATGTCATCATTTATTCTGAATCCGTTGCAGCTTGTTTTCATTGCACTTAGCCGCAATTACCTTTTACCGATACACAGACTATATTTATTTATAACTATTTATGTGTCCCGTTATTTGTATTCTATTTTCATTGCTTTTATCTTGGTTATTGCTTTGTCTCTTATTTGGCTTTGTAAAGCACTTTGCAACTGCGTTTTGAAAGGTGCCATATAAATACAGTTAATCATTATTATTGTTATTATTATAATTGCACTATTAAGTCCATTCTTAGGGTATGTGTCTGTTGGAGGCTTCAGGTTTTCACATCACCCTCATTTAGGCTGCATATTAAACCAATACTGGCTTCCAAACTAATTATGTTGTAACCAAATCATGCTCGTACGTACATGTCTCAACCTCTAGATTCAAAGTAAACACTGAACTTCAGCACATGAGCCTGAAAACAGTCTTTTAGTGTCAAACTCTGTGCTCCCATCATTCTGCACAGTGAAGCTGAAGTGACAACAAGCAAAACACATTTCTGAGTGTGAGACTTTTAGTGTTATATATTACCTTTTCTAATGCTGGGGAATAATTCAGAAATTCGATTGTTGTTAATTAACTTAGGGTAGAATCATATGAAGATAATATGATACTATCATGTCATGGTTTTGCATCTTATATTTCCAAACTGATGATTCCCAGCAAATTGGTGATGTTTAACATTGATTTGATCATTTTATATTTGATTTTGTGTACGTGTCATATTGTGATTTATAGGAAATCAATATTGGGAAAAAAAATATTTTACATAACATCATGATCTTGTTTTCAACCTTATCCCATAGGCTTACTTTAATTCATCATTGTCTTTTGCCTTTGTTTATGATTTTCTATATAATGTAACAACTCCAAGAGGAAACAAAGTTTTATTTCTTCTAGCCTTTGGTTGAAATTACAGAAATAATAAACCAAACCAGATTAGTACAAAAGTGGATTAAACCACATCTGACTATAAACACAATTAAAGCTGCACCGGAAAACTCTTGATACAGAATTTAAGTGTTTTCAGGTTGATTTCCCTTTCATCAGCTTGCTGGCTGCACAATAACTGTTGTAACCAGTTCACCTCCTCAAACGTGTATTTTTTTCATCGAGGTGAAGAAATAGAATAAGGAGCCTCCACTCAGTGCTTGAATTGATTAATCAGCCAAGTATGTACTGTTTCTTTGCCAAATCTAATGAAAAGATCAAAAGTAGTTCAAGGAAATGAGGAGAGGGTGCAATAATAGTTGAATCTTTTATCTATCATTCCCGGCGGGGCTGTTGAGGACAAGATAATTACACCATATGTAGTCAGAGTGCTGCAAAAACCTTTCGCTTCTCCCTGCTGAAAGTTTCATTTAATTCCCTGTGGATAGATGTGAGTCCATTCAGTTCATTTTTTGACTGGCCATATTTCCAAGCAGTGTCAATCTGATGAGTATTAGCTGGGAGTGTTCTGGTGTCTGGGCTGCAGTGTTTAGTGGTGTGAAACTGAAGTCTGTGACAGTGGACTGTCGTTCTATTGGGAACCACTAACACAGCGACAGACACAGAGAAACAGAGAGTGAGACACACAGCTTCATGAGCCATTAGACCACAGCTCTGATCAGATGTATTGCAGGTTACTTACTAGGCAGTGAGAGCACAGCAAGGTAGCATCATTCAAGCTGCAGGCCGACACCTCACACAGGTCAGCCTACAAATCAGGAGAAAAGCTCCAGGAATGTCACAATAACAAGATAAAAAAAACATCTGGATTAGTGATTCTCAACCAGGGGCACTTGCATCCCAGGGGGTAACTACTTCTGCAGCTGTCAGGGGATACGTGAAAAGACTATAGAGAAGCTCAGCTCAACGAGTCTCAACAGTTAGCTACAGTAAAAGCAAGATTGCCAACTCTCACGCATCTGGCATGAGTCTCACACTTTCAGGCTCTGTCTCACGCTGTCACGACACCAAGGCAAATCTTGCGCCAAAACACTGCAACAGCAGAGTTGAACAATCTTGTAATGTCAGGGCTTCCAGCTCTCACACATCGACTGTGAGAGACTCATGTAATTGACTCTTTTCACATGTAGCATGCAACACGTCCATTTTTTCAACCAGAGAAAAATAAATAATCGCTGATGTGATGGCTGATCACACAGCTGACTGATCTATCAACGCAGCCTGACAGCGCCGTGACAGAGGCAGACAAAGAGTGGAGCTTTTCCCTCACAGCACCAGAGTGTCTGAATTAACAAACAGTCAAATGTTCAGCAGTGGAAAGTGTCTTATGTAGACTTCTATAGACTATTTTGTTTTAGTTTCAATTTTCGTCAGACTTTAGATGGAATTAATAATAAATATAAGGAGGCATTGCTTCGTGTCTCCCTTTCACCTAGCCACTCTTACGTGTAATTTTTAAGGTACAATGAGCAAGTGTAATAACATAATCAGTATTTTTCATATCTAAACATCATAATAGATCCATAACTGTTTGGGCCCTTTCAGTTATGGCCCTGATGGTAAAGTCTGCCCCTGATTATTATGATCATTTTCTCATACAGCGTCCACCCAATTATTATGCTGTTCTCTGCACCCTCAATCTCACTCATCTAGTCTGAGACATCTATGTATATGTATACATATTCCAATTTTATCAGTCAGCCTGTACCATAGTTTATTACAGAGCAACATACTATAGTCAATGAAACCCTTATTGTCTTCCTTTTTTATTTCATAGATAATATCATTGGATTTTAATGATACTCTTTAATGATATTTTGACCACTGAACAGGAAATGACTCCGGTTTTCATTTCCAAAATCTGGTCACCTTAACATGTATACATTAAACAGATTTTCAAACTCTAGTCAATAATTGTTTAATAATAGCGGTTGTAAAATATTGTGTTTTTACTTAATACTAATACTAATTACTAACAACTACTAATATTTTTATCATCACAATTCATTGTTATTCTGGAAATTTAAAAAAAAATGTTTTTGAGGTACACATTTCAATTTTTCAATGATGATAATGTGTACTTTGGATAAATTGGGCTAGAGTGCATAAAAAAAAAGATGGCAACCCTGGTAAACGTATTGAATGCTTTATAAAAATACATGTATAGTTAGGTAAAAGTAATGGAGTTTTGGTTAAAATAATAATTAGCAAAAAGTAACCCAAATATGATATTTATATAATGTGTAATGCAGCCAGCTAAAAGTAAAGAATAAACAGCTGAAATAACCGAAAGTAGCCTTATAGATAAACAGTTAAAATAGTCACCGAACATTCAAAGTAATGGATAAACCATTGAGACAGTTGGCTAACATTAAAAGAAATAGATAAATAGTTGAATTTGTTAGCCAACATTTAAAGTAATGGATAAATTGTTGATAATGTTAGCTAACATTTAAAGTAATAGATAAACTGTTGATATTGTTAGCCAACATTTAAAGTAATGGATAAATTGTTGATATTGTTAGCTAACATTTAAAGTAATGGAGAAACTGTTGATATTGTTAGCCATCATTTAAAGTATTGGATAAATTGTTGATATTGTTAGCTAACATTTAAAGTAGTTGAGAAACTGTTGATATTGTTAGCCAGCATTTAAAGTAATCAAACTGTTGATATTGTCAGCTAACATTTAAAGTAATCAATAAACCATTGAAATTGTTAGCTAACATTTAAGGTAATGGATAAACTGTTGATATTGCTAGCTAACGTTTAACATAATGGATAAACTGTTGATATTGTTAGCTAACGTTTAACATAATGGATAAACTGTTGATATTGCTAGCTAACCTTTAACATAATGGATAAACTGTTGATATTGTCAGCTAACATTTAAAGTAATGGATAAACAGTTGATATTATTAGCTAACGTTTAAAGTAATGGATAACCAGTTGAAACTTTTAGCTACAGCTAATTTTAAAAGTATGGTTAGACGGTTGAAATAGTTAATGTTAGCTAAAAGTGTTGGATTCAGTTGAAAAATCCAACTTCTGCTGCTCAAAATAGTTATAGTTTACAAATGCAAACTCGATTAAAACTGAAAAAATTGAATTGAATTGATTAAACCATCTAATTAATAATAATAAATTAATCTAATTATTGTGCATTATCCACTTTTACATAAGTGTTAATGGTAAATAATGTTCAGTTTTACATTAATTCAAACAAACAAATACATTTGGGCTCTGACTCAAAGCAGGAAATGCTCAAATGTAATTTGTGTTGATGAAAGCTGCTTCGGTGAACCAGGTCCAGGGTCCTGGTGGTGTGCGTGCTGGCTCACTAGAGAGGCTTTCTGGGACATTTAATAGAACAGAGCTCTCATTAAAATTGTTTTTTCCACCTGTGCTTTCCTGCTGTGATAAGTTAAAATTTCTGCTGTGAAAAGCTTGTGTGAAAGGGCTGTGGGTGTTCGTCTGACATAAAAAGGCTGTGAACCACTGACCGCGATCACCTCACCAGGCGAGGAATTAAGTGTAGGATGATTGTTTTTCATGTTGTTTACTAAGGAGGTTTTATGTGCTTTTAATAGTGCAGTGCAGTCAAACAGCGGGAGCTGGAAGTGTAGCCTATCTCCCACAAACGAGCAGATGTGTGCTCATTTTGTGTTAGTACATCTCCATCTCTACATTATCAGCCACGATTTGCATTCAACCTAGCCCCCGGGTTTACCAGAGTTTCTTTCAAGACTGACAGATCATCACTTGTCTTGACTTAAATTTAAGTAATAAAACAGTGCACCAAGTACGAAAAGAGAAACTACAAAGTCGAGTTAGGTTTTTGATCTTAACCCCAGTGGGGTGTGAAGTCTGATTTGGGCCACAGAGAGGATATTCAGGAATCAAAATATTAGTCAGCTTTGCCCGGGGCCTTTAAAGTAATCCCCATTCTTTTTCATTCTGCTGAAGTCCTGAGTTTTAGACATTAACACAGCATGAAATCAAACAGCTGTCATAATTTCCCTTGTTCTCCTCAATGACCAGACCCACCAGGGGAAATTAACTAGTGACGGCAGGTTACGTGCTCAACTCGATGCATCGGCTCCGTTATCTGCAGGAAGTGGCAGGCTCACCAGTCAACTTAGCCGCCCGGGGACACTGATAAAGAAGGAGATATATATATATATATATATATATATATATATACATATATAACTGAGACATTTGAATATGTAACTTTAAGACAGTGTGCTTCTCTCTCTGTTTACAGTGATAACATTCTGGTTCTGGATATCTACTTTGAGGCGCTGAACTACGAAACCATTGAACAAAAGAAAGCCTACGAATTGGCAGGCCTTCTGGGTAAGGAAAGGGCTGTCAAGTGTTTTCATGGGAATAGATAATATGCAATATGCAACATGACAGATGCTTTTTATCCAAAGTGACAGTAACGCAAGCGCTTGCATTTTTATAATAGGTATTCAGGTCCCAGAAGACACAGAACTGTCTCTTTAATCTTTCGTGGCTTTTCAACTACTTCTTCTCCCCCAACATCTATGTTTTCTGTCACATTTCCCACCTTTCAGACCTTAATACAAATCAAAAAATATGTTTCAGAGCTGTTTCATGTGAGTGCACAGAGATGACATCCCTCTCTGTTTTGCATTAAGGTATAATTTGTGCTTTCCTTTTCTGCCCATCCAGGTGATATCGGAGGCCAGATGGGTCTCTTCATCGGAGCCAGCATCCTCACCATTCTCGAACTCTTTGACTATTTATATGAGGTGAAATATCTCTTTTTCAAATATCTCCCGTCCTTATTGGGAGCCTCTCACTCACACCCAGTGCAATATATTGTTTATGGAAATGTGTACTGCTCCAGTATTATTTGAATTACTTGCTGACAAAATGGGGTTTTTCACACAATTTTTACCATCCGCACAAGGACGTGTTTTAGCGAGCGTGACGAACGCTGTGTCCCTCACAATCACGCAGCCCATCTCTGTGCAACACACACACACACATCTCAGCAGCAGCAACTCTGAATACATTAACATTTTGGATGTATTATATTTTAGATTAGTCAGGATGTCGCTGTCCCTTCTCATTAGGCTAACTCTGTGTTCCATGCTCCCTCCATGCCTTTTCTTCTACCAGCAGGGTAGAGTGATTTTTCCCGTGTCTGTTCGTCTCGGAGGCGGACAGAGTGAAAAAAGCCGCACCTGCTCATGCGCAGGTTCAAGGGGGAAACATATTAATAGATGCATAACGTCAGTCTCTTTATTGAATTTCATTTTGCCTTATCCTTCAAACTCCAAAGCATGTTTGGGCTTGAACTATCACAAGACAGGAAAAAATAAAAAGAAGAAGAGTTTTTTGAATATTGTGTTTTGATCCCGAAAGGTCAGTAATGGGTGTCCTCGCCTATTTTCAGGTGATCAAGTACAAGCTGTGCCGATGCGTGAAGAAGAAACACAAAGGCCGCAACAACAATGACCGGGGAGCTGTGCTGAGCCTGGATGATGTGAAACGCCATGTCAGTAGGCTGCTGCTAAGTACTTTCACTGTGTCAGACTGCATTTCTTTGACAGGGGCACACTCTCTTCTTTGTCCTCACTGGTCTCAACCACAGCCGGAGTGAAGGAGGACGAAACGGAGGCGGCGGCGGTGGGGATAGTGGTGATGGGGAAGAGTAAAGACTTAGTGAAGAGATAGAAACAGGGGGAAGCTAGAGAGGGAAAGACTTGAGAGACAGGAAAGAGAGTGAAATGGTGATTGGGATGAGAGGGGGAGAAAATTGAGGGAGAGAGAGAAGTTGGAGAGCAGGAAGCGGCTTGAATTTAATCAAAGGCTGGTGGACGGGATCAGCAGGGACAGGCCAGAATTAGAGCTTTGGAAGGTGTGACAGCTCACTTATTTCCAAGTGTAAATGAAGCCAGTACACTTTAATTGTAAGTCTGAGCCTCGGCAGACAAAAAGGAGAGGGATGTGCTCCTCCACTGTTGTGCTCTCCTGCTGTACTTGATAGTCTTTCCATCCATCTTCATTATTTTCATCATTTTTTTTAAAAACTCCAGAGTATTTCTTAGGGATCTATTTCCTCTCTGGCCCGGCTTGTTGCTCATTCATGTTTTCCTGGGAGTTTGTGGCTTGAAGGTTTTCTCAAATGCGTTTTATTTTCTGTTTTACTCGAGGCGTGATGACTCCCCCTCTGCACGTTTGCCTCCCCTCTATCTCAATTCTTCCTCTCCCGCAGCTCATTTGTCTTCTCTGTCGTTATCCTCCTCTCTACTTTATCTCACTCGCCTTCTTTTGCTTTCTCTCTATCCTCATTTCTCTCTCAGGCTCCTTGCGAGAACCTGCGTACACCATCGACATATCCTGGCAACATGCTACCTCATCACCCGGGACAGGGCAACTTTGAAGACTTCACTTGCTGAGCAGACCCGGGTGGAGCAACGAAGTGCGTGTTATGCAACCAAAGCCAACCATACAACAAGAACTATCCAGCACGGGGAGTGTGAGGAACTGATACAAAGTCTAACAGAGGCACTTTTTACATAGAAAGGGAGTAAACCGGACAAATCATATACGACAAAGAACTGTCACCCGAGGCCAAGTGGAGAGGATTTCCCAAATATTTAAAAAAAACAAAAAAAAAAAAATCTGTCAATTTTCCGGAGAACATCTCATGCAGCACTCTAAACTCTTCTGTCTCTGTGTTTTCCTCTGGAATACTGCCGCAAAGGATGCTCGTGGAGGAGAACCTCGCCAACACGGACCTCTCTTTCAAAAGACAAAAAAATAAAATGTAAAAATAAACAAGGGAACATGTACAGCTATCTCACCATCGACAGCAGATCATAAAAAGAGCCCTCCATGCCTTTATATAACACAGCAGCAACAACAACACGATGGTTTCACACAACACTGGCCTGCTAGTGGGACAAATATTCATACTGCTTACACCACTGTACATGTAGCAACATCTGTAACTGTTGCAGCGCTCCATAGAACAACAGCTGGACTCTGTGTAGTTTGTACGAGAATGTATTTGTTCACGGTGGGTGTAGGTGGGTACGCAGGGAGATGTTCAGGCAGCTTGTGGTGGCAGTGGGTAGTGGTAGAGGTGCATCGTCTACCATTTGAAATGTACTGGTGATGATTTCAGGTCTCATCATGTAAATGCATGCTTGTACTTGTCCAGTGCATGTTATTCATTTCATTGTTTCAATTATAATTTTCTTTACATATATATATATATATATATATATATATATATACTGTATATATATAATATATATAAACTATATATACTGTATATATACTGCATATATAAAAAATTATAATTACCAAGTTTGCCTCAATGATATACAGTAAAGGGAGATCATACATTCAATATATTTCTGTGTGTGTGTGTGTGTGTGTGTGAGAACGTATGTGCACTTGTACTTGCCACATAGTGGGGACCGAAACACGTTTTTAACCAACACGGTGAGGACATCTTTGAAAAGTGAGGACATTTTGGGCAGTCCTCACTTCTTCAAAAGCCCATTTGAGGGTTAAGACCATAGACTGTATAAAATAATAGACACAGCTACCGTGACATCGTACGTTGGTTTGTGGACTCCCATTTTGAAGCCTCAAGTTTGGCATTTCAGCCGTCACAATCTTGTTTTTTCTTATATGGAGCCAGAGGTGACGATATCTGGATGAGAGGGGATGAGAGGAGTTAGGAGAATGGGGGAAATAATTAGCTATTGAGACCAAAACCATTTTTGTACCAGGCTGTAAACATGTTCATTTCTGCTCTCAAGTTAGAAATTTTAACACAGGGGTCTATGGGAATTGACTGCCTTCTGGAGCCAGCCTCAAGTGGCCATTCAAGGAGCTGCAGTTTTTGGCACTTCCACGTTGGCTTCATTTTTCAGCCCCAGAGGTTGCCGCTTCGTTGAGGCTTGTTTTTAAGGCTCAGCTTAGAATTGGGTTTAGGTTAGGGTAAGGGTTTCGATTAGGCATTTAGTTGTAATGGTAAAGGTAAGGGGCTAGGGAAAGCATTGTGTCAATGAATGTCCTCACAAAGATAGAAGTACAGGGATGTGTGTGAAAGTGTGTGGGCTCACATGCCCTCATCAGTACCCACACAGGTTTGTTGACTGTGCAGCGGATGAGCGAGCTACACCTAATTTCATATCTCATCCGTTTGTTTTTTTCATTTCCACATGTGCCCGACGAGTCGAGGAGTCTTTATTCAACTTCATTAAACTCTTATCTCGACTGCAGGACGAGGGTAGGTGGGTCTTTTTTTCAGGAGTTGATTGCTGAAATCCTTGGAGTTTTGTGGGGTTGTTAAAAAAAATTTCTGTATCTGTGTTCTAGTTGCAAAAGTCTTATCAAAGCACAATACCGCCAGTATGTAGAGGTGATGTAAAAGAAAACGTAATATTCTTCTTGATATATTGTCATATTATTAATATCGTGTTGATCCAACTATTTTCGGTTGTTTTTTTTTTTTCTTTCTTTCTTTCATATAAAACATACTCGATATTGCCTGATAATCCTGTCTCCATCTTCCAGGCAAAAGGCTGGTCTATTTAGTTATCAAAGCATAAATAAAATGTAAATATCATTTTTGAAAATTGTTATTCTTCTGAGGTTTTATTCTTATCAGTAAATTCCCTCTCTGAAGCCTTTATTTGTCCGTTCGGTTGAACGAGTAAACAGAGGGAAAGCAATGTATTTTTCAACTCCAGATACTGTGCAAATGTTCATTTTTAATCGCAAGTAGCTCTCAGAAAATCTGATTAGGCATTCTGCTCTTCATCTATGGCATTTTTGCTATCTCCATTTTCTCTAATCAACATTTTATCTTGTGTTTTGCTCCATACAACATTTTTGCGGAATTAAATCAGCATTGAGCATTAAGGGTTTGGGGGGAGGCAGGAGCCTGGTATTAAACTAGATATTACTTATCTACTTCAGCCATTCATTTGCATTGCAGTTTTACGGCTGAAAGCCACAACATTGGTGTTTTTGAGCTCCATACGCTTGAAATGTAATTACAGTTTCTGCTGCTGTATGACAAAAGGATGGATGAGAAATATCCTGCACAGCCAATACAACTTTTATCAAGATTGTCAGTCAGCCAGCAGCCACACATTCTGGACGGCTCCTTCTCTCGTACTCTACTGTACATCTGGTGCTGCCAGCTGCCACACTTGTATTAGAAAAGCGGCTTGGTGATGCATGACTCTGTGAATATTAGAGCCCAGTTATGCGCCCTTAAACATGGTCTGCCTTGAAATCATGTTTATTGCTCAGTCGGCTGCTCACCAGTCCACTGCTACCAGACACCAAGGGTTACTCTAGGACAGGAAGTTTACTTTTACCTAATGATTTTTTCATGATTTCTTTTAGCGGGGAAACCAAACATCAACATTGTTCATCAAATGTGAGCGTGCATTCATTTTTTATTATTCAGAGGAGAAACCTCAGCTGGTAACCACGCATTAATATACAAGCGTTAAAGCTCCCGGGAACCAGCTTCAACATCTGATGAAGATTTTTCCTGTTTTGAATGTCTGAAACATGATGTTGCCCCCTGATGGTTTTATTATTTTCTGTTGTACCTGCCAAGAAGACAAATTAATCAAGAAATAAAAGACGATGCTGTTCATTTCCTGCTGGCATTTGTGTCTTTGTCTGAGCGACAGTCCTGTGACTCAGAAGATTGCAGGGGAGGGTCAGAATACAGGAGAGCTGCCTGCCAGTGACAGAAATCCTGCAAAAGATGCTTGCTGCATCCTGATAAGGCTCCGGGGCAAAGCAGGTGGGGGTGTGTGGGAGGTGGCAATACCAGCGGGAGTTCAGACAAACTAAAAATCTCTCCAAAAATTAGGTTACATTAGGAACCATTTCCTGCAGGCTTGCAGTCCTAATTCAGTTTTACATGTTGTTAGTGGATCCAGAAATCTTGGCACCCCCATGTCTCCTAACTGAATGAGGTTAAATCATTATTTGCCCTCATTCAGCTCCCAATATAAAGATCAGAGATGACTGCTCCCTCCTTGCTTCCACTTTGTTGGTTGACACGCAGCCAATCTGAGGACACTATAAGAGAAAGATGTTACTGGGATCTATCCCAAACTGCCTGCCCTTCCTAAATGGCTGTAACACCCTCAGCTAATCACCCCCAGACAGCTGGATGTGATGTAGAGGGCTTCGGTTTTAATGCGAGGAACTTTTAATGCTTGTTGTTGTATTTTAATGAGACTTGTCGTGCCCTTGTTTTTCACCCACAACTGTCAGTTTAATCATGCTGTCACTGAACACACACTCAGTCTCTAAATCTTTTCACATCAGAGGTAATTTTCCTCCTAATCCTATTATCACATCTTGTTATCTACATCAACAAGGAGATTATACAGTCTTGTTTTACAGTTCCTTAATGTAGTGCACAGTGTTGTGTCATTTTTAAAAACTATATTAACACACACATACACACACTGAAAGTCACTGGTTAAAACCTTGTTCAGTTTGGTGTCAATATACTGTAACATTGATGCAATACTGGGTGAACTTCACCCAGTAACAAAGAGTTGTTTTGAGCCAGTGTTAATGTTATTTTTGGTACCACGTTACTTGGAGTGTTGTGCATAAGACTGACATGACACCTACGTAACTGTGACACAAAACCTGTCATGAACATGAAGGATGATGTTTAACATGAACATGTTTATGATTGTTGTCATTAAGTGTCAGTCAGTTATGTCATTTTTAATGCAAAGTTTGACATTGTTTTAACACTAGAATGGCCAGGGGGTCTTTTTAAATAGATAGATGTGCTCTTTGAGGATGAGTCATAGATATCTGAAGTTGAGATGTGGGACTAGCTATCTGCCATCAGAACCCTGGGCCTCTTTCATGCTGTCAGCTCTTTGTCCTCAGATGAGGAGTCCTCCTCAGATGAAAATGACGGCTCAATTATCTCACCCTCATTTGATTCTAACTCATCTATGGTCTGGAGCTTAACCAGAGCTTCCTCTACATCCACCCGTCTGTACTGGAAACCTCTAATTACTAATCTATAGCCAATCCATGTCTATAGCTAATATTATATTAGCCTCTAATATCACAAATTCTAAACAACTGCACGGATGGGGCATTTGCACCACTGATCCGGTTGCTTAGCAATACCAGCAGTCACTGACATTAAGCTGTCAGTGCTCCACAGCACGGTTGGAGGTAAAAATAATATATATTTTTTTCTTTTTGTCCCACAACCCCCAAATTCAGTCCATGAATAATATCACAACTTGAGGAAAAGGAAATGTAGGAAGGAAAATTAGAAATGTAGGGGGTTTTATTTTAGAGTTACATGTATTTGAAAATGTGAGAAAGTTAAAAATGACCCCCTTGGTGCGTCTAGTGTTAAATGCTTTATTCCATCTGTCACAACACAGACATCTAAAACAATGTCAGCTGCATTAAAAATTACATAACTGACTGAATGATACTTGTCATGAACACCCCTTAAAGCTACTCTTACCTTTCTTGCATTTCACACAGCACTTGGAAAAAATTTGAACATCCACAACTCCCGCCTCCCTCCAAAGTCTCATCCTCCTCCTCCTGCAACTCCACCTCCCTCCAAAGGCCTACTCCCCCCTCCTCCATTACGTCCTCATTACGTCTATGATAGACGATGATAGACGTAACCGTTGGCAAGGTAACGTCTCTCTCTCTCTCTCTCTCTCTCTCTCTCTGTGTTTCATGCCTTGCCCCACATGCGTCCTCCTCCCTCCAGAGTCCAGCTCCTCCCACCTCTCCGCCACCACCAGCACCATCAATGGATAGAAAAGGGCACAAGCCCTGAACTATCCCACCAGGTACAAGCCATCGTATCGTATCGTATAGGTAACGTTAGATACACAGAAGAGGAGAGCGAGCGTAACATTACAACCAAGACAGTCAAACACAACCCCGGAGTTTTAAAACTCAACCGGAGTCAGTGATGACTGATGAGTTTTAGAATAAGGTTACAGTGCTAACGTTAGATAACAGCGTTAACGTTACTAGTAAGTGGAAACACACAAGGAAGATAACGTTAATGTTTCAGAGGCTACACTACAGTAGGCTAACATTAACCCAAATACTGACCCAAAAATTTGTGATTTTTAGGATGTGTCAGATGCCTTGATATTATTGGATCTATACTGTACGGAAATGAATTGAAGCTCCAGCCTAACTGCAGGCTCTCACTCCTGCCGGCATGTCAGATGAGTCATGTTTCTGGTATAAATTTATCCTGTCAGATCTCTCAGTGCAATTAGGATGCTCAGCCGTTCGTCATAGATAAGGCTGCAGCTCGGCTCCTCTGGGCTCCACTTTACATTCTGCTCGTTAAGAGGATTGATAATTACAGCGCAGTCAAGTTTCTCAGCTCTGAGAGACGCTGTATTATATTTCAGACTTGAGTCCGCCCGATTTGTCCTTTCATTTGTTTAAAGTATGAGCCCTTATTGTTCAATATCTAGGCTGTCAGCGAGCTCGGAGAGGATAAACCTAATCACCTGCCATCTCACACACACGGGATGTAAAATCCTCTCTGGAGATTTGGATCACAATGGAGCAAATCTGATACTTTTCTGTCCTGTGAATGAGGATTTCACTACACCTTGCTCCAAGGAAAACATAATGTATGCCCCCTCCTCCCTCTCTTTCATGCACTCACACAAACACACACACTCTGATCAAACACAAGCAGGCTATCCAAACAGATGGGATGCCATGTTTTGTACTGTTGTAGCTCCATGCTAATTGGAGGGAAGTGTAATGACATCAAAGTTTGGAAACAAGAAAGCGTTTGAGTCTGTTGCTGACTTACAGGACGCCAGCCGCTGCGCTCTTAAACTTGTTGTTTACTTGTTAATTTAACTGCCACTTCAGGGGTTCAACAGCCTCTCTGCGGAGATGAAACATAAAAATGATGACATGCACTCAAAGGAGGTCAGCCATAGTTTCAGGTCAACAACCATCCAGCGTGGAGGTGCTGCAGTTGTCATTCTGATCAGCTTACAATGAAGAAGGGAGCTAATTTGCTAATTTATGAGCCCCTGCTGTGATGAAAGAAACTACAATGTCTGATTTCTGTGATATCTCAAACTGAGAGTTGAAATTCAGTGGGAGTACATCTGACTTTCAAGGCAGTCAAGTTAATAAAATAAAAGCTCCAAATGTTCAAAGAACAGTGTTCCTCCTATCAGGCATTTGGGCTGTATATTTAGTGATTTTTAGCATTGAATAAAACAGAATTGCTGCAATGTATTTACCTTTTTAAAACCATACTACAAAGGTCAAAATTAACTTAGGAATATCCAGAGGTTCACATTCTGACACACTTCTCTGTGTGCGCTCCACATGCTGTTTGCACTCGGTTTTTATCCAGGTCGCAGTGTCAGACAGAACGATGAGCTGCCTGACATTACAAACAAAAGGAAGTTCAGCTTCTTGGTACTCCTCTGACAAACACAGAGAGGGTTGTTTGGTTTGGGTTTGCTGCACAACACAACAACACATTTTTATCAGTCAGTGAACAGACCAGTTTACAGACTGTGGACATATTTGCCGTATACTAAAAGAAAAACTGTTTTTTTAATGCAGTAGTGAACCTGTTGCCACTGTCACATGTGTAACATAATTTGACATCAGAGTTGGGTATTAAACAAAATTAGGATAATGAGGGTTTGTTTAATTGGATAGTTTCATTTTTTTAGTTTGATTGCTTGTCAAATATATGTTTGTTTTGTTTTCAATTAAAGGCCTGTGGATACTATTGTTTTAATTACAATAATATTTTTATAATTTAGTCATGTTTGACCTACATTTTGTCTCAATGTCGTGATTTTGAAAAATTGCTTGCTTCAGATTAAATACATATGGCAGAGCAAAAGATAAAATATAGGGTGATGTCAGGCAATGTGGGGCACTTTTTGGTAGAAACCCCCCTAAAACTGAATAATACCTTAAGTGTGACCTTTATAACTTGTTATGGATCTCTGCTACATTTCTATAAAGATAATGTGTTGCCAAGTAAAATAATTTCGAAACTTTGGACCTTTAAACACATCGAGAACCCTTCCTCACTCCAATGACCTGTTCAGGTAAAATGGGACAGCCATGTTTGTATGATTTGTAAATGATTAAATCCATTTATCAGTTTGGTTGTTAATTCATTAAATCATTCATGTAACCCTGGTTATTTAGCAAAAGATCATCCAACTTTTTAGCCATGCTTTCCCTGTTCTTTTGCTGCCTGTTTCCCTGGTGTCATACTGTTTACAATGAGCGTGTGTTTGTGTGTGTGTAACAATGATGACTAATTCTGCACTGTTGTGGCTGACACATGGACTCTCTGAATCATCCTCAATACTTTTCAAGTTATAAAAATAGTTAAAATGACTGTAATATTACAGGATGGCACACAGTTGCATAAGTCAGGATTTTATGGAACTTGGTAGCCTAAAAATACGTTGGCTTCACTTCAGTAAAATGTCCTATTTTAGCTTAATTCTTTGTCTCATGCTCTAAGTACTCACTCAAAACACGTTCCCATGAATCAAACATTAAAAAACATGCAGCACTCTAAAACTAGTTTTGTTGTTATAGCCTTAGTTTCTAGCTGCAGCACTCTTATTACTAAAAAGAGAAAATCAACACACCACATGGGTTTCCTTGCAAGTTCTGGGACCAGTTGATTTTTTGAGTCATTGCTCTGCCCATCCTAGCTATCTCAGACAAATCAAATTGATTGTTTTATGTAAAGCAGGGATGACATTTTTCTGTGGGCTGACATCGAAGTTAGTGTCACCGTGTTCCCTTGTCAAAAAGCCAGTGGGATTTTTCCACTAGATTTTGAAATATTGCAGAAAATAAGCCCACAAATAAACACAAAGCAATTTCATCTTCACAAATGAACACTGCTTTTATGATTTGTGAAGCCCAAATGCAATCACCAGATGTACAAAGCCAACATTGCTCCCCACATATAAAACAACACCACTACGGTTGTATGATTTGCGATTCCTACCACAGCATGGTCGGCATGATGACTTTCTGTAATCTCATTTAGCAACTTGTTAGCAAACACCTTTTTTTAAGACACATGAAAGCTTCAAAATTCAGTGGGTATTACAGACGCATTTTATGTCATAGAACAAAACATGAAGGTCTCTTAAGCTTGTGTTAACCACAGACCTTATTTCAGTCATCGAACCAAAAACACATTAAAATTACTCATTGACTTTGAGACGAGGGAACGGGGAGCAAAAGTGCTATTTAATTTCTGGGTTTTGGACTCATTCCTGGAGCACTTTATTTGTAGCAACAACTCAATGACATGTCTGGTGACTGGCTGCTAATGTTTAAACAGCCCAAGATGCAAAACCTTATTTGTCCCACATTACCTGACTTCACCCTCCTATGCATAGTGTATACATATACATGTGCATATAAACATAGTCATAAAGTGGCAATGTAAATCATGTATGGTGACTAAGTTTGAGTTTGTCAATCATTTATTCTGTTACTCATCTTTGATTGTTCATTTTTAATTCAGTTTACTCTGTCATTTATCACAAATGTTCTGTGCTTTATATTCTGTAAGTTATTATATCTCAGAATAGTCATACTTACTTATGGGTTTGACATTGTTTTAACTGCTGTAGATTATTTATTTATTTATTTTTACATCTTTAGATATGACTTGCAGTAGCGTTTTGCTGCAGTACCGCAGCCGTCCAGCAGGGGCCGCACACCACCACCCTAAACTCTGTTCTCGCTCTCGCGGTAGCTCCGTGCCTCCACCGGCGGCGACATTCAGAGAGGAGATGGCGGCCAGAGGGGGGTTTCAGTCGGCACCGACGGGAGGTGGTGGCGGAGCAATGGGACCTGGACCACCGGTACCAGGCGCAGGACCAGGCATGGGCCCTGGGACTCCCTCTGGACGTATGGGGCCGTCGTCGGCTGCGCAGAACCACATGTACCGCTCCCCGATGCCCGGGCCTGGGTACCCGGTGAGATATCACTCCATCTTTGCTGCTGACGCGTTAGCCAGTCCGCTAGAACAAAGCCTCTTACCGCTGCTTTGTCACTGGGGGCTAACGTTAACCACCGACACCGGTGCGGGCCACAGCTCACTACAGCCGGGAGCCCCGCCGAAAAGTTCCCACCCGTCAGAAACGTTTTAACCGAGCACTTCGAGTGACTACCGGAGTTTGTTTGTTGTTTGAATTTGCTAACCCTCCCGCCCGCTAACGTTTAGGTTAGCTAGTTAGTCACGGTAGCCAATTAGCTTAGCATGCTAACGTTGCTAGCTGTTAACTGTGTTTCTCTTAGTTTGCTCGCTAAATAACACCGTTACCTCATTAAGTAGTTTTTAAAGACCGCGATAAAGGTGGCCTGTAATGTTAAACATCGTACTTTACAAAGTTTAAGCTTTGGTTATATTCAAAAGTTGGCTTTACGGTGCAGTAACGTTAAAGTGCCTGGTGGTCTTTGAATGAACTGGCTGCAGTTTGTATCACTGCAGATTCTCACGTTGAAGAGGAGACTCAAACCAGGACCCGACTGCACCCTTTGTGTTCGGCTGTTTGTTGCATGCCAGCTGGTGTTTTCCACCCTGCAGAGGCAACAGCAGCGCCTGCCTTTAGTACAGTCCCACCTGGTTGGTAAAAGTGTTACACAACAAGTTAAGTGGACCCAGGTGGTCACTAAACAGACACTCAGGCATTTCTAGTGTGGTGAAAACATGCATTCAGTGTTTATCCATTCGTATCAGGAGTGTAAACTTGTTCATAGGCATAATGTGGTATTTCAATGATGATATAAGTCCAAATTTGAGATCATATTAAGTTATAGCTCGCCATGGAGGATGTGGCCAACAAGCACAATACATTGGAAACGTGATACACTGAGAGGTCTGCCACTGTCATCAAACTAGGGCTGCATCCAACAGTTATTTGCATTAACTAATAATCTGTTTATTGTTTTATCCATTAAGTGTTTGGCCTTCAAAATGTTTGAAAATGGTGACTAATGCTCATCTCCCCTATCCTAAAGCCACAATTGATCTTAGCAGATGCTGAAACACACAGACACACAAAATACTCTTACTAGAAACAGGTATAAATTAACAATGAACACAAACAAAAGTCAGCCATAATTTTGTACCCAAACGTTCTCCTGTATGGAGTCATTTCAAGTTGTTAAAAATTGTTTTTTATTTATTTATTTTTTACATAATGTGTATCAAAACATGTACTTGTGACTGTCTTTAGAAATCTTTTTTGTCTGGCAGCATTCCCATCATCAAAGCTGACTCTATGTGAGAGAAAAGTGATAGCACTGTCCAGGGCTGGGCAATATATCGATATCATATCCATTGTCACGAGACTAGTGTTGTCCTGGTTTTAAAGGCTGTATTACAGTAAAGCGATGTCATTTTCTGAACTTATGAGACAGTTTTAGCTGTTCTATTTACTTTTACCCACTTAGTCAGTATTTCCACATTGCTGATAATTATTTATGGCAAATCTCATTGTGTATATATTTTGTGAAAGCACTCAAAGTCAATTCTACAATATCCTTGCGATATTGATGTCGAGGTATTTGGTCTATATTGCCCAGCCCTAGGAGTGTCTTCCGAGCATCCAAAAATAACCATGCCCCTTTGAGGAAGGAGAATTTGTATACATTTGAAATCAAGTCAAAAATATTAAATCAAACTAAGGACGTATTCACACTGGCGCTATTTGGTCCGCTTTAAACCTACCCTGGTCCGCTTCCACGGATAGTTCAGTTTGTTTGGAGTCGTGTGAACGCTCATTTGAACTCTGGTGCGGACCACACAAGCGTGAAAACTGGGGGTCTCGGTTCACTTACAGTGGGAAATGCAAATGGACAATCCAGTGAACCAAAGATAGGAAGTGACGTAGAGCGCAGTGCATTTTGGGTAGGAAAAACAAATCCAACAGCACGAACCGGGAGAAGCAGAGGCAAAAAAGAAAAAGTTGGAAAATGTCTCGTGGGTAGACGTGGAGTAGTGAGGAGGTGCAGGCGCTTATTGATAAATGGTCAGAGGACTATTTATTGCAGTTGCGTGTGGTTACCCACAATGGATTCCCATTTTCGGTCCTGGCCAATTGATGAGCTGGGTTTTCTTCCTCCTCATGCATTTTTTCTTCCTGGTTAGTGGTTGTTTCCGACAATACCGCCCCCAAACGAGCAGCTGTTGTAACTGTGTGACATTGTCCAGGCAGTTTGTTCCACTTTAAAAAGTGCAGTGTCAACGTGAACCAAACCAAATGAAGGCGTGAATTTTTGGCTTTCCCCGCCCAATTGTGGACTATCCTGGTGACATTGGACTGACACAAAATAATTGTAGCAGAGTTCCTTCTTGAGTTTTGTGTGCATTGCAAAATGAAGGCAATAAGAATAAAAAAATATGGGATAAGACTTTTGAATAATGGAGCCCATGTATAACGTTGTAACACCCTTGGACTGGTGTCTATATGAAATGTAAATCTGCACTAATGACTTCCATGCCTTCAACTTGCTTGTTTTGTGAGACCAGCAGTCCAGAACTTGAAAATATTCGGTTTACTATCCTATAGCACAATAATTGCAGCAAATCCTAAGAGCTGAGGACATGAAATGAGGCAATGTTGGGAGCAGTTATATCAAAATAGCTGATTATTTTTCTGTTGATGAGCAAGTAATTTCAGCTCTGTGTAAAACATGTAGCGACCGATTTCACAGCATGCTCTTGTGAGTGCATAAGCGCAGATGTTTCCAACTGTTTGACATTAAAATGGGGTTTTATCACTCTTTGTGCTGATCCATATTCACAATGCATTTAACATGGGTAAACATCACTGAGAGGTTACTGTTGTTATCCTGTCATACATGCTGACAGTTCCTCAAGTCATCCTGTAGATTTGTCAATAGACCCTGGCAGATTATAACTTCAATATTCTGATCTGTAGCTCAGTGTATTATTTTACAAGCTCACTACAATTGTATTGTATCATGGGTACGTTTTGATCTACTATGATGTTTCTTGGTAAGGCATATTTGTATTTTAAATCTTGATAGAAAGTCATTTATTTTATATCCGCAGCAATTGAAGTGTTTGCTGCTTAGCTACTGGCAAACCTGAAATATGATTTAGTGAAAGGATGGTACATTTTTTTCTCTCCCGTGTCCTTGAGTGCTTTCACTCATACAAGCAGCCTTTCACAACATAGTCAAAGAGGCTTCATACTCTGAATACTGCAGAACTCCTGTTGTTCTCAGGTAAACCAAGGTTGCGCTGATGTATAGTGTAAAGAGCACTAAATGATCGACATGCAGTTCCTTTCTGCCCACACTGCGCTGTGTGGAAAAGGCAGAGCGCATTCATCTAGCTTGTATTGTTGACAAGTCAATGTCTGTCACTCTTTCTCCCCTCCACCCTCCACCATATGCTGAGGAGTGTTCTGCCTTCATCTCACTCATTTGTTGAACTGACTGCAGGAGGGAAAGCTGCAATCAGTGATTTGTCATTTATCTGCTTTTCTCACTTGCACTCATGCAGTCAAATACACGAAGCCGTCTGTTTGAGGTCTTAGCGCTTGGCGTGGTGAGTTGGAAGTGGAGTTTGTTTTGTGTTAACATGTTTGTGGGGGCCAGCATGCAAATTGTTGCTGCTTCTTCTTATAGGATAAAGTCTGTGAATTTGATGATTTGAAAAAGTAGGCTTTGTAATATCTGTAAACAGAATGGAGCTGCTAATGCTATTTGTTCTTCTTGTACTTGAAAATGAAAATTAGTTTTGATGAGTTTGAAATGAAAAGCTTTGCATCAGAAAATGTGCTGCTAATATTTGGCTTCCACGTTTACGTTTGTGAAATTAATTTAATATTACATCTTGGAGCAAACACAACCGTCACATCAGACCGACGTTACCCATTTAGACTGAACTGAAAGGATGACACAGTTGTAGACTTTTATCCTCCAAAGCGCTGTTTAAACGTTGACCTTGGAAATACAGCTTGCTTTACTACAATAGGGGTGTTCTGCATAAGGATAGACTGATACATCGGCCGGCCGATATATCGGGCCGATATTTGAGTTTTTTTACTTGTATCGGCATCGGCCGATACGCACATGGGTTAGCGGATTTATTTTTCCCTGGCACTTTTTTTCATTTGAAAGTATGTGGTTAAGTTGAACAAAGCTGTTGAATCATACTGTGTACAGTAGTTGTTGTTTTATTTATGCTTCAGCTTAAATATTTGTTTATTTTATAAAGACATTACTGGAAGATTTAAGAGCACTGAACTCTTTTTTTTATTTGAATGTATAATAATAATAATAATATTCTACCTGCTCTACCTCAACTTTCCATCTTGTTTTAGTATTTTTTACTGTTCAATAAATGTTTCTTATTTTAAACTTGAGACCTGTAATATTTGTTATCATTGTGTTATTTTTTTAATGTAAATTGAGGGAGCAAAAGTAGTATCGGCCCCAAATATCGGCTCAAGAAAATCGGCAGTCCATAATCGGTCATCGGCTAAGGGTGATGAAAAAAAATCGGTATCGGCATCGGCCCTAAAAAATCCATATCGGTCTATCCCTAGTTCTGCACTCTTTCATGTTGGGACCAGGGCTGTAATGGTTCATGTATTCGTGCCAGACTGTCATGGTTCGGTGCATGCGTATGCACAGTATGTATGTAGACTGATAGACGTGGTGTGAAACCAGAGTTTGCAAGCATGAACTCCGCCTGGAAACTTTCAGCTGCACACCATTAGCAACTGTTTCTGCGGTTAGCACAGCAAGCTGATTGGCGTCCGCGTCAGTTACACTATGGTGAGGGCAAATGAAACACCGGAGCTCAAAAACCCGCCTTCAGGTTCCTGGTGAGCCTAAACAGAGAAAGTTGTGTATACACTGAGGGCAGTGTGACGGTTTTGCTTCATTGTTGGAGGGGATGTGAATGTTAATACATGCAACATATTAACACACATTCGAAAGCATCACCCAGATGTGCCGATCACTAGGAACGTGATAAAACTATTACTGGAGGCATTTACATTTCCATATAACCAAGGTGGAACTAATGAATACACTCCTCCTAATGCACTTGGTTTATGCATTTTGGTATTTTCCATTTCATAGCATGAGATATGCTTTTCAGTTTTGTAGACTGTTGTGACCACTTGCCTTTTGAAAAGGATTTTTTTAAAGTGTAATACAGATAAGTTTGAAATGTTTCTTATTATTATAATAAAAATGTAATAGTTTACCAAAGTTGCCAGTGGGAGGATTGTGTCTGTCTTTGACACTATCGTCTGTTCAAAATAAATCCAACCAAAGGGACCCATATGCATTTTTCCCCCTGCTGTACCAGACTTGCATAAAACTGTGACCCCTTAACTGGCGTAAGAGCCGAAGCCTGACCTCTGTGAACTGTTACACCCCTAATTTGGAGCCTTGGAGACGCCCAACAACTCATGGACCCACAGAGTAGAAATAAAATACAGACCTTATTAATTTGATTATCTGCTAATTTGCCTCTGTAATTAGCTTATTTTATTAACCCCAGGAGGCACAATGATGTCTACTGATGTCACTGAAGATTCACTTGCTTCCTCTCAATACTTTCAACCTGCAGGGTCTTTGACATCTGTGACTGATGTGTATCTCTAGGTCAATAGCCCCTTTTCCACCAACATTTCCAGGAACTTTTATTTCCAGGAATTTATTTATCTGGGTAAAAGAATTCCTGGTAATTTGAATTTATTCGAATCAGGCTGATGACGTAGATGATTCGGTGTGTTCCATGTATTTAGCTCCGCCAGCTTGTTGGCTGGTAACATGGTAACATAAGTGCTGGCAGAAAGAATTGGGGCTGTTTGTCTCAGCCAGCAGCTAAGTGTAAAAGTATTTTAAGATGAGTGTCAAACTAAGTTAGTCTACATACGGACAGCTGTCAATAGAGCTTATTAGTAACAATTCACTATCAGCTGAACTAGCGTGCTGTCCTTGTGTAAGACATACTGTTAGTGTCAGTGGATGAGAGACTGTGGACGGAGCATATTGAATATCGCTGTCTGCATATTTATCTGTTTGTGCTTGCTGAATACACGTATTGATAAAGTATTGGCTTCTTCCTTGCTAAGGGTTAATGTCACTTACAGTGACAAGTATAGCTGCCGTCAACTTGAGTAATTTTCGAGGTATCTTCACTTCGTTTCCACTGCGCCCGCTCTGCTGTTCACCGGTTACCATGTCGTGTAGGCGTGTGTGTGGACGGAGCGCAGAGGAGAGGCTGCAGGATGATAATGAATTAAACCAAAATGTGAAAAAGTACCAATAAAAGAACTGATACCGTTAGCACTTATCAATACTATAGTTTTTGATAATTTAGCCCCGGAGCTAATTTAGTACCAGGTTTCGGTACCCATCCTTAATCAAAACACTAACAAAGTGAAGCTTGTCGCAATGAAATAAGGTTTGCAGCCACCAATCAGCATTCTTTAGCACAAAGTCCTACCCCCCTACTAGGTATTTTTTCCAGGGAAAGTTTGGGGTTGAGGGAAGTTTTTTCCCCGGGTAATTTCGGTGGAAACGTGCTGAGTTTTTTAAAAAAAAAAAATCCTGGGTAAATGATTAAAGTTCCTGCGGTGGAAAAGGGGCTCATGACTATCTCTATTTTGATTCCTCTTTTTGAGACTTCCAACTAGGGGTGGGAATCTTTGGGCACCTCACGATTCGATTACGATTACAATTCAGGGGCTACGATTCGATTATAAAACGATTATTGATGCATCTTTAATGTATGTATATTGATGCACTTTTTCACAACACACACTTCTTTTTGTCTCACTGAATAAGCATTCAACACTTGCAATTTTTAAAAACAGTGCATTTGTAATAAGAGTTGAATTCATTTCCATTATATTTTATTAAACATATAAATGGAAATGCGTGCAAACTGGAAAGTTACAACTTCGTTGTATGGAACCAAAGGTAACAACAGGTATCTTAAATCACAAGATAAAATGCGCAGTTAGAGTAACAAATGATTCGGTGGCAACAGACGTCCACGCATCACATGTAACTGCGTTCTTACCTGCCTGCCTTCAACAGTGAGGCCATGACTTCTGTTTTGGTTTGATGGTAGAGTGTCGGAGAAATAGCGTCGAGATGGGATGGTGTATCTGGGCTCCAGTGTATGCAGCAGTGCTCGAAATCCCTGATTTTCCACGACAGAATAAGGATGCAAATCCTTGGCAATAAATGCCGCGATGGCCTTTGTAATTCGCTTCGCCTTTTCCGGTGAGGGTGGCAGCTTTCTAATTGCTTCCTCGATTGTTCTCTGGTCGGTAGCGCCACTCCTGCCGATTCCACCTGACTCCTCCGTCAGGTGGAATCGAGTTACATGGCTTCACATGTTTGTTGTGTTGCCAAAGTATTTTATTTTAGCATGACACAGCTTACATATAACGTGGCTCTTGTCCAGTTCTCTTCTGCCGTCAACGTTGTAGAAGCCGAAGTATTTCCACACATCTGCTTTTAAATTAGAAGAAGCTGTTCAGCTCTCACGACGAGGTGGGTAGCGGTCAGCCATGTTTGTTTTCCTCTGTGCGCGTGTTGGAGTGTCTGCTCCAGGTGCGCATCCCAAAGTGTCCCGGAGATGACACGTACCGCACTTCTTAGTTCCGCATTATTTAGAACCTTCTGTATTACTCTAAGTAACAGATTTAAATAATTGAAATTTGGACGTTTGTGAATCGATTCAGATTCGTCCACATCCGAATGGCGATGCATCTAAGAATTGGAAATTTCCCCCACCCCTACTTCCAACCGGGCTCGCAGTGTCTTTGATGATACAGCCATGTATCATTCTGTGAAACATTAATCAAGATGCTGTGCGCTGTAGTTTCAGGCAGCCAACACATTAGATCAGTCACTATAGCTGTAAAAAATGCAATTTGGGTGGTGCCACAGATTAATAATCCTCACCCATCGTTAGAGAGTCCCGGGGTTAAATTGTCAGCAGTGAACCTTCGGCACAGTTGGCCATGTTTCAGCAGAAAGCCATTGAGATGTCGTGTCCTGATGACTAGGGCTGCACAATTAATTGAAATATTATTGAAATCATGTAATGGCAAAGTGCAGTATCCAAATCACAGGAGCTTGGATTTTTTTCATACTGAGGGAGGGTGTCACAACATACCATTAGAAATGAAGCATTGTGGTACTACAGAGATGCCCCATCCCACAAATCATATTCCAGACATAAGAGAACATGCTTCTTGGTACAGACCCCAGTGAAAATCACATCATCATATTTATTTTTAGTTATTTATCTGAAGCATAGTGTGCAGCCCTACTGTTTTCTAAATTTCATAAATAAAATTCATAAGCAATTAATCCTCAGATTGTTTTCTCGATTAATGGAAGGAAACAGTAAAAACATGGCTGTAACAATTTTCTATGCCAAAGGTGATGTCTCCAAATGTCTTGTTTTGTCAGGCCAACAGTCTAACGTGCAAATTTACAGTATTAAATAATGTAAGACAAGGAAAAGCAAGAAATCGTCACATTTGAGAAACTAAAAACTCTCAGATGTTTGGCGTTTTTGCTTGAAATAAAATTGAAAAGGTCAGTTGATTTTCACAATAGTTGCTGATTTATTTTCCGTACAACACCTTCTTAAACTGAACCTGGAATAAGGAGGCAAACATGTCGAGGTTTGCTAAGCTAGCTTTGCCTATAGTATATACAGTATACAGAAAACATGTAAGGTATGCTGGTGCACAGACTAGATTCCTTTGAGAATGATAATTGACAGTTTGACATCTACAAACCCCAATAAATCAAATACCTGCAGACTTGCTGACTTTGTGAAGCAACTTGTAAAATAGAAAAGAAACGTACTGAAAGTCTTTTCTCAGAAGTTTTATGAGGAGAAAAATAATCATTTTTGCTATATTTTCTCTGCAGAGACCGGGCATGCCTCCATCCAGTCGCATGACCCCGCAGGGACCAGCCATGGGCCCGCCAGGATATGGCAACAGCCCAGTGTCTCGCCCTGTGATGCCTGGTGTGATGGACCCATCTCGCAAGAGGCCCGCCCCCCAACAGATCCAGCAGGTTCAGCAGCAGAACCGCAACCAGCAGTAAGTTGTCCCCTCTTATACGGACAGTCAGTATTTAGAGATAAACTCTAAGTATGTGCTTTGTTGTGTTAGCATTGATCTGTAATGGAGGTGTTGAGATATCAGCCTGTAAAGAGAACAAAATGGCTTTTTGATTGTGATCACAAGTCTCCATGGGTTTGAAATTTGAGCCCTGCAGCTGCCCATTCTCTCAGACACACCATCCGACCATCATCACTGCCATCCAAAACAGTGTTTCCTAAATCTGTCCCCCCATCCCAGGTTCAAAGAAGGGACATTTCTAAATGGGGAAAATAGTTATTATTTTTATTGTATAAAGAAATGCTTTAATAGATGTGAACTCTAAATTGGCCTCATCAAATGTCTTTAAACTTACAAGGAACACTCCTGGAACAGCAGTTTTGTGCTGAACCGATTAATTGAAATGTGAAAAACAGAAATTTAATTGGCATCTGTTTCGATAATAGGTTTTTCATTATAGTCTTTTATTTTGAGCGAAGCAGCCAGTCATCCTTGAATGTGAGGATTTGCTGCTTTTCTCTATTTTATGTTGTTGTATCTTGAATATATTGGAGTCAAAATAAGCTATTTAAATAAATTATCTTGGACTGGGGGAAAATTGTGACGGCCATTTTGCACTGACATTTTATAAACCAAGTAGATTAATTGAGAAAATAAGCGGTAGAATAATTGAGAGCCCTATTATTGACATTTAGACGCAACTTTTGTAACAGATTTACCAGCTTGTGTCAGACGAAGGAGACAGAATACAAGTTGATTAGCGAGAGAAAGGTATACGGGGCACTATATTTGGACAGGCACAGTGAAAACACAATCATGACAGCCTTAGTCTTTTATACATGAGATGATACCAACTGCCCACATCACAGTAAAATCTGTATATCCTGCACTGCTGTGTTTACTTTTGGACCTGTGGGCTCCTGCTCCCGCTGGCCCCTTTAGGTCAGGGACTGAGTTATTGTGAATATGTAAATCCAGCATTGCTCCGCTTGGACTCGCACTAAAACCTACCTTGTTTGGATAATTTGTTTTTACAGCACAAAGAAGAAGAAGATGGCTGATAAAATTCTACCTCAGAGGGTGAGTGTAAATCACACAGCAGTCAATGGAAATCCATTAATCCTGGCCTTGAGAGAGTGATTGCATTTGTCCATTTTAATTTTAATTCAGGGAGCGCTAAACAGAGGGAAGCAGTTTTTAAAGGACCCTGTTTAAAGCAGGCAGATTATGAGTGCACTGACTGTAAACACTGGGGGTTGGTTGACATTTTAGGCAGCCTTACTCCTGGCCAGTGTGTTGGTGTCCATGACGGATCACAAAAAAACCTCTGTATCACTTCGCTAAATTCATCTTCTTACACTTCTCTCTAACATCAGCATCCTATCTTTCCATATTACCCCGACAGATGTTGCGTTAATAACCTTTTCTGATTGAATGTATTCATTTCCTTTATATTTGAGCACGTCAGGCCCATTTTGAATGTTTTCTCGCATATTTTTAAAATTGAAACTCCCAGCTCTCAAATATACCTACTGTCAGATGAGACATATATTCTCTCTGCAGTCATGCTGACTTTTATTACACTCTTTTATTCCCATAATATCCAGTGTTCAGTACAGCCACTTCTTTATTATACCCTTGTATCAAGCTGCTGCACAGTAGTGTTTTTATCTTAAGTCTGCTTGTCACAGAACTACTGTAGCTTCAGCTTTTGTTTCAGCATGTTTTTTGTGTGTGTAATTTGTATTTTGTAGTTTTTACATAAATATTTTCATATTTTAATCAACAAATGAAACAACTCCATATAAAAAATAATATTTAAAAAAATAAACCCCATTAATATGCAACATAATCTAACTTACAAGCAACAAATTGATTGTCAGAAACATAAAGAGTGTGTATATAAATGTGGTGTATGCGAATATTAAGTAAATGGTGTGTACTTAACTTACAGATCTGTCCACATTAGCACATCAAGATGTATTCCAAGTAGTCTCCCCGTGTAGTTACATACTGTATTTCTTAGTACTGTCCTTAGAGTTGAAATAAATTTATTTGTAAACACCACTTTTGCCAACTCTGTGAGCCATTCCTGAAAAGAGGGTGCGCCTGGGTTACTCCAGTTTTTAGTTATAATTTGCTTTCTCCCTAGACTTGCCAAGGTAGTCTGTGTAACTGGATTTACAAGGGGTTTGGGACTAAATTACTGGGCCAACTCCCCCACTGCTGTTTTTCTTTTTCTTTTTTTTTTTTAAATCAACGTTTAGTCCGACAGCGAATGCTACAGTTCTGAACTGGAAGTGGGGGCTCCAAATAGCAGCAGCACACCGTGGCAGGAGTCGTATAATGTGACAAGATTAAGAGGAGTAGATTAACAAGACGATGGCAGAGGATGTGGTGTGTAACTGGAAATATTTCTGATTCAAACCCAAGGGAATCTGTTAACGTTAATGAGGGAAAAGTTGGTTACACCACTGAGAAGTTGGAGGTGTGCAGCCTGTTTTCCGCAGCCAACATCTAACAGCTTACTTGTTCCAAAACTCAGTGCAATATGTCAGACTGATCCGTTGTCTTGTTTTGTAGGCACATTTTTTTACGCTGCATTTCTTATGACTACTTCCTTATGAAAGTCAACCCATGTTTCACCAGTTAAATGCTTTAATGTGAAGCTGCGGTAGTAGGAAATACTCAGTTAGCATTAGCAGTATCTTAAAACTGCGCCCTACAGTTATTGAGCATCATCTACAAACGTCTTGTCTTGTAAAATGTCTTGTCTAATCTGTAACACTGGCGTTGTCATAGGTTATTAACCGGTGGGAAAGTTTCCTGAGATGTAAATTGCAGATTAGTGAGACCATAAGGCCTCAGGCAGAGCGTTGGTTTCAGACTGTAATGTTATTGTGTAGAAGTTGTTGGAGCAGTTACACTTGCTTGTTGTCATATTCTTGTCACGACAGCTTATTAAAAAGTGTGAAGCATGTAATTTCCCAGTTTTAATCTTGTAACTCTGTTTTAATTGATCATTTCTCTCTTGTTATATGCCAAATATATCTCTTTTCTCCTTCTTTAAAACCAGGTAGAACAGTTTCAAATGTTTGATAACTCATCCTGCAGGGTGTTAACAAAATGTATCCAGACAAATGAGACTTTGGGCGACTAGCTGGCCACACCAGTCATATAAAAAAACATTGTAGTAGCTAACAGAGCAATATGGAGAGACATAGGAAAGGAGTGTGTTTGGCTATCATTGGACAAAACCTTTGTTTTCATTTACAAAGCAATGTGGCGGAGGTCGATTTTATTCATCTCCCTTGTCTGTTCTCCTTTTGATCTATCGGTGAGGGATGTGTGTGTGGAGCCAGCAGTCAGTTTAGCAGCTGACTCCACTGTAGCGCTGTGTTGTGCTCAGCTCTAACCCTCACCACCTTTCAGTGATCCAACCAAATGCGAAGGATTTGATTTAAATCCCTCTTGTAACTGTGCACTGCTCAAGAATTCAGTTTCACCTGAAAGCACCACAGAACAGAAGCTAAAAAACGCTCTAACATCTGTTTGACAGGGGCTTTAGGTTGATAGATATGCTCTCAAAACGGTTAATAAAGATGGACATACAATTGAAAACTGACTGTGTTGCTCTGCTGTACTCATTTGATGTTTCACCAGTGATCACCAGTGTCTTTTATCGTTTCCCAGATCAGGGAACTGGTCCCAGAGTCTCAGGCTTACATGGATCTGCTGGCTTTCGAGAGGAAGCTGGATCAGACCATCATGCGCAAGAGGCTGGACATTCAGGAGGCCCTCAAGAGGCCCATTAAGGTACGGTTCAATTAAAGTCTTCACTCCTGGAATCCCTCAATCACTCCGGTTCAGATGGGAAATTAATTTCAAAGCCATTCAAAGCCCCAGGTGCCTCCATCCATCTCTGTAACTCGACATTTAAAAGTAATGTCATTCAGTAAAGGCTTGTAAAAATGTCTACAGCATTATAAGTGTAGAGGTAAGAGTGGGGTTTTTTTTGTTGGGCTTTTTATCTTACTATCTTACTACCAGGTGGATTTTTTAAGTAACATATTGATGCTGCTATGTTTAAATGTTTTTACAGAAAATAAATGAAGATTGTTGGTTCCAAAGTTTGTTTTATGTGGTAGTGGATAAAAAGACGATAGCACACTGAAGGTGGACAACACGCCTGACAGATATTTATTTTATAACAGCTGAAAGCCGACAACACATTTATCTGATCTTAAATTGAGCCTCAAGCTGTCACTGCGAAGCTATCTTATCTTTCCCCTGAGAAAAATTGACTTGATGGAATGAAACAGAACTTGACATGTGGGATTTTAACCGGCACTTGTGTTTAGAAGTTTGACCTCCTGCGTTGATTATCAGTGTCGACATCAAGTCGGCGTTAAGTGAATGATAGCACATCATTTTAAAGTTTCGTCTGATTGATTGTTTCCAGCAAAAGAGAAAGCTTCGGATCTTCATATCAAACACCTTCAACCCTGCAAAGCCAGACGCTGAGGATGGAGAAGGCACAGTTGCATCATGGGAACTACGTGTTGAGGGGCGTCTGCTGGAAGATGTAAGCTCTTTAATCAAAATATATTGGTTTGATTTTCTAAAATATGAACATTCTCTGCGTGTACAGTATTTATTTATGGCTTAAGAGTTAAAGGGATAGTTCGGATCTTTTGATGTGTGGTCATATGCGGTTCTTATCCAGAGTCAGTGGATTACATGCAGGGGATGGTGGTCGGTGTGCCCCGAGAAAGGCAGAAGTACTGACCCTGAAGCTAAGAAATGAACTGCTGTAAATGGGGTCAGCAGCAAAATGTTTTATGGCCTCCTAAAAGAATCAATAACAGCTTAAGCGTACACTATATTAAGAATATTTTCACCACTTTACCTTGCCGCAGGCAGCCATTCCAACGGGCAATTGGAGCCGTTTTTCTAATCCCCTCCTGAAAATGAGGGATGCTGGTCTACTGCTGCCTTGATCGGAGAGTATGTGTCATTGTGTGACTTTGGTGAATCCAAACTAACCCTTAAAACCCTCGGGAAAATGGTGAAAATTTTCTACCTAAAGCATTTTTTTTTTTTTTCTTTCTGTGTGTTGGTGGTTAAAATGCGTCTTGCCCCCCCACCCCCGATCCACAGCAGTACATTGATGTGCTTCTATGTTGTTTCTCCAAACTTGGGGTGTACCGATCTAGATTGACTATGGATAAGGACCTCATACAACCCCATCTCAAAGTACAGTCCCTCCAGGATATTGGCGATCGCAACAGCCAATCCCTGTGAATTCTGCATGGCCAATGTTGTCCAATCGCCACTATCTTACCGCAAATTTGACTATTTTAAAATGGGTCAAAACTAATTTCATTGTATTGATTTGTTCAGCCCCTCCTTGCCCTTCTCTCTTGCTTTCTCATGAGACTACTGCTACACTTGGGACAGAGGCACACACACAGTGACAGGGATAACTAAGCATCACATGGCTAATGTCACCCAATGTTTTTTGATGAGTTTGACAACAGAGTTGAGCCGATAAGGTGGTGTGAGATTGTAGGGACGGTGAAACAGCCCTGTGTTGTATGTTAGCAACTGCTGCTGTGTTAACGCATGCTAATGGGGCAAAGAGAGCAGGAGAAGAACAGCTCTCGAGACCTTCCTTCAGTGTTGCTTCGAACAGCTGTTGTCGCCCATCCCATCAACCCCCACATCACAAATATATTTTTAATTCTATTGGAATTCTGTTAGGCTCCTAATTCAAGACAGCATCACAACTATTTTTACAATTTTCATTTTCTCCCATAATTTAATTGCAAAATAACGCCTAAACATATTGCAACGTGTCACAGTTTTTGTGAAATCAGGCACTCCCTTCAGCCCATGAAATCCTGAAGGGACTGATAAGATCTGGACTATCCCTTTAAGTTACTGTAACAGTAGTTTGAATTTAAAACTGACAAATATAACCAACCAAAGTACAAGTGCCTTTTCACTTAAGTTTTATGTTTCACTGACACAAAACAACAATTTTAAACAAAATTGCTTGCATGAATATTTCCAGTAACAACTACTTTTGTTTTGAAGACGGCCGTGTCCAAGTATGAAGCCACCAAACAGAAGCGGAAGTTCTCCTCTTTCTTCAAGTCTCTGGTGATTGAGTTGGACAAAGACCTGTATGGTCCAGATAATCATCTTGTGGAAGTAAGATCATTTATTTTATGTATCTGAACATGTACGTCTGCAGATACTAACCTGTTTTTTCTCCCTAGGATAATATATTGTGTTTTTATTCTTTTATTTATTTACTTATTTATTTTCACAAAAGCACGGTCGTTTTTCAGTTTTCCTGCTTTAGAAATCTCATAAAATTAGCAACAAACTTTTACTTTCATTACCTATTAATCTGCTGGTTATTTTCTCGATTCATTGATAAATTGTCCTGTCTTAAATATATCAGAAAATATTTGTAAATATTATTATTTTTTTGTTATATTTCTGTTATATTTTCCTACAGCCCTCTTAGACACATCTTCACATTCCCTTTTTAAAATTAAATTAAATTAAATTAAAATCTCACTTTTGAGAACCTGAAACCACCTTAAATGTTTGGCATTTTACCCTAAATAATGACTTAAATAATCACTCGATTATTTAAATACTTGCCAATTAATACAAAAAATAAATTGATTATTTCAGCTATAATTAAATTGGATTTTACCCAAAGTGAGTTTTACGGTTTTTGGACTTTTTTTGTATTGTTTCTTCACTGTGGTTAATTCTTTGAATAGACTTGCTTAAATAAGAGCAGCTAATTTTATGATGGGGCAAACAGTATTTTTATAATATGTACTTTAATGATAATTTAATGCTAGAATTTAAATGATTAGATGTTTGTTGCTACAGTGACAGTCGAAAATGTGCCCTTGTAAATGAATCAGTTTATAGATTAACAGAAATACTTTTGTATATATACAAATACTTGTTTTTAAAATGTCCTTTACGTCATTTTAGTGGCACAGGACTGCCACCACCCAGGAGACTGATGGTTTCCAGGTGAAGAGGCCTGGTGATGTGGGTGTTCGCTGCACCGTCCTGCTTATGCTCGACTACCAGGTAAATAAATGCCTCTCAGGAGGCGCTCTAGATTGATTTTTTTTCAGTTAGTGGAGAGGTGAATAAACGGGATAATCAAATCTAATAGCAGATTCACTTTGCTTTAATCCACCAAATAGCCACCTCAGTTCAAGCTGGACCCTCGGCTGGCTCGTATGCTGGGCATCCACACCCAGACCAGACCTGTCATCATTCAGGCCCTGTGGCAGTACGTCAAGACCCACAAACTCCAAGACCCCCATGAGCGCGAGTTCATCAACTGTGACAAATATCTGCAGCAGGTGAGTGGAGTTTACATGAAGCCTTACTGTTTCAGTTTGCTGCTTTATAACACACCAAGAGGCCTCTCAGCTCTTTGAACCTGAGGGGTACAAACTGTAGCCGTTGCATGGAGCTGGAATGATCTATGGTCACAGTCCTCGTTGATTCCTGCTCTTGATGTTGAACAGTCCGTCTCTCTACCTGTCCTTGTATGGAGACTCTCGCTCTGTGTGGGTCACTGACTGGTTTCTCAGTGCATTTTTATCTGCTGCGCCAAGATAAACAGGATTGTGGAAAGTTACTGGTGAATTCCTACAAAGTTAACGAATGAAATAAATATGCCAGTTCAGCTTACAGTTTCTTGTAAATAAAACAGTGAATTAAAATGTGGTAAAGATGAACTGGAGGCATTAATTTAAAAGATCAGATTTGCTCCTCACTCCTTTTTCATCACACTATCAGTACAACACACCCTAAGATAAAGAAGAGCAGAGTGATATACTTGTCTCCATAAATATGAACTTAAAAAACTGGCACATAAGAGGCTGAGCTGTGGAGCAAAAACATGATAGTCGCCTTCTAGCTGCAGCTAAGTTAAATTGTTAGTGATTAACAAATAAGTAATTGTCTCCACCAGGCATAAACCCGAGGGGCATCATGCATTTGGTCATGTGGGTGTGTGTCTGTATCTGTCTGTCTGCAGCTGATCTCAAATACTGCCACCAGTCAGCCTCATATTTGGTGTGTCATGACTGTATGCTCAAAGATCTCTCATGGTTTGAGGTGATTCAAGATAGTTAAAAACCTGTTTTATTGGCTCATACCATCAGTGACAGCTGACTCTTCACTTCTCTCAACCAGCCAGTAGGGGCCGCAGGTCAAAAGCACAGAGCATAATGTTTCCAGACATCGTCTTGGCTAGAAATGATGAGACTTACCATCTGCTGCAGGCCACATTTTGGCCTTCGTCGTGACTCGAAAACTGACATCCATAAAAAAGTTAGGTCTTTTTATGAAGCGGAGCATCTGCAGATTAATTGCCTACCCAATGTGTTACGATCCGCCACAGTTAGGTATGATAGAAGATAAATTATTCCCTGTTTTTGTTATCTTTGCCGCCATCTTGACTGTAAGGGAGCTGGGAGGGACAACTTCACCGGTTGTAGCTGCACCACATGCATTGTCTAGAATGGCTGTGATCAGCTGCAGCGGCTGGAGCTAGCTCCAGTTTATATAGGACATACTGTTTTTCAATTTAAAACTGTCTAAAATTGGTTAATTATTAAGTTGTTTTGATCAAATGTATTTGTTTCATTTTTTTGCAGATTTTTGAGACTCAGCGAATGAAGTTCTCTGAGATCCCGCAGCGTCTGCATGCACTCTTGATGCCCCCAGAGCCAATCATCATCAACCATGTGATCAGGTAATTTCCTCACAGTGATGTGTGAGGGTCCCTCTGTGACAAAAACCACACGTGAACACTGCTTGATCCTTTTTAATGTCTAATAACAGATCCACAGTTAATCCAGTCTAATGTGACGAATCCACATCTTAACTAAATCTAAATGTCTTCTTTATAGTGTGGACCCTAATGACCAAAAGAAGACTGCTTGCTATGACATTGACGTGGAGGTGGATGACACGCTGAAGACCCAGATGAACTCCTTCCTGCTTTCCACAGCGAGTCAGCAGGAAATAGCAGGACTGGACAACAAGGTACAGGCTGCGGCCCAGCTCGCCTGTGTAATGAAAGGGAGTTGTGTTTCCTGTTTCCTGCTGTATTCCTGTGCTTTCTTGTGCGGGGTCTATTAAACTAAATTCCTGCTGACTTAGGAGAAACTTTTACTTCAAATGTCGAACATTTTCTGGGTGATGTAGTTTGAAATAGCTTAATTCTTTGTGACAACTATCTGCTGCAGCAATGTAAAGGCCATTTTAAGCACTTTAAATTCAATGTGAGTGGAGAGGGGGTTTTTTTTTATTGAACTTCTGTTCCATTGAGCCACAGTGTAGTTTTCCCCTCTGAGCCTACTGAGGGCAATTTCACACATTTCTGCTCTCTCAAATTCTTGCCTATGACTTACCGGCTTCTTTTCTATCCAGTTTTGAGGTCAGTCAGGTCTTCATGACCTCCTGCGAGCAGCCATTACCTTGGCTGGGATGGCTGTAATCACAGTGATAAGACACGGAGCCATTCCCCTAAAAGACGTCCTCCTGTGTAGTCTTTGTTCTGAGACAAGTCGGCATTGTAAATAGAGAGCGCTTGTTTATAGTTTTTAGGCGCCATTCATTTTGTGACTTTGTTTTGGGTTTGATGACGATTACTGATATACACCCAGTTCCTGCCGGCTTGATATCAGAAACAGCTTGTCGTAAAGCCCATCTTAGTTCTCTCTGTATGTTTTATAGTGTCTTCTGAAAAACAAAATCGTTAGAGCTGGTGCGGTGGTTTAAAGCAGCTTGGAATTGCTGATCTGAGAAATACTCAACGTAAAATGGTCATTGAGGAAACACCTGTTATCCCCTTTTTTTCTGTGTCAGTGATATTCCATTTAATTAATCACATTTAATTAAAACCCTGGTAATTACTTTGAATTGATGACCCTTCGCTTTATTCTGTTTAATCATTCTCAGATCCATGAAACCATTGAGACCATTAACCAGCTGAAGACCCAGAGAGAGTTCATGCTGAGTTTCGCCAGGGATCCTCAGGGCTTTATCAACGACTGGCTGCAGTCCCAGTGCAGAGACCTCAAGGTGAGTCCATCCGTCGCGACTGAAATGGAACTTGAAGCACTTTTATCTGTGGCCCAGTATCACTGCAGATACCATGTTGCCTCTGCTTGACGACACAAAAATCCAAACACTAATGCGGTGTATCAGGAGGGTTGAGTCTGAAACGCTGTACTTTTAAGGGCACCATCTGAATTCAGTTCTACCCAGGGTGTCTGCTGGTCCTTAAAACGTCTTGAAATGTCTTAAACTTAATCTCAGGTTTGTAAATATTAGGCCTAAAAAGTCATTAAATGGTCTTAAATATGAATAAGTGAGGTCTTAATTGCTACAAACATTTCATCTGATGTTATTTCTCCACCTTTTAATTTGTTTTTGTCAAACTGAATCAAGCTCTTGCACAAGAGAGTCCACATTTCTGAAGTTACTAGTCTTTAAACCTACTTACTCTGATAACCGTATTCTTACATGAAACCTACCTCTTCATAGGACTACTATATACTGCTTAACCTCTATACCTGTGAATGTGAATTCCCTGACTACTCATGACAGAGTAGTATGGAACAAAACCAAGTCGCAGCCCCAAAGACATCAGATGGAAGCCTTCCCCGTGTCCTTAGACTTTATAAATAATGGACATAATTATTGTGGCATTGGTTTGTGGACTGCCATTTTGAAGCCTTGAGTTCGGCACGACAGCTGCTGCCATCTTTTTTGGAAGCAGAAGTGACCATATTCAGAAGAGAGGCTGGAGCTGTGGAGAAGCGAGGGGTGAATCTGACTCACAGACTGCAGCAAGCGGTAGACGCCTCACAGACTGCCTGTCAGTCAAGCCATTAATCATGCCTAATTTTGGGCCTTGATCAAATTTAAACAGGTGTGTTATATAAAAAGTCACCTTCCTCACAGTTGTCATGAATGTTCAAATTAGCTGTAGAGACCAAAACTGTTGTTTGCACGAGGCTGTGAACATTTTTATTTCTGCTGTAAAGTTGGGCACTTTAACATGGTGGCTTGTTTTGGAGCCAGCCTCAAGTTGGTATTCGATGAATTGCAGTTTTTGGCTCTTCCAAGCAAGCGAATCATTGTTTTTCTTGTGCACATCTCGCACAACAGATAAACTTACAGCAGTCTGCAAGAGGAAGCTAAGTCTCTGGACAGCGTCAGAGGGCAGAACACTCTGATCCAGTTTTTACCAGACTCTGGAAGTCTGGACTTACTTTTTACAAATGAAATAACATTTTTCTTATTACAGAGAAAATTAAGCACCGACAAAAAATTCTGTTGGGTACCGATACCGAATTCCAGATTGTGGTACTGGTTCAAATGTGAACAGTATCCAACCCCATATATCACAGCTGTTGTCAGTGTATTGTGCATCCCTGTGTGTTTTGTTGTGTTGCTTTTAGATAAGAGAAAATATTAAAGTCAGGTAAAATTTCAGGGATATATGCAGTTGTCATTCAGGAGAGTAAGTGTTCTGCCTTTTTGTAGAAATGTTAAGCAGTAATTCAGAGAGAAATCCATCATTGATAAGAAGATAGCGCAGTATCATTTTGTCTAATGACAGTAGCTTCAATGCATCAGAATGCAACACAGCCAAAAGACTTGTAGTATTTTGAGTAAGGGACGTGACTTGTGGCTTTCAACTAGAAACTCTAGCCATTACTGCTGTTATTGTTCCACCTGCCTGCCTAATATAATCATTCTCCTTCTCAGTAGTGTAATTTAACTCATCTTATTTCTCTGTGTACACACATCATTTGCATGTTTTTCTCGTCCTAGATAAGGCATTTCTCCCGTCTGGAGACTTTTTCTTCATTTGAATCAAAGGTCTGAGGATGGAGGATGTCATGCCGTACAGATTAGTAAAGCAGATTGAGGCAAATTTGTGATCTGGGTTATTTAAATTGACTTGACAACCTGTAAAGCCCGTTTGAACGCACTGCGGCAACAACAAGTACATTCTGTGGGCGTTAAGGAATGTAGAAAAATACTAACCGAGGCAGAATAAGGCTGCGTCGTTATGGGAAAGTGGGTACAAGAAAATAGACTCCTGCTGTGCAAAAAATCTCAGATGATAAAAAAACTTAGAGTATCTCCGAAGAAAAAACAAATTCTTTTAAACTACGTACAGCCTCTTGACATCTCATTAACCGCTCCTGTCAGATATTAAATGTCAAGGATCAGAAAAAAGAACATCAAAACAACAATTATAAACATGCCCTCTGGTATTTCTGAGTCTGGTTAAATTTTAAGTTCAGTAAATTCCTTGAGGTCGTGTCTGAGGTTAATGATATTTGGTATTATGGAGGTTTGCTGTGGCACAGTGACTTTGGTTTTTAATTCAGGGTGCAACAGTAGGAAGAGAGGCATGTGTTACATATTGACGCCGTGCTGTCTCTTAAACACTTTAACTGGTTAACTGCTGACCAGCTGTTCCCACCTGTGGTGTTTGTTGAGCCGAATCTCTGTGAAATTGAAACAAATTCAGTTCAAAGCTCGCCGGCTGCTTTCACAGCAACAGTCAGCCTTATCAAAGAAAAAAAAAGGGAGCTCTTGTGTTGATGTGTTTGTCATAGCTGCGGTCAGTGTTTGATAGATGTTATTTATCCCTACAGGATCCCAAGCTCTTTAATTTGTCATCCACAGGACCTGTCGAGATGAAGCTGTGTGTCAATGTGTCGTTCTCTGTTTACAGACTATGACAGATGTGGTAGGAAACCCAGAAGAAGAGCGGAGAGCAGAGTTTTACTACCAACCATGGGCTCAGGAGGCGGTCTGCCGCTACTTCTACTCCAAGGTAATTCAATTTATTCCTTTTTTATTTTGTCTTTATTTCTACCACTTTGATTCGAACTGAAATTTGTCAGTAACTGTCTGATGGATCGTGTAGAGACATTCATATTGACTTGAGTGAAGCCCAAACTACTTGTCAAGCACTACCGTGAGGTTGACATTTTTGATTTTGAGTGAAATATCTATATTGGATGGAGTGTCATGAAATCTGGTTCAGACACTGATGGCGCCCTGACGATGAACTGTAATGACTTTTATGATCAGCTGTAGCCCGACATTGCCAGACCAAATCACAAATGCGAGTTGGACTGGAATCTCTCGGCTCATTTTCAAGGCTGTGGAAGTAGATCAAAATGCATCTGGACTCATTCAGACAGACCTGCCACCAATCAGAGCAACAAAACATGATGTAGCGCTGAGCCACAGACGAATGTAAACAAACTGGGGCGTGCAGAGATGAGATGTGGTGGTGTAGCATTGATGTTTGTGATCAAGTGTTTCAATTTTTGAAATCAGTATGTGAAGATAGTACTTCAACAGAGTTTCACATCAGCTGTAGCCAACTTGGTTGAAAGAGTGGCACCGCTCTTTATTTAGCTTGTTTTGAAATGGCGTCATCACCTATTTTGCGTAAGCACATATGAGGCCAGCTGGAAATCTGTCATGGCGGGAGGGAACCAGACACATCTCCCAGAGCAAATACAACATGAGCTCACAGATTCCTCTCATTTCCAGGCTAGAACAGCTGTACTTTGTGTATAGTGCTCATTAGGACTACAGCTAATTATTATTATTATTATTATTATTACTACAGATAAATCTGCGGATAATAATAATTAATAATAGTAATTGTTTAAATCGTCCTCAGTAGTGAAAGCTGTTTTCAGATCTACTGGGTAACTGGCAATTATTTTTTATTTTTTAATTTTAATTTGCTTTTTTTGTTTGTTTTCTCATAAAATGTTTGAAAATAGTAATAAATGCCTCTTATCTCTAGAGCCACAGGTGGTGTAAGTAATTACTTATAGTTCCTAAACAACAATATTCAATTTACTATCAATTAAATTTCCATAAACCACAAATGAAAACAGCAAATTGTCACATTTGAGAACTTTTTTTGTTTATATTATGCCAAATCATAACAAAAGTTATTTCAGGACATCTTTCATATGAACAGGAATAGACTATACTCTGGAGCCAGAGACTGTCGTATTTGTGCTGGAAAAATGGCTAGGACACTTAATGGTGTAGTCGTTTGTGCTCTAGTGCTTTTTAGCAAATATTAGCAGGCTGACACATAAAGATGGTGAGCATGGTAAATATTATACCTTCTTAAAACAGCATATTATGCACGGTTAAATGGCTGTAGACTCAAGCCGCGTTCAGACTGCCAGCCCAAATCCTTTCCTTGTGTTGTTTTTTTTTTTTTTTTTTTTTTTTGCTTATCAAGATAGATTTTACAAAGTCTGGACAGCAAAAAAATAAATGTGATTTCACATATTGGATCCAGACCACATTTCGAGTTTTTATTATTATTATTAAAGGGTTGACAAGGGTAGACAACCAATTACCAGAAAAGAAGATTAAAGTGTATATATATACTTACAGATACAAAAAGTATTGTGGGTTTACAGCACTTTAAACAGCATGACTTAAAACCTTCTTTCCTCATTCTTTTTTGTGCACCTTATTAAGTTTTCTCAAACTATTTTACATTGTGAAAAAGGCATGTGTAATAAAGGTATACATTTATATATCAAATTGGGAGATATTCCAGTACATTATTTTTAAGTTGGTTAGGAGAACAGGCATTCTTTAAGGTACCTTTTCATTTTCGAGTCCCAAGAAATGTGGCCGTGACTGTCGCACATACGGGATCCAGTTTGTCCATAACTTTGTAAATCTGTTCATACATTTGGAGGTTTGAAAATGTAATACCAATCAGATTTCTACAGATGGGTCTCAGTCTGGACGCTCAAAGCACTCCAAAGTGTCTTTTGCGTCACTTGCAATTAGAGCTTAGATCGGGCCCAAAAAATCCAGCCCGAACCCACCCGAGCCCGTGCATGTTCTGTCCAAGCCCGGCCCGTCCCTTTAACTGTAATTATGAGCCCGAGCCCACTTTAAACCCGACATTTTTTTCAAAGATACGAACGTGGACAGTGAAGGCTTACTCTTGTCTTTCTTTCCATGGCATGCCTTCGTCATGTGCCTCTTCAGTGTCGAGGTCCCCGTCTTTTTGTTGTCATATACTAGCATCGTGCTGCACTACACCCAACGAAGCCGACACAAGCCACCCCCCAGGTGTGATAAGAAGTTGGTTCCATAGCCTAGGTCTATTATGAGAAGCTTAAACCGTCCCAGCCCGAGGTTAGTGGCGGGAAATTACAGCCTGACCGGTTCGGGCTCAGGCAGAGAATCTAAGCTCTACTTGCAATCCGACACAAAACGACCATGTCAAATCCAGAGTTAGGGAAGTGCTGAACAGAATCCATGCTGCTACTAGCAAAGCGCTATGGGGACAACATTGATAACAATGGTCTGTGGACAGATGCCAGCAGAGAGGCGCTGCACCACCACTTGATATCACGATTGTTTGAAGGGCAAAACAATGGACCTTCACTTCTTGTGCTTCCACGTTGGAAAGCTGAGTCACCAGGGTAGTTACATAGTTCCTGACGCCTACTTACCTCAGCAGCCCATGCAGATTTATTGGTGATGTCTGGACACACATCTGATCTGATCACTTGTAAATAACAGTGCGGACAGTCCATCGTAAAGATCTGTTTGGACCGCAGCCTTAGTCTTGTGTTTTTATCATTGCCAACGTTGATCTTTCATCAGTGCATTGTGTTGTGCTGATTAAATCTCTTTCGTGTGTCTTTCAGGTCCAGCAGAGGCGTCAGGAGCTGGAGCAGGCGCTCGGCATCAGGAACACCTAGAGCAATGTATCCACAGGCGGCAAATGAAGAGACGTGCTGTGCTGTCGGAGCCGGCTAACGTGTGAGCGTGTGTGGGATGTTCCAAATGAATTCCTCGCAGAGTTTTCTGACAAACTTAGAAAGACATAGATACTAGATGGCTTTACTGTTATATTGGATGTCCTTGTTTTGTTTCGTTTTATCTTCACCCTGCAGCTCAACTTCTGTTGCAGTTTAGTTGCCACTTCCACCTTTATTTTCTATTTGTTTTGTTTTCTTTGTCACACTAGAGCTCCTCGAGCACAATGTATTTTCACTTGCATGTCTAAGCCTTACCTGGAAGCATTCCTCTCATTTTGTGCCCACACAAAAGTACAGATTGTACACAAATGAAAAGCAGAGGGAAACTTAATGTATTTTGTCCCTGGATCTAAAAATATCCTAAATCAGCAGGAATGTGTTGACTCTGCCTTGGCTCTTTGTCCCCCTTTTTGGAAAGTAAATTTACATTTTACACTCCCCAATCTGGCCCGCGGATGCTTGCAGTGAGGTATTGATTGTGTTTGTAATCAATCAGGCTGCTCTGCTGCACGCTGGCCGTTCACGTTCACTTTGTCTTAAGCTCTCATCGCTTTGTTTTGACAGTTTGTGCCAGTGTCTGGTGTACGAGAGACGTTTCAAAGCTCAGTCATGGCAGAATATACATCTTTTTGTTATGGGCGCCATTAAGTATGAAGTTTTCCTTTATTTTGTTTTGTTATTATCAATGATCCTTGTTTTTAAAGTATGTATTATATCAGTACTTGTCTTGTTAGCTAGTACAGATTATCAAGGAAGTAGCTTGTATGAGTACCTCTAGTCTATATAGTTTTGTAAATACTGAGCAGAAAAAAAACTGAAGATGGACGTGAAGTAAAATTGTATCTCTTATCCTGGCAGATGTTTTTCTTAACTCTTTGTCTACGCTCAGATAGTCGAACCAGTATTTATATTATTAATCAGCCCTCACTGTGGGAGCACAGTGATTTAGCTCTCCTCAACATAAAGACGGCAGTCACGTTTGACGAATTGCTGCTCTGCGGGATGAAACGTACGCAGCGTTCATGTCGCCTGCAAGCTTGGGACAAGTTAAATATTCTGCTTTTAGTTTTGTGTATTTTTGATTATGTGCAGAGAAGCCATAAACATTTGAAGAAGATTTAAAGAGTTGTAGCTTCTTCGTACACTGGCTGAAGACTTTGCTGAGTTCAATGGTTGTTTCCCTGTTGAAAGTAAAGATGAGTGTCCTGGCTGAAACTTTAACGTGTGTGCATTTAATTAACGAATTCCAAGAATACACTAATGTGGGTTTGGGCAGGTACATGATTTGAAACATGCGGTGGGAACCTCTGGGGTGTAAAGCGACACTGGGGGGACTGTAGTAGTATTTGAATCTGCAGACTTTTTCATGGACCAAACCTATTTTTCTGTATGTTCTTATGTTATAATAAAGGATATGTAAAATGTTCCTGTTTGTGTGAGTCTCTGTGTCCGCCAGTGATTTATTCTACCTCTGTGTAATGAAAACTGCCTTAATATTCCTGTATGGATTATAATTAGACTGCAAGAGTTATTTTCAGTATTGATTTATCTGGCAATTAGTTTCTAAATTAAGTCATTTTTCATTTTACTTTAAACGTCAGAGAATAGTTAAAAATGTATTTAAAACCCTTCAGACTGCACCAACAGTCCAAAACCCAAATTAATCCATTAAATTTAATCTTATTTAAGATGTCGACACCGGCAAAAGATTCATCAGTGTTGTAAGAAGGACTCTGCTCCTTAAAGGGATAGTTCACTTCAAAATCATTACTACATATTGTTCCTCTTACCTGTAGTGTGGTTTATCAGTCTAGATTGATTTGGTGTGAGTTATGAGTGTTGGAGATATCAGCCATAAAGATCTCTGCCTTCTGTAAAATACAATGGGACTAGATGGCACTCAGCAATATCTCTTTCCAGAAACTGTGACCTGGTTACTCCACAAATCTTGTGAGTAGTTTTGTGTAGAAATGATTTTCTTTCTACCGTACAACACACATCAATAGAATCAACACGCAGAAGGAAGTGTGCATCTACTTACGGATGAGAGGCTTATGCTGGTGACAGTGTGAGATGTAACATTAATGTCCTCCTCAGCTAAGCTGTAAAGTTAACTAGCTCATTGGTGGCTAGATGAGCTAGCAGTAGATGCAAGCTTCCTTCTGCTAGGTGATATAATTGGCGGGTGTAATATAGTAACAAAAATAGTTCCTACATGAAACTGTTCACAACAAGGTCTGTGGATTATCTTGAATAACTGGGTCATGATTTCTGGAAAGAGACATTGCTGTTGAGTTTTTCAAATGTATTTTTTGGCACTTTGAGCTCCACAACTTATCTGTACAGTTGTGTAGTTTCATTCAGTGTTTCCCAACCTCAGGCTCGGACTCCAGTATGGGTCATAAAATAAATCTGTGGGGTCATGAGATTAGTAATTGGTTAGGAAAGAAAAAAAACTGCAGCATAAATCTGATTTCATTTTCTGGATTATTATTTTTATTGGGTGGTGGTGGGGGGTTATGTTAAATATGGAACCTTTTGAGGTCTTTAAAACTTACAGAAATCACTTCTGGTGGAAGAAAGACATCTGAAAAGCGACAAGATACCCCAGCTAGAGACTGCTTGTTTGAAAGAGGTCACAGGCCAAAACCATCGGGAACCACTGTTTTAATCTGTAACAATACATTTATTTTATAAGCTTATCAATTGTTCTTTTATGTAAAGTCCTAATATGAAAAGTAACTACAGCTGTCAGACAAATACAGTGGAGTAAAACTTTCACTGAAGTACAGTACTTGAATAAATGTAGTTCGTTTGTTAGTTTCCACCGCTGAATTTCACACTTGAGCACCCAGAAAATGTTTTATGTAACTGCCTCTTCTTGTCTATAATTAATACAGTAAATATAAAAAAAGATTTTCTGAGGGTTTGTCTGAGGCGCCGAACGTGTTTGGTCCAGCTCTGTTTCAGCTTTAGTTTGTGAAGTATTTGACCAAATATTTTATTTATTTCCCATTACTGTCATTTTCTACTTTAGAAGCAAGGGACTGTTCTTTACTTATCAGAGGAGGGGGGTGGCTGGGGTATGACTGCAGGAAAATACATGACCCTCCTTCCACCATAAATGAGTTATTAGATTTTAAAACATATTATTTGATGTTTGAGAGTTAAAAGTTAAAAATTAAAGACAAAATCCTGCAGTTAAAAGAAACACTTTCGTTTGTCACTCTGGTCGTGCTGCTGGTTAGTTTGTGCAGTTTATTTTTGGTCAAATTTTAAATGAGACGCAGAATAAAGTGATTTTGATGAAATATCACTATTTTTTGGCACATGATATGTTCAAGGACTGTCAGATATTTTAAAATCCAATGATAATTTCTGTTTTTACAGTTTCTGGTGTGATAAATGGTGTAAATTTGGTGATGTTTTTTATTGACAGATAACTGCAAATCATACAGAGTTACAATTGAAACAATACATTTCCTTCCATTTTATCTTGTCCTAACAAACATCCCTCCACATCTTTCACCGATCCCCTCCCGCCCTTACCTTGAAAGTCCATAGAGATACAGACTGAACAGTGCGTGAGAGTAAGTAACAGGTCTCTCCAGATCTGCAGGCAGTTTAGAGCTGGGGTCAGAGCATTCCTCCAACATGGTTGCGCCCTTATCCACAGTGGTGTGGTCAGCAGTAGCTGTTGTCGGTTTCTTTTGTAGTTCATGAGCCATTTGTTTCAAAACATTGAAGTCAAACAATCCCTAGTTGTTAAACAGAGTCCAGTCTCACTCCAAAGTTGTCAAAATCTGGTGCTGGGGCAGGTGACTTGTGGCGTCAGAAACCAACGTAAAAAACTATCCTTTAACTTTGGCATGATAAGCGGCCAGTTGCCGTTATAGTTTAACGGTGCCCGGTGGCGTCAGGGGGAAACTAAAGGACGAAAGTTAGGGCGGCAAACATCTGACTGGGGCTGGAGAGAGCAGTGGTGGATGGGTCCAACAAACATGGACTTTTACCCAAGAGAGCAGTGTTTCCGTAGGATTCTAAAACCAAACCCTGTTCTTTTTTCCAAAACCCAACCACGTGTTTGTTGTTGAAGGGAAAAAAAGGTCAATTCGCAGTGTTGTACCGTTTGTACGTTTATTTTGAAAGAAACTGTATGTAAATATTACATTTCCTGTGAAAAAGGAAGTGTATTTTGAAAGAAGACAATGCATGTAACAGGCAGAACTTGACACACTGTCCCAGAACGTACCTTGAAAGTCCATGACCAAACGTCAGTGCGTGACGAGGTCGGAGTGAGAATGTGTTGTTAAACAATACAAGTACTCGGTGATACATGACTCATATGCAAATAACTGATGATAAGTATTGAAAAAGCAGGTGAGCCTTTTGGTTGATTTTTTAAAAAGAAATCATGCCAGCATATCTTCCATAAAAATCAGTGGTAAAATAAATACAAAATAAAGTTGTAAGTCCCTCCCATGAGCCAAAATAAAAAACACAAGTACCTCTGCAGTGCTCACAAAATTGACATGCCTCCCCCTTTTCGCACCCCCACCTCCACCTCATGAATAACGAACAGTCCCTAACTCAATTTACTACTATTTAACCAACCACATAAACTGAGTTAATGCAGTTTGTAGCATAAAAACGCGAGAAGTAAATGGTCCTACATCACTGTCAGCTTAATGAAACACCCTGCTGTCCCGTTACTTGTGTGTGAGAGTAATAGGAGAGGGAGTGTTTCCCTGAGAGGCGACAGAGCAGACCAACCGGTGTCGGAGGGTGTGACCGAGCCCCAGCTGTGTGTCCGTATAAATACACTCTGTCCCGGCTTCAGTGTGTCTCCGCACCGGCAGCAGCTCCGTCTGGAAGGTCAAACACATCATGGCAGCGCCGAAGAAAGTCTGTGTGATCGGCTCTGGTAACTGGTGAGTTCAGGGGTGATGAGGTGTTTGATTAACTCTAATGCACTTTAGGATGTCTCTCAGCTCAGTGTTAGTACAGTCAGTGGTGCGTTGCAAAGTCTCCAGACACCATATTAGAGTCCACACACAGTGGGCCAGGAGACTTTTGTGTGTGTGAGAGTGAATGTTGTCAAAGAGTTGGTAAACTTTGCAGAAAGAAAACCGCTTCAGCCTTTTGTTAACAGCAGATAAATAATTCATAAAGTTAATAAGTCGCCTGCTGTCTTTTGCCAGACTGCAGAGTGGAGGTCCTGCTGAGACTGACTGTCTGTCTGACTGTCTGATGACCTTTGATGCTTCAACAGCCCAAAAATCTTTATTAAACAAGCAGCTCTTGACTTTTTCATATTCAGAGATATTTGTGCTGAATCAGCCTTCGTGTGGAGTTGATATCCCTCAGCCTGCGTGACATTTAGATTAGTCAGTGGAGGAAGAGGTATTCAGATACCTACTAAAGATACCCAGAGCAGCATTACCACAGTGTGCTAGTAACTGACCTGCATTCAAATTATACCTATTAGAGGAAGGAAGTATCACTATTATTGTAACTAAGTACATTCATTCAAGTACTGTACTTATGTACAATTTTGATGTGTTTGTACTTTACTTGAGTATTTCCATTTTATGCTTCTTTATATTTCTTCACTACATTTAAGAGGCCAGTTTATACCTTTTACTCCACTACATTTATTTTAAAGCTTTAGTTACTTTGCAGATTTAGATTATTAATACAAAATGTAAATCAGCTAATCAATCATGATGTAATATTACAGATTAAAGAACTCGGCAGGATATAAAATAGTCCACCTTTACCAGCTGGAACAACACACTCTCACCCCGACCTCGTCACATATCCATGTTTGGTCATGGACTTTCCACATCCACATATGACGTGCAAGGTACCCTGGGTGTGTTGGTTGTTGATGTTCTGGGACGCCGTGTTAAGCTCTGCCTGTTACATGCATTGTCTTCTTTCAAAGTACACTTCCTTTTTCACAGGAAGTTTACCGTTTACATACAGTTTCAAAATAAACGCGATATGTCGGAACAACACCTTGAATTCAACAAATGCACGTGGTTAGGTTTAGGAAAAAAGAACAAGGTTTGGCTTTAGAACCTTACGAATCTTACCGCTCTGTTGGGTTTAATTCGATGTTTGTTGTTTGTCCTGCCTGCCCAAATCGGACTTTCACTGCCTTAACCTTCATCCTTGTCCCACCGCATTTCCCCCTGATGTCGCCGGATGCAGTTAAACTATAATGGCAACTGGCTGTGTATCATGTCGACGTTAAAGGACGCCTTTTTTCCTTGGTTTTTGATGCTGCAAGTCACTGCCCGAGCGCCAGATTTCAACAACTTCGGAGTGAAACAGTGCTTGCTGCAACATGATTCTGAAATTAGCCATTCTGCACAGTGACTACTTTTCAGGGGCGTAAATGTAAGCAGTGCAGGCAGTGCGGTTGCGCTGGTGCCCGTGGGGTGGAGGGGCCCGACTGCCACCTGGAAATACACCCATACTCAAAGAAGAACTCACGTTAAATCAAAAATGGTGCGATTTTTGATATATGTCTTCAAAAAGATAAACCCATCTCCACCATGTTTTTCTGTTTTTGTAACATAGTATCAATCAATAACAAATGATATGCTAACTCTACATAAACTATAAAAAACTATGTAGTTAAACTAATAATTTACTATTGTCTTCTGTAGTTGTTGTCAGATACAGATGTGTAAATATGGTTGCTAGGTAATATGTATGTTGACGTTGTCCAGTATCAGGTCTCTGTTTGATCCTGTAACGAAACGAGACAATTCACAGAAGCTAGTTTAGGTGCAAAATCTCTCAAGACTGACCAGCTGGGTGCATCAGCAAGTGGATATAACATAAAAGTGTCGGTAAGACACACTGTTGGGAAAATATATATATGCCTGAAACTCTGTCTGTGTGTGTGTGCTTCATAGCTATTAACTAGGGCACACTAGGGCCCATCATAACTACCTTACACTACTGGTACTTTTGGTAGTTTAGGTACATTTTAATGCCAATACGTTTGTACTTTTAGTTAAGTAAGATTTTGTATTTTGGCTTTTACTTGTGATAAAGTATTTTACACTGAAGTTTTGCTACTTTTACTGCTGTCAAAAGTTGGAGTACATCTTCCACCACTGATTATTAGCATCATGTAACTCAAGACTTGGAGGTAAAAGTACTCATGATGTCATGTAGTTATTATATAAGTTACTATAGTGGAGCTGATGTGTATAGTAGCATATATACATTGGAAACACTCAAGCAAAGTACAAGTACTTTAAAACTATAATGTGTTTGATATAAATCAGTTGTAAAAGGACAAACATTGAATTGATCTCTGCCAATACACGCCAACTTACTGATACTTAATACTGATATATGATCTTTTAAAAGGGATTCTCGCAGCCCTCAGTCTGTGTTATGTTGATATTCAGTGGTAAAGCTTTAAATAAGACACTCCTCATGGTTAAATAATGCCCTCCTGGTATTCTGTTTTTTCACCTGTAGTGTTATTCTTGTCTGGGAAAGCATCTGAAAACTATTCAAGTCACGTGACACCATAGTCACAAGTGGCACAGGATGTTTGTTCACCATTAGGAAATACACCACTGTACGAACTATAAGAAAATAGCTGTTAAATATCTAAAATCATCTTTTTTATTATTTTAAAAGTGTAATATCTCCTTAATACAAGCAATAATTAAAGAACAATGAGCAATGAACATTTTCTAATCTAAAAATACACATCAATAAAAAGTCAGTAGTCATGTACAGTACAGGCCAAAAGTTTGGACACACCTTCTCATTCAATGCGTTTTCTTTATTTTCATGACTATTTACATTGTAGATTCTCACTGAAGGCATCAAAACTATGAATGAACACATGTGGAGTTATGTACTTAACAAAAAAAGGTGAAATAACTGAAAACATGTTTTATATTCTAGTTTCTTCAAAATAGCCACCCTTTGCTCTGATTACTGCTTTGCACACTCTTGGCATTCTCTCGATGAGCTTCAAGAGGTAGTCACCTGAAATGGTTTCCACTTCACAGGTGTGCCTTATCAGGGTTAATTAGTGGAATTTCTTGCTTTATCAATGGGGTTGGGACCATCAGTTGTGTTGTGCAGAAGTCAGGTTAATACACAGCCAACAGCCCTATTGGACAACTGTTAAAATTCATATTATGGCAAGAACCAATCAGCTAACTAAAGAAAAACGAGTGGCCATCATTACTTTAAGAAATGAAGGTCAGTCAGTCCAGAAAATTGCAAAACTTTAAATGTGTCCCCAAGTGGAGTCGCAAAAACCATCAAGCGCTACAACGAAACTGGCACACATGAGGACCGACCCAGGAAAGGAAGACCAAGAGTCACCTCTGCTTCTGAGGATAAGTTCATCCGAGTCACCAGCCTCAGAAATCACAAGTTAACAGCAGCTCAGATCAGAGACCAGATGAATGCCACACAGAGTTCTAGCAGCAGACCCATCTCTAGAACAACTGTTAAGAGGAGACTGCGCGAATCAGGCCTTCATGGTCAAATAGCTGCTAGGAAACCACTGCTAAGGAGAGGCAACAAGCAGAAGAGATTTGTTTGGGCCAAGAAACACAAGGAATGGATATTAGACCAGTGGAAATCTGTGCTTTGGTCTGATGAGTCCAAATTTGAGATCTTTGGTTCCAACCGCTGTGTCTTTGTGAGACGCAGAAAAGGTGAACGGATGGATTCCACATGCCTGGTTCCCACTGTGAAGCATGGAGGAGGAGGTGTGATGGTGTGGGGGTGTTTTGCTGGTGACACTGTTGGGGATTTATTCAAAATTGAAGGCACACTGAACCAGCATGGCTACCACAGCATCCTGCAGCGACATGCCATCCCATCCGGTTTGCGTTTAGTTGGACGATCATTTATTTTTCAACAGGACAATGACCCCAAACACACCTCCAGGCTGTGTAAGGGCTATTTGACCAAGAAGGAGAGTGATGGAGTGCTGCGGCAGATGACCTGGCCTCCACAGTCACCGGACCTGAACCCAATCGAGATGGTTTGGGGTGAGCTGGACCGCAGAGTGAAGGCAAAGGGGCCAACAAGTGCTAAACACCTCTGGGAACTCCTTCAAGACTGTTGGAAAACCATTTCAGGTGACTACCTCTTGAAGCTCATGGAGAGAATGCCAAGAGTGTGCAAAGCAGTAATCAGAGCAAAGGGTGGCTATTTTGAAGAAACTAGAATATAAAACATGTTTTCAGTTATTTCACCTTTTTTTGTTAAGTACATAACTCCACATGTGTTCATTCATAGTTTTGATGCCTTCAGTGAGAATCTACAATGTAAATAGTCATGAAAATAAAGAAAACGCATTGAATGAGAAGGTGTGTCCAAACTTTTGGCCTGTACTGTATATCACAATTTTTGATCATTTTTTCTTTCAATATCACTGCAGCTGCACATCAAAGTATGAGACCTATTGAAATGTATTAATTTATTTGTTTGTTTGATAGGGATAGAGCACGTTAATGAACATCAGTGGGCAAGAATACTACTAGAAATCACAAAAAGAACATTTAACCCTTTTTGGGAAACAGTAAGTTCAACCAGCTGCTGTCTCTGCTCCAGGATGCTCAGTGTGTGTCTCTGTGTCCACAGGGGCTCTGCCATTGCCAAGATTGTGGGTGCCAACGCAGCCAAGTATGACACGTTTGACACCACGGTGAACATGTGGGTGTTCGAGGAAACGGTGAACGGCCGTAAACTCACAGAAATCATCAACACAGACCATGAAAACGTGAAATACCTGCCCGGCCACAAGCTGCCCCCCAATGTGGTGAGTATGGAAACACTCTCTGATGACAGTTTGGTGTTGCTGTGTGGTTTTAGCTTCAACATGTTTCCTCTCTCCTCGTCAGCATGCTGTTCCAGACTTGGTTGAGTCCGTGAAGGGAGCCGACATTCTGATCTTCGTGGTCCCTCACCAGTTCATCATAAGGGTGTGCGACACCATTAAAGACCACATCAAGAAGGATGCTGTAGGAATGTCTCTCATCAAGGTAGTATTTGTCTTAATACCTTCTATCGATGATACAGGAATTACACAATGCACTTAAGAATTGGAAGTAATGATGCACCATGTGTTGATTTTGTGGTTATCCGTCTCCTCTAGGGTGTCGATGCGGGTCCAGAGGGTCTGAAGCTGATCTCAGAGGTCATCCGAGGGAAGCTGGGCATCACCATGACGGTCCTCATGGGAGCAAACATTGCCAACGAGGTCGCTGAGGAAAAGTTCTGTGAAACAACCATCGGTATGGAGGATAGATGGACACTTGACAAGTCTGATTCTGGAGTTAGACGTCTACAGTTAAGGGCACAAAATGACTTTCTATGAAAGTAAAGCACGATAATGTTTTGAATGTGTAAATGGATGGATTAAAAATAAGTAATCTAATTTTTCTCTAGATGTAAACAGCAAATTTGAGTGAGGCTCCAGCTGCAGTTAAAGGGATAGTGCACCCAAAAATGAAAATTCAGCCATTATCTTCTCACCCATATGCCGACGGAGGCCCTGGTGAAGTTTTAGAGTCCGCACATCCCTTGCGGAGATCGGCCGGGGGAGCGGCCAACACACCTAATGGCTGACGGCGCCCCAGACTAACGTCCAAGAACACAAAATTGAATCCACAAAGTATCTCCATACTGCTCATCCGTAGTGATCCAAGTGTCCTGAAGCCCCAACATAAAAAGTTGTTTCAAAAAACGTCATATGAACTCCGTTTTTAGCCTCACTGTAGCCTGTAGCTCTGACTGCTTCTCTGTGCTCTGCGCTTTTTATAACTTGTATTTATTTGTTAAAACAAGGTGTCTAAAAGTTACTCAGCTATTAAGGTAACGTTAGCATAGCATTAGCTCACTAACTGTGTTAATATTAGCTTCGACTTACTGATCTTTGTGCAACGTCAAATGTCGAACAGGTTGGAAGTTGTTGCGTTTCAATCTATAATTTTCGACCTGCACATTTTGTTTACCGCAATTTGTTCTTTGTTGACCACTGTATAGTTTTTGTAGGCAAACAAAGTTATCATTGGTATGAGTTTTTCCAACTGGCGCTCGGTACTGCAACGTTAGCTCGTAATGGTTCTCTCCTGCAATTTGATTGGATGCAGTCGGACTGGTTCAAACAAAGTGGATGTGGAGTTAAGTGTTGCTTGCTGGGAAAGAATAACATTAATATAAGTTGACTCAAGACATGAAGGAAAATTATGTGATTCGTAGCACACTTTTTAAATAACATACTTGCGGGAAGGCATCAAGTACGTCCAAATCAAAAGGCTCAGGTTCAAGTGAAACCATGTGTCATTGGTGCTAAAGTCCAAGTCGAGTTGTGAGTCTTTTTGTCAAGCTAAGTCAAGTTAATCAAATCTGTGATATGAGTTTGACTTAAGTCCAAGTCAAGTGACTGGAGTCCACACATCTGCTGTCAAACCCTAGATTTTGTCTTCCCATGTCATATCGGCCACACAGACATCTTGTATATCATCCATTAATTTATTGAAAGTGAAAGATTGTGTCATGCTCTGTTCCTCTGTTTAAAACATGTTATGATGTAAAGCCCCATAAGCACATGTATACACATACTTCGGAGACATTTTGTTTTATTTGTATTGAAATCTGTGGTATTTATACAGAGCTTTATGTCGAAAGGCTTTGACAGAATGATAGTTGCATATTTATATACAGTATACATTTCTAAAGTGCTGCACTGTGTAAACCAGTGATGACGTATGTGTTATTTTTGGACACAGGCTGCAAAGACAAGGCTCATGGGCCCATGCTGAAGGAGCTGATGCAAACCACCAACTTCCGTGTGACTGTGGTGGAGGAGTCTGATGTTGTGGAGATCTGTGGGGCGCTCAAGGTCGGCTTTTCTCCTCCTTTGAAAACACATTTCACTTCTTTATTATCACAACCTTGTACAAGAAATTTCAATGTCACGCCTGTGCTAAAGCTCGTAAGAGAACACTTTTACAAGGTTGAAGAGTGCATTAAAAGTTATGAGAGTAAAAATATGGTCAAAAGAAGTCAGTTTTACTAAAATGTTTTTGCAGTTTGAGATCTGCTGATATTTGTCTTCAGATTCACTTTTGTAATCATCAGACATCTTTTTAAAAAGCTAACAGGCTGGTCAACACATTTAAGAGATATGTCTGCTTCAAGATTCAGAATTGGTCCAATAAACCCGATATAAATGTTCTAATATATCCCTTATAATCTTATTTTGTTTTTAATTATTTGGGAATTTTTTGATGTGGAAATCTATTTGGAGGCATTCCTTTCTCGTCTAAGCAGTGACATTCCTCACATGCACGAGTACTTACCCCAACGTGTAAAAAGTGCAACACAATAACAGCAGCATCTCCTCTTTCCTGTCGCTGCAGAACATTGTAGCAGTGGGAGCGGGTTTCTGCGATGGCCTGGGATTCGGCGACAACACCAAGGCGGCAGTGATTCGTCTCGGCCTGATGGAGATGATCGCCTTCGCCAGGGTCTTCTGCACAGACTGCCACGTCTCTCCTGCCACCTTCCTGGAGAGCTGCGGCATCGCTGACCTCATCACAACCTGCTATGGTGGACGCAACCGCAAGATTGGGGAGGCTTTCGCCAAAACAGGCAAAGTATGAGGACCAGTCTCTGTCTCAGATAATCCCTATCACTCCTTAAAAGCCATCATAAGGTAACATCAAACACAGAAGCTGCACCAAACACCAAACACCACCTCTGAACTCTTTGTTTTAGACCATTGAGCAGTTGGAGAACGAGCTGCTGAACGGTCAGAAGCTTCAGGGTCCAGCGACTGCAGCTGAGGTCCACCAAATCTTGAAACAGAAGAACATGGTGGAAAAGTAAGTTTGTCTCATGTTTTACAACAAGGATGTAAATCACAAGGTGGCTTGTTTGGACATTTACCATTCCTACACTTACTGATACATGTTGGTTTCACTGAGTGCATATGAATCAGGATTCATCTTAGGTATCTATACAAAATAAGATTTAATTGTGATCGCATCATGTCCTGCAAAAATGAACATGGTATTTGAAAATGTGCCAATGAGCTTTCTTGCCGAGAGCTACATCAGAACACTGGTGCCACTCTCGTGTTTTGTATGTTAAATATGAGGCCACAAAAAAATCTGCCTTCCAGCACCTCTAAAACTCAGAAAATACCATGGTATATCTTGCATGTTCATTTCATACAAAATATTTAAGTGTAAAAGCGACAAATTGGGGTTTTATGAGGAGCTATGTGCTTGTTGTCATTGTGAGGTTGCCAGGCAACAGTCTGTTCTCATTCCCATGCATCAAATACTGACACATTTAACACCCTTCGGCATGTGACACCAACGCCGGTGACAATCTTTGGCGTCTCAGTGAGTTGCACAGGGCTTCCATGTCATTCTAGTGTAAACACATCAGTGATGATATTTGATGCTCGGAGCAACTGGCGTAGTAATAAAGACAAAACATGTCTGTGTAGGGTGAGTGGGAGGGGAGATAGAAGAGTCAAACCATTACAGACTTTCAGCCAGGAGACCACCGTTTGTGTCCCACGTAAAACCAAAACCCAGTGCTGTTTAAAATAATGTTACGTAATTTACGATCATCCGTGACGTACTTACATCACTCACCTGATCCATTTATGACACATTACGAGCTTATTTTAACTCAAAACATGACGTTTTTTTATAAACATTACTAAGTAGTTTTGTTGCCTAAATCGCAACTGATTGGCAATGTTAAGCACATGGTACAATAAGTTTCACCCAGGAGACCGCTGTGCGTCACATACAGACGTTAAAGCATGTGTCTCAATGAGACATGATAGGGTACGGCGTGAGTATCGTGTGAAAAATTGTCTGCATTTGATGACGTTGGATGCTAACGTGTTGTAGGCAACCAGCAAAGAGTTCAGGAAGTCTTCATAAAACCACAACTTATCACTTATACACTTTTTTTGAAGAGATTAAACAAACAAGATATAATGTGATTATTAATTAACTCAAGAGCTGCTGCTAGTTGGATTTTGTTACCTTTGCACAGAGCCATGCTAGCAGTCTCCCCCTGTTTCCAGTCTTTATGCTAAGCTAAGCTAAGCTAAGCTAAGATAAGATAATCTGCTGGCTCTAGCAGGGTCTGGTCTTTTTTATCAGAGGAGGGGGTTGCTGGGATGTGACTCGTTTGGTTTTTTGTTTTGTTTTGTTTTGTTTTTTGACCCTCCCTGAAGCTACAAATATTTTTTACTTGAGTCTCCCTGAGTGACTGAGGGAAAATGCACGACCCTCCCTCCACCATAAATTAGATAGCCTATTTGATTTTTTAAACTTACCCTTTGAAATTTGAAGGTAAAGAGTTGAAGACGAAATCCTGAAGTTGAAAAAAGCCTCAGTTTTTCACCTGTCATGCATGCTTGTTATTGTAAATGCTTAATCCATGGCAAAATTTTATATAGAATGAAACGTCACTATTTTAAGCATAGATATGGTTGTGTTTTTTCTGACAGAAGCGACTGTCCCACATAATGTGTTCAAGGACTGTCTGAAATATTAAAATCCAAAGATAATCTCTGTTTTTTACAGTTTGTGGCCAGCGGGTTTGTAGGGCTTCTTTAAAAATCGCCGATAGAATAAATACAAAATACTATGTGAAGTGCTGTAAAGCTTAGTTTACTTAATAGCGACAATTTATAACTCGAAGGATTCACACACAAAGCATTTGTCTTTTTCTAGACACATTTTCCCCACAAATACAACATGCTAATGTTATTAGCGCAAGCCTATGGCATTTTACATTGTATAAATTAGCCTAGTGACTAGCAGAGATTTCCTTTACTCATATGAAGCCAGGATAAATCACACACAAGACTTAAAATACTTTTTTGTGGGGGTTTTATTGTCTTCACAATGTTTTGTTTCTTATCTGTGAAATTAAAATAAATAAAAGCTTCATTACCACTGAGGGAAATGGTTTCAGCTAACAGAAATAGGTGTCGCCGCGATGTGTAGTTACATTTCTGGGCAGGTGCACATCAGGTTATGGCGTAGGCTCTACGTCAACTCAGAGCCTTCACTATAGGTACAGCGATGATTCAACGCACAAGTATAACTCCAGCTTTAGCCAACAGACATGAGAGTGGTACCAGTCTTTCTATTTAACCCCCAAAATGTGAAACTATTCCTTTAATAATGTCTCAAATCATTCTCTCACCTCTGCAGGTTTCCTCTTTTCACTGCTGTTCAGCAGATCTGCTTCAACGGCCACCCAGTCACAGAGTTCATCAGCTGTTTGCAGAACCACCCAGAGCACATGTAAAGGACTAAATGCATGGGTGGAAGCTGAGAAAGGACTTTTACACTAGAACTACTGTATAACCCAGGTGATTGTAGGGGGTGAAGGTTAGGACTACTTTCTTGTTTGAAACTCAAACAGAAAAGAAAACAATGGAGCAGAGTTGCCCTCCTTACCTGAGCTGCTGTTTACCTGCTTCTGTTACACTACTGAGAGAGGCATAACCTCTGTTTCCACCTGATTAGAAACATACATGACTTAAACAGTTGCATAAGTCTTAAAATCTTAAGAATTTACTTACACAATACTTAAACCCCGACCTGAATATTATGAAATGTTACATCATTTCTCTGTTAAAGTGCCTCAACGTGCCTTTTCTCTGACATTTGTGTTCCAACGGTAAACAAAGCGCTGAACACACAACAGACACCACTCCCACTGTGTTGTTTTTTTCCTCTTTCTGGACTTCTTATGATGATTTATTTTGGAATAAATTATTGACTTCATGTTCATGTCTAATGTTTTCTTTTTAACGTGTGGGTATCTGCCTGCAGTATACACTCTCACACACTCTGCAGCAGCCTCACTGTAACCTGACCTGAGCTCAGCCTGGCTGCCACTCTAAACTCTTCACCTTTACCATTTTCTAGAGCGTCCTCTTCAACCTTTCGTTAAAGCGCACATCTTGCCTCGGGCCTCAGAAGTGATGGCTGTGTTGTTTAGTGTGGATTTTTCATGGTAATTGATTCAGTGCGATTATGAATGCTTTCATAGTCAAACTTTTATTGTGTTTTTCAACCCACTTGATTAACAAGTTTGTTTTGTATTCTTTTGATTAATTCAGAAACATCTCTGGAGATGTAATTGCTCTCTGGATTCTATTAAATTGCAAGAAACCAATGTGTGCTCATTAACGGCCATCTGTCCGTCACCATATGCCAGAGTATCCCGTCAATGCTCAGTCCCTGCAAGTCACTTTGGATAAGACTTTTGGCGAAAGGCAGCAGGAAAGGTAGCCTATTTGTTCTGGCCTTGAGGTGGTATTACATACCCTGCTGTGCCAATGTTGTAACTGATAAAACACTCAGAAATCCTCCCCATGTATGCTCTTTGATCCAACAAATATGTTATTTTTTGGCTGCTCTATTGCTCAGCTATGTCGTGTACCGTAAAGTACCATCATTTGCTGCTTGTTTAAAATTGGATTCCCCTGCTGAAACCCCTTGCATAGTTATTGAGTCAACCGGCCTGTGAGATTTCTAATTATAACATGCTCCAAGGGAGTAAAAGTCCATCTATAATTAGACAGAGCTGCAGCTGCCCCATCGCTGCTTAACAACACAGAATTTTTTTGAAATACTATCCCATTGTGGTGCCATTAAAATCATTACTCGACTGTCATATTTCATCTCTATTTCAAATATTTCACATCTTAAAGCAACACTTATAAATACCATATAAGGGGGTGCCATCTATGTCTGAGCCCTTACAAGAATAACTAACCCTATGCTTGTATAGGTCAAGATGTTACATAATATTCCTCAACAATCTGTAGTTGTAATACATGCATTGAACACTTGGGTGTGCCATCACATCAATCACAAGCCCGTCACTCCTGTCAGAGTTATCTACCTTTGATACGGCACCTTCACAGATAACCTATCAGTCTGACCGGAAGCTGTAAAGTCTCCCAAGGTATAGTAAGGTATCATAACTCAAACATTAAAAGTATCTGACCACAGTGTGGCTCTAACGGAGGAAACAGCAGGGATGGATGCCATACATGCATGGCACCCATCCCTCCGGTGAAGGAGGAGGGACTCGCCTTACTTCCTCAATTCCAGTTCTCATCTCAGGGCGGCAGCCAAGGTGTGTCAAGCTGAGCGGTGACAGCCACTGGAGACAGGAAGCTGCGCTGCTTTACCTTCACAATTAGAAAGTAAAAGGTGTGAGATAATAAGGAAGCGCTGGTCAAGTCCAATCTCAGGTTGTTGATTGACTTGCAGCAGTGGCGCACTCAGAAATTTCTCATGGGGGTGGTCAGATGGGGGCCATTGGAAGTCTTGTGGCCCGGGGCACACCACAACCAGAGGCCGTAATTATGCTTCAGGAATTCCAAGCTGCTGTGGTATTTGAGCTAATTAAAACTATGTCAACATGGAGAGTTAAGGAATCAGCTATTGATATACTTCGGTTTCTAATTTTACATTTTGGATTCTAATTATTCACAGTTAGCGTTCTGCGCTCCACAACAACACCTGTTAGGTGATTTATTGTTCTTTAAATAGGCTGGTTGTCTTTTTCCTTAAAAGACAAACGTAGAGCTTTAATTGAAGTAGGCTAGTACATTGATTATAAGGAACGAAACATTTACTGGGAGCAAGCCGTTTCAAGTTTAAGGGAGACTTGTGGATACTCATGGAACCCATTTTCAATTAGATATCTTGACTTGAAAGTTCAATGGACTCCTTTGAAAATAGCCATGCCATGTTCCTTTGCCAAAATTTAGCCTTAATTTGAAGCATGTTTTTTTTTTTAGCCCCCTCCCTGACAGGCTATGCCAACATGGTACCAATTGATGCAAATTTTTGCATTGCAGTACTCGCTTGAGTTTGAATGCTAGAATATTTTGTGATGACTCGCGTGTAAATACACTTCAAATGTGCGTGAAATTGCTGAATTAACTTGATACCCGTTCCCGGGTCAGTGCTGGTTGGCTATTGCGGTGCAAAATGGTTGCTAGAGTTCATATTTTTTAACTCTTTGCGAATAAGCGTATGACGCGAAATCACACAAGGCCTACTTGCTTCATTTGCGCCCCTTCATTTTGCGTATTTTGCGTCATTTGCGTTGGGTCCATTGCATCCATCGGCCAGCCCAGCTAGAACTCATGTCTAATCGCATCTTCACATTGACTTTACATGTAATTCACTCGCGTAAATTGTTTTATTTCTAGCCCAGTGCGAACTCAACATTACATTGTAAGATATTGTATCAGGAGGGCCGTGGGTTCACCCCCCCTCGGAGGTGCCACTGAATTGCAAGTCAAACCTGTGCGTCTTTCCGGTCTGTCAGTTAATAAGTGCCACTGCCAAACTACATCAAATACTTATTTTTGTGTCGTGGAAACAGTTGATTAAAAAAGAGTTCAAGTGTTTGGCCCTCATGTTACAACTTATAAATGGCATTTTCCAAACCCAATCTCAACTTTTCTCTGCTGTCTTCGGCTATTGTCAAAACTAATATTGTTAAAACCCTGGCTGAACAGAAAAAGGTAATATTTATCGAACCTAAATATAAATTTAAGTAATTTTGCTTCCTAACGTCTAACTCGTCTAACAAAATCGACCGTTGACCGTTTGGACTCTTATTTTGAAAACCTGCACCGGAAGTGTCTGGTCTCCTCCGCACTGATGCGGTAAAGTTGAGTGAGACAACTCATCTTACAAGTGGCCCGCGGTGAAGAGAGGCTTTCCTCAAGTTTTATACATCCTTTTCTTTCGGATAATAAACTAATTGAATCTAACCGTCCGGGGCCCGGGACACCGAGAAAATGGCTGCTCTTTCAGCCTGGTTCTGGAACGAGAGGTTTTGGCTCCCACACAACGTAACCTGGGCGGATCTGGCAGACCCAGCTCCCGGGGTGGAGTACCCCAAAGCTGGACACTTGTTTACTGCCCTGCCGCTCGCTTTGGGGATATTCGCCGTCAGGATACTCTTCGAAAGGTGCGTGTGCTCTCCACCCATGTCGGGTGCTTTCTTGTGAGGGAGGGGGGGATTTCCTTAAACTACTTTCATCGGAGGTTTCTCCTCAAAAATGGAGTGATGTCAAACACCAACATGTCCTTATTGTCATTGGTTCGGCCCACTAAATACTAACTAAACTTTAATTTTCTTTCTCCTGAACTTTTAAAGACAAACGTTTGGTCAGAATTACCGTTGGGAGCCATCTTCAGGTGCATGCAACACCTTTTACTGTGCCGGGGCACCCCTTCCCAAAACACTTGTCATCATGGTGTGGCTAACGTTAATTTACCCCCACACTAACTTTGGTTTGGCAATCATTGACACTAACGTTGAGCAATCTGATTATGTGTCTTGAGCTGCCCTTAACTGATGCATGTATGATAGGGAGTGCTGCCACTGCCACTGCCCTGTCAGCCCGCTGCTTCTGTCACATTGCACCATCTCCTTATCACACACAGGATCAAGGCATCCATCCAGTCCTGTGCAAACTAAGCTGTGTTCAGAGGTGGGGAAGGCAGCAGTGTCATAATATGGCACTCAACGACACACACAGACAGACATGGATTGATGGTATAATACTTGGATGCCAGCCATGTCTATACACAACCAAGTTAAGGTGTCTGAAAGTATGTTGAGGATTTTGTCATTCATTTGCCCCTTGTTGCAAAGCTGAGATGTTGTGGAGTTACCTTACTACTGACCTTACCCTCTTCTGCATATAAAGATAAGACAAATCCAAGCTTACGTCTGAAATACAGATAAGAGGGGAAAGAATTACTCAGCAGTTTTAGGTGGGTCAGTCTGGTGAGTTTCTCATTTGATTCACAGAATGTAGGACTCTTGTTGGAATAGCTAAACCTACTTCTTCTTCTTCTTCTTCTTCTTCTTCATTGTGTACTGACACTGAAAGTGGCAGCAGGAAAATTACATTCTCTCATTTGTTGACTGCAGCTTAATTAGTGTACTGAATGCCCTGATACATCGGTTTCACTATTTGTTGAGCCATTGATGCCTCCAGGGAGGTTTTGCCTTTATGTGCAGCGTCAAGATAAAAGTGTTGAATTGAATCCAGTGAAATGAGCATTACGGCAGGCTGTATATGAAAATGCCAGATAAGGACCTTTGGAGTATTGCTGTTGAATACTCTTAGCCTTTTTATTCTTTTATTGCTTTAGTAAAACATTGCTATAGCATTTTGTTTGCACAGTGTTGAAGCCATCTGAGGTCAGGTGTAGGGCTGCGGTGTATGGAGAAACATTTGAGCTATGCAGTAGTCGCTGGATATCTCAGAAGATATATGAGAGTGCAATTGTAGTTAGTGTTGGGCAACATGACATATACTAAGAGATGATTTTGTCATACTGTATATTGTTTTAATACCTCTGTTAGTTTAGCATTAGTGTAATGAAGTACCTTGATTTGTCAGGTTTTTACAAGATTAACAGAAAACACAACTGGTTATCAGACGACTCTGACTCTAAAAAAAGTTGGGACACTGTAAAATGTAAATAAAAACAGAATGCAATGATTTGCACATCCTTTTCCACATATATTTAATTGAATACAGTACAAATACCAGATGTGTAATGTTCAAACTTTATTGTTTTTTGTAAATGTACGCTCATTCTGAATTTGATGCCTGCAACATGATTCAAAAAAGTTGGGACATGGGTATGTTAACCGTGTGTTAACTGTGTTTCGTCACCTTTGCTTTTAACAACACTAAGGATACTAAAGTTTTTACATTTAAAAAGTGAAATTTCTTTCTCGAGATTCTCAAGCGGTCAAAAGGCTATGATGTAAAGGCTATGTCTGTGTGGAAGAGTGGTCCAAAATCCCATCTGAACACTGAGTTTCTTCATACAGGAAGCGTCTTGAGGCTAGCATTGTATTGAATAAATTTAAGTTAGCGTGTCCAATACTTTCTTTACCCACGGTTTTCCAATATGGATTGATTTTTATGGGTTGAAAAGTTATCATTTCTTTATCAGTGTAGTTTAATACCAATGTCTGGTCAGAATTTTATATGAATTGCTGTATTTAAAAGATGTGTAATGGAAAAAATTGACATGTTTAACACTTATCTTCCCCATTGTATACTGATAAGGATTTGTAAATCATTGTACTCTGTTTTTATTTACATTTTACACAGCCTCCCAACTCTTTTGAATGGGGTTTGAATCTGTAAATGGTTTCTAAATTGGTTTTCCAGAAAATGGCGCTCTATCAGATAGATCCAAATCGCCCTTTCCTTATTTCACTGTCTGTTGTTGGAGATTCTGCAAGTGTAGATGCTTAAAATACCAGCTAGACTGTCTGTCTGCGACTGTTCTGTGTTTAGTTATAACATATAACATGACACAGGTGTTGTCATTGATGTATGTTGATGATGTATCTGTTGTTAGACAAATGCATGGCCGTATTAAGTTATTTGATGAAGGTTCACATAATGATAAAGTGTGTGACCTTTAATCAGATGGTTTCCAAGGCTGTCCGGCAACAAAGAGAAACATGCGTCAGGGACAATACCTGTTCTGTTGTATATAATATATAAACATGTAGGAACACAGGCAACAAGTTTAGCCTCTTAACACTGCAGTTAGGAGATATTTACTTTATACAGTACAGGCCAAAAGTTTGGACACACCTTCTCATTCAATGCGTTTTCTTTATTTTCATGACTATTTACATTGTAGATTCTCACTGAAGGCATCAAAACTATGAATGAACACATGTGGAGTTATGTACTTAACAAAAAAAGGTGAAATAACTGAAAACCTGTTTTATATTCTAGTTTCTTCAAAATAGCCACCCTTTGCTCTGATTACTGCTTTGCACACTCTTGGCATTCTCTCCATGAGCTTCAAGAGGTAGTCACCTGAAATGGTTTCCACTTCACAGGTGTGCCTTATCAGGGTTAATTAGTGGAATTTCTTGCTTTATCAATGGGGTTGGGACCATCAGTTGTGTTGTGCAGAAGTCAGGTTAATACACAGCCGACAGCCCTATTGGACAACTGTTAAAATTCATATTATGGCAAGAACCAATCAGCTAACTAAAGAAAAATGAGTGGCCATCATTACTTTAAGAAATGAAGGTCAGTCAGTCCGGAAAATTGCAAAAACTTTAAATGTGTCCCCAAGTGGAGTCGCAAAAACCATCAAGCGCTACAACGAAACTGGCACACATGAGGACCAACCCAGGAAAGGAAGACCAAGAGTCACCTCTGCTTCTGAGGATAAGTTCATCCGAGTCACCAGCCTCAGAAATCGCAAGTTAACAGCAGCTCAGATCAGAGACCAGATGAATGCCACACAGAGTTCTAGCAGCAGACCCATCTCTAGAACAACTGTTAAGAGGAGACTGCGCGAATCAGGCCTTCATGGTCAAATAGCTGCTAGGAAACCACTGCTAAGGAGAGGCAACAAGCAGAAGAGATTTGTTTGGGCCAAGAAACACAAGGAATGGACATTAGACCAGTGGAAATCTGTGCTTTGGTCTGATGAGTCCAAATTTGAGATCTTTGGTTCCAACCGCCGTGTCTTTGTGAGACGCAGAAAAGGTGAACGGATGGATTCCACATGCCTGGTTCCCACTGTGAAGCATGGAGGAGGAGGTGTGATGGTGTGGGGGTGTTTTGCTGGTGACACTGTTGGGGATTTATTCAAAATTGAAGGCACACTGAACCAGCATGGCTACCACAGCATCCTGCAGCGACATGCCATCCCATCCGGTTTGCGTTTAGTTGGACGATCATTTATTTTTCAACAGGACAATGACCCCAAACACACCTCCAGGCTGTGTAAGGGCTATTTGACCAAGAAGGAGAGTGATGGAGTGCTGCGGCAGATGACCTGGCCTCCACAGTCACCGGACCTGAACCCAATCGAGATGGTTTGGGGTGAGCTGGACCGCAGAGTGAAGGCAAAGGGGCCAACAAGTGCTAAACACCTCTGGGAACTCCTTCAAGACTGTTGGAAAACCATTTCAGGTGACTACCTCTTGAAGCTCATGGAGAGAATGCCAAGAGTGTGCAAAGCAGTAATCAGAGCAAAGGGTGGCTATTTTGAAGAAACTAGAATATAAAACATGTTTTCAGTTATTTCACCTTTTTTTGTTAAGTACATAACTCCACATGTGTTCATTCATAGTTTTGATGCCTTCAGTGAGAATCTACAATGTAAATAGTCATGAAAATAAAGAAAACGCATTGAATAAGAAGGTGTGTCCAAACTTTTGGCCTGTACTGTATATTCCTGTGGATCTGAATTGGGTAGATTACAGGAGATTCTTGTTGTCACTCAGCCACGGTTTCTGGACTTTGCTGCAGCTCCACACTGTCAATCTTTGTCTGTTTAGTTTAGACATGGTCAAGTGGCTGTAAAGAAGGAGCAATCAGATATTGGAGGTGTCCGAGGAGGATTGCCGAGGTGTTTGATGAGATGCACACAGCACCGAGCAACAGGTCTCAGGTGTCAAGCTCGACTGTCAGTCCCTCTCCAACACGAGGCTGTCCTTGAGGAGAGACCGATCCGCAGTGATGTTATCACGGAGCGTTAGCTCTGTCACTGTCTGACACCGGCTGACTCATTCATTCATTTATTTATCAGATTAAAACATCACGCCACAGCTTGACTTCCTACTTTCTGCAGAACCCAAACACAGGCTGTGCTGTTTGTTCGCACACAATGCTTAATATAACACATACACACACACACTCTGCTCAGGCACCTGCAGTAAGAGGGTCAGGCGTGTATGCAACCACACACTGGGGAGTTTGACTTTTGTTGGGGAGGTGGCACATCCTGCCACAAAGTTTTTTTTTTTGACTCATGGCCTAATTCTCTTTTTCTTTGAATGACAGTTTAACTGCTTTTTAGTCACCTGACATTTCAGCTGCTCTTTAACAGATTTTTCTCCCCTTGCACTTTGACTAGTCCAAATAGAGCTGACTGATTAGTCGATTGACATAAATTTTATCTGCAATTATTTTGATCGTATTAGTCATTTTAAAACAAAAATGTCAAACCACTTCCCCTGGTCCCAGCTTATCAAATGTGAGGATTTAATGCCTTCTTTATCTTTGGGTTTTTGGACATTTGGTCGACTTATCGCTGGGCAATATATCGACATATATGGAGATCGTAGATATTGTATTAGATTTTGAATTCTGGATTATTAATAGGTGTTTTCTTTTCCTGGTTTTAAAGGCTGCCTTACAGTGAAGTGATGTAATTTTATAAACCTGCCAGACTGGTCTAGCTTTTTTATTATTTGCTTATAAGCATTTAGTCATTATATACACATCACTGATTACTTTTCCAAAAATCACATAGTGTAAATATTTTGTAAAAGCAACAATGATCAACCATACAGTATTGTGACAATATCGACATATAGGTATGTGGTAAAAAATATTGCGATATTTGATTTAATCCATAACGACCGTCCCTACGTCGAATAAAACAAACTTTTTAAATATGTCACCTTGTGTTGTGAGAAATTTTAATGGACATTTCTTCGCTATTTTCTGACATTAATTTGGATCAGTCAATATTGAAAATTATAGTCAGTTGCAGCCATAGTTTTAATTCTTGCAGGCCTTTGCATTTAAACAACAAAAAATAAACTTCTTTAGCTTCTGAAACTCCAAAAACTTCCACTGTTCGTACACATTTGACTTTGTTTAACTCGACACTTAAACTGAAACTGACCCTAAAGTGAAATTGAAATTGCAGCACTTCCAGAACATTTTGAACTCAAACTGAAAGTTCAACTGTTCTAGAGTTTCAACTATTTCAAATGTTTCAGCAGGGAACACATGCATTTTCATAAAGAAAAGCAGCCGTTTCTAGTTTCAGGTATGCTGTCCTTGAAACCACAGAACCTGTTTGTTTATCTTACAAAATCTTTGTCTTACAGGTTTATCTTCAACAACTGCAGCGTGAGACACCATGTGTGTGATAGTGTTTGTCGGTATTAGAATAATGAGAGCATCACATATTCATGATCTGTTTTCCTAATGTAGGTTATCAGAGTCTTGCATTTCACCAGCCTCTGTCTTCAGACACATGTGAGCTCGTCCTCAAACGACAGTGTAATTCACACGTAATTATCGAGCACGTCTGCAGGATTCCTGTTTTACCTGCAGGCAGTTCCTTTCGCTAACTAATGTGACGGCTGTCCTCAACAGTGCAACCCTCCCCACCTCTTCCAGACCAGTTTCTTCTTGTTTGATCATAATCATGGCTTTGCAGCTGGCAGCGACTTTTTCGATGTGAGCAGTCAGGCTGTTTTTGTGTGTGTGTGCTAGCCTTGGTCCTTCTGAGCCGTGTCATGGGGTGAGCCGTGTTAAGACTACAAACTGGGATGTGTATGAGATTATGAGTGGCTGTGTAATCTGTTTGGGCCGGTTAGACTGTTTCCCCATAAAATAACAACCAGGTATTCTCTCTGCCAAAAGGAAGTGAGGGTAGGCACTAAACAAAGATGTGATGCATTAAACATCCTCCAGCTGTTCTGTTTATCACCCACATAACCTGGCATTGTTTCAACATGTAACTGTCAGTTCTGTTTCAGACTTCACAAGTCAAATGAAGGCCACAATTAAACCCAGCACTGTGCCATGAATAGAGACGTGCCTATGCCTCAGCAGACCCTGGGACTGGAAAGTCTTCCCACTGTCAAGATTGCATGTAGCTCGCTGCTTTTCCCTTCACAGCCATCAGGGCTACTAGCGTCCGTGTACACAGACCACACTGAGCCTGTCTCTTGGTAACGGGCTCTGTGTATGTTGGAGTGGTCAGGGTCTGAGGAAGAGCGGGGATGTTTTGTCATTTGACATAAATAGATTAGCTCGCATCTCTCGCCTTTGCCCCTCCTGTTGCTGCCATCCGCAGATTAGCAGCACGGCAGGCTCAGGCTTGCGTGGGCTATTCTTCTTTAAGTTTGACAGGCCTGTGCTCACAAGAGAGCCGAGGCTGCTGCCAGCTTCTGTGCCACATCAGCTCGTCTGTTACCTCACCCATGTGATTCGGTAATAAGGCTGCATGATATGGGGAAATATGCAATAATGCTGAATATCGTGAGATAAACGAACAGAAAGTGCACTTAGTTCTGCATTTCTGCTCCTTTTACTATTCTGCTTCAATACATCAAATTGCTTGTTGAATTTAAAAAATAGAAGGAAATTACTTCCTGCATTCTTTTATTGAGCAAATTCAACGTTTAACATCTGAGCAGGATCATTTTTTTCAATCACACTGGCGAAAATTGGCTTCAGTGCTGAATTATAAACAGTAAAGAAAGTGTAAAAGTGTATTTTTATCCCCATTTTCAGGAGCGTTGATCACTGAGGGGGCGATTAATCGTGACACAGCAGTATTTAACACGATGCTCTAAAGCTCTGGACGTCTTATATATATTTAATTTCATATTATATATTCACATAAGCAAGTGAAACAAACTGCGACGGCTTTCTCTATGGGTTTTTCTCGACTTAAGAAATTCTTGTATCGTAGTTACAGGAAGTCACTTGGAGTCACAGGAATTGGGCAACTAATTATCAGGTTTCATTTAGATGAATATAAAGTCAGATTATGTCTCCAGTAGCTCTGAAGGACAATTATTAAAGTCTGGTATTCAGTAACAACCCAGCTCCCTGTAAATAATACTGATAATAATATGTATGACACGATTTCAAGGCCCAGGTATCACATGCACCAGTACAAACTTGCTCAGCCAGTGTCATTATTTTTACCCTTTTTAAATGTAAGTTGTTGTGAATTATACATCTATTTTGCAGCCATTTGATTTCTGACAGTCTCTCATTGTATGTGTTTATCTTTTGGATCAGTCAATTGAAACATCAGCAAGATATAATCGGCTTGTTGCCAAGCATTTGTCAAAAAGAAAAAACTGGATCAGTGTTGAGACCAGGTTGAGACTTCTCTATATGTTGAAACCTCTATTGTCTGAGTGGTGCATGAGGACCCCGAGCCACTGTATTTCACTATGAGAAGGAAAAAGAGAACTCAAAAACCAACGCCTGTGCATCTGACGTAAAACCGCTCACACTACTCATCCTCCCCATCCTCCCCATCCTCCCCATCTTATTTTTGTCTCCCTGCATTGAGCAGCTTTATTGCAAATCAATTTCTGTTTGTCCTGAAGTCACCTGTAGTTTAGAGGAATGACAATAATGTAGATCAAATGGTTGGGTTAGATATTTTTCATACCATCCAACCCAGCAAGTGAAGTTAATCTATACATATGGTGATTAAAAACTCAAAACTGGTCCTTTTTAGTATTTTTTTTTTTTCCTAGTAGTTCTTGAAGTGACCTTTAAAGAGCAGTTTCACTTCTCGAATTGAATGAATTTCAGGACATTCACAGTCAACTGACCCACCCGCGGTGTACTGGTAACTTTTACTCACAAGTCAGACCAGACAGGTCAGTTTCATGTGCCATGGTGTTGTGAAATATTACTCAGGGCAATTTACATGCCATTCGTCATTTCACTGTTCCATTGCACTCCCAGCATAGAACAATTTTAACGAGCACAGACGACATTTAGCAGTCACTCTTTGGCATTTAAAAACTCAAGGGCGGTTCAGCTCTGGTTTACCCTGAGTTGACTCCTATAGTCGGGCTATTAGTCCCCACGTCAGCTGTCAAACTATCTCTTTAGCAAGCTGTTACACAATAGGGCTGCACAATATGTCATTGTTCATTGTCATCGCGATGTCAACTTGTGCGAGAAACACATCGCGAAAGATTGTGACATTGCACTAGTGCAGGGCGATATGGAGAAAATAAAAGATCACTGTTTTTGACCAAATACCTCAATATAAATATTGTGACGACATTGTAGGGTTGGCTGTTGGTGCTTTCCCAAATATTTACACAGTGAGATTTTTTATAAATTGCAATCAGTAATGTGGATATGATGACAAAGAACAGCCAGAACAGTCCATAAAGTTCAGAAAATCACTTTACTGTAATACAGCATTTAAAACCAGGAAATGACAACACTTACGATGCTACAATATCTAAAATCTGAGACGATATCTAGTCTTGTATCACAGTATGGATTGGGTTGGGTATCATTTAAAAAATAAAAATAGCAGCATGAATACCAGTACCCTTAAAGTAATGCCAATGCTAATAGAGTACTTCATCTATATGGAAGCATTCAGTTGCATGAAAATGCCACCAGACTTCACAGATGTGTAGTATAGCCATACTTTATAATATTTTGGTGGCATCTCGATACGCTGAACTGCCAGCTCTGTCATGTACGCCGCAGTTGACTTCACTGCACCACAGACTGTATAGGTAGTAGCCTAACTATTGTGACCATTCACACGTGGCATTATATTGAAGAATGCTTGCGGTGATTGGCTCCAGGCAAAACTATACAAATAGTTATTTTGTTCTAGATCTGGGTACAGAAATGGTTAAATGCAGGTATCGTTTGATGGGAGACGTTTCAATACGACTTGGCACTAAGTTATTTTGGTTGATACCTTAAAGGTATCAAGTACTGATACCCAGTAGGGCTGCAACGATTAGTCGACTAATCGATGACTAATCGACTATCAAAATAATCGGTGACTATTTTAGTAGTCGACTAATCGGTTTGAGTCATTTTTCATCGAAAAGTACTATAAAAGTACCCCAAAATACTCTTATTGCAGCTTCGTACGTTCAGATATTGGCAGCTTTAAACACTCTCCCATGACAGTGAACTAAAACCCTTTGGCGTGAGTATGAAACGTAGATGACGTAATTTGGGGGTTTGGGAAAGACAGACTGACATTTCTCAACATTTTAACACATTTTTCGATAAAATGATTAGTCGACTAATCGAAGAAATAATCGACAGATTAGTCGACAATGAAAATAATCATTAGTTGCAGCCCTAATACCCAGCCCTATATATTGTCCAGTCCTACATTGTATTCAAGGATAGAGTTGGTTGAAAGCTGCACTTTAAAATGTAACTATCACTATGTTTTTTAGAAAAATTGGTGCCCTTTGTGCCAAGTCATTATCACGAGACAGTCTCTTGAAATAATGGGTGTCTCACAATAATGAGGAACTTTCCAAATAATGACTTAGCATCTCAAATTAGGACAAGTTCTCAAGATACTGACTCAGTATCTCAAAATAATGAGAAACGATAAGAAGTAATTATTTTGAGAAAGTTTAGAAAGATACTAAGTCATTGTTTCTCGATAAACAGGACATTATTTTGAGGATGTTTCTAATTACTCTGAGAAAGTTTCTGACTTAGAGGGTCTCTTTTTGTGATCATACTTGCGGAAATAGGCTTCCATGATTATGTGATAGAAGTATGCTTGAAAAAAAGCAACTGTCATAGACTCTTGGGATGAATGTTGAATAATTAAAAGCAAAACTGACCTGACATTTACATAGATGAATCAGTAGTAAACTTTAGATTTTATATGTATTTTAATTTTAGGCTTCAGACAGATTCTGAGAGCTGTATGGTCACGTGATCGAGTAAATAAATCCTGTGATATTTCATGTTGCAGGTGGGCATTTCCTTCTCTCCACTGACTGACTCGTCACAAAGTTCCTTCACGAGTTAGACGGCATGAACGTAGTTTGGTAACACTGAGGGGTGTGACTGCAGTTTACAGTGCTTAGATTTCCCGCATCTCTTGAATTCTGTGGGGCTTTAAGGAAATTGAAATTCACAGAATACCACTGGAGCATTCTTTAAAACTTGTTTAGATATGTATTAGATAGGTATTAAACTGTTAGTGGTTCTTTACTGTAGCTTCACAAGTCATTTCTTTATGAACAGGCTATAATGTTTGCAGTGAATGCTCCTAATAGAAAACAAAATGAACAGAGGATCATGCAACTTTCTGGCCTGATGTGATCCTCTGTTAAAACATTGTGGCAGTCATGAAAATGACAGAAAAGTCTGGTTTTTATTTATTTACTTATGTTTTTGTTTATTTATGTATCCTGAGCTGGCCCTAAATCAACAGCAGACTGAACCTTAAGCTGCCTTGCAGGAACAAATTTGAGAATGACCCTGTAGGCTGAGCTAGTTGCTTCCAAATAGCTTTATGTTATTGTTTGTTGTTCCTCCTAGCTGAACCAGAGGAAACTGTTTACAGAGCCACAGTGGTTAATAACATAGTCCCACTGTGTCTGTGCTGTGGAGCCAGTTTCACTCAAGCTGCTCCACCAAAGACATTTTTCTTCACAGTGAGACGATATCTTTGTTCACAGATCTAGATTTCACACGCACAGACCACAGGAATGTTTTTCTTTTTTTTTTTTTTTGTTTCTTTCCTTTAGAGTTTCTGTGTACGTTTTTCAGCCGCCACACTGAATCTTGTAAATGATTGATTGAGTCTGTTTTTATTCTGCTGGACAATAAAACAGTATTTAAAGAGATAGTACAGATTTTTTCTTGACATAAGATGGTCACTCACCGATAAAAATATTAATGCATAGCCTACTTATTTAGCTGGTAGTTGTGTGGTTTGTCAGAAAGCTGGCGAGTGGTCAGATATAAGAGAGCAGCAGCAGATGCCATCAATAGAATTAAAGACCTCAAGCCACAGCACAACATCCATTAAGATATTTTTAAACCAGTGGTTCCCAACTGGTGGGTTGTGGTCCAAAAGTGGGTCGCGGGTCCATTCTGAATGAGCCACAAGTGACTCGAACGTGTCAAGTTTGTAAAAAACACACTTCATTTTTTCAGTACATTTATTTTGAAGTGATGAAGCTACTAGCTTACTAGCTTAGCAGCAAACTAGCTTAATAACATGGCCAAATGCAAGTATGATGCTGAATATATTAAATTTTGTGGACCTTGAACTGACGACTGAGAAAAAATCTGGGGCTGTATTCACAAACATTCTGAGAAAACTCTCAGAGAGCTCCTAACTTAGCCTAAACATTTTTAGTAAGGAGTCCTAGCTTAGGAGTGATGAAAGTTCTCAGAGCAACACTGAGCAAAGAAGGGACAGAAACCTTTACCTTAGTGAGGAGGTGTGTTTGACCCCGCTGCTAGGTATGAGGCATTATTTTTACAGATGTGATTGGTTGTCAGAGACATGCCTTTTGTGCTGCTGACTGTCAAAGTGTTGTCACTGTTAGTGTGATCACTCTGCTGATGGATGGTTGAGACAGACAAAAGTCATCACTGCTGCACTGTTGCATTTTTCCAGTGTTTCAAATATCTTAGTGTCATTTCTATTTCTGGCGTTAAATTGTGTTGGGTAGGAAATGTGTACGTACCCTTAATAAGATCGACCACGCATATTATCCCTGCACGATCTAATCTGTAGCATTTTATTCACTCACTGGCATCCAGAGTTTGGAGAATATTTCTCCGACCTCTTTGTGTTTCCACCATTTTCTCCTCTGCTTAAGAAACTCTTCAGCCTCTTAAAAATCCTCCTCCCTGCTTCTAACAGTTTTTCACCTTAGGAGCTCTTTTACGATCTAAGATGCTCTGTGAATAACTGTTATCTGTTACAAGGACCTAGACTTAACTTTAAAGGGAAATTTTAAGAAAATGTCTACGAAATTTCTTAGCATTTAATCACTAGGAGCAACTATTTGTACGAGGAAGCTTTGCGAATACGGCCCTTGGACCCCATGGCTGGACCAGTTGGGAACCACTGTTCATAAACTACCCACAACATGTGACTTTGAAAGTTTTTTTATCTTATTAACTCTCCTCTCATGCTTTTTGATAACGCAGAGCCTTGATTTTTTAAGGTATATTAGGTGTATTATCAGTGTATTATTTTTGCGCAGAGACCATTGTTGTATGTATCACCCAAGACCAGAATTTGGCCTATACCCCCGTCTGTAAGACTCCACCTGACTCATGGGTTGCTGCTTAATTTTAACCTGTATTCTATCCGTGTTATATTAGAGCAGTGCCTTCCTCAAAAAGGCTTTTTCACAAATAAATATTCATGGCAATAAGCCCACATGGTACAAGTCATAGCAATCCACCAGCACAAAACACACGTTGCCTGTAGCAGCTAACAAGCCACTCGTTGTACACACTAAGTGGCAGCTGTTAGTCACAGCACAGCTTTCCTAAAAATTTCAGATAACATTTATGGTATGCTCAGAGCTTCTTTCCCAGCCGAACGTGACAGTGAAGCCATAATGCAGAACAGAGCTACAGGCAGGGAGGGGGTCACGCAAGGTCATAATGTTCCCATAATGAAGGAGACATCCCAGAATCACTGGGGATTTTGTGAAGCTCCTTATTCCATCCATTATTAGCTGTTAGCCAGCCGAGCTAATGCAACACATTAACCACGCTCCCTGGCTTTGTTTTCCTGCTGGAACATGTGACGCACACAGACTCATTGGTACAGCCAGAGACAGACGAATGGGGACACGAGAGGGAGACAGTGTTAAATTAAGTATAAAAATAACCAATCTCCTGCCAGAGCTTGAAGATTCAGACAGTTGATGTAGTAGTGGTAGAAATGCTAACACTTCAGTGGTTACTTAAAGATGTCCTGTGGTGTTTTCTTGTGAATAGACAAAAGTTGTGTTTACATTCAGTGTTTCTAACCAAAACGCAGAGTATCCTTGAGGTCTCACGAACATGATAAATGCATTTCCTTCCTCCTAAAACATCTGCAAAGCTCATTATTTTTAGAAGTTTGAAACCTACATTGTTTACATTCATGTTCCTCAGCAAGACGTCCCTTTTTTCTGCCTTTGCTGGTGTGCTGCTGCATATTTTGGCTCCCATCTGAATGTCCATGTGCACTGATATGAGCTTAGTAATGGTGAGAATCTCATTACCATCTAACGTTATAAAAGATCCCTTTGTAGTATGTTCACAGTTCAGATGTTGTGCACAATTTTTCACTGTTTTGATTGTGTGAAAGAACAGTCGGCATGTTATTCAAAACTTGTGCCAAACAGGTCCTGTAAGTTTTCCTTTCAGAGACCTAGTGTGCATGTTTCAACTTTGAGTGACCCTTCATCTCTCCTGTTTTCACCCCTGACACAGATTTATTGCCAGTGCCTGTGCCCGGAGTCTCCACATCAGTCCAGGTGTTGGACGAAGAGCTCAGCCCAATGCGGTGCTGGAGAAAGTGTTTACATCCATCACAAAGGTTCGGTTTCTCTCTTGACGTCTTCTTTCTCATTTTAAAGAAGCATACGTGTGCTTGAGTATCAGTGGCTGATATCATCTGACAACATCAAGATGGATGTATGATAACAAAGCAGGTTATGTGAAGGTTGAAAATAAGCTCCTTCCACAATACAACACTGTAGCTGTTACAATAAGATTTAGTTGCATGTAATGGCGGACGTTTAGGCTGATGTGAGGCATCGATTGTTGCTTGCCTTTAAGGTACTTTGGTAAAAATCATAACTCTCAATCAAAAATCTATTAATTGACTCTGTGATCACATTACTCCAGTTTTAGCCTCTTGACACTGGCTCCCAGTATGTTCAAGAATAGATTTTAAGATTTTACTGATGACTTTTAAGGCTCTTCATGGTCCCTATCCCAGCTATATCTCCGACCTCTTATTGCCGTTCACGCCAGGACATACTTTGAGGACCCTGGTAGAAGTCTTTTGTCTGTTCCAGAGGCTCGGCTGAAAACTAAAGGGGACAGAGCATTTGCTGTCAGGGCCTCAAGGCTCTGGAACGGTCTGCCCGAGGGAATCAGGTCAGCCACGTCAGTGATCTCTTTTAAGCCCCTTCTTAAAACACACTTTTATCGGAGAGCCTCTCCTGATTTTACTTGAGTTACAAGTTCATTTGGACGGTCTTTTATTTCCTCAGTTTTTATACAACAAAGTGTTTTTATCAGTTCCTTTGAAATTTGTTTTCATGTCTTGTCTGTTTTGATTATTGACATATAAAGCATTTTGTAACTCTGTTTTAAAAAGCGCTTTACAAATAAAGATTATTAGTATTATTAAATATCGAAGGCCAAGTCCAATGTATTTGAGCTTTTAGAAAAATCCAGGTTTCTTTGTTGTAAATTGGACTTGGATGTTGACATGAAGGCTGTTTAGTCTAACGCATGAAACCTATACGAAAACAACAGTTCAATTAACAACATAGTACAAGTAATATGGTCTTCGGAGCGCCTTGGGAGCCTAATGGTTACAGTATCTACCATGAAACTGCAATGTCTCTGGTTTGATTCCAGCTGTGGGACTTTTGTTGCATGATGTGGTACCCCACTATCTCTTGCTCCCTTTTCCAGTCTGCCCACTATCCCATGTCCAATAAATGGGAAAAGTTCAGAAAAAAATATTTTATTTAAAAAAAAAAAAGCCACATGGTTTTCAACACGAAACCCCCTATTCACTACCTAAAGATAAATATAAGATATGTCTAAAAAGCTTAAAGTCATACCATGTAGGGTTGTTGGTTACTGTTGCATACGAGCTCGTGCTTGAAAGTGAAAGCAAAAGTCAGACCAGATTCACACCTGTTTTGTGTTTTGCCTCGCTATATTTGCGCTTTTTTTTTTTAGCCCTGTTTCTCTTGGATGCCTGCTGCTCACTGTCTGGCATCTGGTTGTACATTTTATAAAGTCCTGACCTTACCTGAGCGCTGTGGGGATATACGGGGGTAAACGTTCTGAGCATAGAAAATAAGAAGACCATCCAGGCAGATTGCAGAGTCTCTGCAGAAAAATACACCACCACACACTTCTAGTGGTCATAAGTGATGATTGAGTCTGTTTGAGTCAGTCTGCTTTTTAGGAAAATCCTGGCTAGTATATCTTTTAGTATAGATTTTGTACAAGATTTACAAGAACCCAAAATGCTATTAGACAATATTTGTATCAACCACAGTAGGAGGCAAACGTCAGAAATTTGTATCCGCTTAAAAAATATTGGTTTAACACTTGTCTTACATGTTTGACTTTACTGTTTTCTGTGTCCTCTTTGACTCAGATCAATTTGACACACATTCAGAAACTGGAAACTGTCTGCCTTCAACACCATATCTCAGACGCCAAACACAAAACTTAATATTTCCCAGAGTTCCAGTATACCCTCTACAAGACCAAAACCAGTCTGTCATGAAATCCGATGCAAGAGTTAAGCTGAAACTAAAAGGTCATGGGTGGCTTTACATGTGATGAAGTGAGAGATGGATCCAGGCAGTTAAACTCATCGCTTGTAATAAATCAAATCATGAACAGGATGATGAAAAAAAAATCACATGGATTCTGTTTGGTGGACTGAACTTCACTGAGGGAACTGAACTTGGGCACAGATGTGCGTGACGAAACTGTTATGCAAGAGCACATTTCTGTCCCGATGGCAACATTTGCAGCAAATTTCTCACTTTCTATTGTGGCAGCTTGCAGTTTTCACTGAAACTTTATGAGCAGACGCTCTTCTGATAGTGTTTGTATTTGCTGATTTCACATGAGACATCAAGAGTGTTATCTTGAGAGTCTCAGAGACTAAAGCTCAAAATTGCAATATGCTCGGACTGGATACTGTTTACATAATGACCCAGCTTTTTTTTTTTTTTTAATCACTCTTGTTGGGCTCTTTAATTCAAGCTGGGTTGTTTTTTTATTTTCCTTTTCTCTCCGTGCAGAATCCAGACACTCGCCATCTGGATGGCTTGTCTAAGCAGCTGGACTGGGAGGTACGGAAGGTCCAGCGTTGGTTCAGACACCGCAGGAACCAAGACAAACCCAGCACACACACTAAGTTCTGCGAGAGCATGTAGGTTCATCCCTATTGTGTTCACCTTTAACCTCTCTGCAGGGTTGAGCGCACAATAGTTGTGTTTTAATTTGCAAGGTGTGTGTATGTACAGTATGTGTGTATGTTTCTGTCCGAGAATGTTCTGAGAACATTTTGGCTTGTTCCTGTTTATTATTAGGACTTGGATTTAGATTCAAAATAAAAATAAGAATCAGTGTGCTGTTTCTCTTAACCCAGCCCTCTTCTCGTGACCATAACTCCTCTTCATTTACTTCCAGGTGGAGGTTTACATTTTATTTGTGCATATTTACCTATGGATTCCGGTTTCTGTGGCAGGTGAGTACACAATCACATCAATCAATCAATCAGAAATAAACTGTTAGCGTTATTTGTTCTTTAATTGATAATATTTGATTTGCTGGAACACTTCCAAAGATAATAGCATGACGAATTGTTTGCCGAACTAATAAGTGTTTGTTTGTTTTGTAGTCTCCTTGGATGTGGGATACACGGCATTGCTGGTACGGTTATCCCTATCAGGTATGATCCAGTTCTCATCTCTGTCTCTGTAATCTATAATGCAACCAATACGCAACAGCTACAGCCTCAGAATAACCAACTGTGTCATGAACTGAACTTTTATTGCAAGACTTTGTACGGAATGAAGTTGTGTACAGTTAACGATGAAAAGTCTGGTAAAAAATTAGCTTGTGTTGACTTTTATATCTCCTGCCACTTTACACTAGCGTAAATGGCACAAAGCCTTACAGCAGAAGCATTGTCAGTACCTATTTGTGTTTACTTCACTGCCCTTTCCCTGCACTTGTATAAATGATAATGTGCCATGAAAAGCAGTCTGACAAGGTTGAAGGAATGCTTCACCTCCCAAATGACCGTTTTATTATCAGTTACTCACCCCTCATTTCTTGATGAATTCACCACGTTTAATAGCACAACTGTATCAAAAAATCTCCAAATCTCATTTATCCAGTCGCATGCTCAGTACTTCCCAAACAGCCTGTTCCGACAGGGAACTGAAGGAAAAGTGAAACTTCTCTTTAAAGCCAGACTCCATTGATAAAGACAGTCATTTTTACCTCAGTGAACACAGGAGCTGTTGGTCTACATCTGCCTTGATCAGTTAGTTTATTTGTGTTATTGTGTGACTTTGGTGTTTTAAAAGGTTAGTTTGGATTCACTAAAGTCACACAAGAACACAAAAAAACTACAGATCAAGGCAACGGAAGACCAGAGGCTGTCATCTTCAGCAAGGTTTAATTGCTGTTTTTGTCAGTGGAGTCTGGCTTTGAAGAGGGTATAGGTAAGTTCTGCTTTTAGTTCAGTTCCCCATCACACAGGGCTGTCTGTTTGAGGAGTACTGAGCATACGAGTGGATAAATGAGACTTAGATTATACTGCACAAATTGTGTGACAGTTTGTGAACAGGTGTTTTGATATAAGCCGTGCTTCCGCCAAACACTTTTGGTATGGTACCTTTGGAACCAAAAGTAACCCTTCAGACATGGTACCTAGACACTAGCGTTTCCACCGCAAACAGTACCCTTAAATGTGGGCAGAGTTGTTGTCATGAACTGCTCTGTCCAGCAGTCACTGTATTTCCTCATTATCTGTGACACAGAGGGAAGTCTGCACCTCGTTTATTGTCCACAGAATGAGGCTGCATGCTGACATTTTCAGAGCCAATTAAAACAAGCTGCAGTGAGAGTCTCTCTCCATGGGATATTTAAAAATAGCGGGTTTGTGCATTTAGTCCTTCTAAGGCAAGCTCAGGGGATTAGTGTTGCCGTAGCCCACAGGAATGATGCTCTGCCACGCTTTTAGAATATATTAGAATATATGACGTTGACATAATCTGGCCGAAATTGATATATATTAACACTTGAAGGTCCACTCATTACTAAAAGTGTATGTCATATAAAAACTAAAGTAAAGGTCAAAGTTGTCATATGGAATATTTAAGGTGTGTTGATTGATTCACAGCATCAACTCGTGCATTGAGTAACATTACAAGTTAATGTTCCACCTTAAAAGTCGCCTGCAGTCGGCCCAGTGAATTAAGTTATTTTTTATAAGCGTTCCTAACTGAACTGTACCGTACTGCTTGGTAGAAATGGGGCCATAGTTTTGCTGTGGTTAAATGTGGTATTCAGTGACTGTAATTGAATTTTCTATGTTTTTTAAATCTTTAAAATTCCCAAAATTCAATTCTGTAAAATTCAAGTGTATTTCAGTGTACAATTAAGAGGCTTCATCTGGGCTGATGCTCATTCATGATGAGATATAAACCCTCACACACTATTGCCCATGCTCAAATGCCCTTTTTCTCAATAAAATCATAATGTAGATTGAACCCATTGTAGGACACAATGTCGGGCATGAGACAATTTCCTGGAAAGCACGTCTTCTCATGCTTTATTGATTAAGCAACTTAGGACATCATTGTGAGTCACTGGGCCAGGAAGTGTGTCGTGATGAGCACAGTGGTAGTCATTCTTTCACTCTTAAAGGGAAAGTTCACCCCCAAATCAAAAATACATATTTTTCCTCTTACCTGTAGTGCTATATATATATATTAGTCTAGATTGTTTCGGTGTGAGTTGCAGAGTGCTGGAGATATCATCCATAGAGATGTCTGCCTTCTCTCAAATATAATGGAACTAGATGGCTCTCGGCTTGTGGTGCTCAAAGCCCCCCAAAAAACGTTTCAGAAACTCAACACCGGTGTGTCCTTCCAGAAATTAAAAACCTGGTTACTCAAGATAATCCACAGATCTTTTTGTGAGCAGTTTCATGTAGGAACTGTTTTCTTTCTACCGTACTACACCCGCCAACCGAATCACCATGCAGACAGAAGTGTGCATTTAATCATAGACAAGAGTCTCTTTCTCAAACATCACGACATGTAGACATGAAAGGCGTCCTTCTCAGCTGAGCTTTAACATTAGCTAGCTCAGTGGTGCTAGGTGAGCTAACAGTAGATGCACTCTTCCTTTTGGGCGGTGATGCAGCCGGCAGGTTAAGTTTGATAGAAAATAGTTACGTGAAACTGCTCACAACAAGGTCTGTGGATTATCTTGAGTACTCAGGGTCATGATTTCGGGAAAGAGACATTGCTGTTGAGTTTTTCGAATATATATTTTTTGTGCTTTAAACACCACAAGCCGAGTGCTATCTAGTTACAGCAAGTAAAAGAGGACAAAATACTCACTTTAACTTGTTTAATTATTTCACATCACATCTCGCCATCTCTTATATTCAAGACAGACATCTCTATGGCTGATATCTCCAACACTCAGCAACTCACAGCAAAACAATCTAGACTGATGAAAGAACACTACAGGTGAGAGGAAAAATATGTATTATTAAATTTTTGGGTGACCTGTACCTTTAATACGGTGTGATATCCAGGATATATTTTTTAAAACACTTTCAAAATGAATAACATTCTTACTTGAACTAACCCCGTCTCGCCTTTCTGTCTCTTCAGGCCATGACTCTGGGTCTTTACCACTACTATGTGACAGAACTGGCTTTCTACTGGTCACTTATGTTCTCCCAGTTCACTGACATTAAAAGGAAGGTGAGTGGAACAACCCTGTCTCTGTTTGGGTTTGACCACACTGGATACACCGCAGTTGCCACTTCCTGTAATACACATTTGTTAATAGGTCTATTGTTCCTCATGTGTGCATGTTTGAGTGTGTCCTTGTGTGATGCAAAGTATTTTTAAATGTATGCACATAAGTCACAGTGCATAAAAACCTGATTGTTCAGTTTGCTTTGTTGCAAGCTGGAAAAAGTTGTGTTAATTTTGGAAGGTCACATGTTTTTGTTTTTTGCAAGAGGGCGGGTGGTGCTGCTTAGTCTGTGAGTGCTTTGTATTTTCAGCACGAGGGCACCCACTGTCATGTGATTGCAGGATGGAGCAGCCTAACTCTATTAGAATTACAGACATTCCTCTGAGTGCCAGCGTATTAGAGCTGGAGTTAGTTACAGACACTTGCCTTTAATGTTTCAGATGTTTCATACAGCAAATATCTGGAATGTGTAAAGCTGGGAGAGTAGGCCAGCGCTGTTTTATTTTGACGGCTCTAAGCTGAACGCAGAGAGGGACCTGGCCCGATTTCATATTCTGTATAATACATTTTTTCTTCATGATGCGGTGTTCAGACGAGGCAGATGGAGCTCCTGCTCAGCTGATTGTTTCAGAATATTTGTGTTTATCTAGCTGAAGGGAATTCCTTAAGGCCTTTCTCACCGTTTAACCTTTACTCAGCTCAGTTGCATTGTGATTGCAGTTTGCTCCAAACCACAAAGATAGTGAGTAAATTTGCACGTTAAAAGTTATTTTCAGACAAGTGAAAGAGATGGAATTCATGCAATCACTGGTGAGCTAAACAAATTTGAACTTGTCAACAGTGCTTTCCCAGGGACTTTTAGTATTTACTTAAAATCCCACAGTCAGGAGAGGTCAGCCTGGAATGCGGTAGATGTTAAAACTTGTGCAAAAATGTTTATAGCATTTACAATGTTTTGCAGTGTATTGTCTCAGTCAGCAGACCATTAAACTGCTGAATTTATGTTCAATTAGAGTTAAGTTCAGATCAGACAAACCTTTATTGATCCCCAGAGGAGAAATTCAGTTGTTACAGCAGCACAAGCACAGAAATGAGTTCAGATAGGAACATTTTAAAATGATAATAATAATAATTATAATAATAGTAATAATAATAGAAACTTAAATAATAATAGAAGTAGGGCTTGAAATACTTTATTTACATTGACACACTGGTGTATGTAACTTTTAAAATGCACCATTTTTTTCCTTTTTAACCTGCACCAAAACTTTTTTTTATTGTTTTTACAAAATGTAATTAAAAGGTAGAGAAAAAAAAGGAATACAAAACAGAATGCAAACAAATAGTAATAACTATACAAAAAATAGAAAAGGTTCCGATTGCCCTGTCTCTCAAAAACAAATCATTCCTGTGACATAGTCAGTTACTGAGTCTCTAATCTTGTTGAAACATTAAGTATAGTATAGCCATAAAAAGTCATAGTATAGTATGTCGTAAAAAATGCCATAAAAAGTCATAGTATAGTATGTCATAAAAATGCCAACAAAAAGTCATAGTATAGTATGTCGTAAAAAATGCCAACAAAAAGTCATAGTATAGTATGTCGTAAAAATGACATAAAAAGTCATAGTATAGTATGTCGTAAAAATGCCATAAAAAGTCATAATATAGTATGTCATAAAAATGACATAAAAAGACATAATATAGTATGTCATAAAAATGCCATAAAAAGTCATAGTATAGTATGTCGTAAAAATGCCATAAAAGTCATAGTATAGTATGACGTTGAAGATGACAAAAAGTCATAGTATAGTATGTCATAAAAATGCCAACAAAAAGTCATAGTATAGTATGACGTTGAAAATGACATAAAGTCATAGTATAGTATGTCGTAAAAAATGCCATAAAAAGTCATAGTATAGTATGTCGTAAAAAATGCCAAAAAAAGTCATAATATAGTATGTCATAAAAATGACATAAAAAGACATAATATAGTATGTCATAAAAATGCCATAAAAAGTCATCGTATAGTATGTCATAAAAATGCCATAAAAGGTTATAGTATAGTATGACGTTGAAAATGCCATAAAAAGTCATAGTATAGTATGTCATAAAAATGCCATAAAAAGTCATAGTATAGTATGTCGTAAAAAATGCCATAAAAAGTCATAGTATAGTATGTCATAAAAATGCCAACAAAAAGTCATAGTATAGTATGTCGTAAAAAATGCCATAAAAAGTCATAGTATAGTATGTCGTAAAAAAATGCCATAAAAAGTCATAGTATAGTATGTCGTAAAAATGCCATAAAAAGTCATAGTATAGTATGTCACTTACCATTTCTCCCATTTCTCTCACTATTGCTCCTGTTGAGTCCAAATGCTGTTGGTTGACAGTTCCATGTCATGTATTTCGTTCACAATTTTCAGCTGTTCATCTTGTATTGTTGGTTCTGCTTTATACCATCTCTTGGTGGTGGCATTTTACAGGCTGCCAACAAAATTTTCAGTAGATATCTGTCTCTTACCACAGTTTCTCCTGCCATATTGCCTAGCATGAATACCATGCATCATCTAGGTACATCATAACACAAAATTCTAATGATAACCATATGAACAGAGACAGAGGACAGAGATAACTCAAAACATAACTCCTGGATCCTAACCCTGGTTGAACACTTGACGAAGGTCCTGTGGGACCAAGATGTAAGTGTTCCTAATAAATTGTGAAGCTGAGCAAGAGCAGTGTGCAAGATTTTCTCATCAAAGACCCTTTAATTTTCTCTAAAACTGTACAGTACAATATATATATATATCCTTTATTAAACCAGGTAAAAGCCTAATTGAGATTAAAAATCTTTTTTCAAGAGTGACCTGGCCAAGAGGGCAGCATTAAACATTGTTACAAGTTACAACAAGGATAAACAGGATAAACAGACATATACAAGTGTCACCCAACAAATGAACAAAAAACACAATATACAATTAACATGAAATACAAGGTCCAGAACAAGAACAAATATGATATGAGTACAAAATAACTTTATATTTGACATGGTCATAGTCAGGTTCACCCTGAACAAGATTACATTGAAATTATCAGCAAACCCCTGAAAGAAAACATTTAAAATTTAGAATATTTTAAATGTTTGACCTGACTTTTCCAGTGCAGCAATGTACAGTGAAACTACTTTTGACCATAGTCTGGAACATTTTGAGCAGAAATCCATTGTGCTTCTCAGCAAATGTATTATGGGAGCAGTTTAAAATCTCATTAAGACTTCTTTGGTGTGTTTTATGCTTGTTTATTTCACTCAGAAAGGGACAGTGCACATTAATGAACATGATCACTTAAGTCACGTAAATGTGACAGATTTAGCCATACAGGCTAAATTTCATCTGCAGTCCCTGGCAGGTTAATGGTACATTAAAAATACATTAAAATAGCACAGAAGCACAGATAATTTATAACGTTACTCATTCAGCAAGACCACTCCAAGTACCGGTACCGTAATAGCATGAATATAAGTACATCAGAATACAGTGGTGGCTGGCTTGTTCAGTGTTTTTTAGTGCTGCTGCTGTGCTGTGTTGCTCTGTCTTGTCTGTCCGTGTTCTGTCACTGTCTTCTTCTCACACTCTTTCACTGCGTGAGAAAACAGACGTGTTGCATGAGAGTGTGTGAAAAGTGTCAACTGCATCAGTCTCTTGGTCAGTGCCTGACAGATAAATTATGTGAACAGCTCAAATTTTAAGTGCAGTGTTAAGCATATGCGTGAGTCTTTGAGCCCTGATACAAGTAAAGAACAGAAGTTGTAATGTTAAACAAGTGAAAGACTCTGATACTATATAGAAAGTAGAAAGGCCTCATATCTATCCATCCATCCTGCAGTCTGCTGCTGTCACCCCAGACAACTTGACTGTCAGATGCACGTCTCCTGTCTTTGCCTCTCCGCTTTGAAGTCTCTGCATGTGTTTGTCTGGGGTTGTTGTGCGCTGTTCATCCCTCACCGCTGTGTGTCTTCTCTCTGTGTCCAAGTCTGGCAGCATGATCCAGAATTGACAGCTGTCTGTTAACAAACAAAGCTGGTGAAATTCAGTACATATTAGTAGTCTTGTTCATGCACCTACAAAATGTGATCCACCCTCTCACAGTGGTCGTACGTCAGGCTTTTGTTGCAGCTCTGTAAAAGTGCAGCTGTGAGTGTCATGAATCAGGGCCAGAGGAGACTCAAGACCAAAACTGTCCATCTTGTGACAGTTGACGTGAATAATTAGTTTTAGCATCAATGGTGTGATGTGTGAGCCGTGAGAGGGCGTGAAGCAACTTCTTTTTTTTTGTTTGTGGTGGTGATGCTAACAGGAAACATGGTTTTCATTCTAAGTGAGTTCACGTTTATGCTGTTATCTTTAGCTCATGCAGAATGCCGCAGCCAGTGTGCCAAAAAACACACAAGTACAGAAGCAGAGAACGGCCATGCTTGCGATAATCTTTTTCTAATGCGGATATCTCAAGATGACAAGTTAATTAGTTTGTCAGATATCAAAGCTTGTTTTCTTGTGATAAAAGGATAATTTATGTCTATTCTGGGGAAAATAAAAGACAGATTTCTCCAGATAATGATATTTTACAACAAGAAAACTACTTTTGTTTTCCCAAGATGAGTTTTATTAGATCACACCTGATTTCTGCCGTCTTCCAGCCAGTCTTCTCCTAAAATGACGAGTACTGATCTAACAGAAGGACACAGCACAATATCTGTCTGTGTGAGACCTTTATTGAAGGGCGGTCTGATGTGTTGATCAGTAACAGGTACCCTCCTGCTTGATCTGACATTTCCAGTGCTACAGTTGTCAAGACGCCATCTATGCATGTTTGCATGGCACTACTGATCTCTAGTAAAGATTATACCTGATAAGAGGAAATGACCTTTTGTTTTCTCGTGATAAGGATTGATTATCTTGTTATCTTGAGATAACAGCTTATTTTCTTAAGATAACAAACTAATTAACTCTTGATCTTGATAACAGAGTCATAATGATCAATCAAAAATCAATCGCACATGACTTTTGTGCATTAGCGTCCATTTTATTTTGGCATTAATTTTATGTATTAAAGAGCTAAGTCTAATCGTGATTATTTGATTTTGAGAAGTTTTAAAAAGATTTTCTTTTGCCTTTATTTGGTAGTGACACTGCAGCAGGAAACACAGGCAGAGAGAGACGGGTAAAGCACACAAGAGTCTTTAAACCAGGGGCGTTTGAGTTACATGTTTGTCTCTTAAACGTCCAGTGTGTAGGATTTTTGGGCATCTGTTGGCAGACACATGTTTTCATTTGTTTGTCACCTGAAACTAAGAATGTTGTGTTTTGTAACCTCAGAATGACTCGTTTATATCTACATACAGAGCGGGTCCTCTTCCACAGAGTCCGCCATGTTATTTCTACAGTAGCACAGAACAGACAAATAGAATGCTGGCTCTAGATAGGGCCAGTCGCATATTTGCATCAGCCATCGTAGCTCTCCTACACGCAGTTTCAGTGTTGCAACATAGATGCCACTAAATCTTACATGCTCTACCTTTAACAACAAGTTCACCAGGATACAAATGCCAGGATGAGTCAACATTTAATTCTCAATTGTGTTTACAGGTTCAGTGAGCATGTATGCTTAACCATCCCTCTCTCCCCATTTTTCATTTCAGGACTTCCTGATCATGTTCATCCATCACCTGGCGACAGTCGGCCTGGTCAGCTTTTCTTACGTCAACAACATGGCACGAGTTGGGAGCCTCGTGATGTGTGTACACGATGCCTCTGACTTCCTGCTGGAGGTCAGTCAGACACAATAGTCACTGTGATGACACACCAAAATTTGATGATTAAACTGTTTTGAAATTGCAGTTACAATTCAGTTTTATTTATAAAGCCCAATATCAAAAATCACAATTTGCCTCAGAGGGCTTTACAGCATACGACAGTCCTCATACTAAATACTTTATTTACAGCTTCTCTGACAGCGTAAAATAAAGGTTCATCTGATTAAATGGCCACTTACTGTGTGATGTAATGACAATGTGAGTGACATCGGACAGAAGTTATCGCTAATATTCTGATACTACACTGCTGTTGATAAAGTAACTGTGAGGCCTCGGCTTTCATATTCACATACAGCTCTGTTCAGTCGCCTTTATGCTTCACATCGGTCGGTTTCTCAAACAATGAAGAATTGTGATTGTTGTTTAATGTTTCCAGTCACTTCCTTTTGGCTGAGATCCAAATAGATTACTGGTATGAGCTGAGGAATTAAATAAGGTTAATGGGCTGAAAAAAATGATACTCTACATTGAACTTATCATTAACTATGACTTCTGTTATTTTCTTTTCCTACAGGCAGCCAAGCTGGCCAACTACGCTAAATACCAGCGCCTGTGTGACTTCCTCTTCATTGTGTTTAGTGTGGCATTCTTCATCACACGACTAGTTATATATCCAGTATGGTGAGTTCTCTGTAACACTTAAATACTATGCAATATTATGCATGTATGACTTTAGCTCATTTAATATCTGTGTTTTTGCAGTAAATAATAATCTAGCTTTAGCGTTGAAGGTGCTGGAGCTCAGGCTGGAAAATGTGAATCTGTCTCTGAGCTTTTTTTGCATGCACAGAAAAACATTCTGATCCTCCAGTGCTTTGTTTTCTTAAATTACTGTAATTTCAGTTCATATCCTGTAGCTTTGAATAGCAACACTGGTCAGGAGCACACAACCTGTACTCCTAAAAACATCATGAAAACCACCATGCTCTGTTGTTTAGAAGTAGCTATAAGGTGATGCAACTACCACCAGTTTATAAATAAGAAGAGGCAGTTTCCAAGACGCCTGACAGCTTCATCATCATTTACTTCTTGCCCAGGGCTCTGCAGAGATGGGGGCTAATGTTTAGGTTTAAGGGGGCTGTTTAGATAGCGACTGTTCCTCGACAGAGACCTGGATGTTGAAGCTCAACCTCCAGAGAGACAGACAAAAGAGAAGCTATCATTGATGAAAGTAACCTGAGCGCCTATATTCAGTGTCTTGGTGTGGATGAGTGATAAAGCTAGTGTTGCCGGTGCAGCTACCTGGACTGAAATCCATACCTCTGCTGGGGGAGGTGGGTCTGTTGACAACCTCCTGTCACTCAGCTGGATTTAAAGGAAGACATGACCTCACCAACCACTCACCTAACATTGCAGTCGAGCTCTGTTACTCGCCTGCTTCGTTGCCATTGGCATCCAAATGGGAAGTGCAATCGGTACTCTTATAATAGGCCTCGTTAGAAGAGTGCAGGGTAATGATATGATTAAAGTACAGCTTGACTGCCTTCACCAGCTCTGTGGCCAAGAGAAAATGTTGGCATTATGCTTGTCTGCAAACCACAGATACGTTACATTTTTATGTTTCATATGTATCATATTAACGTTTCTAAAGTGACGTAGTATATGAGCTGACTTTGTCACCATGCTTTGGAGGGGATGATGAATGGTGTGACATCTAGGCAACACGCCTGCCAAGCTGCAGACCACTGTTAGAGACCAACAAACAACAAAACTCACTGTGTTTTCAGCAGCTTTTAGCCACCAAACATGGCAGTTTTTAAGCAACTTATTGCTCTATTTCCCCCAGGAATAGTGTCATTAAAAGCGTTTGTTTTTAATGAGGCATTTCTGAGTTACCTGCCAGGATAGTGCCATGAAAAGTGGGTGTTCGTTACAGAGACATTGCTGAGTTTCCTGTTGGGACAGTGCCATGAAAAGCAGTCATTTTTCATTGAGACAATGCTGTGTTTATAGCCGGGACAGTGCCATGAAAAAAAGTTTTTACCTAGATATGGTTGCGTTTCCTGCTGGGATAGTGCCATAAAAAGTGGTTGCTCTTTACCGAGACATCACTGCACTTCCTGCCGGGATAGTGCCATAAAAAGTGGTTGCTCTTTACCGAGACATCACTGCACTTCCTGCCGGGATAGTGCCATAGAAAGTGGTTGCTCTTTACCGAGACATCACTGCACTTCCTGCCGGGATAGTGCCATATAAAGTGGTTGCTCTTTACCGAGACATCACTGCACTTCCTGCCGGGATAATGCCATATAAAGTGGTTGCTCTTTACCGAGACATCACTGCACTTCCTGCCGGGATAATGCCATATAAAGTGGTTGCTCTTTACCGAGACATCACTGCACTTCCTGCCGGGATAATGCCATATAAAGTGGTTGCTCTTTACCGAGACATCACTGCACTTCCTGCCGGGATAATGCCATATAAAGTGGTTGCTCTTTACCGAGACATTACTGCACTTCCTGCTGGGATAGTGCCGTGAAAAGCGATTGTTATTTACCAAGTAATGCTGTGTTTCTAGCCAGGATAGTGCTATGAAAAGCTAGGATAGTACCCCAAAAAGCGGCTGTTTTTTACTGAGTTATTGCTGCCTTTCTAGCTGAGATAGTGTCACAAAAAGCGGGTTTGTACCTAGACATGGCTAGTCTCGCCACTAGACAATCAGAGATCTCCTTGACCGGCTCAGTGGCCTTGTGGTAGACTGTGCACCCTGAGACTGGGAGGTCGTGGGTTCGATCCCCGGCCGGGTCATACCAAAGACTATAAAAATGGGACCCATTGCCTCCCTGCTTGGCACTCAGCATCAGGGGTTGGAATTGGGGGGTTAGATCACCCATGATTCCCGAGCGCGGCACCGCTGCTGCTCACCGCTCCCTCAGGGGATGGGTCAAATGCGGAGAACAAATTTCACACATTCAGGTGTGTGACAATCAGTGGAACTTTACCTTTACCTTTACCTATCTCCGCAAAGCCTCTAAAGACTGACTTGTGAGCCTAAGACATGGCTGCATTTCCTGCTGGGATAGCACCATGAAAAAGCATCACTGAGTTTCCTGCCCAGGACAGTGCCACAGAAAGCAGGTTTTCACCTAGATATGGCTGCATTTCCTGCCAGGATAGTGCCCCAAAAAGTAGGTGCCTTTTACTGAGACACTGTTGCGTTTACAGCAGGGATTGTGCCACCAAAACAGGGTATTTTAAGGCCAAAATGTGATCGTTTCTAACCATAACCAAGTCTTTTTTGCAACTTACCACACATAAATCACAGCCAGTGTTGTTGAAACATACAGTGTCAACATATTCGCTAAGTAACAAAAATGGATGTTGTGGCTTCTAAGTAAGTTCAAAATAGCCGCCCACAGACACCGTAAGTGTAGACTTGATCATGTCTACACTTATGGTGTCTGTGGGCGGCTACATCATAAGTGTAGACATGATCAGTTGATCATGTCTACACTTATGGTGTCTGTGGGCGGCTGTCTTTGGTTTGTACGCACTGGTTGATGATCCAGGGTGCTTCAGATGGTTGGTTTGACGGATGTATGGAGAGTTGCTGGGTGAAGCTATAAACTGATTGTCTGTCATGTCAAAACCAAATCCAAAATAAAGAGGCCTTTCCAAAAACAAAAAAAAAAAAAAAGTTCAAATCAACAGGGTAATTTACACATTCATTTAACAATAAATTAGGATTAAAACAAACAGACAGCAGTTGAAGACTGTATCTCTGTGGCGTCTTTAATTTCAGCACACCATCCTTTAGTAAGACGTTCTTGAGATGACAAGTCTTCTTCTTGTGTTGCAGGGTCCTGAACTCCACTATGTTTGAGAGCTGGGCCATAGTTGGGCCATTCCCGTCCTGGTGGCTCTTTAACTTCTTGCTGCTGGTCCTCCAAGTGCTGCATATCATCTGGTTCTACCTCATAGCCCGTATAGCTGTCAAAGCCATGCTGCGGGGCAAGGTGGGTCACCGCACAAACACATTACCGACAAGTATTGTAGTGTAGAGCTGAAACAATAAGTCAATTTAAATACTTAGTTGATTGTCCAAAAATCTATCTCAACTATCGGTATAAAATATTGTGATAGTTTTGTAAAGGAAGAACAAAAATTCACAACGACAGCCTCTAAAATATGAATTTTTTTCTAATTAATATATTTGGATTTTAGAGTTCTGGTCAAACATTACAAGACATTTAAAGATTTTCTCCTGTGCTTTCAGAAATTTTAATGGGTACCTGACATTTTATCAAGCAAATGATTATTTTCTTTATCTTTTTGTTTTAGGAACTAAGCAGCAGATGAGTCAATACTGAAAATCATTAGTCGCAGCCTTTCTCTAATAACCCGCTGAAGGGTTTGACATCTTAAACATCCAAAAGTTTGTTTCTCAGCTACTAGAACATACAAACATCTTTTGACCCATTTATTTTTGTGGTACAGACACCTGTTGGTTTCACTTCTGTGCAGTGTAATTTCATGAGTTTAAGTGCAGCTAAAACTCACCAAAGTGGTCAAATTAAAAAAACAACACTTGATTCTTGTGTCAGCAAAGATTAACAAAAATGTAACACGATTGACCCTAAAATATTGACTCAAGAAGGCTTTAATGAACATCAAATAAATATCAGTCCCAACCAGACATCTGTCTATGACCAGCATGTTTACTGAAACACAACATCACGGCTATTTTTGGTGATGCATTTGCTGCCTCTTCACTTTTTTCTCCCAGCTGTCCCTGACTCTGTCTCATTCTCTCTGCAGACGGCGTTTGTTTCCTCTCCCTCTGGATTGAGAGAGGGAGATCCTGTCTTTCTGTCTGTCTTTGTCCAGTGAGCCCTTCTCCACTAGTCTCTCGCTTCCTCTCCGTTTGCTTTGTCCACTTGAGACTTTCACCTTCTCTGTTTCTGGCTGTAAGTTTCTGTCGACTCATTCCTGCTGTTATTCCTTTCACACACCTTAAAGGGACAGTTCGGATTTTCTTAAATTGGGTTGTATAGTGTATTAGATAGAGCAGATGGCAGTCAGCATTGCCCCAATTTGGAGAAGCAGTTCAGGGTTGTGTCTACCAAAGTGTTTTGTTTTTTTGTGAGGCCGGCGTATTTTCTTAATACTTAGCAATGGGAGCGAGTCATAATTACGTTGCACTATGAAAGGTCTGTCCTCTCCCTCCACCCCTTCCCCTCAGCCAAAGGAAGTACTCTACCTTGTGCTGACATGTTTACTTCTGTGGATATTCCGTATCACAGCAACCATATGCAAAGCGTCTCAGCTGAAAAAACACCACGCTTCCAAGGTGCTCTCAAGCACTCCCAGCTGAGTGTTTCATGAGGGGCACCTGCCGTATTCAGCTGAAAAAAAAAAGAAACGCTTTGGTGGACACGGGGCCTTATGAGTAGTGGCACAGAAGCTAAACCATGTACTGCTGTAGGTGGAGACGGCAGCAAAATGTATTTTAGCCACCTAAAAAAGAAAAGTTTAAGTGTACACTAAATTAAGAATCTTGTCACGGTTTACCTTGCCATCAGACGGTGATTTTTCACTTGAGGAACTGAAGCTGTTATCTATGCTCTCTTCAAAGCTACCACTCATCTGACAGAAACCGTCATTTTACCTCACAGAACACGGGAGCTGCTGGTCTAAGGCCCTGATCACACAGAAAGTGTTTTAGCAGGTGGAGGCGCCTTTTTGTAATTGTTTTTAATGAGTATGAAGCCTTCTGCTCACGGTTTTTGCATTGCAACATGCCTTGCATTTCTACGCTCTAGGTGCCTGCCATTTTTACTGGAGCTCTCTGATCTCCTCGAGTTGAAAAACCGTCATTATCTTTTTTCCAATTGTCAAATCAGATGATGTGAGAGGCGGTGGACCTTCTGTGGCGGTCACAACAACAAGTCTACAGTTTGTAAACAATGGAGGACAAACTGATGGTAGTGGTTGCTGGATACCCAGAGCTATACTGCCTCGATGATAGACAACAAGTTGTCAAACTGCCCACAGTCATCCTAAAACATGCCTGGAAACAGCCATCATGGAGGAGAAGCTCCTGGACCAACTGGTGGTACTCCCCATGATCCACCCTCGTTTTTAGTGTCTCATGTACCCACACAGATCTCTGGTTCCCTGTGCCTAACAAACTATTTGCTGACAGCCTCTCGCCCTCAACCAGAGCTACAGGAAGTACCCTCTGCCTCAACATTTTAGGAACTACCTACTGATTACTGTGGAAAAAAAACGTACATTGATCACACAGGAAGGTTAGTGTAAGGACATGATGGGGTGGTTGCCTGGCAACAATAAAAAGGTGAAGCGAGTGTTATTTTTTTACTAGTGCCATTCAATTAAAAAAATGGCAGTGCAGTGCGCTTTGTGTGTGATCAGGGCCTAATGCTACCTTGAGCTCAGCTAGTTTGTCTTTGTGTTACTAGAACTAAAGTGTTAGTTCAGATTCACTAAAGTCACACATTAACAGGCAGCGGTAAACCAGCAGCTCCCATGTTCTGCCATGTTAAATTACTGCTGTTGTTAATGGAGTGTGGCTTTAAGGAGAGCATAGATATGGTCATGGTTGTACTCCCTCCTGCTTCTCCAAACTGGAGGCATGCCACCCACCATCTACTGTAGGTGACACACTGACTGTGAATAAACACCTCATGCAACTGCAGTTCAAAAAAATCTGAGCTTTCCCTTTCAGTTGGACAGCTGCTGCTGCAGTAAATCAAACACTTAGATTTAATCTCACTCACAAAGACGTCAGTAAGTGCGGGGTGTAAATGATGAGTCATGTGGTGATAGTGTCATGAATGTCAGGTATGCGTAACTGTTTCTCATTAGGCAGCAGCGTGATGAATTTGTGCAGCACCACCACCCTGTGGTTATTTGCATGAATGAGAAATGTGTGTGGCATGAAGCTGCACAGTGAAATACACCTGCCATCAGACTAAACCAGTGGTTCCCAACCTGCTTTTAACCCTTAATGTGAAGTAATAGCTCCCTGCAGTTACTTATTAGTGGTTGTGTTTCTAAACATTGTGAGCCGTTAATGTAGCTCTACATTTACTCAAGTATTTTACTTTAGTACACCTCTGAGTTACCTGTAGTTTACTTGTTCTACTTTTTTAGTAGATGTAAACTTCTACTCCATGACATTTTAAGGCAAATATTTTTTTTTTACTTTTTACAACACTGCATTTATTAAGTACTTGTAATTACTTTGCAAATTACTACTGCATCAATAATAATCAAATATATTATAATGTAACAACTACAGAGCCTATTTTAGCTGCATAGAGAGTACTTTTACTTTAATACTGAAAGTGTATTGTCACTTTCAGCAAAAGTATCTAAGATGTTGAATGCAGGAGTTTTACTGGTAACAGTATTTTTTAACTGTGGTATTTCTACTGTTGCTTAAAGGGACAGTTCATCCCAAAATCAAAAACACATACTTTCCATTTGCATTTAGTGCTGTTTATCAGTCTAGATTGTTTTGGTATGAGTTGCAGAGTGTTGGAGATATCTGCCATAGAGATGTCTACCCTCTCTTGAATATAATGGCACGAGATGGCACTTGGCTTGTGGTGCTCAAAGCGCCAAAAAAATAAATAAATAAATAAAAAAAATTAAAAACTCAACAACAGTGTCTCTAGAGAAATCATGACCTGGTTACTCAAGATAATCCACAATCCTTGTTGTGAGCAGTTTCGTGTAGGAACTACTTTCTTTCTACCGAACTACACACGCTAACCGTATCACTACGCAGAAGAAAGTGTGCATCTACTCACTGACAAGAGGCCCATGCTCGTGACAGCATGAGGTGTAAACATTAATGGCGTCCTCCTCGGCTGAGGTCAGTGGTGCTAGGTGAGCTAGTATTAGATGCACGCTTCCTTCTGTGCAGTCACACAGTTGGTGGGTGTAGTTTGGTAGAAGGAAAATAGTTCCTACATGAAACTGCTCACAACAAGGTCTGTGGATTATCTTGAGTAACTGGGTCATGATTTCTGGAAAGAGACATTGATGTAGAGTTTTCCAAATGTATATTTTTGGCAATTTGAGCACCACAAGCTGAGTGCCATCTAGTTCCATTATATTTGAGAGAAGGCAGACGTCTCTACGGCTGATATCTCCAACACTTGGCAACTCACACCAAAACAATCTTGACTGATAAACAGCACTACAGATAGGAGTAAAAATATGTATTTTTGATTTTGTGGTGAACTGTCCCTTTATGTAAAAGATCTGAGTATTTCTTCTATAACTGCAGAGTTGGAGAATCTGGGGGATGGCCTCAGCTTCGTTACTTTAATTTGTCTTGTGCTTTTTGTTCATTCTTTTTATCTTTAGATAATTTCTGTTTTTAAATACTTAACAATATTATTACTAATGTTTTCCCCCTTCAGTGCAACGTACCTACAATTATGAGAAATATATTGATGACTTTTCCACCCAGTCACAAGTACAGTCCAGAGCAGCAGCCCCACACTGAACTCCCAACAGCTACATGAGTCTCTTGTTTCATCTGCAATAAAATCACACCATATCCCAAAAAGATAAACCTCACAAATTCCACTTTAAATAGGTCACGCTGCTTTTTTATAGCATCGTTTGTTACAATAATTGTTACTTCAAAGCAGGACATTTTTTAGTGTTTACATTACTCTGTCTGTGCTTTGTAGTTTGTGCTTACTTGAAAAAAGAATAATATCCTGTTTCCTCCTCCCTCTGTCTTCTAGGTGTGCAACGATGTCCGCAGTGACATTGAGAGCAGCTCTGAGGAAGAGCGCGACACGCCCACAGAAGGCCTCAAGGCTTCTCCTCACAGTCCCAAAGGAGAAAACGGCACCAACGGCCACTGTGCTTCTGCCAAAGCTCGAGTGCAGAACCACAGCAGCTGGTGACATGAAGCAGGGAGCCCCCTGCAGTTCATCCCTCACAACCAAGTCTCCAAGAGCTTTGTTTGTCTTATGACATTCCCTTGATGTGCAAAGCTCACGCCCACACACACACATACAATCCACTATCACACCGACAGTGAGAGCGCACAGATTTATGAACTGAAGATGGATATGCAGACACCTGACGTCTGCTTTGAAGAGCCCTGTAATGACACATGACACAACTCGAGAGGTGACATGTAAAAGCCTAGATGATATGGAAATCAGTTGAAGCAAGTGATTTGCTTCAACTTAATTTTCAAATGATGGGATTTTTTTTTGTGCTGAGTTTGGCTGTAGATGTAAATTGGTTTCAATGTTCTCTCCCAGTTTTATTGGTCAGATGAACTTGATTATTTTTGTGTTGAGGGTTAATTCACACTGGACCACAAAGGGCAGAAAATCTGTGGGTTCAAACTCTGAAGTTTGCATTTCTACTGCGTGATGTTACAGCAGGTATTATATGTATAAATAATTGTATTGTTATGGCTGTGATATATCTTTCAGTTCACTCCAATGTCAAACGTACATATTCTTCCTTCTTACCTATAGATTATTTTGGTGTGAGTTGCTAAGTGTTGGAGATATCAGCCATAGAGATGTCTGCCTTCTCTCAAATATAATGCAACTACATGGAACTCAGCTTGTGATGTTCAAAGCACCAAAAAAAAAAAAAAAAAAAAACCATCAGAAAAACTCAACGTCAATGTCTCTTTCCAGAAATCATGACCCGGTTACTCAAGATAATCCACAGACCTTGTTGTGAGCAGTTCCATGTAGGAACTATTTTCTTTCTACCGAACTGCACCTGCCAACCGTAGCACTGCGCAGAAGGAAGCGTGCATCTACTCACAGATGGGAGACTCGTGCTTGCGACAGCGCGAGATGAAAACATTAATGTTGTCCTCCTCAGCTGAGCTGTAACTTTGGCTAGGTCACTGGTGCTAGGTGAGCTAGCAGTAGATGCACGCTTCCTTCTGCACAGTGATACAGTTGGCAGGTGTAGTTCGGTAGAAAGCTTTGAGCACCACAAGCCGAGTGCCATCTAGTTCCATTGTATTAGAGAGAAGGCAGACATCTCCAACACTTTGCAGCTCACACCAAAACAATCTAGACTGATTAACAGCACTACAGATAAGAGGAAAAATACGTACTTTTGATTTTTGTGTGAACCGTCCCCTTTAAAAGAATGGCAATGGCAGTGTTTGATCTGAAGTACAACACACTTTAAACAGCAGCAATACCTGCCCTCTGAGATTATTGTGAATTAACCCTTTGACGATGTTGTTTGGCAATTTTGTGACTTGTTTTTTCTGTCTTAATGTTTTTTTACTACTTCTTCCGAGACCAAATGTTTATGAAATTGTTTGTCACTGCCTATTGAGGAATCCAGGTATGAGGACTATACTTAATCTGGTATGACGTTCTCACTTGAGTGCCTTGTAAAAATATATTTCCAAATATATTCTGTTGTTGAAAGGTCTTTCTTGTTGCAGTCCTATTTATGAACACTACATTGCTTAGCGTGGTTTAAGGCATTTAATATAATTTAATACAAACGATTACAGCCATCTTCACTCCTGAAACACACAAGCCTGGATTTTACAACATCTTCCTTTGGAGGGGACGATATCGTCACAATGAAATCACTTTAAAGTCCTGAGAAGAATTATCATCTTCACGATTTAGCGATGGACAGGAAAAAAAAGGAGGAATGGGTAATGTCCTCATCTTTGCAAAAACAAGGATAGTCCATCTCACGTCAGTCTTTGATGACTTCAGGGTTCTGGTTTTCTGCTGCCAGTTTCAGCTGTTTTTGCTTCTGCATATAGCGGTACCCTCGCATCGCACACAGGTAGCCTCCGTAGGCCGTCAGCAGCATCATCGAAGCAGAAAACGTCTTGTAGCCGATGTCAGCCAGCCGCTTTCCAGACACCATGATGAGGATCCTGAAGGAACCGAGAACAGGAAGTCAGAGCAGGCTTAGCACCAAAATAGTTTACTTCGGATACTACAGAGGATGGCAATATGACTCAGGATGCAACTAACGATTATTTTAATTATCCACTAATGTGATGATTATTTTGACAATCCATTAACAGTTTTGTCTATAAATTGTCAAATAATTATGAAAAATGCTCAGAACAATTTCCTCCAAACCCAGACTGACGTATTCATCTTGCTTCTTTTGTCAGACCAACATCCCAAAACCTAAAGACTCTTCAGTTACTATCACAGATGACAAAGAAAGGCAGCAAATTCTCACAGAAACTAAAACCTGCAAGTGGACCTGTATTTTAGAGAAAAAACTGCATTCTGCTTACTACATTTGTCTGAAAGCTACAGTAACTCATTGTTTTACAGCATAATAATTAAACAGAATACATAGTGAACTTATAAAACATGATTTATTATTATAAATAAAACTAACCAACAATATAAAGAGTAAAGGTTTGCTGATATGTTATTATAATACAATACCGTAATTCATACAGCAACTCTGAAAGGGACCATTTTAAGTACATTTAGTTAATGCCAAAATATGCATTTGAATTTTGAATGCTGTACTGTTAAAAGCTGAATAATTCTTCCACTACTTCAGTTCAGTACTTTAAGGGAAAATACCATTTTCAAAATTCTTATGTTACTCCTGTGGTCTACAACAGTCCAAAAACCATTAGTAAACTCTCTTTGAAATCCCAAAGCTGGAGAGCTAAAACCTTGTGACTTAGTCAAATTTGTGATGTCATCAGGTATAAAGTCTGGAGCTGCTCCACACCTGGGTGCTGTGTTGTAAAGAGAACATAGCTCCTGGTTGGGTTTCCCAAGGCAAATAAGTTCCAGGGGAGGGACCAAACCACAAGTGATTGAAGAGGACCCTGATGTTACAGTGCAATCAGACTTCGCATGGGGGCGGTGTCCCTATACCAGGTGAGTTACTCAAAGTCAGATTGCACCGAAGCATTAGGAAAAGCGTTGTGGGCCCATCACTCGCAGAGATATGTATCAGGTCAGGTACAGTGTGTGCCAGGCGGCAGGCAGGGGAAGGGACCCAGGCATGCTGACCCCTGGCATCACAGACTAGCTACAGGTAGGATGTCCCAGGGCAGACCCAGAACATACTGGACGTATTATATATCTTATCTGGCCTGGGAGCGCCTTGGGGTCCCCCAGGAGGAGCTGGAAAGTGTTGCTGTGGAGAGGGATGCCTGGAGTACCTTGTTCAGCATGCTAACCCCGGTCCCAGCTCCGGATATGTGGATAAAATGGATGGATGGGTGGGTTATAGATGACACTAAGAGCACCCAGACGACTGACTAAGTATTAGGTACATTTTCAGTTTCACAAATGAGAGCACTACAATGAAGCAAAGGTCATTTGGATATACTGGTTCACAAATTCAGTCTTCCGTTCATTGTCTATGGAGCAGCTCCAGACTTGATACCCTGTGACATCACAAGTTTGAGACTCACTTCTGGTTTCTGGATTTCAGAGAGAGCAGCTCACGTTCACAATTATTGATTAAACTTTCACAGGCCTCGATAACATATTACAATTGTTAATTTGTATGGTGTTCCCTTTTAAGTAAAGCAAAAACCCACATTGCTAGGATTTAGCGTTAGACACCAATACACTTGAAATTTTAGCGGTTGGCTTATGAAAAATAGCCGACAGTTCAGAATCAGCTGTCAGTCTGTTAGTAAAACTAACTGCCATTTTGAGCGTCCCAGCTGCGGTGAATGGTGACGATTTGCATTTTATTTTAAATATATAACGCCACACATTCCCATTCATACGGTGATTTTATCAGCTCCGTTAACAGTAGCAGTGCTCGTTAACAGGCAAATATCTGTAACAGTCACTGGTGATGTGAGGCACATTAAAGCACCACTCGTAATTTAACAGATCGTCTGATTAATGTCCATAAAAGTTACGTCCTCTGTTGCTTTATCACTATATGCTAGCTAGCACTCGGTTAGCTGTGTTGTTTACACAAGTTAGCACACTGTTTTATCGACTTTGAAATAACTCACGTCTTCATCACGTCTTTTCTGAGTTAAATACTTAAATCTTTTCTTACCTCTATTTTAAAGGGGGATAAGAAGCGCGGGTTGTCGTAGCTGTCCTCAATGTCAGCACCCCGTCATGTGAAGTTAGCACGCAAGCTAACTAACCTTCGTTTTCGTAAGGTACGGCAAACCAGGAGGGACTATCTTCTTCTTTCGACAAAACTGCGTGCAAAGTCCCACAGCGCCACCTACTGACCCGGAGTACATACAATGCATTAAAATATGTTTACCAAGTCTATTTTATATTCAAAAAATAATAATAATTAAAAAAGACACTACAAAAACTTTTTTTTTTCAAGTGACATCATACCGTGTATCACAGAGGGTTAAATCTACGCACCACAAACTAACCAGGAACATTATGTTCAGTTACGGCAGCCATTGTTTTCCACCCGGATATATTTTGGAGGCGCACACATTACAATGGCAACATGTTCGTTGAGTAGCGGTGATAAAGATGAAATAAATGACCCAGGAGCCGCTCCTTATGGAAACTTTATAAACTATTACACCTTCAATCCTCCAGAGAACCGTCTGAGCCTGATCCCAGCCACGTTGCTCCAGGATCTGGGCTACAGAGACCAGAACACACTGATCCTGGACGTGGGCTGTAACTCAGGGGTAAGTGACTGTGGGACATTAACAGTGCTTTTCTAAATAATTTATCTTTATAAGTTTAGAATGGGACTTTCTCTATATTTAACTTAACTTTCCCTTTAAGTGGATAGGACTCTGTCACATGTTTCAACACAGTTTATCTCAGTCTGAGCTTTCATGATCAAAACTCTCTTGAGGGACTGTTCTTTATTTATCAGAGGGGAGGGCGGCTTTGGTGTGACTTCATGTTTTTTATTTTTTGACCCTGCCTAAAGCCACAACTATTTTTCTTTGAGCCTCCCTGAGTGGCTGGCAGAAAACACGTGACACTCCCTCCACCATAAATAAGATTTTTATATTTATTTATTTATTTTCTGATAATCAAAGTACACAACTAAACAAAATATATAATATTGGTTTAGTCGTTTTTAGAAATTTTTATGTGGAAAAACTACATATTATACCTTTAAAAACTTGAAGACAAAATCCTGGACTTGTCGTGCATGCTGGTTACTTGGTGCAAACGGCTTAATTTTGTCCAAATTTTTTTTTCCAAAATTTTTTCTTTGTGGGTTCTTTGCACATGATGTGTCCAAGGACTGTTAAAAATTTTAACATCCCACAATAATTTGTGTTTTTACAGTTTCCGGCTACAAAAATAATGGTTTCATTTTGGCAATTTTTTAAGAAAACATGCAGGTTTGGAGGGCATGTTTTCTTACAAAAATATGCGGTAAAATGAATACAAAATACACCCAGTTAAACTTATATGCCCCTCCCCTAAACCAAAATTAAAAACATATGTCCCCCTGAAACTGAAATGAGCAACTCAAATATTCTTAAACTCTTTCCAGATTATCAATCAATCAATCAAAAGCCCAATATCACAAATCACAGTTTGCCTCACAGGGCTTTACAGCATACGACATCCCTCTGTCCTTAGGACCCTCACAGCAGATTAGGAAATCTCCCCCCCAAAAAAAACCCTTTAATGGGGAAAAAATAAATAAATAATAATAATAATTAAAGATTAATTCAAATTATTCTAAAAATATTAGTAGTTGTTATTTTTGAGTAAAAACAGAATACTTTACAAGTGCCATTGTTAAATGTATCAATTAGAGTTGGAAAATAGTTATTACATTTATTCATGTTAACAGTGGTGTTACTGAGCACATTTACGGAAGTATAGTTTTTAGGTATTTCTGCTTGAGTATTTCCATTTTATGCTTCTTTACACTCCCACTCCTCCACAAATCCGAGTGGAATATTCTAATTTTTACTCCACTGCATTTCATATGGGGATTTAGTGTGACATATTTGGCATCTTTGAGATACATCTTAAATTTCTGAATAGAATTTGAAATAGAGTAAATACCTGTCCACATATCAGATCCCTTTTTGTAGTTACAGCTGTCCTCTCTTTTCTTCCTCCCCCTGTGAATGTCAGGAACTGAGTGTAGCCTTTTACAAGCACCTGCTGCAGGAGCCTGTGAGCCAGCAGGAGTCAGCTGACAGCAGAGTAAATCTGCTGGGCTTCGACTTGGACGAGATCCTCATTCAGCGGGCTCAGCAGAACAACCCTCTGCCCGACAGCATCTCCTTCATCCCTCTGGACATCACTAAAGACACCGACCAGCTGCAGGATTACCTCAAACAGCACGGCTGCTCCCACTTCCACCTGAGTCTGTGCCTGGCCGTCACCATGTGGGTCCACCTGAACCACGGAGACGCTGGCCTGCTGCAGCTGCTCTCTCGTCTGGCTTCCATCAGCCAGCACCTCCTGCTGGAGGCACAGCCCTGGAAGTGTTACCGCTCTGCAGCCCGGCGGCTGAGGAAGCTGGGCCGCTCAGACTTTGACCACTTCAAGTCCCTGAAGATCCGTGGGGACGTAGCGGAACAGGCCAGGGAGCACCTGGAGAGACACTGTGGCATGGAGCTGGTCCAGAGCTTTGGCAGCACCACCTGGGACCGCAAGCTGCTGCTGTTCAGAAGGAGATGAGACTGAAGGGTGAGAAGAGTTTTCATCTGCTGCTGCTCAGGAGCTGCAGGGACATGATCAGGAAGACCAAACACTGATGTGGGGTATGAGAAGAAAGTGAACTCATCAGTTGATCAACATTCATTAGCTAACAGTTATGTAAGTTATATTGTTTGTCACTTTTTAAGCAAAAATGCAAAAAAAAAAAAAAAATTGGTTCAAGCTTTTCAAATGTTAAGATTTTTGGATCTCTGTCTTAAATGATAATAAACAAAGTATCTTCAGGTTTTATTTTCTCAGTCAAACAAAACACGCAGACTGAAGATGTCACCTCGGCCCCGGCAACATTTTGTAGATCAAACTATTGATTGGTAGATTAAGAAAACTGGCAAAAGACAATTAGGGCTGCAATTTACACTTATTTTCATTCTTGATTAATGTCCTAATTACTTATAATCATTTTGTTAAAAAATGTCAGAAAATTTCGATCTGCTTCCCAAAGCCCCAAGGTGTTGTTTTAAATATCTTATTTTGTGCAATTAACAGTCAAAAAGCCAAATATATTCAGTGCAAATGTTAATAATTAAACAGAGAAAAGCAGCAAATCTCCACACTGGAGAAGCTGGAACCAGGGCATGTTTGAAATCTTTGCTTAAACAATAAACAGTTATCAAAATTATTGCCAATTTACCTGATTGTTGTAGCTCTTAAAGAAAGGAACTGGGGGTTGCAACACATTTAACTGAGTATTGTGTGGCTAAAGCCTTAAAATACACCATCTGTGGGTGTTTTTTTTGTCATTAATGTCCCCAAAAAGTGTTCTCTAAATTATCTGTCTCAACACTGATGAGTGCAGTAATTAAAATGTTTAAAAAGAAGCTATAGTGCAGTCAGTACTGTGCCGATGAAAGGTCTAGTGTGTAGGATTTAGTGTCATCTAGCAGTGAGTTCAAAGACTGCAACCAACTGAAAGTTCCTTCATGTAGAACTACAACGGGTGACGCAAAAATGTGAATGAACCTGTCTAGATAAAGTGTTTGGTTTTCCCATTATAGACTATTTTAGCACAACATGGCGGACTCATTAGAAGAGGCCCCACTATGTATGTAGACACAGACTGTTTCAAGGCGTCTTTCAGCTGCTCAGAAACAACATCATTATTTCACTTATTTCACACAGCATATTAAGCGCTGAACTGTGGTCCTCCTGAACTGAAATGCACACTTTAAGAAATGCCAAAATTAGTTTGAGGACTGTGCCGCTCAATGGTAGGTTGTTCCCTTCGACAAGGTACAGACTTGATGTCAGAAATAAAAGTCTACCACTTACTTAAAGAGATGGATTCTCGCAAAACATTGATTGCAGCAGTCAAACAGAAGAACTGGGGTCTCATTTATAAAAGTGTGTCTAGGATCCATACTAAAAATGTACGTAAAGACAAAAGCCAAAAATGGCATGTGCTGAAAAATATTCAACAGTTTCTACTATCAGGCTTCCATCTCATCATCTGTGCTACAAATTTACCATCTCCAAAATGTTGGTAAGCATGGGTCAAAGTTTCTCCCGTCAAATGTGTTTTGATAGATCACAGCTTTTCTGTGGGAAGTGGCGTACACCTCTTTCAGGCCTCGTTTTGTGCATACGCAATCTTTATAAATGAGACCCCTGGACACCAGTAAGAAACTCAAGGGTCTGTGGCACTGATGTCATGACCAGTCAGTTTCCTAATTTTTGCTGTTGGCTAGTGAGCGTTCGCTTGTTCGAGCTAACTATCTTGAGCCAGAAGTTTACAGAGGAAGAGCGGAGCATGTGTATTTTTGTGTGCTGTGTATCGCTCATCATTTTCGTTCTCCAAAAAACTGCGAAACTGACCAGTAATGAAACGAGCACTACAGATTCAGAAGTTTCCCAACAGTGTCCAGTTCTTTTTGACCGCTGCCATCCACACTTTGACCTGGTTCATATCCTTAGGGAAAAGGTAGACTTTTATTTCTGACATCAAGTTTGTATCTCATCAAAGGGAACATCCTACCACGAGGCAGCACAGGCCTAAAACTAATTTTGCTGTTTCCCCAGTGTGTATTTCATATGCTGTTGTTGTGTGGTAGTGGCTGAACCAGAAGTCTAAGTGGAACAACTGAAGATGCCTTGAAATGGTCTATAAACGTCTCTTTCTAAGGTAACAAAACCACAACAATTTTTGTTTTCAGGTGATTAAAGAAAACATAGTTATTACTAACCTTTTATTTTCCATTTCTGCCTATAAAAAGCCCCCAAATCCTCCACACTGGACCTTTAAATTATAAAATATTTTGTTATTATCAAGCAGCTACATCCTTCTCTATCAGAGCCGACTGACCTGCAGTGATCAATAACACAAAACGTGAGCACAACACACTAATTTTCATAATTTTAATTACAGAATACTAAAAATAACATTACATAAAATGTCTTTTTAAAAGAAACCATTGAATATTACAAAGGTTGTAAATTTTGTAAAGTTAGGATATAAAATCTTTGAACAGTGGTGCATAATTGAAAAGAAAAATAATTTTCATAAAATGTATATATTAACTGTTCTACTACATAAAAAATGAGATGGACACAAGTCGCAGACAGACGAGATGAGTAGACACCGCCATTACCGCGGTGAGCTCTCCTTTCGAAGGAAGAAAGACTTGAGATGCACAGCACACACCACAATCAGCTTTAAGTTCTCAAGTTATGTCTATGTTCCAAAAAAAAAAAAAAAAAAAAAAAAAAAAGAGGGGTTACCATTTACAACAGAGGGGAACAAACGAGTTCGAGAGACTACAAAAAGTGACTTGGTGACTGCTCCCAATATTCACACGCGCACACACACACGCACGCACTCACATCTCGATGGGTAAAAACCCGACTACACTGGCCTTGGTTCCATAAACACAAACCATTTTCCACAGGTTTAAACTGTACAAAAGAGTTGCAAAATGTGGAGAGACCTCATACTTTAAAAATCGTTCCACCGAGACGGAAACAATGATCAGCTCTCGTTCAGTCTCGTCACACAGCCATTCCTATATCCTACTGTACAACTGGTCAGTCAGATCCACTGAACACTACCATGGTCACATAATTCAACATCAGGAGGTCGACCTTAAGGAACTGGAATAGACTATACACAACAGGAGGTGGGGAGGTGAGGGTGGGGGGGACATGCATAATCCAACAGTGTGCTTTCTTTCTTCCTCTTCTTTCTGAGTCACCCTGTGTCACTTCGTCATGAGCCCTTTGTTAAGATGTTTTAGTCAGAGGACATTCAGAGCCTGTTTGAACCGCGGATGTCCCTCTACATGTACGCCACACTGGCCAGTCTTATCCACACAGAGGTATTTCATTAGTCTCCTGCCGTTTGGGAGACGCGTTGTGTCACATTTTTTGGTAAACAGACACGGAGGGGAGGGGGGGGGGGGGTTCAAAAAGATATGGTTTTAATCAAGAGTTAACGCTGAATGGCAGAATCACTGTTCCTTCTGTGCAGTAGTGGTTTCAGTGGTCCGTGAAGACCAGGTGGAGAAATGCAGAGAGAAAAGAGTGAAGGAGAGAAGGTGGAGGTGGAGGGAGGGGGGCAGACGATAACCCAGAGGACGTCTCAGGAGACAAAAGGACATCAGAGACAACAGAAGCATTTAAGAGGAAATGAGGCGAGAGAGACACCAGCAGAGCTACTTGGTTTGGCTGGTCTGTTGCTCAGACAGCTGGAGTTTGTTTGTTTTTTGTCACCAGGGATCCAGGAGCTGCTGCTTATCATGTAAGCTAATAATGCTGTTTAGGTTCAGTTGAGTCCCCCTGAGTTAGTGCACACGTCAGAGTCAGGCAGGCCTTGCCCGCTTGTTCGTTAAGAAATCCACAAAAAGAAGCATTAAGAAAAAAAAAAAATCAATTCAGCAATTTTATATCAAGCTTACAATTAGCTTTGGAGAGAAACAGCCCGTTGTAGTTTTACAAGTCTGTGACTGGGGAGGGATGTTAGTGTGGAGGAGGGTGGAGGGGGGAAAAAGAGTTCAGGCGTGAATACGGCAGCTCCCACAAAGTGGTGCAGCTGCCCTCTGAGTCCTGCTCATTTGCTGAGAACTCTGACAGGTATGCATTTTGTGTTGTGAATGCAATGTGCGCTATGTGGTGCCCAACCAGAGACTGCGCTGTGTTGTCTGAGCATGCTCATACTTTTATATATCGATCGTCTGACATGATTCTCAAGTGGTCGTTGGTGCGGGTCTGCCCAGCAGGCGAGTGGTCGGGGATCTGGTCAGGTGCTGGTGTTGCAGGTTACGCCGACTGTGCATCAGTCAGACAGACAGGTAGGTAGACAGGCAGGTGGGCTGTGATGGGACTCGGGGGGGGGAGGCGGAGGCTAGATCAAGGGAGCCGTCTCCATCAAGCCCTTGTTGGGGTCCAGGCTGGCAAAGAAGCGGACGTCCCGGTCCTTGTCGGACTGCAGAGCCATCACAGTCTCCTCCAGCTCGTCAGAGTAGGCACAGCCGGGCTCCTTGAAGTAAGCTGGTTACAAAACACAAGACTCTGTTAGTTCAAGTAAAAACCAACCAGAAGATGCTACGGGATGAGTGTAATAGAGAGAAGAGGCAGAGCATGTGTTAGAGGCATATTCTCTCCTCGTTGTATTCAAAGCCCCATATATATCATTCCTCTGGACCGTAGACCACACTGATAAGGTCTTTTCAATTGGTAAGCAACACTTCGCCTGCATACTCTGTCATATTTTGTGAGTCTGCTCTTTTCCAATCACACAGAGCTTGTCTTCCGTCTCTGTCTGCTTGTGTGAGCCTGTGTGTGTATGAGTGTCTGCTTATCTAGCAGTGATACAAAGCTATTAATACATACAGAAAAGAAAATAGACCAGATGGCAAAACTACAGTGGCAGGTCGGTGCTGCAGCGATAGTTTTGGCTCGCTTAGGAGCCAATGGAGCAGCCGTGGGGTGCCGTGGCCAACTTCCTGGCTTGGGGGTGTTTCCGCCTCCTGTCTAAAGTTGAACCCGGTGGCTCCGCAAAGCTCTGTTGCCAGCCTCGGGGCTTAATAACCGGCTTCCGGGCTTTGGGGCGCTTTGCAGCACTTCCACCTCCAGTCTATGTCAGTCAGATGTGCTCTCAGGTGCCGAAATTTGGCACAGATGAATTTAACGTGAACTAGTACTCAGTGGTACTGATGTAATTTGGTCAGTTCTCCTAAAAAAGTACAGAGCATGGTACCCAACTCTCGGTACAACTAAATATATCTTTTCGAACATGCTCCGCCATGTCAAAATCAGGCTGGATAGCTGTTTAGAAAACAGTTAAATATCTCAGGGAACAATCTGTACTGCATGCTGAGTAGAAAAAAAAGTTTAAAGACAATTCAGTTCTGGCAGTGGGCGGGTGTGTGCTTGAGGCACGCACGGGCGCTCGCTTGTAGCTTCGCCTGTCAAACTGTAAGACCTGCCTGTCACTGAAAATGAATTACAGGCACGTCAATCGCCCCCCATCTGCAAAGACAATTACACTGGGTGACATTTCCTTTATTTATGATGAACATAGAGTTGATCCCACATTCACCCTCTTGCTGGCGCAAATACTTGCAGAAAACAGTCCCTAACAAATACAGTTTAATCCTGTTTGAGTAATATTTGCTGACCACTACAGCACTCAGCTGTTTCATTTAGCCATGAAACCATAAAATGAAACTATATATCTATGACTTGCTTTCAAAGATGTAAAACTAACTAACAGAAAATTGGAAAAGTATTGAGAGACTTCGAATTTTTGTTGCCAATGAAACCCTTGAAAAGGACAGTGCATCATTTAAAAGACAACGTCAGACATTTAGTTTATTTCCACTCTACCTTTCTCCATGACACTCTGTCGTAGAGCCTTGGCCACCAGAACACGGACATTAGCCACTGGGTCTGAGGAGAGGCTGAGCAGGCTGGGCAAGAGGTGCTGGCCGAACTGATCCATGGGCATGCAGTCCTCCTCCACTATGGCCTACAGAGAATACACGGACACAGACAGGCTGGTGTTAAAGACAGCTAGCCAACACAGGAGGAGGGGGGTCGTGCAGCATTCAGCAAGGATGATTTAGCAGTATTGTATGACATTATAGACAACTGTCAGACAAGCAATCAAAGATGTACACAGCTAATTATGGAGGTGAGAAACAGGTTAAGTGAATGCAGGAGCTGCTGTTTAAGAGAAGTGAGATCAGAGCTACGGACCTGGCAGATGAAGGCAAAGGCCTGTCGCCCCACCCACTTGGGACAGTGGCAGAACCTGACGGTGAGCTCGTTGATGAAGTTCAGGCCCAGATCGTCGGCCCCACATGCATACAGCTTCTGGAGGATCTCTACAACCTGAGAACACAAGAGGTGATGACACTCGTAAAAATCAGGACTTTCAGAGGCGGACATTGGAGCAACAACAGAATAACAGAACATGAGCAAAAACATATGAGATGGTAAGACGAGGCGCTGTTTGCAGCAGCTTTATTGATCGATGCATAGCCTGAAAATGTCACACTGCCATTTGAAGAAACAGTTCAGCATTTTAAGAAATACGCTCATTCAATTTCTCTGCGAGTTAAATGAGAAGATTGCACAATTGTTAAAATGAGAGGTTATGCTTTTATGGTCGATTACGTGCCACGCCATTTCTTGGAAGGGTGCGGTAAGTTCCTCTTGTCATAAAATGAATTTATTATGATCCATTCTTTTGTATTTTTGTGTCACACCAAGTCACTTGGCCCATCCCCATGTGATTACAAGAAATTCTGTATAAACATCTTCCAGTTCGGCATATTCAAAGCATGTGGGACAAAAAAGAAACACAAACAAGCCGAAAACAATATCCCAAGTAAACTGTTCACATGAGAAATATCTACAGATTATTTTGATAAAGAGCTAAAGGGCTAATTTATATATTTTATATATTTTGTATCTGAACAGCCAGCTCAGTCTTTGCTCATCCAATTAGTAAGATTTCTCGGCCTTGAGGAAAAAGAGAATTACCCAAAACTATTACTTAAACTTAGCAGGTGTAAAAGAGCCCTCTGGGTGACTACGTGATCAGACTCCAGACACTTTGCAGCCAAGGTAAGATGATCAAACATGACCATCTGTCAGGGCATTACTTTAACACATACCCACAACACGTACCGAACATCATCCATCAGCGTGACTCATTTCCCGTTTGTGACCTAAACCATCTGTCATCAGATGTTCCCTGCGCTGGCATTAAAAAAAAAAGTCAATACCGTACACTCACCAGTTTGTAGGAGATCCACCTGACCTCTGAGACTTTGTCAGAGCAGAGTGTGAGTGCTATCTGTCTGAGGTAGTCATACACATCGTAGTGGCTGTACAACTCTATGATCAAGATCAGCTGCCTGGAGGGGGACAGAGAGACAGAGCGTGAGGGGTATGTGCACACTTAACTGTAAAACAAAGTGCAATGTTGTTAATACAAAAGGCTTAAACTAAATAAGCTGCCATTTTGAAAATACTTTCATAAATCAAAATTAGGAAATGAATCGTTTAGGTGAGACTGGCAGTAAATGCACCGGATAATTTAATCTAAGCTATATACGGTGTCAAGGCCGTAACACACCAAGCTAATGGTCAGGTGTCAATCAATGCTGGGCTGTTAGTAAGCGTCTGTTGCCCCTTTTGGATTTTTTTAGCGGATTTAGCCAGTTAAATTAGTGTCAGAGACGGTAGAGCCTGTTGGTGAATCAAAATCACTCTGACTGGCAGTTCAGCTCAGCGCAAGAGAAGAGAAATGAAAGTGAGGAAAGTAAACACAGAGCTGAAGTCAAGAGGGAGTGAGATTGAACCACGTGTTACATAAAGTAAGATTATTTTTCTTTAGGTACACTGTGTATATGCTCTGTTCTTTCAACACTGGATTGTGTTGTTAATGTGCTAACAGGCTAACTAGTATCAAGACAGTCTTCCGATTTTCCTATCTGAATGACAAATACAGACTACAGCTGTCTGCTGGTGTGGAGAGTTGTTTCCTCTCACGCAGGCGCAGTACGTTGGCTGTCTGCTGTAGTCTTTGCAGTGTGTTCATGTGCAACTTTTTGGATGAGCAACAGGGGTGGTTGTCGCTAGTTCTTTTTTAAGTCGGTTTGGTGTGTCTGGGCCTCTGCATGAGCAACCTTCAGGCCGTCACAGTGTCCACGAGCAAGACACTGATCAGTCAGCCTGGATATAAGAGTTTGTTAAAATCTAAAATGTGATTATTTTCCAATTGGAAGAAGAAGAGGAGACGTACTCTGCCAGCTCATATCTGAATCTCCAGTTGCGACTGTTGTCCGTCACCATGAACTCCTGAAGCTGGTACAGATATTCTCTCCTCTTGTCTGCGTGCAGCAGCTGCAACAAGAAGAGGCACAAAAAACAGCTCAGTTATCGAGTACATACCCAACTCTGATTTTCTTCTTTAACTGAGAAACCAAAACGGCTGCAAAAAAGTGCTTTCATATCTTAACCGAGCTGTGAATTCAACTGAGTCCTTTTTGCCATCTATCACCAAGAGTGTTGCTGCAATGTCCCAAACTGAAACTTCAGGAGGGACCAAATGTGTGCACATCCAGACAAAAACAGTCAGATGCAAAGTAGAAAATACTTCACTGCAGGCACAAAAGAGGTCCGCACACTACAGCTTTTTGTTAGGCTACAAAAAGCTTACTTCTCTTGTTCTCTTTGCAAAGCAATATTTCAATCTACAAGATCTCACAGAGTGCAGGCCTCCTTTGTGCCAAACAGAAACTTACAAGCCTCCTCCTCTGCATTGCTCAAACTCTATAAAACATGACTAAACTTATTCATCTTACGTGCAAAATCTGCAGGGTATAAATCTATAGTCTCACCTTGAGGAAGTCGTAGAGGTGTTTGAGTACGCCAATGCGGACCTCGTCCAGGTCCTTGAGAAAACCGTTGAAGATGGGCACCAGATCAGCTGCCGTCAGCTGGTCTCCCAGGATCACTGCCAGCTCGTGGATGGAGAAAGCCAGCGTACGCCGCACCTTCCACTGAGGTCAGGGAGGAAGAGGAGGGTAGAGGGGAAAGAAAACAAGAGGATTAAAGCATCAGCAATGAACAAACAAGTATCCTGGTAAAAATATAATGTAACTTTTTGGCTGCTTTTTAAATATGAAAGCAACCACTTGTTAGTTTATTCATATTTACTGATAATTCAGGAAAAACTGTGAGCTTAAAAATGTAACTGAGAGAATCTGAACCCCTCCAGTGACTGGTCTGAGTCTGCAGTGTTGTCATGCCAACAGTGACATTCGGTGCTGTGATGAAGTAATGAGCCACAGTGTGACCGAGTGGTGTCACGCTGTCTCTGCTGCTGTGAAGTGAAGCAGTGTTTCCCTCTGTTCAGTTCCCTTTCTTGCTCACATCTTCAAGCAACGCATTTGTACAACAAGTACTGAGTAACTCAAGTCAAGCCAAGGACATTACAAAAAAAATAAAACATGCATGATGTTGTGGATTCTCAGTAACATGGCTGAGAGAAATTCTGGCAGCAACTTAAAACAACTCGCTTCACTAGTTAGCTTTAAGAAGCTGTGAGGGACACACAAACACTGAGGAGCATCAGGACGACATCAGACTGGCACAATCAAACAGAAAACACCTGATCTATTGGAGGGAAATTACCAAAGTACACACAAGTTCAATTGTTATCTGGCCCTAAAGCACAGTTATACACTGGCCTCATATGTCACCGTGTCATTGTCCTGTTAAAAGTGCATTCATCATCTTGTGAGGATCCATTTTGTTTTCATTTGTTAAACATAATTCAATAATGTGTAATTTAGCTTTGGCAACCATGTAGCTAACATTCATGCCAGTAAAACTCATTTGAATTAACAGTAATTCAATAAAGCGATCACAAAGAACGACTTTGTGGCAGATTTTTAGGGGCTGAATTAATTTCCATGCTTCAATCCAGACCTTTGAATCATGACATCAAACTGCGGCTTCTTGGGTTGAAATAAAAAATGATCCAATAAGTGCTGTGGGGGGACTAAAACTTAGCCAATAAGCAACACAGGTTTGGACAAATGCCATTGTCAAGCTGTGAGCTGGAGCCAATGTGGAGTAATAGCAACAATGGTGAACACTTTAGACAAGACAGACGGTGCTATCAAGGCTGTTTTTAAATCAACATGTCTTCTTAATATCAATAAAAAGTTCCTTAAAGCTGGAGTGTGAACTTTTGTCTTCCCCATCTGGCAGCGAGAGTGATCACGCAAACACTGTCGAATCACCCCCACCCCCAGGAACGCTCTTCTGACTTACATCCTTTTTTAATTTGGAGCAACCACTCCAGAAACTTACATAAAACAAATAAATTAATCTTTTCATCTTTCACTCTGGCTGGTTGCCATAAAACGCATCACCTGCTGGGAAAGTCGCCACAGACGCCAGACACCAAAACTGCAGTATACTGACAAAATATAGAGCTCTCCCTGGCAGCGATAGGCTTAATCAGCACTGTGTGAACTTGTTTGGCAAGGGCTCAAATGTAATGGATGTTCACTGAAATGTAAAAGTCCTGCACACAAATACATGATTATATAAAATAAAAGAACAAGCTACCACAGCCTATATATAGTTCTTCATGTGGTTAATAACTCACATCAAATATATAATTTCCATATTCTGTGCCTACCTGCACATCAGTAGCGAGGGTTTCATATGTGTCCTTGAGGCAGTGCCAGTTCTGTCGTCCCAGAGTGAGTGCTACTCCCGGCAGGCTGAAGGCACAGTGTTTGGCTATCTCTGTATCCACCGTCTGGGCCCGCGCCGGGTCCGTCATAGAGAGGTACTGATCCAAAAGCTGCTGCGGGATGACGTTCTGGAGACAAAGCGAGAGATCAAATAGTTTGATGATCAAAAAGGAATCATAAGACACAGGGAGATGTATTTAGTAATCCACATCGATGTGGATTAACTGTAAGGTCCTGATCAATATTTTCGGAGATGCATGAGAGAAGTGCTGACTGACCTGGATCTTGGGCTTATCCTCAAACACTGGGCTGTGAGCAGAGTCATCTTTTCCCTCCTCCTCCACACTCTCTATCAGCTCAGACTCCTGAGGAAAATACAAACACACATCAGGGAACAAGCAAACGCACTTAACATTAACAGTGTTAAAAGTCTCATTACTGCTCTGAATTCTCCGTAGATGCACAAGATGTAAAGACAGATTTACAGCTGTGCATAGCTATAGAGCTGTCACCTGCCTTGGGCTACAGTGTAGCTGACTTACACCTCCTATACATATGTAATTACATGCTAACTAAGATGCCATGTGAGGACTGTGATCTATGACTAGCTAGTAAGTTAGTGTTTTTCAGCCTGGTCTGCGTCACCACAGTGTGGGGAATGTCTGCAGATGAACAGTGTTTAGGCCCATTTATACTCCTTAAAGTTCGAAAATTGATATGTTCATTACAAACATTGTAAACATCACTGCTCATATACTTTCATGCGTCCTTTCTGTCTGTGAGGCCACTAAATACGTCACCAAATGTGGAAGGACAAGTCTTTATACTACATCAACAACTCGTTATGCTCCATCATTTTTAAATGTTTTCCTCGTATCCTATAGTGGTATCTTGCTTGAACTAAGTTACACTGTCCACAAAATTTCCAGTGGTACTACTAGATTTTGTTCGTATGGGTAAGCTTTTAAAAAACGTGCACAAACACAGATGAAACAAACAGAGTATGGACCGAAGGCTCTGGCTGTGTCCATATACGTATCTAACGTAGAGCATAAATGAGCCCTGAAAGACGTCCCCAGTACTACCAGAGCTCTCAAAATCTGTGATAACATGCCTTGCATCATCTGGAAGATTTTTGCTCACAACGCTGGCAGGGAGTTGCTAGCAATGTTGACGCGGGGGGGCCTTAACAGCGTTCATCTGCACACACTCCCAGATTTTCAACCTGGCCTGTGCCACTGAGGTGACACACAGGCCAGGTTGAAAATCGGCAAAGTAGAACTTGAACGAACGTGCAGTAATCTCCTTCTCAGTAACACACATTTAGCAAACTCCACTCCACTGCAAACTCCTGTTTCTTTCATAAAACTTTAACTTTCATTGTTGAGTTATTCATGAGTGCATGCAAATGCTAAGGACATGAAACCAAATTTTCATGGTCTTTAAAACACAATAATCATGGTGACGTGATACATCAGCATAGTGTTGTAATGGTGTTATCAGTAGGAAAAATCTGATGCTGAGCTAAAAATGAAAAACTACACATGCTGGTTTACAGAACACCCATTAACACCTTTTATCAAGTGTAAATCCAGCCTAATATATGTAATTACTGAGTAGGAGTCGACCGATAATCAACTGCAACATTTAGCTTTTTAAATTTTTTTTTTTTATATGATATCCAACTTAAAAATGCGCTACTGTAACTGATGCAACCACCTCTCTGTCTGTCTGTACAGTCTTGCTCAATGTCTCGCCCACAGCACTAATTATTTATACGTCATGAGTCACTGCTTATTAACAGCGAAGGCTGCTGTGTCTCTGATGGGCAAAGATGAACCCAGACTGGAGCCTCTCACTGATAAACTCGAGAATTGTACAGTAACAATAGGATTCATAATCAAAGAAATTTCATCTATTGCCTCACAGCTTCAGTGCAAATTCTTTCCCTGTCCCTCTGTCTCATGAGGGATGCACTACAGAAAAGCGTTATAAGTGCAGTATGGAGGTATTACACTCAACCAACACCAGGGAAGACAGAGTGCGATACATGCAAAGAAGGTGTCAACAGGAGTTTGTGTTATTCTAAACTTTGACACAACGATTTTCATTTTTACTGCAAATGTATAACAGTTTTAAAGTTGTTGGTTTCCTCAAATACTAACAGTCGGTATTGGCCCTGAAAAAAGGGTCTGTTCTGTGTTTACCAAACAACAGCTGATTTCACACACTGCAAAGATCTGTAAAGTCTCGTACTAGAATCGGGGAGTCAGGAGGAGACTCTTCCTGGTCCTCCAGTGGCTCTGTCTGCGTCTCCTCATCTCCTTGCTCCTGGACAGGGCTCGACTCCGAGGCTGGAGGAGTTTCCATCGGCTGCTCCTCTTCTGTGGGACTCTCTTCGCTCTCAGACTGAACCTCCACAGATTTACTCTCCACAGACGGGCTGCTGGTGTCGTCATCAGTCTGCTCTTCTGGCTCCAGCTCAGTCGGGCTGTCGTCTGCCAGGCCGTCGTCTCCCGGGCTGTCGAGCTGCGCTGCCTTCAGGGCTGCTGACAACACCTGGACTTGAGCTGGAGGAAAATTCACATGAACAGCTTAATGTATATGCTAATATACTGCCGAAACAATACAGGTAATCATAAGTATTATGGCTGTGTGTACATACCTTGTACATCAGGGTCATCAATGTGCGGTTGCAAACAATCCAAGACCTTCTGGATCTGGTCGCTGGTTGCTTTGCCAGGGCTAGACTTGGAATCAGGACACTCAGGTTCCTCCTCCTCATCGTCCTCTTTCTTTTCCTCCTTCTCTATCACGTCCTCTGACTTTTGACAATTTAGCATCTCCAGTTCCCCGCTGATGTCTGGTAAAGGAGATCTCCAGTAGTGGAAAGAGTTAAAGTTCTCATCTGTTTGCTCTGTGTCCTTTGTGTTCTTAGCGTTGTTTGTGGTTGTGGGGCTGGTGTTGCTGTTTGAAACCGCGTTGGTGAAGCTGCTGCACATTTCTCTGGGAACAGAAGTGTGGTTGTCATCGAAGTTGTGTGATTCCTCTGCGTCAGCTGTCGACACGTGCTCTGGGGACGGTGTGGCGCGGCCATCCTGGTTGGGAGGTGTGTGAGCGATGGTTCTTCCTGTGTGGCAGCTGCTGATTTCGGAACAGTTCAGAGAGTTTAGGGAACAGTCGCTGAAATGAGAGTAACAGAATGTATGGGTTTACTTACATGTAACACAGAACAAAGAAGAGAGGGCGTACTCTATCTTGTCATTAATCTCTGTAAATGTTAAAGTCCCTCTACAGACATGTTACATAGAGTGTATAAAAATACTCTTCCATGATTAATATTTTGTTTAATATGGTTTTCCCACTTCAAGAAGTAAAATAAAGACTCTGAAAAAGGGCCAGAAGCAGATCTGCTCTTTCTGCCTCATTCAGAAATTCTGGATCTGGCCTTGTGCCTCACTCAGCACTGCTACAAGTGGTACGTTCACAGGTGAAAGAGCAGTGTGCATCAAGATGGCAAGTGTTAAAGAAAATATCTGAGAGATTCAGCCATACATGTTTGAGCCTCAGTCTGACCCAGACTCAGATGAGGAGTCATGTTGGCACCAAACTGGCAACGCCAAATCAGTTTAGCCAGATGCTGCAGTGTTTATTTCTGGGTGTCAGACAACATAGCTTCAAGGAGCCGACAGCAAGGATTGCATTATGTGACAGAAGGATATATTCACACTGGGATGTTGGCCGTCATATCCAAATAAGTAACACCAAAAGTGACTTTAGAGCAGCAAGTAACAAACAAAGAAATGTTAGCATTTATCTTCACTTGCTAAAATTAATTCATGTCATCTTAAAAATCTCTTTAACGTGACCACAGAAATAAGAAGGAAGCAATTCTGGCTGACACTGGTGATCTGACATTTGGCCAACTCCTCCAGTTAGCTAGTCTTTTGCTAACTTCGCTAACTTAACATTTGACAATACACGTAATGTGTTGAGTGTTGCTTTTACAGGTCCCCCAGTCTTTACACAGATGCAAATTAGTATAATGAGGGTCAGATATTTTGGGGGACATAACATGAGAAAAGCAGGTTTTTGGGTGGAGGGGAACTTTAAGCACCAGCTGCGCTACCCAGAGCCACCAGCTAAATTTTCCATCAGCTTCTGAGCTCACCATTGTTGAGTTTTAAACAGAAACAAACCGCAAACCCTAGTTCAGCATTGGTCAAACATACTTAGAGTGTTAACTGAAGCATTTCAGAGTAAATTTCAAACTCTACAAAGTAAAGATGACATGATTTTCTGGGTAAAAAGGAGTGTCAACTTCCTTTCATTTCCTTGTTCCTACAGATAAACCTTTTAACAAAAAGAAAAATCTGGTCTGACCTGATCACACCCACTGAATTATGACCATGATTCATCGGACTTATGATGCAAGGCTTTAACCCGTGTCTGTGCAAACACAAACTTAAATTCATGTAGTGCCACAGTCTATTGTTATAGTACTGCGTGAGCATAAATAATAGGGCTCACTAAATGAAATAACACTATCTCTGTCGAGGTTTGGCCTGCTTTTAAACATCATTCTTTGATGTAAACCAACAGCTGTAAATGAATGTGTTGTTTTTACCTGTCCAATGTACACCTGGGGACCTCTAGTAGGGCGCCGTCCTCTCTGAAGTGAAGGCCTGTGCTGGAGGGATTGGCAAAGGTGGAAATGAAACGCCCCAGAGACTGAAAGGCAGCCTGTCGCACCTGAAAGTGGAGCAGAGAGCAATCGGTCAGTGTCATCATGACGACAGAGATTTATCAGAACTATAAAGCCAATCGTCTTCATCTGCTCGGGATCTTAACTCGTTCATGAAGAGGATTAATTGCATGGGGCGCCATGATTTTAAGGGTCTGAGTCTGGAATAGTACACGAACACTGACAGTGAAACAGCATGCAGATCTGTTTATAGTACAGCAGGTGTCTGCAGTCACAGACAAGATCACACATGTTCATCTGTGCACACGGTCTGCATGTCATACATTTTGGGCTCCACATGGACCCCCATGGACACGGGTGGATGCCAAAATATACATGTCATTTTCCATGTCATGTGGACACACACGGATGCAGAAAGTGCACTGACACCCTTCAAGCTTCAACAAGGCAAGTGTCTGTGGTTTGTTCACGCCTGAAGTAACAGCAGGAAAGTCGAGTGTCTGTTATCTAAACTGCTAAAGACAGTTGAACAGGTGAAGTGAAGGCAATGTCGGTACCAGCTACAAACAGGCTCAATAGTGAACGACATGCCAATGTGCGAATTTTGTGTTTTCAGCTGAACTGGACCAGAGAATATTCGGTTAAAAAAGATCGGTAATGCAGTTTGGCCTTGTTGCTCTCTGTGAAGTTTTCTGAACCTGGTGTGTTTTATGTGGTGTGAGCACTGCAACAGACTCCTTCTAAAAAACAGCCCTCTAAATGGTTCCACTAATAACTTAGGAGGCAATTTGGCTTTATGTGATTAATTTGGCATGCAGTTAACACACCAGTCATAATTTTATTTTAAGAATACCTCAACCCTTGGCATTTGCTCGTGGTGTTATTCACCACTGTTTTGGCAGGAGGAAATAACAGGAGTAACAGGTGAACCAGCTTTAAAAGAGTTATATTTTCTTATTAAATAAGTGCTGTGTGGTGGATTTAATTTATGCCGATGTGGGAAGCGGTTCATGTGGATTGCAGACGGATAAATATTTGGTAAGGTAACTGATAAATCTTTAAAGAAACTTTAAATAAATAAAGTAAATTTAAGATCGGAAATGTGCTAAGTGGTAGCATGGGTGGAAACAACATTACTGCCACCCTTTTGTCTCTATCATATATTTTTCTCTCTGTACAAATTCATTCATTTTCAGAGTACCAGTTTCTTATTTTAACATTTTACTGAACTGTATGAAAAAAGGAACAAGATGTGCACAGTGGTGAGGACAAAAATGTTTCTAGTACAAAGGAAGTTACACATAAATGTTCTTGTCATTTTATGCAATACAAATGTTCCTGTGTGCGTTTGTAAGTACGTGTACGTCTCTTACCCAGCGAGACTGGTCACTGATGAGGCTGATAAACAGGGGGGACAATTTTGCACGTCGCACTTCTGGAGAGGTGGAATTGGAGACCATCATGAAGCACTCGGCGCAGGCTTTCCTGATGCCCCACAGACTGTCTGAGCACAGATCGAAGAACTTGGGCATCTAAAAAATGAAACCGAGTCAGTACAACTTGAAACTCACTTTTAGTGTTTGAACTATGAAGGGATTTATTAACAGCAGGGGTGCAAAGAAACTATGGACTCATTCACGGGAAGCAAAATGCAACACACGGTGAAGTAACAGGGCAGCACTTTAACTACAATGCAATCACACCTCAGGAAATTCTCAAAGGAAACTAGTGTTACACATGTTACATAATGAAGATGTGAACGGGGTTGTGTGGGTTAAGATTTTTCAGTCAAAGAAAAAGAAGAGCTTCTCACCAGTAGTTTTTCTGTGGCCTCCTGACCCACAATAGAACAAAACTCTCCAAAGTTGGCTGCACAGACCTGGAACAAATTGTACAACCAAACTAATCAACAACAAGTCAGAGTTTAAGTGTTAAATAAATAGTGTATAACATTTCTTTTTAACCACTGATAACAAACTGACTCAAGAGGTTACAGATGGCACCTTAAAAGAGCGCTAGTTAATAGGAATATTAATAATTCTAGTGAAGGGGCAGATAGTTAACAGGGGCAGTGTTCGCTGAAGCATTTTTTTCCTGAGGCCACTGTATTTTCTGAATTCCTTGTAATGGGAGCGCCTAATTTTTTCACGGTGTGAAATACGGATTCGTAGTTTTATTGAGAGCAGCTCTGGGCAGCTCGGAAACTTATTTGAGCTTCTGGGATAAAGCAGCAAAAAAACATTAATGAACTTTTTGAAGTTTGGCCTCAGAGAAAAGGGGGATTACACCGTGGCAGAAAAAGAGCTCAAAAAATTATTAATGTTTGACCACATTTGCAGCTCCTAAATACCCCTCTCCAGCTGGCACCAGTTACACCAGAGAATTAACATTCCTCACAGAAAACAACAGCGTAGTGTCGCTGATGTGCAAAACAGAATTAAGGCTGACTCTCAGTGTTATTGAATTTATCCAATTCGACTCCAGTCACAGCTCTTCCTTGTAGGTTAAAATCATTAGTACTTTCAGACTGTTAAGAAGTATCTTGACCTTTGAGGTGAAGGAGAAGGTGAAAATGATTTGGAAGTCGTTACCTTGCGAACTTGAAAGAGTCTGGCGTCACTGCACAGGTCGCAGAAGCGTGGCAGCAATAGATGCTCCACTGTGTCTTTGCTCAGCATGGTGACGACTTTACACATGATCTGTAAGAGGAGACGTATGGAGAGCATTTAGTGCCATCACAAGCCGGTCTGTGCTTCAATTGCGTAACTATCCTGCACCGATGAAGGAAAACCAGCTGAATATCTGAACTGAAAGCTTCACGGAAAGCTGAAAAAATGTGCGACTGGGGGAAACAATCAAGGTATTAAGAGTAGAGACGGAAAGAGGTAGCTTGTGTGAGTGTGAGTGTATTTTTCAGGAGGCTGAAACTTGAGAAAACTTGATTTGAATAACGTTAAGTGAGCAAATTAAACTAAATTTAATAGAATGCAAATATTACTCACATCAGCTTTTGAGCTTTTGCATTAACAACTTTTAAAAAACTTTGACAGTTCAATAACACATGACAAATCACAGTTTATACAAGTCAAAAAGAATCGCTGCTGGCATCCATCAAATCAGAGGCCATTTTTTATTTCTGACAGGTGACTGAATCAGATAAAGGTACAGACTGATCGCAGTAAAGCAATAAAAGAAATCCACTGTGTCTCTCTGCGGTTTTGTCCTTGTGGTTTCAGGTACATTTTATTCAAGCACATTTCCCTGATAATAAATCACAGCCTATTTCTTTAATTAAATCTCTTACGCAAACCAAATAAATAGAAGAACAGTTTCTTACAGCGACTGCCTCGATTTTGTAGTCGTCGTCACTGCTGGGTTCTGTGAGCTCAAGCAGAACAGGACAAACTTTGGTCTCCATATCAGCTTTAGAGATAAGGCCCTGCTCCAACAGAACAAGCAGCGCCGCTTGACTGGTCTTCCGCACCTGAACAAGATGAGAGGATGTTAAAAACCTGGACAGTGAACTCCAATTTCCTAAAAGCTGAGATAAAGAGCTCTCAGAAAATGAACACTGAACAAAAAATAGGAGTAGATATTGTTGTTTTAAGCGTAAAAATGAGCTATCTGTCAATTTGAATCCCACCTGGTTATTTGGATCCGTGAGATATCGGACTACAATGGGTACCAAGTATCTTGAGAAAGCTGCCGGGAAGTTGGGCCGACTCTCGTGTAAGAACATGGCAATGTTGGGGACCTGCTCCATCAGTTCAGCTCGTACTGTGGGCTCTGAGTACACACATTAATGTATGAGCTTAATGTAAAATCATGAATAATGAATTACAGTGCAACAAGGGATTTGTCCGTGCAACCATGTTAAGATTAAATCCTGAAAGACTTTAACAGAGAGGCAATGTCCCCCTCCCTCCCCGTGGACGTATAGTAGGGAGACAAATCATTTTTTGGTCCTGTTTGAATTGTGCCATGAATAACACACATGATGTCTGCAACTTTAAAAGATCATTTTGCATGTCAAGAAAGTCGCAGTCTGTTGTAAAACTATTTAAGTATGAGACTGTGAAAATATGTAATTAGCAAGACTACACACACAAAAGCAGCATAGGTGATGTCATACCTTGCTGAAGCTGAAGTGTGTTTCGTACTAGGATGATCTCACATGAGCAACATGTCTACCTCTTGTTTCGCATAGCTTCAGCTCTCAACATGGCCAGACTTGTAATGATTTCACCTCTTTTAATATGTAGTCCTCTGTTATGGAAGAACAGAGTGAAGTTGCCAAGGTAACAGCCATGTTGGTGTTGGTGATGTATATTGTGTGAGAGGAGAGATGTAGTTCACTGAGCGGTTTTACACAAAAAAAAAAAAAAAAGGCGACTTTCTTGACTTGCAAAATTATGTTTTAAATTGGCAAACATCAAATGTGTAATTCATGGCACAATTCAAACAGGATCACATGATTATTTGTCTCTCACCGTTGAGTGCACCACATTTTTTTTTTCCAAAATAAAGTCTCATGGGGGGACAGTGGAAAGGGAGGGACTTTGCCTCTCTACTGCATTTCATAAAGAGTAAAAAAAAAGAGGAAGAAACCACAGTCAAAAAAACATTGAATCATCGAGAGACATGACATGGTGAAAAGGAAAAAACATCTACCTCCGTCTTCTGACATTCTGGCAACTGTCTCCATGACACTGATAAAGTCATTTTCATTGTCACTGAACTCTCGAAGCACATCAAGCAGGCCACGAGCCACGATTTGCCTAGAAAGCAACAGGAGCGTCAAGTTAGTAGACTGCCTGCCAATACCTACAAGTGCTGAATGCACACAGCATGACACAGCCCTGACAGAGCTGTCAAGTGCATTACACACACACACACACACACACACACACACACACACACACACACACACACACACACACACACACACACACACACACCCCCATGTACTTAGAGATGACGGGAGGGCCTGAACCCTGCGAAGCTGAGCATGAAAAGCATGAAGACAGGAACTAAACACATTTGTGTGGGGACAACGGAGCACTGTTAAATGTTTGCAGAGGACTTTAATACACTGAGGCCATCTGGCAGGCTTTTACTACCCACTACCTGGAAAGTACCACATCAAAATACACATTATAAATCTCCCAAAATACATAAATAAGCATACACCGAAATTTGTCATCATTCATAGCTTAAAAGCTACAATACAATAGGGCTACTATTGTCAACCTATCGCTATATTTAGACTGACACCATTCACCCATGGCTCAACAGAAGCCTTTTTGCATTCCTGCACTACAAAGTTAAAGCAGGTATTTGATTAGTAAATGCAAAGGAATGCAGATAGCCATACAGATGACTTAAAAAAAACACCTGGCGATGACTTGAGATCGGATGATATGTTAATTTCACATTCAAATTTTCCAACGTGGGGTTTGTGATACAATTTAGGCACTGCTCAATACAATTTATAGAGTGAATATGAAGAACAGAACGTCATATAATAACAATGTATTATTGTGCAACATTGTGCCCAAGCTTGTTTGAGCCATAAAACCTTTCAGCAATAATTTTCTTGCAATGAGTAAACAATCTAACTTTCTTTTTAATTTATGCCATATACATAGCATAATATACAAACCAAAAAGACCAAAAAAATAACCTAATTTGGTGCAAAAGCTAAATTATGGCTGAACAGTTTCCTGGTAGAGTTTGACTCTGTTAAAAAAAAAAAGATGAAGAGGTAATTTGAGTATCTGGCTACATCTTCATCACCACTTTCTGTACAAGAAGTGACATCTCTGAGCCATTTGCCAGATGTTTCCTTGATAAGAAGTTCCACTAGGTTGCAGATGTTTCCTTGTTGCTTGTCGCTAAGGGCAGCATAATGCTCTCAACACAAATCATTAAGATGAAGATGCATCTACACGACTGCAGATGAATTTGAAATCACTGTTCACATGTCAAACAGGGTTCTGCTCACTTTCATTATTTACCACAAGCTTGGCGTCCACACCAAAATGCCAAAAGAAAAAATGTATTCACCCTCTTTCTGGTAGAAAAATTTGGTGGTATTTGCATGGACACGGCCATGGTCAAGAAAGGAGACAGTGGCTGAATCAAAGCTTTAGTTGTAAACGGCTATAAAAATAACTTTTAAGTCGAATTTGCTGATACTGTCACCATATTACATGAGACATGACATGACAGTACATGAGACAGGTAACCTGTAAATAAATCATATTCCTCTGCCTCCTCGTATTGCTTCTAATGGCATTACCGCACATGAACAAAAACAATCAATCAGAGCCGCGGAGTCTCTAACGTAGCTGTCAGTGATGTCAATCTCTGCTCATGAACTGCAGTCAAACTGTCAAACCAAGCAGTGCTGATCAAATATGAATCAAGATTCAGTTACTGCATTGCTTATCTATAATGCAAGTGTTTCCTGGAACAGATTTTACTAGTGCACTGTTTAGCTGTAAAATGACAACATTTGAGACCAGAGCACCTTTTAGGAAAAACAAATGAGCTAAAACAGAGCGTGACCCACATGCCAGGTCACAAACATTTGCATTTTACAGCTAAACAGTACACTAAAATATATTTCTGAAACTTCTGAGGTGATAAATAGGCCATGCAGTAATTGTAATTGCAGTAGTTGATCAGTGGTGTCTAGTTTGCAAGTTTAACTGCAGCTCACAAAGTGACGTGACTGACAGCTGCGTAAGAGGCTCCTCGACGCTCACTGGTTATTTTAGGCTATCATTGGCTGTTTTCGGTGCACCGTGGTAGATTCTAGCAAGTGCCTTTCGAGGTGTAGGAGGGGGGACACCATTTTTCACAGACTATTAGTCTCATACAATACTTCGTGGATGTAGTGACAGTATCTGTGAATATGACAAAAAGTTCTTCTATCTAAGCTTTGTAGAGATACCTCTACTTTCAACCTCAGTTGCAGGCAAGTTTTGTGTCATTTTATCTCCAAAAGCAGGCTACCAACAGCTGGAGAATGCTAATGAAGAGTAATCTGAGTTCTGGTTGATGCTGTAGCAGGTCAAAAACACCTGATGTTTTCTCCCCTACAACACACATCTCTTGTATATACATTGCACTAGTTTTACAGTGCATCACCCCAAAATGAAACCAACCATGAACATCCCACTCTTCGATATTTAGCATTTTGTGTGTTAAGAGTTAACACCCTGACCACAGTGCTCAACTTACCTGTTGAAAACATTTTCACTGAAGGCATACTTCTCTAGCCTCCCCAGAGGAGTCAGGTTGTCTTGCCCTGCATCGAGGAAGGCTGTGATGCGGATGCCGTCGCACTCTGATCCATAGTCATCAAATCCAACTGTGGGATGGAAAGAAAAATCGTTTTACATTCACACAAACTGGAACTGTCTCTGTAGCACACAACTGATGCATACAAAAACAAAACATCTGAATGAGGATGCTGACAGATGCACCGCAGTCGTCACACAGTGCCATGGTGAAGGAACTGAGTCAGGCTAAATGTAAGGAGCGAGGACCTGCCGATGTGTGAATAAAGCAGAAAACCTCAAGTCTAACTAATTATCCCATTTAATGTTCCAACCATAAACACACACTGGCTTTGCAGCTGGATCCAAACGCTGTTTCATTGCCCTCGCTAATGCAGACAACAGGGAATGTCGGCCTGTATGACGGCTAATAATAGCATGCGTAAAACCTTGAAATACTGATGACAGCTTTATATTTCACATGGGTGACTGGGGTTGCCCTGAAAGGGGACACTTCCATATACCTCCCTGCTAAAGGGAGGGAAAACAAAGTCCCACATGTTTACAATAAACAAAGCCATCGATACAGGTATTGTTCAATGTGGTTTTATTAACAAATTAAAATAATCAAAGTACTCACAATCATCCAGATCGTCATGGCCATCTTCAAAGTATAAAGATAGACCTGCAAGGATAAGGCAGTTAGAGGGAGAATCCATGGTGGTAAACATGTCATCAACATACCATCACTCTATACACCACTCCCACTACAAAATGAAAGGAGTTCTGTGTTGGCAGGTTTTATAGACGGACGATTACCAAGAAGGGACAAAGTCTCCTTCAGTAAGATTGACAATAAATCGCTGTGGTCTCGCTGATAAAACATTTTGCAAAACTGAAAGTACGTCATTGTCAGTGACGTGACGTGTTAGAGGAGGAAACCAAAACAAGTCAGTAAATACAAACGCAATGTTCTTGCTGTATCCTAAATTATGTCTCAGTTACTTTTCTTTTAAACACATGCAGTTCATCTGGTCAATAAGTTATAATCTAGGGGTGTCATGTGCACAAAGTGAATGTGATTACGTGATTATGTTGTTGTATATACACTTTTGTGCAGGTATAAACCCAAGAAAGACCTGTGGGTCCAAATGCTGCTAATAAAAAGTTAAAGAACCTCTGATTTCAGTGCGTGCAAGGTACAAATTAGCACCATCCACAAGCCAAATGCTGGTGAAATATGAAAGTGGCAGATGTGCTTCATTCACGAGCCAAAAATAAATAAATACAATAAAAAATAAATTAATTAAAAAAATGGTAAACTATTGGATGGGTGGTAAAATCTGAACATTTACTAGCGATTTGGCTTGTGGGCAAAAAAGTTAATTTTGCACCCTGACTGTGTCGGTGCTTTTCTATTGTATATCTGTGTTTGACTCTATCTGTGTATGTCTTCATACTTTTTGCAGACATGAGACACATTACCACCTGACTTCACTCCCTGAGGTGCAATTTTTTATTTCATTTTTATACCAAGATTCTTGTGTCCTCAATTGTTTGGCGCTATTGTTGGAGCCATTTGTATTTGGTGAATAGAGTATTTAGTACGCTTATTTTAATTTGAATTTTTTGTTTCACGTTTCCTTTTAAATCTAACAGATGTTAATAATGTAGTTTTTGTAAAGTTGCTTATCTATATCATGCAAATGTGGCATCTCAATTTCCCTGCATGAGATCAATTATGATAAAACTGACTTATCTACTGTAAATTCCTTTAGATCAAACCACAGTCATATTGACTAAACTATTCAGAATCTGTCGGATCATGTAGCCAACTTTACTGCTTAAATGAAAACTACAAATCAGGAACTAAATCAGAATTCACCCAGAATAATTTCTACAGTGTGTGGCTGAAAACTGCACATTAGTTATTCCATTATCATGCAGTCTAGTGTGGTGTTTCTCCTGGATCCCACAGAGCTTTCACTCAGACACTAGGAACAACACACAAGTATAGTATGTGTGTGTTTAAGGTGATTTTAAATACAGCTGATCTTCAGCTGAGTCAAATCACAACCACCTTAACAAAGTAGTTGGTTAGGTCAGAATCAGGACATATTATTTGTTGTACTGCCTGAAGGTAAGTGTAAAACAGTGACTAAATCAGATTTATCCTGGAATAACTTAACACTTGGTTAAAAAAGGTACTTCCAGTTTCTCTTCCCATTATCACACAGTCTTATGTCATAGACACAAACGTGTACAGAGGATAGTTTAACAGACATTTGCGTGATAATGCTATATGTCTTTCCTGATTTGCTTCCAGTAACACACAGCCATGAATGCAGAACAATAACTCAGAGTAATGCAGTCAAGAGAAAAGCCCAGAAAGAAGTCCCAGAAGGAGAAGCATGTGCTGGGACGGCTAATGCCAGTGTTTACAGCTGGGCATGCAGGGGAATGTGCTCCAAATATAAAAACAACTCATATTCCGAAAAGACACATTAAACATGGTGTTTTGCGTATGGAGTACATAACGTTACGACTGGTTTAACAGCACTCCCTAAAACATGTTAGCAAAGAACAACATCTCCCCTTTGTTATGGTATAAAGGAGGATTTGGTCAGCTTATGGCTGAAAATGACTTTAGCAACCCGGCTAACGTTAGCTAGGTCAACTCGCTAGCCTTTGCTATGACAACAGCTCGATAATAAACACGGCTGAAAGCATGTGGTGCTGTCTAACTAATGAAGACAGTGGTGATTTAAAATAACACCTACAAATACTGAGTCGTTGTGTGTTTAAATGTAGCCTCGAAGTCCCACATTTCGACACCCATGAGTAGCTTTCGTTAGCTATAGCTAGCTAGCGGTGCTAAGTTTGCTAACAAGGCTTGTCCAGTCCTCTCGCTTGACTTGGCTCGCCTTGGCTAGCGCTTTGCCTGAGAATACCACAAATGCAGCAAAGCAGGAGCCGCTATTTTAAATATTTAGACTCCGAAGTCCACAATACCGCTTTAGAAGTGCCAACACAGCGCCAAAGTATTAGAGAAAACACTATCTGAGAAGTGCCATTACCTGCCATCTTGAGTATCGGCTCGGCTCTGCGGGCTGCCGTCCCGTGTGGGCTGTCACCACCGCACAGCTGTCACTCAAACAAGGCAGCAAACTACTTCCTGAAGGTACTTCCTGATGCTGGGATCCACCGGTCGGTTATCTTTTATAACAACCCGAACCGGCAACCGTTTCTCAGCTCGGGCACAAACTCGACATAACTGGGCATAAATAACTGTGGGCTTTGTGTGTTTCTCCAAACAAAAAAAGAGCCGGAACAGTCACGTGACCGCACGGCGTAGTTCAAGATGGAGACTGAGCGATTTGGTGGCTTCACGGTTAGCTAGCTAGCTGTTTACAATAATCACAATATGGCAAATACCACGGACTGCTCGACGATTTAACGCTGATATACGGTGTTATAACTTTACCCGAGAAGCGCGTTTGGCAGCTTGTGACCAAGATGAAGTCAAGTTGTTCGTAAACATACAAACACCTGAAGAATATTCAAGATTTAAAGGCAACCAGAGGAGAAAACTGTCAATGGTCATCATTAAAACTCAATTTGAGTGAGAGGAGATCGATATGGCGCTGAGAGAGTTAAAAGTTTGTCTCCTGGGGGTAAGTCAGCATCGATTTTATGTGAACACGTTATGTCTGTAGTGCTCACTGTACATCTGACTGTACCTGTGGCATCAAATCACCCATACTGCTCCTCCATCAGGATCTATACCTCACTGATAGACAGGTGTGTTTACATGAGTTAAATGTGTTGATACCTGTGATCAGCAGGGAGACAGCACATGCATTTTATTTTATGTCACTGTTAGTGTCTTTACTGCACCTTGATTTCTTAAAACCAGTCACAGGAACAACATCAGTGCATGTCTAAACTGCATACAACACTAAAACCACATATTTTATTTAGCATCCTACTAATACATGCCAGAAGTAAAATCCTCACATGCCCATCTCCCAAGCTTAAAATAGAGCTTAAATAGTTTGATCAAAATTTTTTTAAGCTACAAATACCACCAACATGTTTTGCTTCCAGCTTTTCAAATATGAGGATTTGCAGACTTATAGGCCTGTAGTTTAGGCTGTGTCAGACAAAAACAAGGCATTTGAAGGCATCACCTGGGGCCACTGGGTGTTTTTCAATATTATTGACATTTTATAGACTTAAGAAATACTAATCCTGATCCTTATATAGCTCATTTGGGGTGGCAGCAGCTCAGTCCATAGGGACTTGGGTTGGGAACTGGAGGGTCACCAGCTCAAGTCCCCATCTGTACCAAGTATGGAGTGTGGACTGGTAGCTTGAGAGGTGCCAGTTCGCAGAGGTGCCACTGAGTAATGCACCAAACCCCTAACTGCTCTGATATCTCTCCATTTAATGCATGTATAGGTCCTGTTTGTGTGTGTGTGTATTTTGGGCGTGTGTGTCTATGACAACAGAGGGAAAAATTGAATTTCTCCTCAGGGATTAATACTATTAAAACTTCTTCTTCTTACCTCTTCTTAAATAGCATTACTGGTCTTAAGTATTTCAAAATAAGTCACAGTAGCAACATTTCTGAACCTATAAACAACAGCAGGCATAATTTTCTTTACCAGTATCCCATTATTACATTCCTAAAGGAACCTCCTCACCCCTCCTTCCCATCATCTACTAATAAGATTAGGACTGAGCTGAAAAAAATCGCTCACTTGATCAACAGAAAATAAATCAGCAACAGTATCTGTTAATGGTATTATCAATCATCTTTTGGTTCCAGGCTTCCAGAAAGTGAGGACTTGCTGATATAGATCATCTGGGCTGTTTGTTACCTTGGGCCACTGGGCATTTTTCACTATTACTGACATTTCATAGACAAAATAATAAAAGAAAAAACTTAGAATGAATATGATCCCTAATCCTTATACAGCTTTCTTAAATAACACAACTGATATTTGCTGCCTTTGGTATTTTCAGAGAAGTCCTAGGGACATTAGATAAACAGGCATCATTTTCTTTACCAGCGTCCTATTTATACATCCCTGAAGTAACCTCCTCATATCTCCTCCCCATCAGCTACTAATAAGATTAAAATAGAGCTGTAACAACCTCTCTGGGTCCATGTTCTCCAGTGTGAGGATTTGATTTGCTTTTCACTGTAAAATAAGTATCTTAATGCTTTGGACTGCTTGTCAGACAAAACAAGACATTCGATTTTGTCACTAAGGATTCTTGGAAACTTATGCTGGGTATTGTTCACGTATTTGACATTTTTGGATTAATGGATTCATTGATGATTCAAATGAAAAGATAGATAGGTTAATAGGTGATGAAAATAATCATAAGTTGCAGCCCTATTCCATTTATCACTTTCCTAAATAATATTACTGGTTTTTGCTGCAGTCTCTGTTTGCAAATGAGTAACAGGAACAACATTCATCAGTGTCTCTATTTTGCGTATAACAACAGCATGAGGTTTTATTTTCTCTACCAGTGTCTCATTACACATTCCTGAATTAACATTATCACATGTCATTTTCTTCCTCAACTAATAAGATGTAAAAAACAATGTAGGCTTAACTACGTCTGTCCTGTTTAACTAATACAACGTTACAGGCCTACGAGTGGAGCAGGAAGGAAGAAGATGCCTCGATAAAGCCTGATGTCTGGGAATATTGCCAGAGAATGTGCATTTGTACTCGTGATTAAACTTCTAGTAATTGTTTCCGACCATGTTTATTAAGCATTTTCTTTATTTTGTCTCTGTGCAGGACACTGGCGTTGGAAAGTCAAGTATTGTTTGGAGATTTGTGGAGGACAGCTTTGACCCAAACATCAACCCAACAATTGGGTAAGTTCCTTCCTGTTTTTTTACCAGTTATGTTTGTCCTTGTTTGTCGCCTGTCTCGTCAGTTTGTGTTTAGGGTTGTTGCAGGACATAGTCATTTAATCAGTTCACTTCAATTTATGGAATAATCAGTTCCAATTAGAGCTGGATAAGAGGATTAGAAAATGAATCAGCAACAATTCTGATAATCGGTTGATTGTTTAAATTACTTTTCAGGCAAAAATGCCAAAAGTTTTCTGGCTCCAGCTTCTTACGTGAGGAGCTTTGGGTTTTGGATTGTTAGTCTGACAAAACAAGCAATTTGAATACATAAGTCATGGTGGCCTTCTTTTTTTCATTCTATTCACTATTTTCCAACACTCTAAACATCAAATAATGAATTTATTAAGAAAGCAATTATCATATATTCAGAATGAAAACAATTATTAGTGCAGCCCGAGTTCCAGTTTCAATATTTAATCATTTTATTCCTTTACCAATTAAAAGTACAAAATATTTGCTGGTTCCATCTGTACAAAAAAGTTGCTTGCACCCTGTGTCTGTTTCATGACATCATAAATAAAGTCATTTGTGTTTCTGTGGCTGTTGGACGAATCAAGTAAGCAATTTTAAGACATTGCTTTGTCATCTTGTGACATTTGTCATTGTTTTTGACAATTCTAGCTTATCCCAGATTTAACAGATATTGTTATCAGCCTCAAAAGTACAGTATCAGTTGGACTCTAATTGATAATTAAGTCCCATTTAGTGTTTTACTCTTGGATGTTATTGTTCACTACAGCTGGCAGATGATTTAAGATATCTTAAACCAGCTGATGATCTGAATGAGGATGGGTGTTTTTCTCGCTTAGACCCTTGAAAATGAGTTGTGATGAAACCTTTAAGCTTCAGTTGCAGTTGAATCAAATTAATGTTTTTGTAATGTGACATAGCACATCAATCATGAAGCCATTTCTCTTCCACAGGGCATCCTTCATGACCAAGACAGTGCAATACCAGAATGAGCTGCACAAGTTCCTGATCTGGGATACGGCAGGACAGGAGCGGGTCAGTAACAGACACTGAGGTTTTGGCCTCTGCATTTTTTTTAAATGGAGTGTGAACCTACGTAAGTGTAATACAATCACTTGAGAAAAAGTATCTGTTTTGCTATTGGGTTTTTTCCCCTGTATTAACAATATTTTAATCTCGTAATTCTTGCCTTTATTGAAAGGACAGCTCTAGATAGTCAGGAAAGGTGGAAGAGAGAAGGGGAATGACGTGCAGCTGCAGCAAAGGGTCACAAGTCAGAATCGAACCTGACCTGCTGCAAAGCACTCTATAGTCCATATGGAGCTCACACTCTACCAGGTTAGCTAGACGTTGCCCCATAACCTTTAGCATTCTTGTTTTTCTGAAAACAAGAGCAGATTTTACCCCCATGAAAAGTTTTCTCTGCCATAAAGCTAAACATGAAAATTGCGGACAGGTTAAGTGAAAGTACACACTGTTATGTGGGTTGTATACATGTGGATATGCGGGTGAATATAGATGTCTATGTGTAGGTGTGTTCAACCTGTACATGAGGAATGTACATGGGTGTATACTGCTGCAAGTCAAGATCAAGGACTGAAAGTTCTCTTCAGGCCTGATGCTGCATTCACATGCTCCTCGACAGGTCTCATTTGCCATGATGGGAAGTCGTTCTTCCGACTTTCATGTTCATGAGCTTGAAGTGGAAACCACATCAACACCACAAAGAAGAAGTGTTGCATTTTATTGCCCAGAGCATTTTAACAACACGTTGGGAACAGTTTGAAGCTTTATATTACAAAGTCATTTTGTACCCAGACTTACTGCTGCAACAGTAGATCCCCTAAAACGTCTAAAATATTGCTTTACCTGACTAATGCTAATAAATTAGTTTTCGAACTGATCTAGGTCACTTTATGTGGACAGCAACTAACAGTTACAACCTAATACCATATTAAAAAAATACATAATATTACAAAAATTGACACGCAATATATGAATTAATAAAAAGTTTATCACCATCGGCCTAACTTATGTTTTTTTCTGCCGTGTTTCTGCATGTATGACCTCAACTCGGCAAGTCCTGTACCAAAATTTTCGCAGTTCCAACTTGAGGGGGCGTTCATGTGAATTTTCCCAGTCAGAAAGTCATTTTTCTGAATATTCTGACACCACGAGTGCAGGATGAGTTGTGGCTCTATCTTTTTTTTGTGCACATGCATACGTACATGTATATAAAAAACTGGAAAAGGTTTCATGTAAAAATGGGAAAAGGATTTTGTTCACTCTGTGATATTGCCTTTTCCAAATAAAAGTGAAATGGAAAAGAGAAAACTTCTCAGAATTCTGAGATATAATCTTGTTAATTTAAAAAACACGGTGCAGCTATCTCCCCTCCAAGTGAATGCATAATACTGCCGAATAAACCTGTGCAAGATTCATGTGCCTCTGCCCTGCACAGCCAAACCACAGCAGCACACAGTTTTGATTTGTAATCGATCAGTTCGACATGGTTTATTTAAAAAATCCACTCAATTCTCCCATGTGGTTTTTAAAGGAAGTGAGAAAGCTGTCTGCATGTGAGCATGTACCACTCCCTGAACTGTCCTGGGAGAAAGTGCAGTTAGTCATTATTCTGATAGGGGGCAACATTTACCTTCCTATAGGTCGAGCTCTGCCTGCCAACCAATAACCTACTTCTTTCAGTGCTCGTGATTTAGGAGCCCTCTCTTAAATGACACATGCGGTGTCGTGCATTTGGATTTGTGAGTGGCGTCTGTTTGGTTTAATAGAAACATCAGCAAGTCTGAGATGATTTATCGCTTCTGTCACCTTAAATCTTTGTCTCGCCTCTCACGCTCACTCCTTCTTCCTCATTGCATTCGATCATTTAGAGACACAAATAAAGGAGTGATGTTCCTTTTGTGTTATTTTATCGTGCATACAGGATTGAAAAGTGTTGTCTGTCATTAAGTGTCATATTCAGGTGCCATGTCTTGTGTAATTTATACTCCGGTGTCTCTGTTGCAGCAGTATTGGAAATGCTTTATCACCCACGGGAAGTTTAGGGCTGAAACCACTTACAGATGACGTGATATTAGAAACAGGAGACATCTTGGTGTTTAAGTACAATTTTCACATTTAAGCCTGGCGAAATGACACCAGACAGTTTCAGCGCAAGGAACTGCTTTCTCTCTTGACTCACACCCTGCATCCCGCATTTCCCTGCATTAGCTCTTCACATCACTTCCCCCTTTTTCCCTGCATGCCCTTCTCCTTTTCTCATGCGCAATCCCCTGCTGTTGTAATATCTTCTCCCTGCTGCTGTCCTCTCCAGAGTGGTGAGATAAAATGCCGTTTGCCTTTTATCCTCCTTTTTCCCCCTGGGGCCTCGGCTTCTTCGCGGCCTTGAGGGGACATCAATGCAGCCTCGTTTAAGATAAGATGAGAGGATGAAACCCAAGCCGTCTCGGCCCACTGGCGTGTGCTGCCACTGTGTCTTATCTTGGAGTCACTGCAACTCCACGTCCTCTTTTTTTCCTTACTTTGTGTTTCCTCCTGTGGAATCTTTCTTTTCTTGGCAACTATCTATTTTTCTGTGATTCTTTTGTGTTCCTTTCCATTTTCTCCACCTTTTTTATTTCCACTTTTTTCACTCCCATGTGGCTTCTTGGCTTCCCAAGGGGTTCACATCTGTGTGTGAAAAAAGAGAAACATTCCTTCGGTAGGTTTTGCATATGTGTGTGTGTGTGTGTGTGTGTGTATTCATACAAAGCTGCTGTGGTATTTTGAAACCTTTCGTGGCTTGTTTTCTAACTTCTGTGGAGCTTTGGCCGATCACAATCTGTTGAGTTGAGAAAGGGGAACACAAAGCCAGCCAATGCACATGGAAGCAGAGACCGGGGCAAAAAGGAAAGCTCTGTGATTTCCACAATCCATATCTCGAGACCAGATGAGGCCTCACGAGTACATCTGAGCCCAGCTGTCAACAGCTCATCGAGTCCTCCCCCCCGACTGTTCCTCCTCACAGAAAACAAGCGAGGGGAACCTTGCATCCTATTGGAATAGGAGGGTTTCTTTCATTATGCACCCGGCTCGTGGTTTCAGCAATTAATCAGCACTCTCCAGGCATCACTGGGGCTGTTTTCTGGGCTGCTGTGTGGCCAGACGTTTGGCCTCGCTGTGATTGCTCTCTGGGTTACGGCACAGATAGACCACACAGGACTGGTGGTGGTGCAGCCCGACACTAGCCAATGAAATAGACAGCGCTCTCCTCAGTGCCGCTGCCAAATATCCCGAGTTGGATTCCCGTTGGTGGACCTGGGGCCAGTAACAACTATAATTATGTGGAATGTGTGCTTTCCTGAGGTAACAGTGTCACTCCAAGATGGATAGTTTATTCCATCGTATTGTAAAGGAAAATGAAATTGGCGGGAAGGTGGGGTCATTCCAAGTGAAGGTCTTTTTCAGACATGGGTTGTTACTTTTAAAATAAATATCATTAGTTAATACATGACACATGGTCTTATTAGTCTGTTAAAAGACCCGGTCCAGTATATATAGCAAGAAGGCAAAAAGAGGTCAGGAACTGGAGAGGGGAAATAATTCTTTTTTCAATTTTCATATCTGAAGTATTCTGTAAGTTTGTTTTGCTAACAAAGATTTTGTAACAGTTACAACTTCAAAATCTTGCAGAGGCCATTGCAAACATTTTTACAGTATTGAGATCAAAAGCAAATACTCTATGTGTTTCAGCAGAAAAGTAATCTAAACAGTGAGTGAATGGACTCATTCATGTTTTTTCAGCACTGTATCTGTGACTTTTGTAGCTTCCTCTTGGATGCTTGCAGCCTGCGTTGTGGCACTGGTCACTACCTTTTTATAAAAAGTCCTGACCTTACCTGCACACTGTGCCTAGGATCGTCCCCAACTCAGCAAAAGAAAGATGAAGATAAGGAAATAAAGGCAGAGGGCAGATAAATACACCACCACACATTTGTAGTGGGTCATAAGCAAGGATTTTTAGGAAAATCCTGCATAGTTTTTTGAAGGTGCCTTTGATTATGTCGAATCAAATCAGTACATTTATTTGTCACACAGATAATCATACACAGTACAATATGCAGTAAAATTCCTTTTATGCCAGCTCCAGAAACAATTAATAAATCAAATATTCTCTATAAATACAATGTTTATCCAATTATCTGTATGTTTTGGAAGAGGCAGAAAAGGAACAGATTTGGTCCAAGCTCTGTCTGAAACATAGACCTTTGTTTTTCCACTTTAATGTGAGTACATCGTAAGAGTCTAAAGCCATGCCATTGGCTCTGTGAAGCAGTACCTGGGCACAGCGGTGCTTTGAGGTAAATGACAAGACAGCTGGACAGTTATTATTTTTCCCAGGTTCGCCATCTGAGTTAAGCATGCCAGCATACTAACATTTGCTAATTAGCACTTAACAGAAAGTACAGCTGAGGCTGATGGGATTGCTTTGCAGGTGTTTGGTGATACAATGTAATCCAAAATATCAGAGAAATTAAGAAACTGACCTGATGATGGTGTAACATAAAAGGTCAGGGGATCACCACCAGGTCAGTGAATGTCATCCTCTGGGCACAGTGACTGTATGTATCAAATTTCTTGGTAATCTATCTGGTAGTCATTTAGATATTTCAGTTTGGACTAGGCTTGGGTGTTATCAAGGGATTGCGGCAGGATATTTAGCAATTTTGAGGGTAATATATTTAATACTATCAAAAGTACAGGTGCTTTTCTGTGTATTAAACTGATACGGAGATGCTGTATTGAGGTAACGCATTGTAATGTACAGCTCACGCCACCAGGGGGCAGTCTTTATTAGTGAAATAGACTGAGCTGAGAAAGATGGCAGCTGCAAGTGGTGGGGATAACGTTACAGGACTAGTAAAAAATTAAAATGCCTAATAGATCTCCTCACTGATCAATTAAATATGACTAGATATGGAATCATGAAAACATTACCACATATAACTTTTTTTCAACTTCAAAAACAGACTATTAGCCAAATGATTTTATTCAAGTGCCACCACCACCTGCACATCGTCTGCATTCAGGCCACTGATCTGTCTGTATCCGCCACAGCAGTGACCATCATTGAGTCTTCCAGCAAGAATCTGTGGAAGAAGGGCGCTTATAGCCTTCATAGTCATTATTCTATGGGTCATGAGTATCAAAACCCAGCAGGACTTATCTAAGTAGGCTAATTGCATGGCACTGTGGGCTAGACAGTGCCATACATACTACAATTACATCTATCACCAGCAGCTCAGCTTTTATGGTTTTTCTGTCATATAACATATATCCTAGTGAAATGTCAGAAAGGTATGAAAAGCCTAGTCTGGACCAAAGTGGTGGACAGACAGACAGACAGACAGGCTGATATGCTTCTATCATGGCTAAAGAATAATATGTTTTAAGATATTATGGCAGCAGGCTAATTGTTGAAGCCGGGCTTCAAAGAGCACTGGAAAGTATTTCACCAGAAAAATACCAAAACCTGGCAAACAAAGAAGAACTCCCCGTTTCTGAGGCAGCTATGGATTCAGACGTGCACATGTTGTTTTGATTATGCAGGGCTTTGTGATGCATTGGGTTGAGATCAAATGTATAGTCTTCCATAAATATCATAACGCTAACAGCTTTTGACACATTCTGCTCATCTTTCTCTTGATGGCTACCACATGTGTGAGGTCTTGGTGGAAAGACTTGCCATACTTCCATTTTAAATAAAGCTGCTTGGCTTATGGGCTCAGAACACTTGGCCTCTGGTTTAGTAAAATGGTACTCTGTGTCTATTTTTTGCTCATTTATATACTCTGTTTCGAGTTTGTCACAGTCAGTATTATTGAGCCTAATGAAACTCACAGTGAAATAATCACCAGAGCCTATGTAACGGATTAGCTGTAGTCTATGAAAAGCCTTGACTCTGTTTCTTGATCTTTGGGGTGTGAACATGTATAATAGTACAGTTATACCACAGTGATATTTTTAGTACTCTTCATATCCAAAAGTGAAAGAAATTGGAAGGAACTCAAGGTAGTCTTCAAAGATGAATCAGGATTGAATAAAATACTCTGATCATCATGTCAACATGGTTTCAAAGCTTTATTCGAATGATATAATCAAGTGTAGGCAGAGATGGTCATTCAGAGGCTTTAGACAGGTGAACCTCCCCCCCAGCACTGCCCCGCAGCAATTCTTCAAAGTATCGATGCTCATCACTGCTTACTTTCTCTGTCTTCCCATAGTTTCGTGCTCTGGCGCCAATGTACTACAGAGGGTCAGCGGCGGCCATCATTGTGTATGACATCACAAAAGAGGTATTATTAACTTTTTCTCCTCAACTGCTAATCCATAAAGTGCTTATGGAGCAGTTTCACGTTTTTGTTTTTGTTTTTTCATGTCATTTCTAAATTTAGAATTTGTATGTGCATTAAAGGAATAGTTCAACATTTTCAGAAATGCTCTTATTCATTTTCTTGCCAAGAGTTGGATAGAGGCGTATCAATGTGTAACCTCCACAGATATGGTCACTTCTGGCTCCAAATAAAAAACAAGATTGCGACAGCTAAAATGGCAGACATGAGGCTTTAAAACAGTGGTCCACAAACCAGTGGGTCACATCTAGCTACGTCCACTTCTTTTACACAGTTTGTGGGCGGGAGCAGCTGGCAGGCAACCAGTAGAGACACCAGGAAGTTACTGAACCCCTGTGAACATGTACGTTTTTAAATAAAGCAGATATAGAGTGTTCATTAGTGAGCTTTAGAAGGTGTAGGGGAATTCGTTACCTTTGGTTCGAGTTAAGCTAGTTTCCATTAATTATGCTAAGCTAAGCTAAGCTAACTGGCTGCTAGCAGGAATGTGTCCATAGCCTGGTTTCCATCAGTCAGTCTGGTTCAATTCACAATGGCTACTTTTGCGTTTCCATTGTCAGAAGTTGTGGATGGTACCAATAGAACCGTTCGTCACCCCTCTGTTGGGGTTCCTAGCACACTGATCAGATACCAAAAGGTGGAGCTAGAAACACTGCAGTCTGCTGATTAGTCAAGAGAGAGCGGTCACTCTCGCTCTACAAAGACTCAATGCACAAACCCGCTGTTTTTAAATATTCCATTGATTGAAACAACAATTGTAAACAGTCTAGCCTGTTCTGTTTTGTCCTGAAAATGCTGGTGAGCAACCTCGTTCTGTGGATGATTAGTGAGGTGCAGATGTTCCTCTGCATTGTCAGTAAAGCAAGAGCTGGACGGAGAAGTGATGCAGCTGTTGCTACCCGGTAACAACCCTGTCTACATTTAAGAGTACTGTTTGCAGTCGAAACACTAAACAGATCTAGGGTTTGGGTACATGTCTATACGGGTTAGGTATCGGTTTTAAGGGTACTATGCCAAAAGTGTTTGGAGGAAACTTACCTTCCCAGTTTCCTGTGCTCCCTAGTTTAATATTCTATTAACAAACATGAACTTTTCTGTTTGGGTCAAATTTGACCAGCTTCACATAAAAATGTGGAGCTGGGTAACATAGGAGCCTGGGAACATAGAAATGACCCAGCTGCTGGCTCCACCTTACCATAAAGACATGAGTGGTATCTATCTTCTAATCTAACTCTCTGCAAGAACATATTTCCAAAATGTTGACCTAGTCCTTTAAACCTTCCTGAGAGATGTTTGTCTGCTTATCGGTTCAGTCAGTATACCATGTTGTGTATCATCAGGAATCCTTCCAAACACTGAAGAACTGGGTGAAGGAGCTACGACAGCACGGTCCTCCCAATATAGTGGTCGCCATCGCTGGAAACAAATGTGACCTGTCAGACGCCAGGTACACCTGAATTACAGATGGTACTTAATATGTCATGAACAATGCTGGTGTGCAGTGTAACGACGCCTTCTCATTTACAGTTTGAGAGTGGTGATGGGATTTCAAATGGCTGGCTCAGATGGAAAAAATTCTTGTAAGGAAATGTTATGACCTTTTTAGCATCAGAATAATATGTGATGTTTGGCTCCGAAATATCATCGGAATTTACTGTGTGTGGAGCTGAAGTGCATTCTGCCCTGCAAGGAGAAATATTGTCTCTCATACTGATCATTATTCTGTGTAAGTCGTCCTTTGTGAAAAATAAGGTGATCAGACTCCAGTGGGAAAGTCGTGGTCATGTATAGTGGACCAAATAATCTTTCATATTTGAATTTTGAGAAGAATTGAAAAATCTCCCAGATTAAGATGCATGTATGCTGTTGGTAATATCATCCATAAATTGGGGAATCTTCCACATAATAGCTGTCAAAGTAAAATTTGATGGTAGGGCATGAAATCGGAGAATCTGTTTGCATATTGCAACATAGCAATTTTGAAATACCTCTTGTATTTACAGGGAGGTGTCAGAGAAGGATGCCAAGGACTACGCTGACTCCATCCATGCCATCTTCGTAGAAACCAGCGCCAAGAATGCCATTAACATCAACGAGGTGTTTATAGAGATAAGTGAGTGTGTTTCTTGAGCACTTGGTGCCATTGTGCATCCCCAGGTTCCCATTGAGCTGTGACAAATTAAGCATTGTGCAGCATTAAGATATTTATCTCGTCTCCCTTTGTGTTTCAAAGCAGGTACATTATGTTTTGTGCCTATCAGAGATGCACTTTCTAAACATTTCAAAAGTGTATTCATTCTCTCCGTGTTTGTATCAGACAGCGATGAGCCAGTTCAGAATAAGCAGTAGATAATGCCAAAGCAGAATCCACTTAATCATGACATCCTGACACTTAATTTTGAAAACACACATTTGCAGGGACAAGGGGTTGTGGGAGCAGTTGATTCAGCTCTGAGAGGCAACTGACAAGATAGAGAAAAGACATACTCAATAGTTATGTCCAAATTCTACACTACATGTAAATGCTAAGCAGGTTTTGAGTATGTAGTGTATTCATACAGGTGAAGAGCAATTAAGCATACATATTACTTTTTGCATACATACATACAGTGCAGGACACACATTGAGGGAGAAATTGCTGCTAATAGGCTATTGATTTTATATCAGATGGAATGCCTATTTGTGGTGGTGTTGGATGTTAACTTGCTTTAAATTGCATGGGACTTTATGAAATAGCTAATTCCAATGACACTTGACCTATTCGATCTAATAGATATAATGAATTCATGATAATGGGCTAGTGTTTTAGTTAAAATTGCATTTTAAGAAGAGTAGAAGAGAGAAACAGACCCATAGTCCCTGAGTAGAGGCTAGCCAGCTTTCCATAGGCTATGTACCTGACAAATTTAATGTGCTTTTACTGGATTAAAGTTGTGCTTGTTGTTGCTTCACACAACTTCGTGTAGGCTCTTCTCCTTCAGTATGAGGGTGTAAAACTCTTGGAGACAGCAACTGTGTCTCTACCAACTTTCTACCACGGAGCTTCAGAATGTTAAAAATGACAGCCGCACAGATTCATTTGTTTTAGACTACTTAGCAGTAATGAGAATTAATGAAAATTTCAGGTAGGGCTGCCCTCGACTAAGAATTCTCCTAGTAGTCGTCATTTAAGGTCATTATTCGACTAGTTGCAACAACATGCTCAAAAAAGTGTTTTTACTTTGCATAGTGACCTTTTCTTGAGCCCACTTACTTTTGTAATTTTTTCCAGTGTGAACACACTAAATAGTCACAACTTGCCTAGAATCAATGAGCTGTCGGAAACTTGAAACTCAGTTAAAGTGGAAACAGACAACTTTCTCCCCCCTAGTGTTTCCAAGTGGTATTATTGTTGGCGCTGCTGTCGCAAAGACAACCGGATTGCTTTCCGTTTTCCTCAGAGCCTAGCAACTACCAACAGCACAGTGCAAACTACATGCTGTTTTCCACATTTACTTCAGTTGTTCCACCGTCTACCATTTCCACGACTTGGGATAGCACCACAAAGGACTAAAATTGATACTCTTTGTAACTTGGGATAGCTACCGATAGCTACCAAGGAAAACAAAGTACTTTGCTGTTCCTGTTTTGATTGCCGTAAATCAAGCCTTCATTTTCCTGGGAGTTCGCACCCAGTGGCAGATAGAATTGCACAGTGAAAGCAAGGCTGAATGCAGATGGTGTCATTATTTTATAGCCATTACATTGTGCTGTCAACGTTTATTTCACAATGATAGGTGTAAGCAAAAAGACTTGTCTATTTCCACTTTAATTGGCATGTAGTTCTACCATAAAAAGTGTGTATATTTAAAATAGATATATAAAATCAAAGTTGCACTCAAACGTAGAAGCTTACTCAAGGCTGAATGATGGAAATCTGTATACGTGTGTGTGTGTGTGTGTGTGTGTCTTCAAAGGTAAGCGTATCCCTGTTGCCGACGCAGCCGGAGGAACTTCAGGAAAAGCTTTCAAACTGGGACGTCAGGCCTCAGAGTCTCGCAGAACGTGCTGCTGATGATGCCGGTGACTGCCCCAACCTGACCTGTGACCTGACCTTTGCTTACCCTCTGTGCTCCCGGTCTGCTTCATCTTACAACCACCACACACCCTCAAACACCCAGCCGTTACCAATACCGGGGTGAAGCAGTTCCATTCTGACGACCATGGCAAATGCATTTTTGCGGCACTCAACAACAGCAAATCATCATATATAGTCTGAACATTTCTGTCAGGAGAAATACTACAAGTTTCTGAGCATTGACAAAAAATGTCTGCATTAAAAATATATGTAAGTGAAAGAACCCCATACATATACTGGCTCCTGCTTGCGGTATCATATCCCCAGGTTGATCAGAGGAACTTTACAGCTGCACGAATTCAGAAATCATTTGTACTTGTAAATTTGTACAAATCTACTTTCAACCAAAACATGGACTGAAAATGTTTAATGTCGCCAAATTATTTTGATAGCACTGAAGTTATTGCCTTTTGTTTTAGAGGAGATCTCTTCCCAAACATTCTCCACTTTGTGAAGGATCCATCTATACAGTTAATGTGCGTTGTCAATAATTTATCATAAGAGTTTGATGGAAGAGGTTATGGTAGTCATCAGTGTTTGCACCGATATTTAATATCATTTTTGCATTTTGGAAGGATATTTCAAGAGATGTTGGTGATTCACAGTCAAGCAAGAAGGATCGTGCACACTAAATTTATTGTGTGTTTGTTCTTTTCATCAACACCAAGGGAGTGTGTTGATGATAATTGCAGTCACATGGTGAAAAATGAAGAAATGAAAGGCTTGTGGGAGTCTACTTCCTTTACACTAAAGGAACAGTTTGACATGGGAAATGTGCTTTATTGTGTTCTTGTCTAAGGTCAGAAGAGAACATTGAAACGTGTCGGTACAGTAAATGTTAGGGATGTCAACCGTTAATCAGGTGACCACAGAGCCTATATTTAACCAGTTACATATGTCGGTCCGTAGGTTAACTTTGCTACTCTTCAGTTAACTCCACTGTGCACCACCACCCTGGTCTGGTGGGAGGGAGCTAGCTTGTGGCGCCACACCATGGTGGCAGGATGGAGTTTATGTGAAAACATTGTGCTCACCCTCCAGTCTCCCTCCAGGTTGCCCTGGTGAGTAAGCAGCTTAATTATAAGCCACAAAACTCCTTTAGCATTGTTAAGCACTGTTAGCTCTGTTAGCACCTTTAGCAGCGTCAAAATGGCTAGAGGTGCTAACATCAATGCTAAAGGGGTTTTAAAGCTCAAAATGAAGTCTCTCACTCACTGGGGATACCTGAGGGTGACCAGAAGGTGGCCACCATGTTTCCGCAGCAACACATACCCACCATCATGGGTGGGTGTTGCCAACGGTAATTGCAGAATGAGCAGCAGCGCTAGCTAGCTCTAATCCAGCCCAGGTGGTTTGCAGTGCAGAGCAGCAAAGACAAACATTAGCTAACCAGTGGAGACCGGAAGGTGGGCAGTTAGCACTTATTTAAGCACGTAAATGCAGCTAGCTGGCTGGCTGTCAGCAAAAAAACTGACCACCTCTAAATGGATAGCACTTTGAAATGCAGCGCTGAAACTCAATGAGTCAGTGGAGCACCAGACTAAAGGAAAGCGCCTCTTGTGTGTCTTGTCATGTTGCATTTTTTAACTGATTCGTGACAGATTAATGAGTGTTGGGCTATCAAAAGAAAAATAACCACAACTGACATCCCTAGTAAATATAAAGCTGGAGCTAGCTGCTGGTTAGCGTAGCTTAGCATAAAAACTGGAAATGGTGCAATCAGCTAGCCTAGATCTGTATAAAGGTAACAAAATTCTACCAGTATCTCTAAAGCTCACTGATAAACACTTTGTATCTGTTTGTTTAATCTGTACAAAAACTGAAGTGTAAATACTGGAATAATTTTACAGGGAGTTATGTGGCTGATAATTCTTGGCTCTGATTAGCTGCTGGGCAACTGGCGAAGAATCCAAGAAGTTAATGGTCCCGGCCAAGAAATAGTCTGGCACATAAATCCCTTCGGAATCCAAATGTTGTTTTAACTCTTTGATTTTTGTACAAATTCAACAAACAAGACAGAGCCAGGTGATTATCCCTGTTTCCAGTCTTTATGCTAAGCTAAGCTAAGCTAACCAGCTGCTGGCTGTTGCCTTATATTTAATGTACAGATATAAGAGTGGTATCGTTCTTGTGATCTAACTCTCCCAGAAAGCTAAGAAGCGCATTTCCCAAAAATCCCTACTCCTTTAATTGTGAATTGTGTTGTTATTCTCCCTTCAAGTTTCTTTTATGATAACAGTTCCAGCTGCTCACATGTGCGCCACACTTCCACATTACTGAAAGGTATTAACAGAATCCTGTGTATGAAGTCCACTGTAGTGCACACAGTGTAGTTGTTTCACAATATTGCTTTAGCTTTATTTTTCTCTAATCTCATTTTAACTGACGAGCCCGCCCGTCCTCAGTCCTCTGCTGCTACTTCTCAACAGTTTTACAGAGCAGGCAGATTTCTGTGAGGTCTTGCCAAATTCTATAATCGTCCCATAAACATTTTTCATCTTTCCTTCTTTTCTTTTTTTTGCACATAATCAGCAACGGCGCGCACATGCAATGTTGTTTTACTACCTGGCCTGTGATGAAAACAGTGAGATCTGGAAACTACTACGACCTCTTTCAGAGGAAACTGAGAGGATTTTTGAGCTCAAAACTCCCCTCGGCAGAAGGTTATAGGTGCAGAATCAGACGTGGCGCTGTGTCGACATGCTGACCCCTTAATGAACCTTGGTCTCCATTCTGCTCTGAATTACTGTATGTGTTTTGTTCCAAGGTCTGCCTTCTGATTTTCCTTTCTCCCGACTTCTTTTGCCTCGTTCCTCTAAATTCTGGCAACTTATTTTAGGTCCAGCTTTCATTTTGTTTCAAACAAATGAAGTATACTATACAACCACTTTCACAGAGCTCTATCAGTTCCTCTTACTACTCTGTGATCCATAACACAACAACACAGTAGTTTCATTTACCTCTTACGTTGGCCTAATTGAACATCAGTAGATTCATGAGCCCCCACAGACTCACTAATTCTGTGTAATTTCATGCTTGTCTGTATCTCTTGAGCCCTTTTAGTCCCAAAACCTATTTTCAAAGGTGCCAAAAAGAATACAGATCCTGGCTTAATTAGACTGCATTTCCACGTCTATAAATTTGGATTGTGTGCTCCTCTGACAGCGCATGCCACTTTGTTTGCCTTTAAGCATCTTATACGTTGCTGTGATTGATGAGTTGTGTGCGAAGCAGTGCTGCTTGTTTCTTCAGGATTTTCCTACAGAGTGCAATAGTTGTTACTACTACAAAAGTAAAAATGTGACCTAATCCATGAAGTCAGTTACAGAGTGATAATGTTCACACAGCAGAGCACACACTAATGCAAACAGATGATGGTGACAGGTTTATATTGACCTAATTTTAGGCTGATTTGATGGTAGTTTCACTCATACATGGGTGATCTAAATAAGCCATGTGATAGGGCACACCAGATCACTGTAAAAGACAGTGACAATCTAGGTCGAAATTTAAGGGAAAGTTCATATTTTTTGAAGTGTGGTTGAATGGAGTACTTTTCCATAGTCAAGTGTCTTACATACAGTGGATGTCAGTGGAGTGCAAACAAGGAAGCTAAGCAATGTACTGCTAGGGACGAAGGCAGCAATAAAACGTATTTTAGCCACCTAAGAAAAAGTCCCACCTAAAAAAAAAAAAGCAATATCAGATCATGTGCACGCTATATTTAGAATATTTTCACTGCATTATCTTACTGTCAGACATTTCCAACAGGGAAATTAAGCTGTTATATCATTCTCCTTAAAGCCAGACTCCATTGAGAAAAACAGTGATTTAACATCACTGAACACAGGAGCTGCTGGTCTACTGCTGCCTCCATCAGTTATTTTGTTTGTTTTATTGTGTGACTTTGGTATTTGAAAGGGTTAGTTTGGATTCACCAAAGTCACACAATAACAAAAATTAACTCTGTGATTGAGGCAGCAGTAGACCAGCAACTCCTGTGTTAGGCGAGCTAAAATTACTGTTCTTGTCAATGGAGTCTGGTGGCTTTGACGAGAGCATGGATGGGGGACTGAAGCTAATTATGGCTTCCTTGTTAGAACAGGCTGTCTTCTCAGGTGGCTAAAATACATTTGCTACAGCCCCTCGTCCACAGCAGTTTATTGCTTAGCTTCTGTGTCAGCCTGTTTCTCCAAACTGTGGGCATGCCTGCCGACAGACCACTACTGTATAGCATACTCTGAACATGAATAAGTAACCCCGAGCTATCTCTTTAAACTTGCAACTGATTTTGATTAACTCTGCTGTCTGTGATAATTGGCCCTGCATGGCATTATAACGACAACGCTAACCAGTATTTGATACAGCTTCTGCAGTTATACCAAAAAGGGAATCAGTCTGGTTCTTTGAACGCTGCAAATTGACTCTTAATTGGTCCTTATTACTACAATAACTATCACTCTGTCTGCAGTCTTTGAATATCTCTGTGAAATCACTGAAACATTCTTGTAATGTTATCAGACTTCTAAATGTCCCTTGATGTTATTTTAGGTTTTGACTGTTTGCTCAGCTCTTATCGCTACAAAGAACACAGTGCCAAATAATGTCAACGCCATTTTACCACACCATGCATAACTAACTTTTTTTTTTTATTGTCAGTGTAATATAATGATTTGTGCTGATCACGTAAATGCTTAACGATATTTGAAGTTTGATAATGTTTTTTTTTTTCCTTTTGTGAAAACAGGAGGCATGAATAGAGATCGTGTGACAGTTTTGCATTGAAAAATACCATTAAAGAGTCTTAGGCTGGCCCTAGGAATGTGATTAATCTATATTGTGTATATTTTTCAGTGTAAATATATACCATCGAATTGCACATAAATCAATGACTATACTCTATTCTAAGTCAGTCGTGTGACCACAGTAGACACATCGTACACCGTCTGCAGTAATTCCATCAGCATTGTAGTTACCATATTTAGCTTTTTACTACGTTTCATATTGATTGTAACAAAATGCCTGAAAACACTTGTTTGCAGTGTGTTTCCAAATGTGTAAAAAGGGAATTGTCAATTTGTTTACTAATAAAAGGTTGACAAAAATGTATTTTCTCCTGCTGTGTGTGTGCATGAGAGAGAGGAAGAGTCTTCATTTCCTTGTGTTAGACTCAAGAGAGGAGTCTGCATTAACTTAGTCCTTGGGGATTCAGTGACAATGTTGTTAGTGATTGGTTGTGTTGTTCAGCTGGCAGACAGCCGCCTGGCTATATATATAAATATGACACTTGAGATGCGTATTTGACTGGCAGAGGGCTTTTCACTGCACTTTGAAAAGTGCTGAGAGGGCAGAACACTTATTTGACAACCTCCCAATCCCACGCTAAACCCCGCACTCTTTATAAAGCATGTTTACAAACTATGCGGTGAATGGGAAATATGAAAATGTGCCTGTAAACTATTCCATCTGTAATAATTAAGGCTCATCTTTCCTTGAGGTGTCAACATTATAATTAAACATTACATGGCGCTGTGAGAGTAACATGGGAGCTTGTGTAAACAGAGAGAAATAGAAAAGCGAGCTTGACAGGAGAAAAATAAAGTGATTAATGAAATTAATTAAAGTTATAATGACACACTGGTGTAGTTCCAAATACATGATTTTGCCATTGAGCTGCTTTCTATCCAGGAAAACATGGGAGTTTTTCACAGTGTCTTAATTGATGCCGTTGCCTTACTTTAACCTGTCGAATACAGGCTTAACTAATAACATTATTAATGGCTGCAGTCACTCAGGTGTGCCAGGGTGCTCGCATTGTGCACACTGGCTCATTGATCCACGGTATTGGAATGGAGCCATCATTAATGTCGTTACTTACTTCTGTGTTTGTTCTGCTATAATAACTCAAAATATTTATGGCGAGAGGGTTCATATTGCACCATTAGGGCACATAGCCACGCCATCAAGCCCTTTCCCCCTTTATTGAGATATACAGACAACCACAGAATCTTTGTATGATTTGTATAAAGGTTTTAAACAACAACAACAACAAATAAATCTTAATAGTTTTATGGCCTTTGGATTAATAGAAAAACAAACTGAGTCAATGTCATTCTTGACCTCCTTTGTGACCTGTAAATTTACATTTGTGAATGATTTAATTACATTCAAGCACCATAAATTAGAATATTTTTAGAATTAAAATGTGTTATCCTTCAGGCTGCCTATATGTACATTTTTTAAGACATTTTAAAATGTTAATCAATATGGCTGTTAATAAAATAAGTTATTCCCCTAAAAAAGGTTTCGCAAAATGGCATCTACTTTTTTAATATTTTAAGCCGGGTAAATGTAGGAATAAGAATGAAAGAAACTTAATCTTGTTAGTCATCAGATACTGATTAAGGAGAAGCCAATGCCAAGTTGTTCCCAAAGTGATGCCATTGTGAGATTACATGCAGTATTGTCATAACATCGTCTTAGAAAAGAGCTCGCATGGATTTATTGTTACTGTGGCTATGAGAAGAAAAACAATAGCATGCACTGGAGTAAGAGAGGGAAACAACTGATGAGTAAACCTCACACCATAGGGGATTGTAACAGAAACCATTGCATAATCCCCAGGTGTCACTGGGATGCTGTATTGTAATAAATAAGTTAAGACAGTGCCAGTGGTGGAATAGTGCATGTATTGTCTTGACACAAATAGAGAGAGACTTGACACTGGACAACATTAACATAAATATTACCCAGAAATTATCATTGCATATCTGACAAAAATATCAAAGAATGTAGGAAATTAATTATTTAATTGAATACTTTTTATAGCTTATTAATAGATTTTATAGCTCACTTAGAAAAAAAGCATATCATTTTGGTTTAGAAAGCTACTGACTATTAAAAAAGATATAAAAAAAAAAGTAAATCATGACGTAGTTGGGTTTGTCTTTTCAGGACATGTATAGCAAATGGCACAATTTTTAAATGTGGAACATTATTTTTTTCCTTGTCATTCCTCTTTGAACGCAGGTATTTATTCAAGGCAGCAATCTGTATCACTTGCAAGGGCCCATGCTCTCCTCTGCTCTATCATACAGCCCTGACTACACTCAAGTACTGTACTTCAATACAATTTTCATGTACTTATACTTAAACTTGAGTATTTCCATTTTATGCTACTTTATACTTCCACTCCATTACATTTTATAAGCCAATATTATTTTACTTCACTCCTTATTTTGAAGCTGTCGTTACAACATACTTAGCAGGTTCAGATTATTAATGCAAAATTTAAATGACCTTTTATAAATCATGATGTAATATTATTATAAAGTAGTTGAAATTAGCTCCACTGTTGCAACATCAAAGTACACATTAATTCATCACTAATTATAATTAAGTGATGTAATGATTCTGTAATGAGCAAGTCTGTACAAAAAGTACTCTTACTTTGGGTGCTTTAAGTATATTTTAATACCATTACTTGTGTACTTTTGCTTGTGTACTGGAGAGCTATTTAACAAGGGATCCACTACAGTAAGATGTATTTTGGGATCAAGGGAGTATGCAACTTTGCACCCTTCATGATTATTTGATGCTGGACTTTGTGAGCTGAAATAAAAACCTCCATGTTTTAACCATATCCTGTCACACTGACTGAGATTTCTTAAAACCTGAGGTGGAGGTGGTCCCCACCATCCCTGGGTGCACCCTGGCATCACCCACCACCACCCTGTCACCCTCCCCGCTGGGTGGCTATGCAGAGGCAGTGACGTCACCGGGCTGTCTCTCGCTCCCTTCCTGCTGCATCACAACAGCCGTTAGTAGCTCGAGTAGCACTAGTGACCGGGGGGACAGGATATCCACAGCTATATTCATTGATAAAATAACTCCGTTGACGTTGCAGCACTCAACAACATCCTAACACGGGGGTAACGGACAGGAACTGGTTGCAGTGCGATAACCCCGCTCCAGCTGTTGGGATATGGCCAGGCCGGAACAGGTTCTGCTCTTGGAGCCTCAGCACGAACTGAAATTCCGAGGTAAGAGGGGAGGGCCCGGCTCGGACGGGAGGGGGGGAGCTGCCTCTGCCAACGGGGTAACGAGGGGGGGGCAGGCCAGTGTTACGGTAACCAACCCGGGGAGAAGCCGGACTTCACATTTTGACAATATTGCTCTCGTATGAAAAGAATAAGAATGCTCTGAAAGGACGGCGGGTCAACTGACAGCTAGCTAGCTAGCTGGTTAGCTAGCTGGATTAGCTTCCGACGGCTAACCAAGCTAGCCAGGCCCTGTCACACATTTCTGCTGCAGCAACTGCATGTAAAGCGGCTTACAAGTGTAACACACCACACACATGTCCGCTGTGAAATAGCAGCCATAACAAACACGTGAGAACACAGTCTGCCCACTGACTTCACAACCTTTCATTGCACACAAGCTACAACATCCTTAGCAGGTCTAGCTAGCTAACATTAGTTCGCTCTCTGATTGGCTGTCTCGCTCTGTTGGCCAGCCAGCTGTCATTTAATAACTTGACAGCTCACAGGACCAAATAACTGGGCAGCCTCTGCTACTTAATATGTGTTAGCCACGGGTCATCAACGTGCCCACCATCCTGATCGTTCGGGCTTTACAATCGCCAATAGACATTTTAGTGAAGCTCGGCATTTGGCTGCAAGATGTCACGTTGCTTTAGGCCCAAATAATGTTACATAAACACATATGCTACTCCCTTTTGCAACAGATTATAGAGATCCTGACACCGTTTGAAATATTGAACCTTGAACTCTGGATTAAGAAGCTGAATAGTTTTATACTTTATATTTAATTGCCTAAAGGAAAGCCTCAAAACACAGTCAAACTTATTTTACTCTTATCGTGTAGCAAGTGGTGTTTGGTTCAAGTCAAGGAAACTATACCTTTTGTATATTTTCCTTGGTTTAAGCATCCCAAAAGATATGATTAAAGAACCAGCAATACCAAAATATATACCACTGTTTGTTTGTGGGATGAACTTTGGCTGTTCCCCCAAAACTGTTTTGATAGCTCACAATACACTATGGATAACACATTGGTTATACTGTGTTTTTATGTGAACTGTCAATTTAAAGTAGCATTATACTATTGTTCCTATGTACAGCTAATGTGTTACCTTACTAACCTGTGTTATTTATTGTGATTACAGTGTAATGGCACATTAATCATGCATTCAGCACCTTATAGTATATATAGTAATGAAGAGTCTGTTGGTGTCAGGCAGACAGTGAGCCTGTAGATTGTTTTAGCAGTGATTTACAAGGTGCCCTGATATATAAATAAATATGGGGCAAAGCAGAGGTGATAAATGCCACATTACAGTTTCCTTTACCAGGTTTGTTATTTTCTCTTCTCCACCGCTTCAGGACAACTCAGAGTGTATTTTAGACTAATGTACCACAGGCAAAAAGAGAAGCTGTGATGAAATTGTTATAACTTTTTAATCTTGCCTGTTGTCAGTGTAACCTGTGGGGGTAGGTCTGTTTCACCAGTTAGAGTGTAGGAAAAACACTGGCGTTATTCAAAATTTTCTCACCGTAAAGAAATACCATGAAAAGACCCAAAAGGGACAATGTGTTAGTCTGTCTGTCAGTGCTTGTTCAACTTCCCTGCACTGTCTGTGACTCTCAGCCTCATGCCCATTATTTCCTACTGAAAAGACAAATCTCAAAATCAAAAACACAGGCACAACTATTGAGAATTTTGGGACTATATTTATTCACAGATTAATAGGCATTGTGAGTATTTACAGCATGAGAACAATGTGGGATTGACTCAAAATAAACCAAGTTCATTGAAATAAAAGAACATGTAACACAGTGCAAGGGTCATTTATATATTTTGAATAGTTTGGGAGGATTAAGCTATATCAGGCTTTACACAAGCGATACTTGTTAATAGGATCAATTTGTCGTCGGTTTTGGTCTTTTCATGGCACTTGGCAATAAAGAAAACTAGAATATCACCAGCTTTATCCTTTAACTTGTAACTTAGCTTGGAGCAGACACACTGTTCCCGTGGTTTCCTGTAGTTTAACATACCTTTCACACTGATTTATAACGGTGATGAAACTATTGACTGGAACTTTGTTTGAGGTGCTCCATCATGTGATTTAAGCCAGTCAGAAACGAGCACCATAGACATATATGAAGTGTCAAATCAGATGTGTTGATACAGGACACCAGACAGAAGGAACTATGTGTCCTCTCAGTATAGTAGATACCACACATCACATGACAATACTGAGGCCCTAAGGTATATGTAGGCAGGCATTGTGAAACCTCAGGAAACACAGAGTAGGTCTGTTAGTAGCAGACCTGTTTGGCCTGATGCTACTTAAGTGTTAGGGGCTGGACGTCCTCAGTTTTTATTAATTTTCATCTTCATCAGGGTAATTACTAACAAACCTCCCTGCTCCTACTTTAAATCTGCTCTCCATAAAATCTAACTTTGAAAGACGACAGCTTTAAATATTAGCTCGTCATAATACTTTTCAACTGCCGTTTGTGGTTTTTGTGAGTTGGATGCTATCCCGAGAAACTTTCAGGAAGTAGTAGATCAGGTGTACAGTAGTCGGTGGCGTGAGTCCCTTTCATTAAAAGCCTTCAGAAGTCAAGCCAAGCTCTGAGGGTCTGAGTTTCCTCTCTGTCTTTGCTCAAAGAGGAAGGGAAGTGTCAGTTGCTCTGGATGTTTGCTGAGCTGAAACTTTATCTTGAATCTGGTGTATGTGCTAATTCTGAAATAGCCCCATGTTTTCATGCACAGTGAGCCAACCTCTCTCTTTCAACCGCTAAAGGTTTTGCTCACCATAATCGCTACCATAGTGGCCTAATTTGTTATTTTGTTAGAAAACTATACTTGATTAGAAAACCCGGTCTGCTGGGTTTTGGGGGTTGAAATAATAGCATACAATCACATGTTAAAATGTTGTTTGGATGACCGGAAGTTGGCAAACAAATGGGTGCAGTTTCAACACTTTTAAGAAGTCATGAGTTGTGCTTTTCCTAAGGATATTTTCACAAGCAAAAACATCACCAGACAGTGTCTTAAAACTCAAATCAACCAATTCAGATATCTACTTACAGACTGTTGGGTCTTTAGATCTTTATATACAGCAAAAATAAATTTGGACTTCTTTCACAGACATTGAATAATTCATGAATAATATTTGTTTTATATGGTTTTTAACGATACTGTAATGCTCCAAAATGAAAACTTAGTTTCCATTAGTCCGACTGATGTAAAGTGTGTGGTATTGGCACCATGTCCGCTAAGTTTGGGAAGTCATACATTCATTCGTCATGGCCCCTTGCTTGACTTTGAATTAGCTCTGCTCTCACCAGAGGTACTGGAAAAGCACAGGAGTGACTAACGTTTGCCAGTTAGCGATCAGGATACATTTCGCTATGCAGTTTCTGGAGTGTCCGGTCAATAAAGAAACTTTTGCCAGAAATAACAGGAATAAATTAGGGACATGTAAAACTGTGGTTTTGTGAGGGGGGCGCTTAAGTAATACATGTAGAATGAGATTTGTTGGAATTTGCACCCCCTCCAATACTTGTAATGTGCTGATAGTATCAAAGACTCATTAGACTCTTGGCTTTCTCCAGGGTCAATGCATTAGCCAGATTAGGTTTAAGTTCTTTTTTACAGTGCTCATGCAAGAGCCCTCATATCCAACAGATTTGACTTTTCTGTTAATGTCATTACCACTTAAGTGAAAAGAAAACCTTACACCAACACGGAGGTCGCTTGTGGCTGGTATTGAATATGAGTGCAATAACTATACTTTTGAATTTATTTGGCTCCTCTGAATCACTGCTTCTGCCACATCCTATATTCAGCAGTTCGCTGTTGTGCTTATTGATGGCCGTTTAAACAACTGAGCCAATCAGATCTTTGATCTTTGAATACTTAACCCACAAAATGCCCATTTGTAAATCAATTAGTCATGCCATGTGAACTTGAATTAGTGAGGAAAACTTTGTTTCTCTCGCATGCCTCCACAGACAGTGGCGAACTGTATCAAAACATCTGTTGACAGACTCTCAGACAACTCATGCAGTATAATCCAAGTCTCATTTATCCAATTATATTCTCAGTACTTCCCAAACACATGCGTTTTCTTCAAAAAACCTCAGCACTGGAGCCTGGCTATAAAGAAAGCACAGATACGTTTTCACTTTCAGTTGTGTGTGAGTTTGTAAATGGATGTTTTGATATAGTATTGCTGTTTTAAACGTGTATCCCAGTCCATCAATTAATCAACATGTTTGCTGCTTTCTATGAAGGCACTGGAGTGAAGCTTTCTTCACAAATCAAACGTAATACGGCATGACTTCTCGTTATACAAATGGTCAGTTTGTTGGTGAAGTACTCCCTTAAGAATGGGGACGCCATCTTTCTGTGCCAAAGAAAAGCAATTGTAGAGGAATGAAATGTAGGAAATGGAGGGTTACTGCTGATTCTTCTTTCATTTTTTGAACCACTTATCCTCTTAGCAGTTACAGGGGCGCTGGAGCCTATCCCAGCTGACATTGGGTGAGAGGCAGGGTACACACCCTGGGCAGGTCACCAGACTATCACAGAGCTGACACATAGAGACAGACAACCATTCATGCTCACATTCACACCTACGGACAATTTAGAGTCACCAATTAACCTGCATGTCTTTGGACTGTGGGAGGAAGCCGGAGTACCCTGATTAGTTTGATCCAAATAGTACTTTGTCTCAAATAGAAAACTGCAAACATTAGGGTTATGTCAAACTGAATGACAGCGTGAAAAACTATGGCATATCAATCTGAATATGAGGCTAATCTGAATCAACCTGTTTTGAAAATTAGCATCAAAATTAGCATGTCAGCCATATTGCATTATTTTGGATACGAGAGATGATGTGGCACAAGTACATGTACTGTGCAAGTCTGAGTCAGGAACTGAGTACACTTGAATATCTGTTTACTTATTAAAAGTAAAATTATCATTGCTATAATCAACAACGTTACTGCATATTTCATATTTTCCTGATATTGTGCAGCCCTATTGTACAGTTAGGCAATAACGAAAGAATACAGCAGAGGAAATTTAGGGGTTTTTGGAGGTGGTTTCAGAACTGTTGAACGGCTGTGAGGGACCAAGGGCAGAGGGGTGTTGTATGCTGTGAAGCTCATGAGGCAAATTGTGATTAGTGATATTGGATTTTGTAAAATTGAATTGAATTGAAATGAATCTAAGGGATTTCTAGAAAAGATAACGTAACTCTTCTGTCTAATATCTCCTTTGTTTAGGTAGTGATTGACTATGGGGTGGGGCGATTCATCAACGTAAGCAACGTCATAGCTTATGAAAAGACACCAAACGTGCAAAAAGTGTGTCGGTGTGTTGCAATAAAGTAGGCGAAAGCGTGAATTCCTCCAGAGAACGAGCCTTCTCACACGAGTGCAACTGCAGCACATGGACACTCAAAGTGAAAGTATCCTGGAGCGCTTTGTCGAGACAGCAGCAGAAAGCACCGTCCTGTTTACTTTTTGTCCCCACCCAAGTATGATATATTAGGATTGTCAACAGGTGTGTCAAAACATAGGCTAGACTTTCTCTGGTTTGGGAAAGACTTTAACAATAATAAATGAGCCAATTTATTTGACAGTTCGGATACAAGTAGTTTATACAAGTGCAAAGGAGAACAACAAAAGCTGAAACAACGATGTAGACTAATTACATTTTGAAAATTAATATAGAAAGTTAGTGCTCCATAAAAACCACTTACAATCTAGTGCTGCAGTCTGGATGAATAACTCACTTAACCTTCGCTCACCTTTTAGATTTGGCACACTGTTATTGTGGCTTTTGTTGTTAGGGGTTTCTGCATTATTGACAAATCTGTGCAGCTTAATGCATCCGGCCTTGTGAGAGCCTCAGAGATATGTGGCCTGCATCAACAATGATAGCTGTAATTGGTTGAGGCCAAACTGCATCAGCTATTCTGATCATGGCAGAGCAGCAGCAGAGGTCTGGGGTTTTATAGATTTGCACACACAGTTTACTCTTTAAAGGCTCTGGTAAATTGATGCTAGATTTTTTTCTCGTAATCAAGAGGACATTAGTAGTCGAAATCAGTCTAGAAAGTAATGTTAAACAAAAACGAAAAAGCAGACGGCTTTGTTTGCATCCTTGACATATTTACAATAATCCAGTTCTCACCAGGGTGTGTTACTGAGACGCCATATTTTGGGTTTTAATGTGAGAAACAGACTGGAATTGTTTATCTTGAGGACAGCTTCCAGTCAAACTTATTAAAATATGCATTTGTTTGATTGGCGGTTAAACCCTGTTTATCTAAAACGTCAGGTCAAATGAAGAAAATATGCAACAGAAGGTCCAAATTGTGGGCAGTAAAATGAATTTGTTATAATTAAAGTCACATCTAGTTAGGCTTTGAAAGACCACATTTAAATATGCTAACATGCACGTCACATATTTTTAATAAGCTTTGCCCGCTGGTATTTTAGTGATTTTATTTATTTTGAAAAAGCTTAGATTAGCCTTTCTCTGCTGCTCATATACAATATAAGAGTGGGGTTTTGTAAATTCCGTGTTAAATATTTGGCAGACTGTCCTGAAATGTGGTTCTCTGTTGTGACATAGCTTTTCAGTTTAAATTGTACCATATATTACAACAAAAAAAATTAAAATTTCCATACATTTACAGAATCAAATGAAACTCCCACGTTACTTTCTCCCTTGATATGTCAGTGTAAAAATATAACGTTTAAAACGTTAAAAGAGCTTTGTCTGCCTGAGCTTGGTTGTTTATGTTTCTTTTTTCTCCTTCATTCAGACTGGTGCTATTTCCGCAGCAGCGGATGATGGATTTGCATTTTGATGGCTTTGCATTTTGATCGGTTGACTAAGAGACACTCATTTGCCTTGATTATGTCACTCTCTGACTACTCAGCTCACACACATTATGAGTTTGTCTGAGTTTGTATGCTAGTGGCTGTTTTATTCCGTTCATGTGTCATTTTCTCTTACCATTTGGCATTCAAACAATTTATGTGACAAATAGGCCTGGTATTTTGAAATTAATGTGTGTGGTGTATGAGATCATAACTCTTAAGAGTGTCAGAGGCCAACATCAAAATGAAAATGGCTCTCCGTCCAGTTTTAATTGATGTTACTATGATTTATTGCCATTTAATTTGACTTGTGTGGTCATAAATTTTGTCTTTGCCTCAACAGTCTTTGATGATTATTTTTACTGTTTTACTCCTGTTAAAATTAAGTTGTCAGTCTCTGGAGGACATGAAAAAATCTTTAGAAGATCTTCAAGATGTTTTCCTGAACTATGCAAAGACAGTCTTGTCAAAAGCAGACGTTTTAAGTGTCCACCTTATCTTCCCTCTTCTTCACAGGTCCATTCTCAGACGTGGTCACCACAAATCTCAAGCTCTCAAACCCTACAGACAGGAATGTGTGTTTTAAGGTGAAGACGACAGCGCCGCGCCGGTACTGTGTGCGGCCAAACAGTGGAATCATCGATGCAGGCACCTCAATCAATGTCTCAGGTAATGATTGAGTGAGTGGGACTGAGCGCAGGCCATTAAAGTAATTATTATTAACTTACAGTATACTTAAACATGTTGCTGCTGTTGTGGCTGAAATGATTAGTTCATCACAGGGAAAAATAAGTAATAACATTTAAGTCTTTTCTCAGGTTCTCAAATACTATGTGTTTATGTTTTTTCTGAATACCACTTTGGTACTGGTCAAGCAAAGCAAGCAACTTGAAGGTAGCATTTCTGGTAGGGTGTAAAAGGTATCTCTTTAGCTTCATAGACCACATGATTGATATTAAAAAGGATCATTTTTGTAGCCCTATTTGCTTCAGTCATGATTTAAGATACCATGACATGTCTTTTTATTTTTACCTTGGTTAAAATACCAAGCATCTGGGAGAAGGAACGCAAGCTATTGTCACTCTATCGTCCTGAATAGGTTTGCTCTCTTTACATAAATGCACACACCGCTCTTTTCCCACTACCCAGTCAGTATTCCCCTGTCCTCCTTCCCCAGTCCTGCCTGGCAGGCCTCATTCCCAGCCGTGCACTCTTGAGGGAGACAGGTACAGGCTAATGTTTCCACACTGTGCCACCTCTGCCATTTACAGCCACGGACTCATTTTACAACCTCCCCTATCTGGTGTCAACAACTGCAAACTGTGTCACTGGGGCCTGCAGTCAGCAGTGGGCGACAAATCAGCACAGTCCTCTCTGTCAGTCACCTTCATTTTTCACCCTTATTAGGCTGCGAAAGGTCACAGGTTTGAGTCTCAAAGGGAGACTGCTTTTCTGAGAATGAAGTCACTATAGGCAAACATACAGTAAAGGCATGGTCTATAACCTGTTTCTGTTCAGTCTGTCTTTAGGGAGAACTCAGAAAGTGGTGTACTTAGCAGGATAACAAGTGGTTGTGGGTTCTTATCTTGAAGCCATAGTGTGCTTTTAAATTGAGCACACGTGAAGTTACTTTGATGGAAAAGTCTGACTCTGCTGTTAGCTTTGTTGCACCTTGTAAGACGGGACAATTACACCTTGAATGGGTGTGCTCCGAATCCAGTTGGGCATGGTTAACACTATATTTTAATTTTGCATGCAGAGCAGCACATGGCGCTTAGCCTATGCAACCTAGAAACGGTGGTGTGGTGGTTAGCACTGTGGCCTCACAGCAAGAAGGTTCCTGGTACGATCCCGGGTGCAGAGTTTGCATGTTCTCCCCGTGTCAGCGTGGGTTTTCTCCAGGTACTCCAGCTTCCTCCCACAGTCCAAAGACATGCAGGTTAATTGGTGACTCTAAATTGCCCGTAGGTGTGAATGTGAGTGTGAATGGTTGTCTGTCTCTATGTGTCAGCCCTGTGATAGTCTGGTGACCTGTCCAGGGTGTACCCTGCCTCTCGCCCAGTGTCAGCTGGGATAGGCTCCAGCCCCCCCGCGACCCTCAAGAGGATAAGCAGTTAGAAAATGGATGGATGGATATGTATCATATCTACGTCTCTAAAGTGCCATAGTTCTGATTAAACTTAAATTAGCTGACTTCGTTACTGGGAGGTGGAGGAGATGGGGGATGGCGTGACACCTAGGCAAGATAGCTGCCAAGCTGCAGACAGCTGCAGACCACTGAGACCAACAAACATCAACACCAGTTGTGTTTTAGCATGACATCAGCAGCATTTCCAGCTGTGATTGTCGCAATAAACATATTTGAAACGAAGAGTGAAGAAATAATGCAAAAATGCTACAAAACCGTGGTTAGCAGAAACGTACAATGCCAAAATTTACTCTTGTGATTAGGTTGGGGGTAAGTAATAAAGGTGGAAATCACAAGTTTCATTAAGATATGATGATGATATATCAATTCTTTGGGTAGTGATACATTTTTTGCTGATATCAAAAAATCTGCTACGATACGATTTTAATTAAGTTTCAGGTCCGGCAAACAATTATAGACGATATCAGTAAATTTGCTCATTGTCTTTTTCTTGCTGCTTACCATCGTCCACTAGGCCACTAGCACTGTTTGAATGTGTAGACAAGAGGTGTGCTTGGACAGAAATGGTGACACAGACGTGCCATGGGAATTTTAAAATAAAGTCGTATGTTAAAGATCATGATATGTGTTGATATTTTCACTTTGCATCAATGATAATGGAATGTTGATCATTGAATCAATTCAAATCAATGTATGGTTACCCCCCCAGAACATAAACAATGTAGACCTATACACATATTTCTTATATCTTAACCCTTTGGATTAAGCTCTTTGTAGCTTAATCCAAATGGTAAAGATGTTGTTCTGTCTTTAAACACTTAAAAGCCGCCAAAAGATTAAATCAAAGTTTACCACAGTATCTCCACTACTGTTTGATTATCAGCTGATAGAGATTCAAAGTCATACCTGCCACCTTGTATGCTGCCTGCCCTCCATTTAACTGGATAGCAGCCATATTTGGCTTTGTAACTGTGCTATGCAAAAGGAAATGTATTCAACTTGTTTGCTAGCCCTCAAGAATACATACAAAGTGTTTTTTGTAACACTGAATGCCAACATAACTTTTGTTTGTTTTCAAGGAAACTCCTCCTCCACCTTTAAGTGCTCTTTCTTCCTGGTCATAAAAGCTACATTACAGTTAGGAAAAAGAGATGACTGGTTGCTCTGTATAATCAAACGTAGATCAGAAAGTGTGTTGGGATGAACAGGAAGGCAATCCAGGCAATATAAGGAGAAATATATCAACAAGGAAGGAAATATTAAAAAGCCTTTATTACAGCGGCTAAATAAAGCTGTGATGAAGACCCACAGAAGGCTTTTTAATATGGTCTTCCTTGCTGATGTATTTCTTCTTATATTTTGGAGTGCCTGGATTGCCTTCCTGTTTACATTATAGTTAATTGATTAAAATCTCTGAGCACACCACACTGTTTGAGCTGAGGGGAAACAAACACTGCTTGGTTGTCATACCAACATTACTAATAAAAATGTTCTTTTTGTAGAGTTGTTCTGAATGTACAAAGAGTCATTCCCAAAATAACTTCACACTATCATTATTGAGGCATTCAGGCAAAAGTATTGTGTTTAGGTTTTGGTCTCCATCTCAGATGATTGCAAAAGCTCTGAAACTTGTTGCAGTCCAGTTTGTCTCGTATTTCCAGCCTGTAGTTTTTGACAAAGCAGCGTAAAAGCTACACAGGCATCCATTTGCATCGGGATGTAAGCGAACAGTCTGCCACAGGATACCTACAAACCCGAGATGTGTCATTTGCTGGCTCAGCTGAGGATACACACAGTGCTTTTGAAGCTCAACCCAGCTGTAACTGTATATGTTCAACGTAGCCATGACCACAGGAATGTTGCTGAGGTTGATTGGTGTTATATAGCAGCATCCAGTGGAAAAATATGTGGTGTGAATGTTTAAAAAAAAAAAAAGAAGAAGAATCATTGTGTCCACAAATATTAAACCTCTTCTGGGAGCATGTCAATGTTTGTCTGACATGTTCGGGACTTGTTATCATTTCAACTGGGGCAGATAGAAAAACAGTATAATTCTTTGGTTGCATGTTTGGTTGCATGTTATCTGAATTAGCTTCATTAGCTCACACTCATTTCTAGTCAGGAATACTCCTGTCTTAATTGACATCCACACTCAAAACATTTCTGCTGATATGCTATACGAGGTCTCACATTTGCCCACCGACTCGATTCCTACAACAGAACTTAACCTCAAAGCAGTAGCTGATCCCTGCAAAGGTGTGGTGGATTATATGCCGTCGACTCCTGAATTATTCCTTATCCTGAAATGAGTTTGCTCGTGCATAGTGAGTATGTTTTTCCCCCTTGAATTATATTGAATTAGATAGACCCAGGAGAGCATAATCAGAAGTGTGAGATCCTGCTACCCTGAGAAGCCTGAACATGAATACGTTTTATGAGACTTAGCTCTTACATCCTGGTGAGTTTTCCCTCCAGGCCTGTATCTCAACAGCGCTGGTCGACTTCACTCTCTTCCCCATTCCCACGCTATATTGTCTTGGTAGGTTTGCTGATCTTTAACCAGGTTTTTGTGTTGAGTAATATTGAACTAAGTACACAGGGAGCTCTCTTTTACGAGTAAGGCTTCTCTGAATCGCAGTGAAAAGGTCACCGCTATAGATCAGGGTGCAACAATGAGCCGTATGGTGTCATGTGTCAAATCGGTGTCGTAAGATTCACAGTGAACTGCACCTTGTATCTTGTTCTGAATTTGGTGATGAGTGCAGTGTTTGGGTCATTAAACTGAGATATCATTTTGTGTTTTTGGCATCTGTATCTTTAGTTTTATTATATTGTTGACACTTTTTGTTTTCTGCTATGCTGCTGAGAATTCACATTAAATGTATCATGAAGTCTCAAGTTTTATACTTTTATAAAAAGGAGTGACATAATACTTTGAAATGGAAGGCATATTCTCATGACACCATGGTTTTGAAGGGAATCAAGCCATGAGTTGTGTTGAATTTGAATGATGTCAATCACTTTATGAGCTGCAGTCAAACTGTCAAACTAGGCAGCGCTGATCAAATGTAATTCAAGATTCTGTTCCTGCATTGCCTATTTTTCACCTCAACTGCTTTCTGAAACATGTCGTTACTATACTGTGTATTGTTAAGCTATAAAATGAGAAAGTTTGTGACCTGGTTGCGATGTTAGAATCAGTCGACTGAAGCACAAAGCACTGCCCAGCACCCACTGTCAGGATCAAACTTTCTCATGTCACAGCTAAACAGCACACTAAAATATGTTGCTGAAAACACTTGAGGCAACAAGTAATTAGAATAATACCAAATAAAAGCATACAATAATTGATGACAACACAGGATAAAAACAATAGAAAATAACCAAATGAGACATATATAAAATAAGCAGTCTGCTAAAACTAATAAAAGGCTTTTTTGAAGAGATATGTTTTAAGAAGTGATTTAAAACTGATTCAGCAAGCCTCAGATCTTCTGGCAGGGAGTTGCAAGAAGATCTGAGCCCTTTATGTTCAACAGACAGGATAAAAGATGTTTAAAATTAATGGAACATATCGTATTTGTTAATGATGTGACCAAACGGAAGCATGTATATGCAGAACAACAGGGGGCCAAGGATGGAGCCTTGGGATTTTAGCAAATGCCATTAGAAGCACTGTGAGGAGGCAGAGGAGCATGTTTTCTGTCAAGTGTGCTGCTGTGTGGATAGTTACAGTTTCAGAAAATATGACAAAAGGTTATTTCTACAAAAGTTACCAACTACAGCTTAAATCCAGAAACAGCAGATTATTTTTAGTAGTTGATCATCAGAAATGATCATCAATTGCAACCCTACAGTAGAGAATCTTGTGCAGACCCATGGGTGGGCCTCTGTGAGAACTTGAAGGTAAATAGTTAAAGGTCATTCTGTAGTGAGCATCTTGTCTCATGGGACACAATTAATTAGTGACAGGAAGGGAAAGTTTTCTTACCTTCCTCCCTCACCCCTCTAATGGTTCCATTCATCATCAACAAGCAGGCAGGCGATTACCATCCTGCTTGACCATGTTGAACACAATTAGCCTCTGTGAGTTTTATAAATGATTGCCCAGCGTGAAGCAGGAATACTAAATCACGCCATTAGCAGGAGTAGCTTTATGTGAAGGTGTGTTCAAAGGCTGTCGATCAAAGATGATTTAAATCACCCCCCCCCCCCCCATCCCCCCCCCCGTGGCTGTGATTTTTCCATCTCAGGCTCTGGCTCAGGACCTTTTCCATGTTATTCAGTGTTGCTCAAAGAACCTACATGCCTTCCTGCCTCCATTCTCTAGTATTGTCCCCTTGGACCTGAGGTAGATGGCCGTGCAAATTGGGTCTGACTGAAACAGGACGTTCTCAATCTGTTCATGCCGTCTGTTTCTGGTTTGCGATATTGAACTGCCCTGATTGCTGTAATGGTGCACTACGTCTCTGAGGTTTCCCACTCTAGGGACAATTGGCATGTGCCATATATGAAAACCATCCTGATAGCTACACCGGCTTTGAAATTAGGAGGTCATTTGTTTCTAGTGAAAGCCAAAGAGTCACGCAGGCATTGCAGACATACTTGGTACTGATGTCACAATATGCCGTTCAATTACACCCTCATTTAAAAAGTCAAAGGAGAATAAGATCACCCATCAATAGCCATTTTCATCCCCTCTGCACTTCCACCCTTAACTTGAACACTGACATAAGAAAGTGATCATTGTAAATCACCGTTACAGCTTTAAAATACTTTCTCAGTCATTGGAATGACATCAAATAACACACCACTGACTGAGAGGGACTGATGTGGTGATGGGTTGAAGTTGTATTCCAACCCCACACCTGCTTTTTGTTAGAGCAATATGTAATGTTAAGAAAGAAAAAGACAGGGTTGGAAGCTGTTAGAAAGATTACCCCCTGGGGTATTTGTAGATCCATCAGTGTTTCGCCGTCATGGTAACACAAACTTAGAAATAAATCATCTCCACCGCTTTTTCCAAGCAGCAGGGGCGAGCCCAGAGCCTTGAAGACGTGGAGGACCTAGTTTACTGTTCGAGCAACACACATTTGATACTCGCTAATTCCTCTTTAATCCGAGGAGAGGACGCAGAGTTGAGAAAAAGAGAGAGACGGAAAATTGCTGACAAAGAGAAGTAACGGCTTAATTGCTGGAGTTCAATTCGTATTTGGGGCGGCAGATTTTACCCACAAATCATATCATGTTCTTGCAAGTGTGCTGCAGTTTGACTGACACTCACAAGACACTTTGTTTGATACGTTCACTTTTGTCTCCTGAGAATGGGAAGTGAGGATGAGGTTTTAAACAAGGGAAACAAAACTGAGGGAGTCACAACAAAACAAAATGAGTACAATAATCATGTGGGGACTTCCTGTTCACACTGTGGGCGCATGGGTTCAAGATTTCTCACTTACCAACCCCATTGTTTTCTCCCGATGTTTCCTGTTAATCCTAGTTTTAGGTAACTAAAGGAAGTAAATACAGTTTAGTAAATTAAATATGTTGCTATGTGAAGTCTGTCAAAACTAGCAGTGACTTTGTGGTAGCAGTATCATACATGACCTCGACTGTCATTTTGTGTTTCAGTTATGCTGCAGCCTTTTGACTATGACCCCAATGAGAAGAGCAAACACAAGTTCATGGTCCAGTCCGTGCTAGCACCTCCTGACATGACCGACATGGAGGGAGTGGTGAGTGTGTCTTCTTCCTAAAATCAATTTTCACCATCAGCATGTTTTTTAGCCGCTCTAAAAAATTGCTTTGCACAGAGATTGTACTCGGGTCAGTCATACAGCAGACACGGGGATCAACTCAGGAAGTAACTGTAAGGAAAGAAGCAGTCGATAGGCAGCTCCCAGCCTGGATGAGAGGCTGTGTCTCAGTGCGGCGCACAGCAATAAAAAAACACGATGAGCACAGTTTAGCCGTAACTGTGTGTGTGGTCTCAGAGTCATCCTTGCCATCATTGGCCAACATACATACTGTAAATCATCATTAACATGCCAACAAGTGCTTTGAGAGTTTGGTATGATACTGTGACTCACTCTCATAAAAGCACACACACACACACACACACACTTAATCAACCTGAGAAACGGTCATAAAGACCCAGTTAGGTTATTGTTTGAGCCTGCTACAGTAACAGAGGTTTGATTTGAAAGCAGGTTTTTGAGGTGGATTGTAGAAAGAGCACAAAAAAGACAGACTACAGTCGTTCTGGTTGTACATTTCTGTCCAAATCTCCCTGATAACTGTCCAGATGTTGATGAAAATATTAAAACAAGTCGACTAAAAACACAGCTACAGTCTGAATTTACTGATACACACCTGGCAGCATCAGAACTCCTCAACAGCACTTTACAGAAAACATTTTCACAGTTGCCATCATGAGACTGCATATTTTTTCTCCTCTAAACACTAGGCTGCGGACTCTTTATTCACACCACTGGAGGTTTGCCAGATTCAGCTCCCTCAACAGTCTCGTAGGCATAAACATATTCTAAAAGATTTAAACAATGTACTTTAAATGCTTTTCCCAGTGTTGAAGATAGATTAAAACAAGTATTATAAAACATACTGTAGATGTGCCTTTTAATATCTTCACAGAAACCATAGTTTACAAAGGATATACTGCCACAGACATGTAAACTGTTTAACTGTGTTAAAGTGTTTTACACACTTCAGTGTTGGGAAGATAACGTGCATGATCCTGGTTCAGTCTGTAAACTGTACACCTAAAATGTTCTTGTGAAACTCAGCTAACAATATTCTTGAGTGCAGTATGTAAAGTAATGCTTTCTTTAATTATGGAAAGAGTTGGTGTACGCTGGCAGAATACATAAAAATGAGGCGTTCAGTTAGCGATGTCTTCATCAAAGAGAGAAAAAGGCATGTTAGTCATTTAATAATACATGTAACATTGGATTTATTGGTGCCAGACAGTGTAAAAAATCTACTAATAAAATTCCTAAATCAAGACATTATGTAGGAATATGTTTAATATGTCAAAGGACTTTACACAGCCAAAAATTAATAAAGGAGACAGAAGGAGGTTTTTGTGAGCTCTCCATCCTCCTATGATGAGTCATTATCAACACTGTTGTAAATGGGCCCTTTTGCCTGGATTAAATTACAAAGAAATAATGTGACGAAGCTTTTTTTCTTTATTTTCGGTCCTCTGTCTCTCCAGTGGAAGGAGGCCAAACCAGAGGAGCTGATGGACTCCAAGCTGAGGTGTGTTTTCGACATGCCTGTGGAGAACGAGAAAACGGTAAGCGCACGCTGACACTCCGCTCCTCGCCTCGCCTCACGACGTCACCGTTTGTTGTCACTACAGATCGGATATCAAAGCCACTACAGGGAGCGATGTGTCACATTGCTTCCTGCCATTATTTTCAAACTCACACTAATTGGCCTCAGCAGCAGACAGTGCCACATTGTATTTCTAATCTTTGGTATGTCATTCATTATCTATTACTCTGCTTGTTTTCACAACATAATGATGACTTTTTATTGCTTCTTTCTGTACAGTGCAATATTTGTTTGCTTGTTAATATTTGTCTCAAGGAGGGGCTGCATTATTTATGGGGCGATGATGGTTATTGTTGTTTTGCAGCACTCCAGCTCTTTACTGCTCTGCTGTGTCTGCCTTCTCTTTCTCTCTCTATATCCTGTCCCATCTCAGTCTTTATCTCCCCTCATTGCTGTGCACTCTTCAAGTTTCTGCACTCCAAGTCCATATTTTTCGTTTGCATTCGTTCAGTCTTTCGTCTGATAAAAAGCGTTGTGTACAGAAACATGGCAAACTGTGTCAGATGTGTTTTATTGGTTTATTTGTTGTGAAAAATTGCAATATGAGACCAGATGGAGACGTCAAGCAGTGAGGATGATTTCTTGGTGCTGTCACTTCTTCTTTGGAAAGCATAAATGACGGACAAAAGTTTTAGAGTCAGTGTGTTGTGCAACAATTTCAGATAAAAAATACGGCCTTCTTTCTCTTTCTTTCTCATCGTCACTTTTTCTGTCTTGGTCATGCTGTTTCTCAGTTTTAAGCATCAATCTTCATCACCTCTCTCTCCTCACAGCCTCAGGCATCGGCAGCCTGTCAGAGAGCCACTTTGTTCACTCTCACATGCAGTTTATTATTGTTGTGAGTCTTCTCAGACCCCACGCAGCTGCAGAGACATTATCTCGTCATGATATAAGCTGAGTCTACTGGTTTCACGAACCTAAGGAGGGAAAGGGACCCGTGGTAGTTGTTTTCAATACATTTTGAGCTGTGCGATACATCCACATGGCTTCCAGTTGGCACTGTGCGCCGCAGAGTCCGTTAGACGGAGATAATGCTGATAGAAACCAGCTTGATCCGCTTATGAAAGGCACCCCTGGGTGAACTCTGCCGCCAACATGGAGATAGGGGGGTTAAAAGAGGAGTCTTTATGTTCCTGTACTGTATATGAAAGTCTGCACATCTCCAAATATAAACATAAAATTGTGACAGTGTACCAGCCAAGTCATCGGTCAGCATTGCCATGGAAACACTGTAGCAGCAAACAAACCAACTTATTGCATTTTAACTTGTCGCCCTGTTAACCCACTTACAGCACGACATGGAGTCCAACAAGATGATGTCGTCCAGCTTGCTGAAGTCAGACTCCTCCACGCTGCCTCCAAAGTCAATGAGCTCCACCCTCGATGATGGGGAGGTAAAGAAGATCATGGAGGAGTGTAAGAGGCTGCAGATGGAGGCTCAGAGGCTACGGGAAGAAAACAAACAGATCAGGGTGAGTGAGACAACTCGACTAACACAGTCAATTAGTTTTAACAACATTTTTCAAGACGGTAAAAGCACAGGTATCACCACAGTCTCAGTCTCACAAATAATAAATAATAACTTCAAACTAATTCAGACTCTGTTGGGTAAAACGTGTCCAAGTGGACTGGTGATTCGTTAACTAATTTAACTAAACTTATTGTTTGGATTAATCACTGCAAAGCAAACCTGTGTTGTGATAAATCGATCGGTAACCTCCCGAGCTGAACATGATGTGATGAGACACGTCAGATTCAGCTTTGTCGTTATCCATATAAGGGTGGTATACTTTATAGCAGTATGAATCCTGAATGGGTGATGCAGGATTTCATTTCACAATAATGACCCGCTCGCTGTACATTATCCCGACTATGAGCACGACTACTTACTAAAGAAATCACTAATTTGACACAAACTATTGGTTGAATAATAATTTTATTGATTTAAATGTCTATATTGTTTTCACTGAGCATCTTTGATCATAGCAACTGTCTGTTATTTATAGCAGCGGTCGGCTATTCAGAAATATTAGACAGCAGAATACCGTAAGTGACCAATCAAAATCAGGTATCCAACAAAGCCATATAATAAGTTTAAACACTCGTCTCACTTATTAAAAACATGTGGCCTTTGCTGTGTGATGAAGCAACACTGCCTGTGTTCCCTAGAGTTTAATAAGCCATGTATTATATTTTATTAATTTGTATTATAAAAATATAAACATAATCATTTCATAATCAAGACACTCACTGTTTTTAACGCAGCTTGAAACCCTGTTTGTGCGTTCAGATGTTGCTGCATAGATTTAAGTTAGTGTATTGAAATGAGAGGCAAAAAAAAACAACCACTGATTATATTTCTCGGGCATATTTGCATATAGTGGAAGTTACTGGTTATAGGTTACTGTATGAATCAATATGTCAAACAGTAATTCAGTATTTTGATTTTTTTTTTTTATTTAAGTTGGTTATTTTAAATGTGTGTACATGATGCATGTATTATGTACAAGAACAGTTATCAGTTGGTCTCCTAATTATTTTCTTGATGAATCAACTAATCATTTGGTCCATTAAATATGATAAACTAGTGAAAAATGCTTACTGTAATGTCCCAGAGAAGTTGACGCATTTAAATGTTTTGTTTGACAAACAGTCCCAAACCCAAAAATGTTTAATTTATTGTCAAACCACCAAATAATCACTCTTTAGATGTTAAAACCAGTTAATTTTTGTCATGTCCGCTTTGAAAAATGACTAAAGTAATTACTTGGTAATCAAAATCTTCCCTGGCTAATTTCTTGTCGCCCAACTAATCAATTCATCGACTATTCAGTCCCCCTCTAATAGGTTCTGTATGTTAAATCTTGTAGCGCACGGTGTAGTTCAAACAACTAATCTAATTTCAGGCCTAAATCAAAGACAGACTGACTGAGCAAAGAAAACTCCCCTTTCATCTCAATCATCAAAATTAACAGATGACATCACTGAACGTTCAGAGTCACACTTGGTTATTTTTTTTTGTGTCCTGATTGATGTTCACCATCAAGATAAGCAAATTAAGTGGAAATTTGATTCACACAAAGTGGTGGTTCCAAATGACGTTGCGGTGTCCCTCCACCCTTTGCTCTATTTCTTTGAATAGAGACAGTTACTCAAGATTGAGGTTTAGCATTAAGTGCAACTGCTCTGATCCATAATCAGTGGCAGACCTCAGCATTCGGAGCTCGTAAAGCAATTTTGCAAATCAATGAGTACGCCATCAATCACAACGATCAGTGAAGTAAGGTTTAAAAATTGGGTTTTGTTAAGGTTTGGTTGGAAATGACTCACACACACACAGACACACACACACACACACTACAGACAGCTAGGAGAAAGTAAAACACCACCACCTCCTCCCCTTCAAGTTCTTGCCAGAGGCAGAACGACTGTTGGCTGCTCCTGCGGCTGAGATTAAACTAACAGAGAGCCCCCCCACCCGCTGCTGGGAAATGAAGTGTGTTAAAGCCTGGCGCCTTCTGCGGTCCTCTGGGGATTTGGTCAGATGAAGATTTAAGCAGATCCTATTTCTTTGAGCTTGTAAATAAATACTGTCTTATCTTATCGACTGATTGACAAACTGACCGTTTCTCTTCCCAATGTCATCTTTTTGTTTTTTCTCTTCTCTACTTCATCATTCCCTTTCTTTCTTTCAATCCCACCACCACCCTTCTTCCTCTCTTCATATGCTTCCTTTCTTTCATCATTTCTCAATTATTTCTTTGTCACCGCTCTCTGTTTTTCAGGAGGACGATGGTCTGCGGATGAGGAAGAGCAACGTGATATCATCTCAGCACTCCTCAATTGGCATGAAGAAAGATGAGGGGTTTAGCGCCCGCACGATGGCCCTCATTATTCTCTTCTTTGTGGTGGGCGTCATTGTGGGCAAGTTGGTCTTGTAGATGGCAGCGCAGTTGGGTCGGCCGCAGCATGCTTTCAGGGGGATGAAAACAAACACGGGATCTGGGATTTTGGATCAGAAATGCCATATCCGCTGGGTGGGGGGTGGTACTAGTTTTGATTCAGTCTCATTTATGTAAAAAAAAAAAAAAAAAATCAAAGGTAATGTATGAGAAAATAAAGAAGAAAAAACGATATGAACAAACCTACTGTTACAGGTCTTGCCTCTACGTAATCATCACATAATCATTCTGGCCCTCTTTCCCAAAGTTTCATGTATATAGATGACTGGTTCTGTGGGGGAGGGGGGAATGGAAACATGATTTAATGCTAGTGATCCAGACCAATTTTCTAACACCGGCGAGGTAGTGTTGGTGCGACTGAGTCAGTTTGCAATTGTGTGAATGTCATTTTAGTGTATTGTTGTTTCTTTTTCTAAGCGATGGAGGCCAGAGCCTATGTATATGTATACGTAATCCCCCCCAGTGTACAGTATATCCAGGTGTTCCTTCCAGCTAAACCCCCTTTAAGGAAGGGACTTACCAGAGAGATGATTCACACAGTCGGGGTTACACACAGGGCTATCAAACTGACTCCTGCAATCAGAGGCTTTGTAAAATCGGCTCGTCTTTGATTGTAGAACAACCTTGATCACTGTAAGAAACACTATACCATAGGGGTTTTCTTTCCTCGTGTCGTTTTTATTTTCACTCTACCTTATTCCCGCCACTGGTCACTCATTGCTCACCACACCCCCAGTTGCCAGAGGGGGATGTTTGATTGCATGCGTTCACACACAAAGAGTGTTGCATCTGGACTTTTGAATCTAATTTAATTGCTTTTATAATGGTGATAATAATATGTCATTTGGCTGTAGGTTTGCACAACTACATTTTCAGTTTTTGTTTTTCTTTCTCTCTTTTGTGTTTTGTTGCATTTTTATGATTTTAAGTAATTATTTTTTGTTGTTGTTAGGGTTGAAGCATTTAAGAATATTGCAGCTACCAGAAATGAGCTCCAGATTTGTAGGATTAGATCATTTCTGTAAACGTTATCCAGATGAAAGGCTTGCCTTGTGACCTATTTGGGCAAGTTATTCTCAGGCCAAGATGGAGGTTTATATACAGTACTTTGACATATATACAGTATCTATATATACAGTATATACACTCTTAGAAATGAAGGTGCCATGTAGGGTTCTTCAGCTTGTCCCTATGGAAGAACCCAACATAAAAGGTTATACCTAAAACCATCTGTGAAGGTTTGACCCAGTACCCCACCTGAGAGGTTGTACAGAGAACCTTGTATGGTATAATGGATCCAACTAGAACCCTCTCTGGGTGTTCCATTCAAAATCTTTTCACCTTCTAAGGTTGCTAACCCAGGTCAGACCAAGTATTTGCGACAAGATGAGTTGAAACTTGCAATCTGCAAGTTCACACCAATGCAGCTAGACGAGACAGCGTATCATAAGAGAATAAGAGAATGTTGCAGCAAGCGAACAGGCCGTCTGCAGACAATTTACTGACTTGGCCAGCAGACTTTGCTACAGGCTCATTGGCTGTGCAAACGGATGACGTGCCTTACGTTCTAAAACCAGCCGCTGGTTACTTGACAAGCTGAGTCGCAGATCACACCATCAGCTGGTGTGAATCAAGCTGAGACCGGCCAGTTCACACCGCTGCAACTTTTCTCTCCAGATGGCTCTGTCTCGTTGTTAATCTTTGGTCTGAACTAGATTTAACAAGAATACACCAAGAACCCTTTTATATTCCATTAAACGTGAATAAACATTTTATTTGAGGGTCAGGATTTTTAACTCCTATGCTTTCAACAATCCTTGAAGAACTCTCCCCCATACAGGGTTCTTTATCGGGGCGTAATTCACTAGTTTGATCATGATATGATACTATATCGATTCTTTGGACAATGATGTGATATTTGCTGATATCACAAAGTCTGCCACTACACGATTTTGATTTGATTCGGTCAGTTGGTTACAGGAGAAGCTGCCACCCATCTTTGCTTTGGGCCATAAAAGATTAAAAGACCACATAAATAATTTTAACCGTATAATTGTAATTAAGTTTACTTTAAATTGACTCACACACATAAAGCAGCACATGGGAGGAGTTAGCCTTAGGGCTTTCTGATGGAAAGCAGTTACTAAAGGATTGTTTTTCATTTTAACCCAAACTATTATCTTATCCTAAACTTTAGGGCTATCTGGCTAAAAGCCCTGAAGGCAAACTTAGCCATAAAACATGGTTTAACAACAAGAGCACTTAACAAAAGTATGACATTCAGCTCATGAAAACTGTCAAGGTTCATAAACAAAACTAGAAAGTAGTCAACCATCATTAGCTTAAGTACTTTTACATTGTATAAATTAGCCTAGCAGCTGGCAGACTTTTCCTCTATTTATAGCTTTGCAAATAAGATGTAGCCTATTATTTTTAGTTTTTCTTACTCACTATTGATTTAAGTCCCTGCATCTCCCGACTGAACAGCACAGTTGAATTTGAGTCTGCATGAACGTTTTTTCAGCCTCACATTGTTGAAATAGAGCAGCTAATGTTGCTGTTGTGTAAGTTAGAGTGAGATGCCCGGCCAGGCAAGTACGCCGGTTTCCTGAGAACGACATTGTTTGCATATAGCATATGCTTCGTCTGTTGACCCGTATTTACTCATAAATATAAAATATCTCCACATTGCTGATTTACTTCAGAGTAACTAACCTTACCCTCATCGTCTTTTGCTCAGCTGCTGCTGTTTGACGTTGACGCAAAATTCCAAAATAAAGGCGTATTCTATTGATGATACCGGATCATCGAATCGATGTATTAATCAAGATCGATAGTCTTCAAAGAACCCTTGAAGGACTCTTTCTTAAAAAAAGGGTTCTTCAAAAAGAAATGGTTATGAAGAACCCTTTTGGAGCCCTTATTTCTAAGAGTGTACACATACACACACACACACACCAAAAGCATGTGTATATAAAGAGAGAAGTGGACAGGAGGTGCATGTAGAGGCGAATGTGTTTCCCTTACAACATCAACAACACCAAGGTCCTATTTCAGTGTCCTCACAAAGGGACCTTGGTCATTTCCAGCTCTTTTTTTTTTTTTTGTTCTCTCATATTTTCCTACTGAGCCATACATTTGTTGACATTCTGTTTTGTTTGGGGCAAATGTATGTCAGAGATCAACTGAGTGTTTCAAGCTGCCTGCTCCAGCTCTCTGCTGCTGGTGATTTTTGCTGGAGGGGGGTTTTATTTCCACTCCACTGCAGGCGTGTGTTCAGTTTTTGGTGTTTGTTCAGCATTTATCCATTGCTTATTAATGTTATATCCTCACTGCATTTTAAGTCGTGCTCATTACTCATGTCGGTCGTGTTTAATGCACTAACATTAAGAGTCTCTCTCCTTTGATCTTCCTGCTGCATACATTTTTTTTTCTCAAGCGAGAGGTGGGGGGAAAGCATACAGCCTAGCTTATATCCTTTAGGGGACCACATTGTGACATTGTACTGTTCCAGAGCCAATGGTTATTTTGGTCAAAAATAAACACAAACATACTAACAAATTGTTTCCTCTCCAAATTTGCATGACGGAAGAAAGCAATGGAGGATGTCATTTTACTTTGTAATATCTGAAGGAAAAAGAGCAGCATATTTTTATCCCCCTGTGTCCACATACGATGCAGGAGTGCATTACCCTTACCGTTAAACTGAAAGAGAAAATGACAGACTTCCACCATATTTTCATGTTAAGTGGAGTGGAAAATGATGGATTTGACTGGCGGATAAGCGATGGAAATAAACATGAGCTTGTGTTTCTACTGTATCTCTGTAAAATTGTTGGGTTGAGGATGACTTGCTGCTTAGAGGGAGGGCAGAGCAGACCTGAGCTACAGTCCTATTTTGGGTTATCAGACCTGGGTCACGCAGTATTTGCAGAAAATTCTTTTTGTTCAAAGAATCCTGGTTGGAATATCACAACATTTTACATTAAAAAATATTCTTTACAAAGTACCAAAATAAACTGTTATGTGATTGATAACTCTCCTGCTCTGACGCAGTAATCCTCACCAATGTGGTACTCCAAGTAGGATTAAACAGACATTATTAATTACATGTGAATACTAAATGATCCAGGTTCAGTTGTAAAACACACTACACTGACCTGTCCTGGAGTCTCTGACCATCACCGTGATCAATGTAAGCAGTCGGCAAACTGTTTTGTATGAATATAAATAAATAAATAAGTCTATCCAAGAAGATTAATATTCCTAGTTCAAGTAGTCTCTCTGGTGTATAAAAACAACCCAACCTGGTTGGACTATGTAGCATCTTAATAAATTAAATGAATAAAGCCCCTACCTTATCGTGTGAAGTCATTTCCTGTTACACACACAGGCTACAAGATGCACAACCATCCATCCGTCCATCCATACATCCATTTTCATCCGCTTACCTGGGGCCAGGTCGTAGGGGCAGCAGGCCAAGCAAAGCACCCTGGACGTCCCTCTTCTCAGCAACGCTTTCCAGCTCCTCCTGGGGGACCCCAAGGCGTTCCCAGGCCAGATGAGATATGTAATCCCTCCAAGGTGTTCTGGGTCTGCCCCGGGGCCTCCTACCAGTGGGTCGTACCACCAGCAACAGGCGCCCAGGAGGCATCCTGATCAGATGCCTGAACCACCTCAACTGACCACTTTTGACCCAAAGTAGCAGCGGCTCTACTCCGAGCTCCCTCTGGATGTCCGACCTCCTCACCCTATCTCTAAGGCTGAGCCCAGCCACCCCACAGAGGAAACTCATTTTGGCTGCTTGTATCCACAATCTCATTCTTTCAGTCACTACCCAGAGCTCATAACCATAGGTGAGGGTTGGGACGTAGATGGACCAGTAAATCAAAAGCTTCTCCTTTTGGCTCAGCTTTCTTCACCACGATGGTCCGGCGCAGCACCTGCATCACTGCAGAAGCCGCACCAAACTGCCGATCCATCTCATGCTCCAGTCTACTCCCTCGCTTGAGGCAGTAACTCTCCCAATCCAGAGGGGGCAATCCACCAGTTTCCAGCAAAGAACCATGGCCTCAGATTTAGAGGTGCTGACTCTCATCCTGACCACTTCACACTTGGCTGCAAATTGCTCCAGTGCGTGCTGGAGGTCACGTGTGATGAAGCCAACAGAACCACATCATCTGCAAAAAGCAGAAATGCGATTCTGAGGTCCCCAAACCGGACCCCCTCCTTCCCCTGGCTGCGCCTCAAGATCCTGTCCAATACCCACCAAGAACGTGTTCGACTTTACTCTGAGTATGCAGACTCGGCTCTCACACAAGATGCACATACTGTATGTAAACACTTCACCAGAACTGAGCTTCCCTGCTTACATCTTAGGATAAGTATTGAAACGTGATGTACATGTAGTCAGGGCTGTGATTGTGTGATCTGGTGGCACATCTTTCTTTTCTGAAGCTCACTTCAGTCAGTTGTTACAACAGAGTCCAAGGACGAACAAACGCACAACAGTTAAAGAATATGTTGTTTCTGCTGCCACAACAAAAGAAAAAACAGTCTGTGTGAAGAACAATGTGAAGAGTAGATGAAAAATAATTGCCAGATTAGGACCAACTGGCTGTAATGTTGCACTTATAAATCGCTGCGGGCCAGTTAACAGTAAGAGGTGATTTCTTTTTGAAGAGTACTCCACCAATTTATCATTGCACTCTCACAGCATAGAGTGCCTCAGGAATGAGTCCTAAAGCCTGCAGATGAGTTAGCATTTTTCCACTCCAGGTTCCCTCATCTTAGAGTCAGTGTGTTTTTTCATTCATGAATTTTAAAGCCTTTGCATGTCTCAAAAAGGCGGTTGCTAACAAGAAGCTAAATGAGACGACGGAGTGTCATCATGGTGGCATAGTGGTACACTGGTTAGCATTGTTGCCTCACAGCAAGAGGACTCTCCCTTCAAACCCAGGGTGGGGGTTGTCAGTGTTTGTTTTCTCCGGATGCTCCAGTTTCCTCCCACAATCCAAAGACATGCAGGTTAATTAGTGGCTCTAAACCAGCTGAAAAATGTGATGCTTACTTCTGTTTCAGCCTACAAAAAAAATGTCATCCCTGATGTACACTATTCTTCCTCATTCCACAGCCTTTGTAGTCTTCCGACCCAAGTGACGCTGAATCAAGTGACATCACTTAACATTGATTAGACTTCATGCCCCTCCCTCCTACACATATATAGTTGTACTTTCCAAAACCTTTAACAGACTTTGATGTGTAAAACCGGTGAGGATCTACGTTAAAGAACCCACAAACTTTTGTATTTTCAGTCACTGTGTAACTGAGTCATCCATATTCAGACTGTCACCTCCTGGTATCTTGAGCTGAGTGATGAATAAGGATAGAAAAGTTGTCTAAACTTAAGTGATCTCTGACACCTCATCGTTCCTCAATGCAATGAAGACGTGATTTACTGTGAAAAGTTGTGGTGCGTGCCGACTCAGTGATCCAAGGCTGGAACATATCTTGGTAGTGTGCGCTGTCTGAGAACATCTGAAGCATACAAACACGTGTTAAATGACCTGTGAAAGCCCAATCCCCCCCCCCCCAGACACAGTTTGTGCCTCTCATGTATAGCATTACATTTGAATCACAGCGGTAAGTGTCCGTTTGTCTAACGGATAAAACACGCAGCAACGTCTGAAAAGCCAATAAGGTTGTTTAACAACACATAATGCTGTTGTGAAGGGATTCCCAGAATCCTCGACTGCTCTTCCAACCATCTGGCTTGTCAGTTGCTACCACTTTGCTTGATTTGGCTGCACCACAATGTGCAGTGGGATAAGAGTGTTAAAATATATAGCTGCAAGGAAATTAATTACCCCTCGGATTTTTTTTTCCTGCAGTCGTAGTGTTGAGTAAAATAAAATCCTGGTGATTCATCGGGTGTTATTGTATCAGTAACAACTAGACAGTGTTTCTGTCTGCACCTCGTGGCTGGAGGCAGCAGAGCGGGGTTTGTATCAGGAAACTCCCCGGTGTGCACCTGGGCCCGGTAGCTCCTCAGCTGTTTGGCTTGGCCGTGGCGAGACACAGCTGCGAAGTCAACCAATATTAATTTACCTTTCGACATTCTGTAGGGAAATAATCCATTTCCAAGGTAAATCACAGAGGAATGTGTTCAAATACTGCAGAGGTAAAAATTACAAGAGGTCCTGAGGTTTGCTGCTCACCTGAAGAGGAGGTCAAAGAGGCATCAAATGAGGTTTCGTGTCTTGACTGTAGGGTTGCCAGACAGCCAGCAGGAAGTCACCGCTCCTGGCCAAGAAACAGTCTGAAACAAATCTCCCCCATAAAACTAAACTCACTTTAACATTTTGTTTTTTGTAGGGATTAAACAATCAAGATTTATTTGTGTTAATGAGTGAGCTTTAGGTACACTAGTAGGCTGATTTTGTTACCTTTGCACAGAGCCAGGCTAGCTGTCCTTATGCTAACGTTAAGCTAAACTGCTGCCCGTAGCCTTTCTGTACAGACATGAGGGTGGTATCCATCTTCTTATCTAAAGGCTTTTGCACACCAAGTCCATATTTTACATCATCAGATAAGAATCATTAAGCACAGAAACCTTGTACACTGAGTCTGGTGCTTTTAATTGTTCTATTGGTTGTGTCAAATTTGCAATACAAGGTAAAATGTAAAGACACCTGTGCTTCTCTCCACTGGAGAGCTGTTGAGTTACCTGCTTAGGCTGTCGCCACTGTCCACCTGCGTGTTGCATTTGGCACCAGAGCCCTGGTCGATGGTCGATTCCAGTCACCTCTCTGTCAGCTGTGCTAGATTTAGGCTTTTCTGTCTATTTTATAAGTCTTGGTGGTGCTACTTGTGGTTGGCTTTGGACACGCGTGGCTGCGAGTCACTCATCAGGATGAGAAAATCAACCCACCAGTGTGTAAACTCTCCTCTGCCGACTTCTGCTAACCAGCCAGGCCGAGGTTTTCAAATGTAAACATCAGTAAACATCGAGGAAAGAATGAAGAATGAGCACCAGCTGAACTAGCATCATGTTAGCCATTGCACAGGCATTAGAAGCAAACTGGACGACCTCTGTGCCGCATCAGTTTCCAACGGGATATCAGGAACTGTGATATCCTTTGATTCACAGAAAACTTGGCTAAATCCTGGACAGCACAGTTCAGGACTCACAGTGAATAAGGACAGTAGAAAGGAGAGGTGTTGTCCTGACAGTTGCAATATTTATTACCTATGAAAAATGTATTGACAGAAAAGCCTCAGAATTGAGGTTCAGAAAATTTTTTATCACAAGAGTAATGGATTAATAGCGAGCCAAATTTGGATTTTTACAGTACAGATGACACATTTTACGTGTAGGATACTTGTACTCGTAAATAGTATATTATTTGTATCAGATACTTGTTTCATACAAGTATTTGGTTCAACCCAAGTAGAACCATGGCGGTGCAACATTGCTGCCTCTGTAGACGAGGACAGCTCACTCTAAGCTAACGATAACACAAGTAATCTTTCTTTTTCGGTGATTATACACTTAAGAAAACACACTTATTATATTATATATCTGCTGATATATATCCCCCTAAACCCTACACACTGATCCTCTAATCACAGCACAGACAATGCAATGATCAAAGCTATTGTATGCATTAGAGAACTGATGGCCTTACATAAGTTAATGATCCCCACGATACAAAGTACCGATGTCCTAATTAACCTTCTCTTGACTTTATCCAGAGCAGGTGGTTCGTATTATTCATACTGACCAGAAGGAAACCACATCAGTCGCTGATGTCTGACCCTTGTACTGGATGTCTTTTACGGGCCACAGATTGTTTTTTATCCTCTGTCCAGAGACTCTGACTGATCTTTAACCACTCCGCCTCGCCTCCCCTGTTACTCTGAATCTGGTCCTCATTGAGCTCTGTACAATAAACTTGATGTCTGGCTGTGCCTTGACGTTGGAAAACATATAAAACATTTAATTATGCATCAGCCTGACACTCTCCTGTTCTTGGTGTTAACTGTGTGCAATAATTACTTTTGGCAGCACGATGAGTATTGTTTTACGCTGTTGTTAAAGTACACTGAGAAGAGAATCCATCTCCCACTGCACCAACAGGTTTTACATATTTGGCGCGTTTATATACACCCTTAATTTATTTTCCAAGTGAAACAAAATACTCCGCGCTCTGGCATAGTTGTTTGGCACATCAATAAGCCAAATTTCATGCAAATTTTCTACTTACAAGAGGTCCCTGTAAGAGTTTTTGGGGCCATAACTGCTTGAAAAGGACTTGGAGCTTGCCAGAAAGCTTGGAGGCCGGACAACTGGCAGCCGGAGAATGCAGTCTGGAAGAATTGGCCTTGTGGCAGATCTCTCCAGCAAAAACCTTTTCAATCATTTGTGTGATCTTAACCTAAGAACAGAAACATGACCTGGTTTAACAAGCCACCAGATCTGACAGATAGCTGTTGGGGGAATGCTTCTGTCAAAATGAGTCCCAAAGGCAACAAATATGTTAAAGAGGTTGTCTCATACTGGATGATGCACGGTGCTGTTCATCTGTTATGTTTTTATGTGTGGCAGAAGAGAATTGATGTGTAGTGCTGTGAAGTACTTTATCTAAATACAGTTTTTACACTTGTCTTTTGTATTTCCTTTATATAATGTGCTTTACACTTCAAGTCCACCACAATTTAAAGGGAAATATTTTACTTTTAATATATGCTGCTCTAGATTAAACCAGTGGTCCCCAATGGTGGCCCAAAGAATTAATACAAATTTGTGCAACAGAACTTTGCTTTTCTTCCATTCATCATCCCACAACCCCTCAGATGTATCTAGAGACCCTTTTAAATAAGGTAGTTAAAACCACAGAGTGTATAAAAATAATGGACATAGCCACCATGATGTCACCCATTGGTTTGTTGACTCCTGTTTTGAAGCCTCAAGTTTGGCATTCTGGCCTTTGCCATCTTGGATTTTTGGAGCGCTCCCAAGGTTAGCTGGAGAGGAGCGAGGGCCAAAAGTGATGCCTAGCAGACAGACTGTCTGACTGTCTGACTTAATAAAATAAATTGGGTGAGTTATATAAAGTTATCTCCCTGTACATTTGTCATGAATGTTGAAATTAGCTAAAGATTAAGTTCTGCGTACATGGACGTATAAAGAGAACTGGGTGTGGTGTTGGAGGCGGAGTCCTGTTCATTACTATGAAAGCTGCTCAGTGGCGCATTAAACCAAAGAATTTTGACTTCCCAGGTGTAAAATTAAGTGGATCTTTCATGTCATTGTGCCTGTAAAGCAAATGCAAGACTTTGCCAGCTGAGCAGTCAACTTCTGCTGGCCCCGCTGGCTACTTCCAGTTTAGACCCTGGCTAACTTGAATGATGATGAACTTAATAAGAATTAACAATGCAGCTCTTCTAGACTTAAGAAATGTTATTGGACTGAATGGATCAAATCCAGATAGTGAAACCAATCATTTCGCTCAAAAAGATGTATCCACTGATTTACAGACGCTCATTTTCCCAATTTAAGGCAATGGGAAAAAGTCTTTTTAGGCCCTATGGCATCACATAAAGGACCCATAAGGTGTAGTTAGGGACTGTTTTTTACTTATCAGAGGAAGGGTATTGCTGGGGTGTGAATTATTTTCTTGTACAAATTTTTTTTCTTGAGCCTCCCTGAGTGACTGGTGGAAAATGCACAACCTTTGCGTCACCATAAAGTAGTTAATTTAATGTTTAAAACTTACCCTTTGATATTTGGAGGTATCCCAGAGTTGAAAAGCCTCAGTTTTACATTCCTGTCATGCATGCTGGTTAGTTACTGCAAAAGGTTTATTTTAGCCATATTTAAATGAGATGTATAATAAAATGATTTTGATGAAATACTATTATTTAAGCTCAGATTTGATTATGGGTTTTTTCTGATGAAAGCATTTGTTGCACATGATGTGTCAAAGGATGGTCAGAATTGTGAAAATCCAACAATAATTTCTGTTTTACAGTTTCTGTCTGTGATAAATGCTGTAGTTTTGGCAGTTTTTAAAGAAAACATACATTTTTTAAAAAAAAAATCTGCAGTAAAATAAATACAAAATCCAACCATTTAAATTTGTTTGCCACTCCCAGTTCCTCCTCCCAGTTGCTTAAAGAAATATTTGACATGCCTCCCTCTTTTTGCGCCACCCCCTCCCCCCTCATAAGTAACGAACGAACGAACAGTCTCTTACCTCTCTTGGCCACTATGTAAAACTGGCATCAAAGTCTGGTGCACGCCTGGTGTCTACACGGACTGACTCGTTTGGGAGGCAGCCCCAAGTGGCCATTAGGGGAACTGCAGTTTTTGGCACTTCCGCATTAATTTTTCAGCCCCGCAGGTTGTCGCTTGTTAGCTCCACCTCAATCAGCAACAGCATACATTTGAGGTACAAGTTTGAGGTACTTGTACTTTTCTAGAATATTTCCATTTCATACTACTTAATACTTCTACTCCACAACATTTACCTGACAATTGTGGTTTTTGGTTACTTTATAGATGAAGATTTTACACACAAAACATGAGATAATCAAACACAATACACAGATTAAACTCCCCAATCATTTAATAAAATAGTTTAATGATAAGCTCCACCTTGAATAACTGCAACAGTAAAATGCTTCTTACACATTAATGCATCAGTAATAATAGTTCAGTTGGAAAGATTGTGTTTCTGCATTATGAGTACTTTTACTTTTGATACTTAAAGTACATTATGCTTATAATACTTCCTCTGTACTTTTACTTAAGTGACATTTTCAGTGCTGGACTTTTACTTTATTGGAGTGTTTCTAAGCTACTTTTTTTTTTTATGACATTAACAATCTGAATACTTCTTTCACAGCTGCTTACAGAATGATACATCAGTACTGACAATCTAAAAGTATATTGTAATCAGGGTGAAAGTACTTTTTCAGCTATTAGTCATATTTACAGTCTTCCTCCCAGGCTGCATACAACCTCCTTTCACATTGTTGAATTAGTCCTTTACCTGAGTAAAAGATGTGAACACTCGTGATAAATGAGGAGTTCATGTTAAGGAAAAGAGAATTACGGGCTGTTGGACAGGCGGGATCTGTTCAGTAGTTGGTGAAGTATATGAGCATGAGGTCATGACAGAAAGGAGCCCGTTTTTTGTTTGGCGTGAGATCAAGCAGGAAAGTGCTGTCGCTGCCCTGCGCTGCAGCTCTGTGCACAATGCCTTGTTCATTTGTCACACAGCCAAGAGGGCACATTTCTCAATAGAAACTCATTTGTTTCAACTGAGCCGGCCAACTTAAGTCTGATGTTATCTTTTATGGGGCAGCTGTAGCTCATATTCTCATAGAAATAATGGGATTTTCTTAACAGAGCCTGAAATTTGAATGAGTGAGGGAGGTTGGAAGTTACCCGTACTACTGCAGTGATGTCATCTCAATGATGTGTGTGTGTGTGTGTGTGTGTGTGTGTGTGTGTGCATTAACTGCATATGCAAGATTTTTATGGGAAGGCAGGAGATGGGACCTCTGCTGTATTTTCTATCCAAGAGCAGCACTGTGTCTTTCTTTTACCAGAACATTTGTCAGACTAAACCACCAAACTGTTTGTGGTTTGGAAACTTGGTTTAGTTGAAAGGAAACTCCTTAGGGCTTGTTTTGTTTTCCTTTTTTAACAGTCTATAGGAACATTCTTCCTACAGTTGTATGAAGAGGTTGAATCTTTTATGGTCCGGATTCACAGAAGGCTACAGAAAGTCAAACAACAACCTGAGAGATTTATTTATTTATTTTAAAAAGTCAGCTAAAAACCTTAAACCTGATACAGTGGCTCAAGTGAACACTTTGCAATTTTTGCTCTCCCTCTTGTACTCGTGGCTCCAAAGAGTTTCGTCATTAAATACAACTAACATAACTTTGGACCCAAATTCTAGTCTGGAGGATCTCAACTGCTCATTCAGTGAAGGAATTTTGGCCATTTTGCTCATCTGTTACAGTTTGTGTGTCCCATGTGTAAAAGCAACACAAGAATTAATTCCAAGCCCCATTAGTTCGATAAATGTCCCACTGGACCGAGGGCCTATTTCTCCATCAGCACGTTATCCCCAAAACGGACATTGCTCCATTGTCACATTTCTCAGAAAATACACACTCCCTGCAGTAGATAATGTTTTAGAGTCACTTATCTCAAGTTTTTTACCGATCCATTGTGGTATTTCCCTGTGGCCTTGGAGCCATTGATCGTGGGTGTTTTTTACCAACCTGTCCCTACTTTTCCAGCAGCTTTTGTGCTACCAAACAGAGGAGTTTTAAGTCAAATCATGATCTGATCTTAGCCATAACTAAATGGTTTTTATGCCAAACCATAACCACACATTCACCACAGTGTTTAAGCATATGTACTACAAACTAATGAACAAATGTATCCGTGGTTTACAGAAACATACAATGTCAACATTTTTCTCTGGCAATAGGGTTGTCCAACTGTAGGGAGTGTGTATGCAACTTTGTAGCAATGGCCATTTGTTTTTGGAATATCAAGAAAGGGGCTTTTGGTCCAATGGAACATTTTTAGACAAACTGGGCTTACAAATTTTGGGCTGTCAGAACAATGGTGTCCCCCCCCCCTTCCAGAATATGCTAAACTAAGCCAACTGGAACAGATCTTCTCATCTGTACCACCCCTTCTCAACTCTCCTCCTGAAAGTGAACAAGCGTTGTTCTATTGATTGCTTCCATTGTCATATCTGTGTTAAAGCAGGGGCAGCAGGCTGAGCAAAGTACTCCCTCTCCCCAGCAATGCTTTCCAGCTCCTCCTGGGGGATCCTGAGGCGTTCCCAGGCCAGACAAGATATGTAATCCCTCCAGGGTGTTCTGGCTCTGCCCCGAGGCCTCCCACCAGTTGGACGTGCCTGAAGCACCTCTTACGGGAGGCGCCCAGGAGGCATCCTGATCAGATGCCTGAACCACCTCAACTGACCCCTTCTGACACAAAGGAACAGCACCTCTATTCTGAGCTCTTCCTGGATTTTTGAGCTCCTCACCCTATCTCTAAGGCTGAGCCCAGCTACCTTTCGGAGGAAACAATATTTGGCCGCTTGTATTTGCAACCTCATTCTTTCGGTCACTACCCAGAGCTCATGACCATAGGTGAGGGTTGGGATGTAGATGGACCAGTAAATCGAAAGCTTTGCCATCTGGCTCAGCTCCCTCTTCACCTCGACAGTCCGGAGCAATGCTTGCATCTCTGCAGACACCGTGCCGAACCCCCGATCCATCTCACACTCCATTCTACCCTCACTGATGAAGAAGACCCCGAGATACTTGAACTTCAATCCACCGATTTCCAGTAGAGAACCAGACAGCCTCAGATTTGGAGGTGCTGACTATCATCTCGACTGCTTCACACCCCAGTGTTTACGCTAGTGGTTATGTAACAAGATAATGACGTGTTAATGAGTGAGTTTTCGAGGTGTTGGTCATTGGGTTTCGTTACTTTGACAGAAGCACGTTAGCTGTTTCTGCCTGTTCCTATGCTAAGCTAAGCTAAGCTAACTGGCTCCTGGCTCCTTATGAGAGTTGCGAGAGTTGCATATTTTCATGTAACTCATAAGTGCATTTCTCAAAATGCCAAACTCTTCTACTATTTCACTGTATTTTTATTTCACCAGGATTGTTAACCTGCTGTAAACACACATGCAGCTCCACTCAAGATGCAATCATCCTCAGTTAGGCTATTACATTACAAACTAAATGAGGTCTGTGTTTTATCTTATTTCTTTTTGTTGTTTCTGTTGTTCAATGGATGCATTCAATAAGCCACCAGGCCTGATTGCTAACAGGTTGGCTCTGCAGTCCTCTCTGCCTCTGACAGTCTCTCTACTTTATGAGTACAGAAAACCGCAAACAGACTATGAAAAACTGTGCAGCCCCCGGGCCCTTCTCTTCAGTCATCATCACCACCCAGTTAACTATGGGTGGATCCATGCGGTTGCTGCTGGATTCACTGGTTCTCCATTTTAATGACAGATTCCGCACATCATTGTTCAGATAAATGCCACACGTCCACTCTCGGCTCGTCTTTGTCTGAGTCTGTGTTCTTTTTTTGTGTGTTGGCTTCAGGAGGTTACAGACCTATATTCTCCATCCAAGCCTGAAGGATGACCTCATGGGGCTAACAGCTGCCATCACCATTCTCGCAGGAGTTAATAGGAACAGCATGTAGTCTCTGGAAAGGACTGACTCTCTCTCTTTCTTCCTCGTTCTCTCTCTTTCTGTCCCCACTTGAATGCTGGGGAGCCAACTAACATCAATTTTGCTTCATTATTTTTTTGTGTATTTTACGTATTTACTCATTTTAAAGCTGCAGCACAGACAGTAGTTTACAAAAGCAGAATAGTTTGATGTGACAGCCCCTGAAAAGTTGGTCTAAAATCTTTAAGACTATAATCAATATTTTTTATAATAACACACAAGTCTTTCAGCTTACTGTTTTGGTTTTCCGGCTCTACTGTTTTGTTTAAGTCTCAAAGCTATTATAGTGCTGTGTTTTTTTTAGCACAAAAAACTATTTTAAAAAATACTGTATTCTGCTTGCCCAGCACCAAATGACATATAGGCAAAATTGGCGATTGGCTGGTGAAAACAGTGGAGCGTTTATCAGCTAAAAAGCCAAATATTTTCCTTAGGAGTTCGTGGAGACCAAAAACAGAGCTAAAAGTTGAATTAATATTGGACTTTAATTCACCAGGTAGTCAGAGACACGACTCCAAATGAATAATAATGGTTCTCTGTGTCTGCTGGATGTGTTAATTATACAATGGTTTGTAAGTGGCTAACTGGTGTAGCAATACTGGAATTATATATTATATGTGTTTATAAAGTATTTTACAACAGCTTCGAATGTGGCCCAACCAGTCATAATCAAGGACTATAACTATCTGTTTTAAATAAGATTTGAACACTAAAACATGAAACTAATTTGCTTCATCAGGACTGTGTGGGTGTGTGTTGTTGTTGTTGTTTTAAAGATTATTCTCATGGCTTTTTGCCTTTATTAGACAGGACAGCATTAAGAGTGTAAAGGAGAGACAGAGGGGGTGACATGCAGGAAAGGGCCAGAGGCTGGAATCAAGCCTGGGTATTGTCTTTGTACATGGACCTCTACCTGCTGAGCTACTGGACGCCCCTGTGTGTGGGTGTGATTTGATTAGATTTGATTGACAGTTACCAAACAATCCACCAACTGTCTTCGGATTTGATTTGTCTCCACGTCTAATTTAAATCAGAGAGAGGTCAAATCACCAAAACTGTTTGAACTTTGATACACAGCTAATTTTGTGTTCTTGTAGGATCCCACTGCTCACAGTAAGAAACTGACTGAGAAAATATGGTTTCAGGGTCTTTAAAATTGGTTCCAATGTCTTTTCATGGACTTTGGTTTTGTTTTTTAATCCTCACAGATTATCTGTATGTAAATACAAAACATTTTTATACACACCTGATTTAAGGAGATAGTGTGAGCTGAGCTGAGCTGCCGGCAGCTATTTTTTTAGATGCAGGTGTCAGAATTTTACAAATGGAAGATATCTCACTCTGTGGAGCACGACGCTTCACTTACTTCAGTCATAACACTGGAAATCTGGAGCTATATATATAATCATCTGCTGTCTCCTAACTGCTGTGTCGCTCGCCTCATTTATTGTCAGAGCGACTGCGAAATCTATTTTGTTGGCTTTCAGCTGTTCATTCTTGTGATACATTGTGCATCCAATCTGATATCCGCCTGTGTGTTTCCAGCAGTTGGACCTGCGCTGGAATGCCTCGTGTAGTAATGTGCGAGCCATATGATAGTTATTTATCAAACGGTACTAAGCTCACCCACCCACTATCTGGGCTTTGAATCAGACCACAGTCTAAACACCGCAGAGGGGACAACATCCAGCTGATGCTACAGTCCTGATTTTCTGTTTAGTTCTTGAAATAAAACAGCAGCTTTGGGATGGAGGACACTTTCATTTTACTCATGCAGGTCAGTCGGTTCACCAGACTGAAATATCACAACAATTATTGGACGGATTACTGTGAAATTTTGCACAAACAGTCATGGTCCCCAGACAATGAATCCTATTGACTTTGGCGATCTGATAATTTTTCCATCAGCACCACCACAAGGTTGACCTTTGTGGTTTTGACCAACATCCCAAAAACTATTTTATGCATTGCTCTGAAATTCGGTTCAGACTTTCATGTCCCCCCCAGGATAAATTGCAAAAACTTTAATCCCTTAACTTTACATCCAGCACCATCATCCAATACTTTGGTTTATGACTAAATATCAGCACAAATCAGTATAACAATGCTTTTTGTTAAGTGCAGGCAAATAAACTGAGATGGTGAAAAAATATCAGCATTGTTGCTGCCTGATCTGTCCATGAAACTCAATTTGTTCTATGTATGTGCAAAGATGGTTGGGGTAAGGCACTGATATTGGATGGTGAGGGTAAAGACAGCCCATTGGTCAGAGGATAGGACCTAAACAAATCAGGTTTCTGGTGCATATTGGCATGTTTTTTGTCACTGTGAGCATGTTAGCAGGCTGACATTAGCACTTAGCCTATCTTTATAAAGAGATTCTACATATATATGCAGATATCTGGCGACGGTTTGGTATCCTAACCCCTGTCTGTCAGCAGTCGCCTGGCCGTTCAGAAGTGCATTTCCCCACGATGTACACAAATTATTTTGCTCTCTGCTCTGTTTAAATCAGATGTAGAGCTCTCTTTCTGTCTGCATGTGTCTCTGAGTGTGTCTGTGATTTTGTGTGCATGAGTGTGGGTGTGTGTGTGGCTCTGCTCGTCTCTTTCTCTTCGTGTTTAGACATAACTGACAGATACGTGGAAGCATGAGATGCATATTCTATTATTTATCACAGTCAGATCATTTATATCATATTCAAAATAATACATTTTCGGTGTGTTTTCCTTGCCAGATTTGCTTGCTGCTCACGGAAAAAAATAGACCAGATGCTGAAACTATCGCTGCAGAGTGCAGACGCAAGCTAGGCAGGGCATTCAGCCACACGTCCAGTGTGAAAAGCCCAGTGTGTTAACATGGATGCTGAAAGCAAGCAGGCACTACTCCATGGAAAATCAGCATGCCTCACAGCGCTCCTGTGTCCAGTGTGAGCCTGGCGTAAGTGTTATTGTTTCTATTTGTAGTCCATTTGTAGTCCAAGTAGTTGACTAATCAGGTTTGAGCGGCAGGTAAACAGTTCGTGTAGAGAGACGGAACACATTAGCCACAGTGCAATCTCAGAGGCAATCAGCTATCGTCTGACAACAAGTTAGCTTTGTGTTAGCTTTTTAAAGAAATCATTATGCATTTATCTGTTTATGGAGATTAGTCGAAATGACCGATGCATTGAAGGGGATGCATTGGCTCTGGCTACACCAGATCAGCTGGTAATAGGCTACTGGCCCTTGGCTCCAGAGGCTTCTGGTTATCAGCAGTGGTGTAGTGGTAGTAAATCTAGAAAGATTTAGGGTCTGGCTATGAGTAATGCAAATGGCCCAACTCGAGGGGCGGCACCAAGCATGCATTTGAAAATATCACTGCACACAATTGAATAACACTATGGCCAATCAGAACAATACACGGGGTGACGCTACCAGCGGAGCTAACTGGTAGATTAGTACCATATCCGGTCGGCAAAACAGCAAAGACGTCTTTCTTGCAAAGGAAAGATTCGAGCGCCGTCTTCTGTTTCTCTTTTAGAGAAAAAGCCAAGTCTAACTCTTTCATTGTAGCAGCCAAAGCCGTTTCAAACAACTGGTGTTCATCCGTAGTCATCTTGCAGTGTTTACTGACTGATTCCGGACTTAGTCGTCGCAGCGCTGTTGTCATCTGTTTAGCTCACCTCTGGCCCGCCTATATCAGATACACAGATGTGATTGGTGCAGCTCAGTTCCAAGGGCATGGGTAATGAGTATCATTACTGATTGCCAGAGTGACTGAGCAAATTCAAATTGTGCTCTAGCAAGAACTCTGGATTTCTAGGGTAGAGGAAGTGGGTATACTGTCATATATTCCAATGGCTTTTTGACTGATAGGTCCGTATACTGTAAACCGCCAGAAAGAGTGTGATATTCTGTGTTTGTGTGCAGTTCCTGTTTTACTTTGAAATGTCTTCTCATTGTGTTCAGGGTTTCTTGTACCTCCTGAGTTTTCCCGCCATTGTTGATTACCTCGTGTTTCACCTGTGTCTTGTTCCACTCACCTGTGTGTAGTTAGTCATCAGCCCTTGTGTATTTAAAGCCCAGTGTTTCCGCCATTCAGTTGCCAGAGTGTCATTGTCGCCTTGTGTGTTCTCCAGCCGTTTCCCTTTGTTTGTCTCCTTGGTTTTTGAGTCTGCTTGGATTTATGGACTTTGCTTTTCGTGCGATTTCACTGAACAGATTTTTCCGCCTTCACGACTCCTGACCTCCTATGTATGTGTGTGTTTTGTGATTCTGAGTGAGTCCCAGCTTTGTACTAAAGCATCATCATCATCATCATCATCATCATATACCCCATATACCTGGGTATACCTTCCACCACACCGCTGGTCATCAGACAATATGTGTTTGAAGACTGGCACCCAGATGTCTCCAAGTGCCTGACAGAGCAGCATGGCTGTAAACACTTGTTTCAAAGATTGAACACAAAATGTTATGAAAAGCCATTTTAATACAAATAGAAAATAATCACTTCTTAAATGGCGAAACTAACTATAAAATATTAGATCAAAAATCTTCCTCTTATCAAAAGTATAAATGGTTAAAATAAATATTCATTAGATTTGTTTAGACTGGCTGCTGATAGAAAAGCAGACTAATACAGGAGCTTTGACGGAGGACAGAGATAAAGCAACATGGCACACCACAGTGGCATCAGACCAGTGAGGATGAGGATGGCAGCTATTAGAGTGCTGATTACAATTGTTCCACTTTCCAGCTTCTTTTGTCTCCAGCATGTTGAGAAAACAACGTTCTGTACAAAGTGCATTAGTTATACTGCATCTTGGATGAAAATGAGCTCTCGTGTGAAGTCCGCTGGGAAGTCCATGGCTTTTACTTTGATGTGGAAATGAAAACTGATCCACATTTCAATGCTGTGATTTTGCTTTGTAATAAAAGACATGACAAGAAAACTGCATGTACACAGAAATATGCAAAAGGAATAATTAATCTGTGTAGAGAGAACATTTGATCATAATGCAAAAGGAAGACGGTATAAAAGAATATATTTTTACATACTGACATGACGGCATTTGTATATACTGGTGGTTTATATACAGATTAGTTTAGGTAGAATTACAGCTGAAGTTAGGAGTCATTAAAGTGACTCTATAGGCAGCATCTGACAGCCAGATATAAAAATTTATTCAGCTCTCCTGAGTGTCTCATGATTTTTCTTGACCATCACACATGTTGGTCATCATCACGTGGAGGAAGAGTGAAAGAAAGCTGCCAGAAGACAATGTCCATCAATGACTTCAGCTGTGTAACAGGTGCGATTTGTGAATGTGTCTCTAATAAACAAAGAACCCGCTGCCCAGCACAGATCCCAGCACCAGTAACACCAGCTGTGCCAGTCTCTCTGTCCCACTGGCTGCTAACTGGACTTGCTTGCTGTTAAAGCCTGAGCCGTAGCGATAGGAAGGCTGTTTGTCCCCCCCGCTGCAAAGCACCATGGGAGCCTGAAAGGAAGTGGGCCTCCTGTGCAGTCGGTCTGGGCTTGACCCGTCAGTCGGCCTCTCTCCAATGAACAGCAGCGGGTGTTTCTTGTGATCCAGCTCAGTCTTGAAGAGCTCGTACTCCTTATGTGGCAGCTTGATGCCCAGCAGGGTGCACCCATCTGTGGGGGTCAAGTCCTGCTCCACGTTGACCTCCCAGCCTCCGGAGCGACCACACTTTCCAGGCCTTGTCGCATTCAACAGCTTCGCTGTGGGCTCCTCCGCAGCTGTGACTCTCACCTGGGTGACCTTGAAGACGAATTCGGTGGCTCCTGAGACCTTGGCGGAGGGGTTTCCCTGAGCGTAGTGGCCCGAGGCTCTCAGGGTAAAAGTGGGCTGAGAGCAGGCGGGGTCCGAGTAGTGCCGGTAGATGCCCTCCCATGCGTGCTGGTCAGGATCGAAGGTGAAGTCTCGGGTGAGGAAGAGGACGTTGGGACGGGTTTCGCAGCGCTGACTGACCCAGCGGCCGGCCGGAGACAGAGGAGCTGCAGGTCTGCGGGGCAACACCGGGGGGCGCTGCTCTGAGGAGCGGTACACCAGGGCACACACAGGGCAGGGGTGGATGTGATGCTACAAAGAAGAGGGGAGACAGTGTGATTTAAGGCTGTGACTAATGATTATTTTCATCATTAATAAATTTGTCGATTAGTTTTTTTTGAACACTTGCTTTAAGGTGCAGTATGAGATTCTGGAGAAAGATTGTTGTTTGTTGAGTCTCATTCCTAGATTGTCAAATACAAATGTTTTGGGGTGGACCTTTAAAGTGCTCTTGGGCAGCGCACTGAAACTCCAACTGCCTTACTGTTGACCTGCTAATGGTACATTGTTTGTAGTGCCTGTGCCTGACTTTATAATTAACCTCCCACACCTCTCTGATCAACTCTCTCTGGTAAATACAAACACAGTAATGTCTCACCATGGCGTTCTGCAGCGGCTGTTGGTACCCTGTTGGTCTGTTCTGAGTCCTCTGTGCCCAGTCAGTGTGAATGTCCCCTAAGAGCAGCTCCTGGACCTTCCCTCCACGGCTGTGGTGCTGCGTCTCCACCCGCAGAAGTCCTAACTCCAACATGGAGAAGCCCAGTGCTGCCAGACATCCCCTCCCCGCCCGTGTGTTGTACAGCTCATACGGCTTCCCCAGCACCACACGACTCAGGGTCAGAGTCACGCAGGTCTGAGGCAGACTGGAGGCCAGCCTCTGCTTGGCTGCCATGCTGTGGACCACGATGCCCACCTTGCTGAGGTGGTGTTCAGCTTCAGTGCCCCCGCGGGTGATCCAGGAGGCCTGGCGCAGACGAAGCTTCCCCCTGATCATCAGGGAGTAGGCCGGGTCCTCGCAGCTGCTGTCTGAGTAGTAGTGCTGCAGGGCCTGGAAGTGACGGCTGGGGTGGAAGGTGTAAGAACGGGTGAGGAACTCTGGGCCGGGACGGACTTCACACCTGAACACAGAGGAATGAAATGGTCATAATGAGGTAAGATTAGTGATAGAAATCATGACCCAGTTACTCAAGATAATTCACAGACCTTGCTGTGAGCAGTTTCATGTAGGAACTATTTTCTTTCTACTAAACTACACCAACCAACCACACCACTGTGCAGAAGGAAATGTGCATCTACTGCTAGCACCACTGAGCTAGCTAATGTTAAACCTGAATTAACTGATTTCTGGCCAACTTGTTAGCCAACAGTGGCCTATATATGCATTTTTGCTCTGTTTTGGGTCTCCACCACCTCCTGAAGGAAATATATGTCTCTTTAGCTGCTCAGTGTTACCATATGTTCACCGGCTAGTTGCTAACTTTGTCTCTCTGTTGTTTGGTGTTTAACAGGCCATGTACAGTGACTTCAGCTTAAAGTTGTAGGCCAGAAAACTCAGAGCAACAAGCTGAAAAACTCATAGCTCAGGCCTAGTCCATACGAACACATGTATTTTTGAGGTATTAAATTCAATCCAAATCCTGTCCACACACACTGTTTTAAAATAACTTTGTCAAAATGTTATTGCAAAAACACAGTTGATGCACTGTATAGAGTGTGCCAGACCCACAGGAGGTGATATGACCCTTACCCTAAAGCCTTGTTGGCCAATCAGAAGCCACCGACAAAGCTATTACTAGAGGGCTATCTGGAGCTGTCAAATTCTGAAACCTATGTTCCTTAATATAGGGAAAGAAAAACTGTACATGTATGTGTAAACATATAAAAAGTCCCGTTAGCAAGGTTAGAGCCAGAACTATTTTGGCCATGTCTGTCATTGCATTACATGTCGCGTCATTTGTGACAGCGCACACTCTGGCATTACAAGCCAACACTGAAAACTGAGTTTCTGAACATGTTAAAGGATAACTTCGGTATTTTTCAACCTGGGCCCTATTTCCCATGTGTATGTGTGCGTATGATTCATAGGTACAACTCGTTCTAAAATTGCTTCAGTACTGAGGGAGGCGGATGCAGCCAGCAGCCACGAAACGAGCTAAAACAGTAACGGGGGCAAATGCGTCCCGTATAAGTTTGCGCATTAAACATGCTTTTTTTCACCACTGACTTCGGACAATTCGAACATTGTTTATATAACATTGCCTCCACTGTGTCTGTAGCTCTCTCTACTCGTGGGACCTTGAGGAAGAGGTGTTTCGGGATTGGATGTCTTCTCTTCTTCGGCTGGCAGTAGTCATCTTGGGAGAAGTGAGCACTGCAGACCCGATGGTCTGCAAGGCGCAGTGTCTGGACAGGAGTGTTAGCATCCATTTGTAGCACAATTAGCCACAACTTCAGCATCTCACCGTCCGACAAAGGCAGCCTGTGAAAGCTGTACGGGGTGTTACGCGACATCCTGTTCTTGCCATTCGGATAAGCACAAACACGAACCATTGTTTTCAATCGATGCAGTAAAACTCTCAGCTGTACTCCGGGACAACCAGCGCCACTCGGAGCGGCGCTCTGCATGGCTCCTCTGTTTTCTTCCGGCAACAAGCAAAGCTCTCGCAAGATGATGTCACAGCCCAGAGGAAGTGAAGGGTAAGGGAAACGCTTAGTATGCTATCTACAGAGATAACACTGACAATCTGAACCAGTCAGTGGCGAAAAAAAGCATGTTTAATGCGCAAACTTATACAGGACGCAGGACACGTTTCGCGGCTGCCAGCTGCATCCGCCTCCCTCAATACTGAACCAATTTTAGAACGAGTTGTACCTATGAATCATACGCACACATACACATGGGAAATAGAGCCCAGGTTGAAAAATACCGAAGTTATCCTTTAAGCCTGGATGAAGTTTTACAAAAGTGACCAAGAATGCAGTTAACGTGTAGACGAAAATCCAATACGCATAGAGAAAGGTACGTTTTCAAATGTACCCATATGTAAGAGCCACAATGTGTGAATATAAGTTAATTTAAATATCATACAAAATTAATTTCCAGACATTGTATAAAAATTAAATATTGTATAAAAATGTAAAAGGACTAAAATGCATGTATGTTGAATTTTATGGTGAGGCTCCCTTTAATTTTGCACTTAAATCATGTGCAGTTTAGTTGAGCAGAGAGCTGCATTAGGCACTGCAGCACATAGTTTTTCTACCGTGTGACTGAGTGTATTTCAACTTCTCGGTAAACATTTTAAACTGTATTGCATCTCCTGTCATTCATGTCAGACTAAAGTAACTGTGCCTACAGCCCATTAGTAGCTTTGTGTGTGTATGTGTGGACTAGTCTTTAGCTTCATGGAGGTGACTGTGTGGGTTTGTGCATTCTGGGATTTTACCAGGTCTCAAAAACCAAGTCAAGTCCTTATTTCTACGATTCAAGTCTGACTGAAATCCACATCTAAAGTGTACAACTGTGGGGAATGCTTGCTTCAATTCAAATTTGGAAAACAGTGTTTTAATACAGATAAGGATATAACAACGTGATGAGGCTGGATGTATATGTGAAGTGTCTTTTTAAGCTTTCTTGACTTAAATTCTACACATTTCTATATCTCTTGCTTGAGCACTTCATCGCTACAACAACTTAACTCAAAGAAAAATCACCTTGTTGACACCCAGGTGCCATCCAGTCTTGGAGGGATGTCTGCTGTGATTCTCACTCTGTCCTGTGGGTGGCGGTACTGACAGTCCTGCTCCCACTGCAGGCTCTCACTGAGGTTGGAGGAGGAAGTGAAGGAGGCTGTGGGCACCTCCCATAGTTTACTCCCTGATCCAGCCACAAACACAGCTACAGAGGAAGGGAAAGTTAGAGAACAGTGAGTAAATATTATCCCACCAGATAAACACACAGGGTCTTTTACACTCCATTTAGATTTCCAGGCTGATTTTGGGCGGACGCAGGAAATGGGAACACCAGAATGTTTCAACACTGAGATGATAATCGGCCTCCTTCATCAAAATATGAAGGGAACAGATAATAGCCACGAGGGAATATTCACATCTTCTCCCTGTTACATCTAAACACACTTCTGGTTGACTGCAAGCTGTGTCAGGGCTGTAATTTTGGTCAATTTTCCATGTAATGAGCGGTGAGCGGGGTGCTATAGAAACCATACATAGCTGTGAATCAGGACATTGGCCACGGTGTAGACAGTTTTGGCTTGTCACTCCAATCAGCCTGCAGCTGCAACACACAGGCCTTGTTTTGGGGATTTGCTTGGAGGCAGGAGGTGTGTGCGCATGGGTGTATGCTCTTTGTATATGTGCATTTCTATCATCAAGACAAAGCAAACAGTGGGTCTCTGACAGCAGCAGGCCAGCCGAGCCAAACACATCTGTTGATAATATGATTCAAAATATGATGATGAATGTTCTCGCTTGAGTTTTCCCAAACACTGACAGCTAAGTTAATCCAAATGAAAGCATTATTCACTCTATAACATTTATTGATCTGACACGTGCACATCTGCAGTCTGTCTGCCTGTCGTTGGTCATAACTGCACTCTTCGCTTTTGTGTTTGTTGTCGACACGGCAAGGCCGAGCGCTCCGATCTGGTTTCAGTTGAGACAAAGAGGATTTTCTGATTGCACCCTCATGGTTGCAACGTGAGGAAACCCACTGGGGTTTGTCCGTGCAATGTGTGCAGTTTTTGTGAGAGTGTGTTTGTGTGTGAAAATTATGGCTTCAGTTTCATCCTTCCAAAACAAATGTCAAAAAGCGAAGGGGGATGAGTTCTCACAGACGCCTCCATTTCCTGTTTTCTCTTGTCTTGCTTCTCCTCGTCCCCTCAGTTTTATTCCTAATGGTGAATTATTGATTTTACATGTCAGTTTTTGTACGGATTAAAACAACTAAATATAACATGTTAAATAGTGAGCTTTAGATGTACAGTTGGGCTTAATTTGTTACCTCTGAACAAAGCCAGTTTGCTGTTTCCCCCTGCTTCCAATCTTATGCTGATCTAAAGCCTTTTTCACACACACTGTAGCTCCTAGTAAATTACTGGGATGACCTTTCAGGCACCGTAAGTGATTTTCCATCTTGTGCCTTTTCACACATGCCATGGCAATGCTGGAGCAGAAGGGTTAAGGGACAGTCCAGCAGATGGCAGTAATGCTAGAAACGTGTTGCCAGTAAAACCATTGTTTTCCTGTGGTACAGCACACCTGGCGTGCGCTCCTTTCTTGAGCCACACATGACATTTTTCTTATCTTTTTTAGATGTGCATACGGGTTAGAATATTCTCACCTTTTCCTGGTAGCTGTGGTAGGAACAGTGGGACAATGACTTATGCAGACAGAAGGTTGATTTTAGAAGTATTTCGTTACAATGAAGGCCACCCTGTAATTCAAATACTAATTGGTGAATGCATGCCGTTTCTCCGGGTTTTCTCCAGGTACTCCAGCTTCCTCCCACAGTCCAAAGACATGCAGGTTAATTGGTGACTCTAAATTGTCCGTATGTGTGAATGTGAGCATGAATGGTTGTCTGTCTCTATGTGTCAGCCCTGTGATAGTCTGGTGACCTGTCCAGGGTGGACCCTGCCTCTTGCCCAGTGTCGACCCTCAAGAGGATAAGCGGTGATGAAAATGGATGGATGCCGTTTCAAAGCACTGTTGCAGGATTCTTGTACACAAGTTGTATATGCCGGTGTCACAGTGTATCTCAGCTGGTCCTTGTAATCATGTGTAGTTGCCTTTTTTGTGTTTTTATGGTTCATTTCTAATATACAGTACAGGCCAAAAGTTTGGACACACCTTCTCATTCAATGTGTTTTCTTTATTTTCATGACTATTTACATTGTAGATTCTCACTGAAGGCATCAAAACTATGAATGAACACATGTGGAGTTATGTACTTAACAAAAAAAGGTGAAATAACTGAAAACATGTTTTATATTCTAGTTTCTTCAAAATAGCCACCCTTTGCTCTGATTACTGCTTTGCACACTCTTGGCATTCTCTCGATGAGCTTCAAGAGGTAGTCACCTGAAATGGTTTCCACTTCACAGGTGTGCCTTATCAGGGTTAATTAGTGGAATTTCTTGCTTTATCAATGGGGTTGGGACCATCAGTTGTGTTGTGCAGAAGTCAGGTTAATACACAGCCGACAGCCCTATTGGACAACTGTTAAAATTCATATTATGGCAAGAACCAATCAGCTAACTAAAGAAAAACGAGTGGCCATCATTACTTTAAGAAATGAAGGTCAGTCAGTCCGGAAAATTGCAAAAACTTTAAATGTGTCCCCAAGTGGAGTCGCAAAAACCATCAAGCGCTACAACGAAACTGGCACACATGAGGACCGACCCAGGAAAGGAAGACCAAGAGTCACCTCTGCTTCTGAGGATAAGTTCATCCGAGTCACCAGCCTCAGAAATCGCAAGTTAACAGCAGCTCAGATCAGAGACCAGATGAATGCCTCACAGAGTTCTAGCAGCAGACCCATCTCTAGAACAACTGTTAAGAGGAGACTGCGCCAATCAGGCCTTCATGGTCAAATAGCTGCTAGGAAACCACTGCTAAGGAGAGGTAACAAGCAGAAGAGATTTGTTTGGGCCAAGAAACACAAGGAATGGACATTAGACCAGTGGAAATCTGTGCTTTGGTCTGATGAGTCCAAATTTGAGATCTTTGGTTCCAACCGCCGTGTCTTTGTGAGACGCAGAAAAGGTGAACGGATGGATTCCACATGCCTGGTTCCCACTGTGAAGCATGGAGGAGGAGGTGTGATGGTGTGGGGGTGTTTTGCTGGTGACACTGTTGGGGATTTATTCAAAATTGAAGGCACACTGAACCAGCATGGCTACCACAGCATCCTGCAGCGACATGCCATCCCATCCGGTTTGCGTTTAGTTGGACGATCATTTATTTTTCAACAGGACAATGACCCCAAACACACCTCCAGGCTGTGTAAGGGCTATTTGACCAAGAAGGAGAGTGATGGAGTGCTGCGGCAGATGACCTGGCCTCCACAGTCACCGGACCTGAACCCAATCAAGATGGTTTGGGGTGAGCTGGACCGCAGAGTGAAGGCAAAGGGGCCAACAAGTGCTAAACACCTCTGGGAACTCCTTCAAGACTGTTGGAAAACCATTTCAGGTGACTACCTCTTGAAGCTCATCGAGAGAATGCCAAGAGTGTGCAAAGCAGTAATCAGAGCAAAGGGTGGCTATTTTGAAGAAACTAGAATATAAAACATGTTTTCAGTTATTTCACCTTTTTTTGTTAAGTACATAACTCCACATGTGTTCATTCATAGTTTTGATGCCTTCAGTGAGAATCTACAATGTAAATAGTCATGAAAGTAAAGAAAATGCATTGAATGAGAAGGTGTGTCCAAACTTTTGGCCTGTACTGTATATTAACATGCTTTTTGGCTTTTCTTTGTAGTAATCTTATTGTGTGTTTTATATTGCTTGTTTTAGAGTTTTACATTTTTATTCTCTGTATTTTTAGCCTGGTTCCAGACCATAGACCCCGCCCACTCAACTGAGTAGGCTTGCATCTCTGGTCTGGCATACTTCAATGAATTTGCGATTTATCTCGTCCAAACGCTGGACGGACCAATGAACGCCGGGGGTCTAGCGATTAGCCAATCAGCGCCACGCTGATGTCAAGCTGTCCACAGGTGGGTAACTGGTGAGGATAGCAACAATGGCGACCGCTACAGATCCTACAGACCACATTGACGATGCTATCGAGGTATTTCGCCACTACTCGCGTTAATGGAGGACCAAATTAAGGAAGCTGCTAAACTGGATTTAACGGCGATGCAGCTGGGCGTGCACGACGACGGAGACATTTTAAACGGGCAATGCTCGCTTGTTTTCGGCACCCCTGAGGCATGGATACCAATGACGTCACATTCTGGGTGAGTCGTTGATCTCTACTGATTGGTTAGGGAAAAAATCAAATTCCTTCCCCCTTGTAAATCGCCTTCAATGGAAGCCATGTCAGACTGAAGGTTCTGGGAGCTTCAGTCTGACACTCAGGCTACTGTATTTTTGTTCTGTAACTTATGTTGCTGCCTGTCTTGGCCAGGACACTTTTGAACAAAAGATATAAATCTCAAGTGGTTTTTCTGGTTTAATAAAGGTTAAATAAAAAATAATTGAGTACAATGGGGTTTACTATGCCGATAAAAGGGCTAGCTAACTAGTTAGCTGTTGGATTGGGAGAGATCTACAGAAAATGTGAGAGGGAAGGGGGAATTTATACCACATCATGATAGGTTGAGATAGGGTACTATCTTTGAGAGAGAGAGACTACATGTAATCGGGGGCATGAGGGAGATTACAGAGATTAATTTGTGTGCGTTTTTCCAATAATCACGTGATTTCTCAGTCATGTTTTGCCCAACATGATGTGCCAAGGTGTTTTTGCTTCTCAGTGTGACCGGGGCCTTGTGGATACAAATCACCATAGTACCCAACAGAACAAGAAGAAGATAGAGCAAGGCCAAATGTATGTGTACACTCTGGAGGATGTCTCTTATTATTTCAGGAACGTGGTGGGCGAGGAGCTATTTTTGTCTAGTGCTAGTTGACTTGTAATGTATTTGTGTGTTAGATATCAAATCATGTGCAAAAGCACTGACGTAAACTGTAAAGAAATCGCAGATTCCAGTACGTCCTCAGCTGAGTCTTGTGTTTGGTTCAGTTCCTCCACGTTAAAGCATCTTTCGTCAGTCCCCTGCAATGCTACTGCTTTCATTCACAACACAGCCGTACCAGCATTTCACTGAAATATTACTAGGTCTTGAGGTAGGAGATTGGCGGTACAGATTTCCCTGAATAGTGCTCCATGCTCTGATTCACTCTTAACCCCCTGCAGGAAATGTTTCTAAACATTTCAGGGATAGACTGCATGTGTGAAAGGGGCTCAAGATAACCGTCTGCTGAGTGTTTTACATTTAACAGACAAGTGAGACAATATTTCAAGAGTCTCTGCCATAAGAAACTTCTGCTTTAAGTCAGAGTGTCCATCTTACTTTTTCCTCCATTTCCATTTTTTCCTTCTCTGTTATTCCCTCTTGCTCTGCTTCGTCCTCACAGCTCTCGCATTCTTGCTCTCACTTTCTCAGCTTTCCTTTGGGGTCATCTGTGGTCGACAGCTTTATGGGTGTAATCTCACTCCACTTTTTCTCTCCTTTGACTTTAGATGCACTTGGGGAGAACATCACCTGTCGAGCCTCCAGTTGAGCTGGGAGTTAGCTGTCGAGCAACAGATCAGTTTGTTCTCTTACGACTGAGCAGATGGAGCTGAAGGAAAATGGGGACTTTGAATGGAAAGTGTGTGACGTTGGATTTTTATTTTTTTTTTCTGTGAAAGGCTCCCAAGATGGCGGCTGACTGATGTGCATTTATTAACCTTGTTAGTGTCAGAGGGAGGATATTTTTTGTTCCCCTAACTCTTGGAATGCCTCCCATATGCTGACCACAACCACAGACATGTGTGCAGCGCAGTCATTTCCTAGCATCCTTCCACCTGACACATACACACACACGCCCACACACACACAAATGTAGAGTTTGGATAGTTTGAAGTATAAAGTCACCAAACCACAAAACCAGATTTAAACTCAGGGCACATTTCTCCTCCTTCGAGCTGTCTGTCAATTTGCTGATATGATTAATACTTCTCTTTCCTGTCAAAGGCATTGAAACATGTTTGCAATTTTCCCCCATGCGGCGATATGTTTGTTTATGCTCCATGTCACTGCAGCTGGCTAGGGAACCCGGTCAGTCGGACCCAGCTGCGCTCCCACGGGAGAGCTCGGAGCAGAAATGCTAATCAGGATTAATTAATTTCCAACGCTCCTTGCAAGTCATCCAATCGGTCTGTTTTGTGTTATCCACCCTTTGTAGCTGCATGCAACATGTTGCCTAAGTGGTTACTCACACAGTGCAATGAATGGACAGAGGCGAGAGTCGCAGTATGTGATGTGGAGTCATTTTGGGTTGCTATATTTGAGTTTCTGTTTTTGCCAAAGCATTTCTATAGTTTCTTGAGGTCACTTGTCATTCAGCCCCTTTCCCTCTCTTGGATCTTATTCCAGTTGGGCATATGGTTGCATTTACTAAAGGAGTACTCATAAAAGCAGAGCTTAGTAAAACAAAATTGCTCATTGTGGGGTTTTAAGTATTCTTCTACAAAAGAGCCTATTCCGACCACAAGTGAGGCGATGTTGTAATACATATGATAATATCCAACCTCCATCCCAATTTGGAGGAGTTGGGGGACTATTTTAGTTGATTCACTTCCTACATAGGCAGTCAGATATCATTAATTTTACCCCACAATGGTTTCCACTGATTTATTGTTCCGCCTTGGCCCCTAAAATCTCCCCCATGATGCAGTCTGCACCTTCCTGTCACAGTGTGATGCTCGGTGCATCTTTCAGAAACAGACTTTATGTATTTACCCATAAAACTCACTGGAAGATGGATTTAACGCTGTGAACAGTTACATTTATGGGTCATGTTGGCAGTTTATTAGGTACACCCAAGCAGCAAACTCTAGGACTGAAAAATGAAGCCCATGTGGAAGTGCTAAAAACTGCAGTTTCTCTGATGGCCACTTGAGGCTGACTCAAAAAGTGAGTCATACTCCATAGACCCTCATGATAAAATGAACATTATATTAAGGCTATAAATTACACATATTTAAGGGCATGGCTGATTAAGTGACAGGCTGTCTGGGAAGCGTCACCACAGTCGATGAGTCAGATCAACCCCTCACTCCTCCACAGCTCCACAGTCTCAAACAAATATGGTCACTTCTGACTCCAAAAACCAAAGATGGCAACAGCTGAAATGCCAAACTTGAGGCTCCACAAACCAATAGGTGACATCACGGTGGCTACGTCCACTTCTTTAATACAGTCAGATTTATACTTGTACATCAGCTCTATGCAGAGTCTACGCCATAGCCTATGCAGGTGGCCTATACCGAGCATTTATACTTGTGCGGTGGTGCGTTTGCTGCAGTTACAGCTACAAAACACTAGTCGGCGGTGGGGTTTCTATGAAGTGCTGTAAATTTTAGTTGATTCCAAACACACCAAAAACACACATTAAACCTGGCTCAATAGCGACAATTTCAAACATAAGTAGCCTATTCAAATCTGCTTCACTCTAACTCGCAACATTCACAGACAAAGCATTTGTCTTTTGCTGGACACATTTTCCCCACAAATACAACATGCTAACTTTATTAGCACAAACCTATGGCATTTTACCCCGTATAGATTAGGCTAATGGCTAGCGGACTTCTCTCTACTCATATGAAGCCAGGGACAACAGCAACATTTAAAAAAGGTTACGCTACAAAATTCGGTTCACAGACAAAGCAGTTGTCTCGTACTAAACACATTTTCCCCACAAATATGCTATAACATGCTAACATTATTAGCACAAGACTATAGCATTTTACACTATATAATGGAGATTTCCTCTGCACATATGAAGCCAAGATAAATCTCACACAAGACTTAAAATGCTTTTTAGTGGAGGCTTTATTGTCTTTACAATTTATTGTTTCTTGTCTGTGAAATTAAAGTAAATAAAAGCTTTGTTTCCACTGAGGGAAATGGTTTCAGCTCACAAAAATAGACAGGAGGTCTGCGTCACCACAACATTTAGTTAAATTTCTGGGATGGTGCACGTCAGGCTACTGCTCTACGTCAAGACAGAGCCTACACTGTAGGTATGTCGTCGATTTGATGCAGAAGCATAAATCCCTCTTAATACGACAATCCTACAATACTACAGGCAACTCAGTGTACATATGTAGAATTGAGGTTCACCTGGAATAAATGAAACAAAGTGCTGTTTATTATAAAATGTCTGTGTCAGATATAAAAGCTAATTACGCAACACACAGTAATCCAACTAATCAGGGACATCTGTGAGGTATTTGTTAAAACTGACAGCAGCTATGGGCTTCATACGGCCTCAAAACTGAGAAATAACACAGACGAGAATTGATGAAGTGCAACGGCAAACATTTACTCCAATTAACTTCACTGAGGTTTTTTACTTTAAAGTGCAGTCTGCGATTCTAATCAAATACACTTTTTGTCAGATTCAGCAAATATCTCTTCACAGACTGCTGACTGTCTGTTGTTGTGGGCACACACATTCTGGCTCTGTAAATAAGAACAACAACAAAACAACAACAGCGACTCCCTGTCCTCCACATCCTTGCCCACACCGAACGGAGGCAAACCACGATAGTGATGAAATGTAAATAACAGCGGAAGTATTACCAGAGCTTCTGAAGGGGCACTGATGAGAGGGGCATATTTCTTTGGGTGTTGACTTGGAATAGTGTCAGTCTTTCTCCAGAATTGCTGACTCCACCTTTAAGTCACACCATGTCACAAATCTTCATGACTTAATAGTTCACTGAAGCCTCACAGCCAGTAAATAACACAGGCTCTTCCCACATTAAAGGATGTGTTTATATTTTTTCAAGTCCGTTTAAAACACCGTCAGGTGCCCAAACGGACATGGAAGCAGCTTTTGCTTGTTGTAGTCATTCCTCCTGTATAATACAGAAGTCTAATCACATCAAATGGGTATCTTCACATTTTGAGGTCTTTTTGGTTTAAAATTCCTTCTTTGCGTTACTCTCCATTCACCGCAGCTCGACAGAGAAACACTGTCCAGGAAACACAACGAGGAAACTTTGTACTGAAAACACTTCAGGAGACACCCTTGATTTGAAGCCTCATTTAAGGTACATTTTTGCACAGAATGAGGACTATGAATTTTGTCCCCTTACACTTTCATTTGGAGCTCATCAGGACAACCCGGTCTCACTCCATAGTCGTCGAAATCCAGCACTTGGGCAATGACTTGCTGTGTCAGACACTGACGAGAACAGCCATCCTTAAACGTTGGCATGACGGCGGTGTCAGAGGAAAACACGGCAGGACAAGAATGAAAGTTAAGGCGGCAAAAGTCCAAGTAGGGTGGATGGGTCTGAAAAACACAGACTTTCACCCGGGAGAGCAATGTTCTCATCCCGTAAGATTATATATCCAAACTCTGTTATTTTTTTCCTAAACCCAACCACGTGCGCTCGTCGGTGGAGGAAGAAAACGTAAATTCCCGTGCGTTTATTTTTAAGGAGACTGTATGTAACAGGCAGAACTTGACACGGTGTCCCAGAACGCCAACAACCAACGCAACCCAGGATACCTTTCACATCGTATCTGGACGAGGAAGGTCCATGACCAAAGTCGATATGTGACGAGGTCAAAGAGAGAATGTGTTGATCAGGAAGGGATCTTTTAATGGTCAGAATTAAGACAAGCAAAGGTCTGAATTCACTGTGCACATGAGCACCTGACATGAACCTATCCTGTAATGATAATGAGACAGCAAACATTTTACTTATTTTTAGTGTTAGGACTATGAATATATTGATTGACAGCAAGATAGCCCAGTCAGTGTCAGTGCAAGTCTTATTTAATGTATGCAGGAAGCTGTGGCTCTGCTGTGGCTGAAAGGGTTAAAGACACTTATTCTCTCTGTCTTCCTGCCGTGCTGCAGTAAATCTGATGTCATTGTCCAGAGCAGCCGAACAGCACGCTACAGATCTGTAATTACAGACAGACAGAGACAACACTCATCCCCCATTTGTCCTCAGGCAGTATTGCAACACTCCCACAAGGGGTCAGCGCAGCAGCCTGTGACCTGTGTGTGGTCTGGACGGTCAGTCTGTCATCAACGCCAACACTGCCGCCGCCACCGGCCCTCGTTTAGCCGACTGATGAGCAGCCAAAGTAATCTACCTGTCTTTGAGCTCCCATATTCATCAGCACACACTCACATGCACACGTACACGTTCACAAAAACACACTGCACACATTGATTTACAGTACACTGCAGAAGGGATACCATTTATAAAGGACCTCCGGGCTGCACTCTGTTTGTTTGTTTGCATTTTTGATTAGGGTTTGGCAGCCCCCTCGCTCTCCTCTCTCATGTCTCATCTGCAGCGCCAAAGTCAAAATACAGTTTTATGTACTTCTTTATTTGGAGCTATCCTGGAAAAACAAGAACCAGATCCAGCCACTTTTGATTCAGGGCTTGCAGCGGGAATCAAGAGCTTGACGTTTCAGTCGACCCTGCGCCTCGTTCATTAGAGAGAGACGCCTTTGTCTGCTTCATAGCTGCTTCTATTGAGGCTTTGAAGGGAGAATCATTAAACCTGCCAAAGTGGAGGCAGTGAAGGTTAAAGAAAAAAAAAAAAAAAAGCAGCAGTGATGGTGCACTGAAGTGATGGCAAGGCAGCACCAACTTCTCCATGTTCCAGTATTTTAACTGCTTCCTCATGTGTTTCCTACTTTATTTTACAACATCCTCACCCTATTTCTTGCAGTGTGGTTACCCCCAGTGTCTCGTAAAGCTGCTTTCTCATCTCTCTTTGCCTCAGTGCCGCAGCACAAAACCCTCCAAACTGTCCCTGAAGTGCCTGCTGCCCTCCTGGCCCACCTCCCCCTCCACTGATTACTGCTCCCCTCCCCTGATGAAAAAGCCATGATGTTTACGGCTCATTTCTCCTGGATGGATTTCAGATTCCTCCTGTCTTCCTTTTTTCCCCGTCTTTGTTTCATTTTTTTCCTCTCTGTGTGTGTCTGTCAGTGGTTGATGAGGTGAATGAAGCTGGTCAGGAGGATGAGGGGTTGGAGTAGGGTGGAGTGAGGCTACTTCATGAGCAGGGATGACAAGATTAGTGAGGTGCTTTCTCTGTGAGTGTGATGCTGCAGTAGCGCCGAGATTCTGCTCATTCCACATGTTTAGGTGACTGTTGCACATTCCTAACAGTTCACAGCTGCTTTTTCAGTCACTGAGCTGTCCTCCAGATCTTGGATAGGTGTTAGACAGGGATTTCCAGCGTTATTTGGCTTGTGAGAGCGTACGAAACACTGTCTACTTGCAGCTCCTCGACACAAATTGCTTATGTTGCTGCATTTGTTTTAACCCGGACAGAGTTTGGTGCAAAGGGGCTTTTTAGGTTATTTGTCACTCTTGTGATCGTGGAGCAACTCAGGAGTAGCTCTATTGTTCTTCATAGTAAACACCTATCAGGACTCATTAAAAAAATAATTATCTAAGTAACCAGCTCCGTCACAGTTGCCTTTAAACAACTCCAAAGCCTCCACACGTCACATATTCTTTATTTAAAACACGTAGATGTAGAAAACAACACACTGTGGTTTAACAAGCAGCTAGTCTTCTGTTTTACTGACCACCAACAGCTCACATTGGAATGAATGGATTTGGTGAGCTTGCGGTTGCAACATGGGAAGCAATGTGCAAGTGATAAAGTTGTGAGAACACTGCTGCAACAAATGGTGTCTAGATGCCAACGAGGCTAACGGCTTAGCAAGCTAGGAAAGGGGTAGTGCAGAAAATGCAAAGACATAATGACAGAGGGAAAACGTGCCCATTGGGAACATCATTTTCATAACATTTCCCTCATACGTATTCTCAAATTATGATGAAAAACTCTGTACGACTAAAACTACAACATATTAACTCGCCATCTATTGCAAAATGACCTTAGAGGCCTCATGAACGTGGTAAACGCACCCCATTTGAAGGCAGCATCAGCCCCAGTGATCAAACCCTTTCAACAGTCCAGGAGAAGTTCTCTCCTCAGCTACAGCCAAATGTAGTCAAAGTTGTTGATGCCCACCTGGCAGCTAAGAATACACAACGTCTAAATAGTAAGTCAAAAGACGACTTTTGACTTACTGTGTGGTTTTCACCCCTTTTGATGGAAGCTAATGCCCCCCCTGCCCCTGCACTGAGCTGTCAGCAAACTGTTTGTAAAGAGCCCTCTCCACTGTGTGATTTCTGGCTGTCTGAGATGAAAGTTGACATACGAGAGACAAACCTGGTTGTCAGTCTAAAACGTTGGTCCTAGATCAAGATGTGAGACACGTCAACTGGCAACTTTGGTGAGCAAAGACAGCCTGCATCAAAAATTTAGCACTAAAGTCTCACAGTGTGACAGCTGCCTCGGCCCACAAATCAACCGATCGGAGTATGACATGAAATGATGCAGAATGCACCAGTAAAACTTCACTTTTTAAATTAGATTTAGGAAATAAAAACACCCACACCTACACACCCAAACCAAAACAATGGAGGCAAAACATAAAGAAAACCAAGTTGTTGGGTCTCTAGTAAAGCAAGTCCCCAGGAACAGCACTGCACTTTGAAGCCAATTTTATATAGTGGCCGAAGTGGAATTACAACTTCCCTGCCCGTCATGTGATGCCATCAGCATCGACTTCTTTCCACTGACTTACATCGTGAAAGAGACGTCTGTAAATCAGCGGATAATATTTTTAAGGGGAAAATTAACCTTCCACAATACACGTTTAAAAAAGTTGTGAAAGTTGTCAAATTTACTACTTGCCAGATCCAGAGTAATTCTCCTACTGTCAGTCATGGGAGTGAGTCAGACACCGAGCAGTTGGGAGGCAGGTTAAATGATAGTGCGCTTGATCTATGGGCCGATGGATGCAGAAGATCCAGGTCATTTTACACCCGGAAACTTTTTTGGCTTCATGCGTCACTGAACAACTTTCATCGGAATGGCTGTGGCCCCACCTCCAATACTGTGCTCAGTTCTCTTTATACATCCATGTAGTAAAAAGGGAAACCTGCATTTTTGCATTTGATTATTTGATGACGTGCCTCTGCTGTGTGACAGTAAACTTACACAGTTGTTGTCTAAAGACGCCTCAAGACAGCAAATGTTGATGTCAAAGTATTGGAGTGTAACTAGGATTTGTAACTGTAATGTAATTATCGAGTTTAAAATCCCTTACACTACTCGTTGCTAAACAGAAGTAATCTCACTCCCAAGTGATGTGTTATGGCCCTGTCAGGGACAGAAGAAGGCAAACAGAAACCAGTCCTGCAGAACCCTGTTTCTGTCTCTCTCCCTTTCCTCCTTGCTTGTCGCCAAAGTCAAGCGAAGGTCAGGTTGATTTAGAGTTTTTTCAAAGAACATGAGGTCTGTTGTTGTGTTATTCTAACCCTGAACCCGCCTTCCTTTTTGGGGGGCTTTAACCCCACCATCTCATAGCGGTCTCCCGGACCAGGAGTCCCCCTCTGTCCCCGGGGCAGCGCATGGACGACCGCTGTTGTCTTTTCATCACAGTGTAAGCTGGTTAATCCAGCGGCCTCGTTTATTTAGAGAAGGGATCTACGGGGGTTTGCCCAGTGAACGCTGCTGCCAGTTCCACTGTGGTTAGTGAACTCTGGCTCCTGTTCACAAAGCAACAAAACACACATCGTCCTGCTGCATTCACACCCTCACCATGAGTGAAACAGCTGCCACAACGAGCCAAAAAAAATTCCACCTACTCCACCATTTTCTCAGCTTTATATGTGAACCATTGCTTTTTGTGCTGTGAGAGAGCAGAGAGACAGCACCTGATAGTTTGGTGCCTCTTCTTGGTGGACGGCCGAGGCAGATGAGATGGAGATAGCAGACAAGAGAAGTTGATGGTCCATTGATGTCTTCGAGCTGAGATTACATCAGTTTCACCTTAGTCCAAAAGTTTAGTTTGAAGACGTTTCGGGCGATCCAGTCAGTGGCTGTTTCACAAACTTGGAGAGTTTTAAGTCGAACTGTTGCAGGCCGAAACATGAACACTGCATACATGGTTTAATTCATATTAATATGATATAGAGCTTTTTTTCCTGTATGGTAAAATGAAGCAGCAATAGGGTGGGATCACAACACGTTCCCATCCAGTCCGCTTCAGCTCACTGTCCCACAACAGGAAATTCTTTTGTCCAAGAATCCACCAGACCTCATCCAAATATTCACTGTGGTCTCTTCTATGTGGCCACTTTTATCTTTCTCAAAAACATTGTCAAGTGAGGCAGAACCCAGAGAACGAGAGTGTTTGTAGCTTTAGAATTAAAAGTTTGGGTTCGAAAGGCATGAATGGATTATGAGACGACGGGCCCCTGGGCACAGATATGCAAAGGACCCAACCACCTTTCATACATAGGAGCAAGACACACACACTGTGGTAGTTTTACATGTCTTTGTGGTGATTTTATGTCTTTTGTAGTTGTGTTTCTCATTGTTGTTCTTGTTTGGGTCTCTTTTGGGTAATTTTTGGTCATTTTTCTGTCACTTTGTAGTTGTTTTGTGTCTCTTGAAGGTAATTTTATGTCTTTTTTAGTTGTTTTTCTTCTGGTTGTTGTTTGTTTGGGTCTCTTTTGGTAATTTTGTGTAATTTTTGGTCATTTTTCTGTCACTTTGTAGTCGTTTTTCTGTCTCCTTAAGGTCTTTTTATGTCTTTTTTAGTTGTTTTTCTTGTCGTTGTTGTTGTTTTGGTCTGTTTCAGGTAATTAAAGGGTAAATTTTCTGTTGCTTTGTAGTCATTTTGTGTCTCTTTAAGGTCATTTTACATCTTTTATTAATCATTTTTCTTCTCGTTGGTGTTGTTTGGGTCTCTTTTTCTGCTTAATTTTTTGTAAGTTTTGGTCATTTTTCTGTTGCTTTGTAGTCGTTTTGTGTCTCTTGAAGGTAATTTTATGTCTTTTTTAATTGTTTTTCTTCTCATTATTGTGGTTTGGGTCTCTTTCAGGGAATCTCGTGTATTTTTTGGTTATTTTTCTGTCACTTTGCAGTCGTTTTGTGTTTTCTTGTGGTTGTTTTTTTTGTCTCTTTATGGTTGTTTTGCCAGTGTTTGTACTTATTTTGTGTCGTTTCACAGATCATTTGCATCTCTTTGTGGTCTTTTTATCTCATTGTGGTCATATTTAGTCTCCTTCTGGTTGGTACTTGTTCATTTGAGTGACATTTTGCCAGTAAAGACCAAGGGGCCTTTGACACTTTGGGCCCCTGGACCCATTAGGCCTGTTTAATAATCCATTCATGTTCAAAGGATGCCCAGTAAATCACAAGCAAACAGTTAGTATGAAGCACACTGACTCAGGAAGCTTTCCCCGCACAGAAATGTCGTTACACCTGTCATAATTCATCTGAATTTAAGTTTTATGGTGCAAACAGTTTTGCTTTGGTGTCGGTTTTGGCTCTTTGAATTAATCCCTGATCAGTTCTCTGCTGAGGAGCTGCTGAGCTCCCTCTGACATCTGTTTAGGGCCAGCGGCTCAACCTCGCCTGTCTCCTCTACTCGACTTGAGCGGTGAAAAAGAAAACAATCCACAGATACCAGTCTACCAGTCTACCACTGAAGCAGCTAGGGATGAATGGAGAGAGGGGAGGGGAGGAGTGGGGGAGTTGCTGGGTGATGACTAACTGGGCAGATGCCTCCTCCTGTCCGTCTCCCGCTGCTCATCACCCTAACCAGCCCTGATGGCCAAAACGCAGAGCTTCCGCGAACGAGGCTGCGGCGGCTGGACAATCAGCTCTGCACAGCAGCCTGAGGTGAAGTCAGTAATGGCTGTCTCCTGTTATTCTAACCATTAACATAATGGCAACATTAGTTCCAGGGCCACGCTTCTCTGCTCCGAGGGAACCATTGTTTAAAGGCACCAGCCACAGCTCTCTTTTAGAGGCTCCTCCGCTCACCACAGATCTGCTTTGAAGACACACAGAGGAGGAGCGGGGGAACACAGACCGGCTATTCATAAGTCTAACATCACCATAGGTCGTGTTTTTATTTTTCAAAGTGCTGATCCACATGTTGAACTCTGCAAATCATTTCAATTGTGACAAATTGCGTAATTACTTCCTTGTAATTATGAGTTTGTCTGTTATAATCTCTTCTGTTTTTGTGTCTGTATGCTGCCATGTGTTCTTTAAGCTAAATCCGCAAGTGTTCAGCTGATTTCTCACATGAGAGAGCGTTTATCTCTTTTTTTTCATACTGGAAAAGCTTTGGATTACAGGCGGAAATCTGCTGCGATCTTTTAAGATCAGATTCTAAATGCAAGATTTACAAGTCAGTCCCGTACTTAGGAATACAATTTTTTTAGGATTCATAGACCGTGTGATTTTCTAACACCAGCATCAGTTTGAGCTTTACCAAACTAAACTAAAATACTTATCTTAATTTTTTTTAATCAAAACCAGGCTAAAATATATTAGGCTTTGTATAAATTTAATCAGGTGAAATCTGCACAAATTTAGAGAACAGAAATCTGTGCATTTATTTAAGAAAAACTGGACGACTTTTTAAAAAAACACACTCTGTCATCTTGCAGACAGCGGTTGAACTCACCTTGCCACAGCCACAGCAGCCAGACTCCCCTCAACAGGTGACTGAAACGTCCGCTTGACATGTTTCCTGCTTCCGCACACTTCATTCACACACTCCTCAGCTCAGAAAACAAACTTTGATCCTCGGGAAATGTCTCCTGTCAACAAGAGACGATCATGTAGGATATCACCATGACACGAGCACATGTATGAAGAGTCCAGTAATCCCCCAGATGAAATTCTGGTCTCCTGTTCAGTCAGCAGGGAGTTTCTTCTTCTTTTTGTTCTTCTACCTCCACTTCTTGGCTTCCATGGTCTGATAAGAAAGTCCTCAGTTGGAACCACACGCTTCATGCAACTCCTGCACACTGCTGCTGCCCTTAAGTGGGGAGAGAGGGAGAGAAAAATGCTCTCTCTTTCTCTGTGTCTCTTTCTGTCTCTCCACCCCCCGCTCTCTCTCAATCACACACCGTTGCCTCACTACTGTGCAGCTCTGTGGATCTGTTCCACTCCATGCATGTGCAGCAGACTGTGTGTGTGTGTGCATGTGAGCAGGAGTATTTTGTGTGTGTGCTCTCCCGTCTGGCTCTTATAGTTTTGAGCTGAGAGGAGGGAGTGAGAGAGGGAGAGATGGAGGGAGGGCAGAGATAGAAAACGTTTCTGTGTGTGTGTGTGTGTGTGTGTGTGTGTGTGTGTGTGGAGGAGGGGGTTTGAGCTTCAAACTTCCTAAAGCGAAGGCTCCGGGGAGCTTTTAGAGCAAGGTGCAAAAGGGCAGCGGTGAATAGGAGTTAACACTGCAATGCTACACCACATCTGATGCAACACCCAAATTACATCAACCCAAAATATAACAACATGTTTTCTCACTTACCGCAGCTCTGCTGGTGTCGAGCCATGCAGATAGTTTTGTGTTGGTTTGGCGATAATCATCTCTGAAATTCTTGCCTGCACACAAATAGGATGGAGGTGGAAAGAATTTAGTTTGTTGTGTTTACAGCATTTAAAAAACCTGTATATACAAACAATGTTGAGCAGCAAGTGTTACTGAGTAATGTGCTATGTAGTGTAAGTGATTAGAATTTGATATTCAGTGATTACGTTGCAGTTACTAATCGCAGTAGCACGTGTGTTTTCAGTAATTTAAAAGTCAGCTTGTCACTGTTTCTCTGTGTTTAGTGGAGAAACTGGTCCTGGGTATGTTAGTTTGGAGGATTTTGGAGAGTTCGTTTGTGTAACTCACCGGATGTAGACTGTGGCTACAAATCTGCCACTGGCCGGCTACTTGGGCTGGCATTAACCCCACTTCTGCTATCTGCATGTTACCATTTTTTAACTCCCTTTTCCTGCAGAAAAATAATAAGAACAACCTTTGAGCTAACAACCTACACGCTGAAAATGGAACGTTTGATGAAAATTTGAATCTTGCAATAAGGCCTGCCTGCTTTGTTCTTTTGAATTGTTGTATCTGAAACCAGTGAAACAACTTGTGAACACACCACAGAAAAGACTGCCTAATGGTGATCCATTTTCTGACACGATCAGTCGGGCTCGATTTGCCACATCTTTAAACTCCGGCAGAAGCCAGTGACATTAACTCGATGCTTGATCTGTTCCACTTCACAAGAGCTACTGTGATATCTTCGTAATAATGTTCTGCTTGAGTCACATACAGCAAATTGTCTGGGGTTTTAACGTGCCCCTTGAGCTCCTCCAGAGCTAGTACAGTTAGTTACGTATAGTCAGGCTTTACCTCTGGGGCACCGATTATCAAATTATGTTTGTCTTTTTATCATTAAAAGTTGAGTCACACACAACATACATCTTTTTTATTTTTCTGTGGTGTGTTCTTTTGCAGAAAATTAGCCTTTCTAATGACAATGCTCACCTCCCCACGTGCATGTCTTCCATCCCGACACTGTTCTGCAAGAGCACCGTCATTGAATGCTGAGCACTGCAGGTGCACGCAGTTGCTCCGCAGTCGCTGTGTGCCTATCATAGTTCTGCGTCCTGTTGGTCTATGTCGCTATGCAATTCCCCGCCAAAGCACTTGGGGTGCGGTGTTCTTTTATATACCTACGTAGACTCTGTGATGTCTATTGTCGTTGCTCGTTCATTGTTTGTTTATCTTCCGGCTTTGCTCTAGTCACAGTGAAGATGGCAACCAAGAGAGAAAGACTGTTGCTGGAGTTCGAAATGCTCTTATTACAAAAGTTACGACGACGAAGAGAGAGGCGACTGTGCCGATGGTCTGTACGCCCGTTGAATGGCTCGAGGCGGTGTTGTGGTACTGCAGCAGGAAGTGAAACCTTCCGAAATGCTGGAAATGATGTAGTTTGAAGGACCAATCTTAGCTCTTGGGGTTTGCGTTGGGTCTGCGTTGCCTCGACGTGTGGTTACAATTTTTTGGAGATGCACGTCGCGTCTCTGCGTCGGTCGCAGAGGGAAGCAATGCCTCTGCAAAGCCCTCTGCGTTGTAGGTGCGCAGAAGCATAAACCTTGCTTCAGGAGTTAACTTCTACAAGAAGAGGGGAAATGTGCTTTATATGGTTTACATTACTTAACTATCTGGCTTGCTAATTTTGTCCACTGGTAATCCTACAGTCAGGAGTCACCTGGATTTGGACAGTGAGAAGCTTTTCTTGTTCATCATAATGTCTTCATTTCTTTAATGGTACGTCAAGTGTTAAAGGCACATTTCACTGTGGGCAAAAGTAATGTCATGAGTAATGTAACAGCGTTTGCTGATTGAGTTATTAGTTGAGTAATTAAGAAATACGCTACCTTTTCTACATCTTTTCCCCTTTAAATACGGTCCACCTCCTCACGGAAGCTTTATTTGATGTTTGCATAATAAGCAGAATATTCAAAACCCAAGACACTCAGTCACATGGAAATATTTTATATGTCTTGTGCATCAATTTATAGACATTTCTCTGAACTTCAGCCTACAGTACCAAGATGTATTTGCTCTTTGGACACTTTCCCCTCTGAAATGTAAAAATAAGGTTCTGTTGGTTTGAACAATGTTTGGTTGCACAGCATGAGTTTGTCATAAGATTGAATGAGCAAAGGAAAAAAAGTCAACATCGACATGTCTAAATGTTCCAGTTCCTCTGGATAACTCACAGACGTTTCTGTGGACAGTTTTCATTGGAACTTAGCTCTACCAAAGAAAAAGTCCCAATGAAAACTGTTGACAGTGAGGTCTGTGGTTTATTGAAGGTAATGAGAAAACTGTTTCTGGGAAAAGATGCCGCTGTTGATTTTTTAAATGTCATTTTTTAATGCGGCAAGAACCACAAATGAAATTCCATTCACCTCCTTTTTATTGGGGTGGAGGCAGAAATCTTAAAGATGGATATCTCAAAACCTTAATGTAAAAATATCCACATGGTTAGATACCAGCAGAGGTGAATGCTATAGTATATTTTTTGAGTGAACTGACCCTTTAAAGTGAGAAAACTTCAGAAGCAAGAAATATCTGAACTCATACCTGCAGCAGCTGTACACACACGGTTTGCACAAACCCATATCACACCCCATTAGAAAGGCTCATGCACACACAAACGCTCCAGTCACACTGATTCATAGGCTCTGCGTACACATGTGGTCTGACGGAGCTGTTGACACTGTTGACCGCTGCAGAGGTAAAGACGGATTTCAAAGTGCCTGCCAAGCGAGAGTTGGCAGCACATCTACGAGGGGTGGGCTGACCGGAGCCCTGGCACACAGTCAGGGGTGCGTGCACTCCCGACATGATTACACACATGCAGCCAACGGCCAATGCAATTGGGCTGAGTAATTTTACCACTGGTGCTGTGTTTTATATGGCAGATTTGTAATGCATCATCTTGCTTATATTAACGTTTCTTTGCCAGTTGTCAGCTGGCCTAAATCTGTTCTTCCTGAGCTGTACGTTCAAAGTTTCTCACAGCCTTAATGCCACGTCCTCAAGGTCATGGAACTCCACATAGGTGGCTATTAAATGATGATGATTCGGTTTAATTTTATTTTACAGTGTGGGTCTTATTTTTGTAGTTTTTGCAGTCATTCCTATCTGTAATACGAACATTACACTCCGCAAGTTAATTGCTGAGATCTGCAACATCTCCAAAAGAAGTCTGACACGTCAAGAAACATGAGCAGTCAGACAAAATAACACCCACATTACAGCCAAACTTATCTGGAAGAAATAATGAAGGCAAACTTATTACCAAAACAGTTTACACACCGACCTATCTGCTTAAACTTCAGCATAACTACATACTCGTAGCTGTAAACACAGAGTTTTCATGTGCAGTGAGGAATTTTAATGGACATTTTGGAGGCACTCATCTTCAGTTTTACCGCCAAAGAAAGTATTTACCAATGTGGGTGCTTTAAGGACGGGCCAAGGGTGCTGCAAAATTTGTTCATTTCCATTTTTTATTGTGGCTTTTTAATAATGTTTCACCGCATGATACAACCACGTCTCCCACAAGCTGTGTTTATACAAACTTGTTTCCCCAGTTATGTTGTGGTAAGAAAAGTTACTGCTTCCTATATTGAGTTTATTGGCAATGTCAGTCCAAGTGAGAGAAGCACTACATTTTTGTACCTCACAGAAATTAAAAGGTAGAGGTGGATGGTTGGTGGCCTGGGAACTGGACAAATCTGCGAGCTCATGTTTTATTTGCTCTGGCAGATGCATCTGGTCCCAGACAGATTTTGATCCGACCTGGTCCGCGATGGGCTGATCACAACCGTTTATCCAATATGGGGCGTGTTTCGGACAATGGTTGACTACTTTGTGCTTACCGCAAAATACATGATGATGTCATTTTGGTTTGTGGAGCCAACCAAAATGGCTGCAGCTGATGTGGAAATTCCTGTTAAGGTATTTTTTTCAAACACTGATGGCAAAAGCGTCAAAGCTCACTACCAGACAAACTGATGCACCACTGTCAATCACTGCTCATCTCTGCATGCTGTGGTCTGTTAACATTTGTAGCTCAGCGCTTCGTCACACAGTGCTCTGATTGGTTGTTTGCAGTGGCGTGCACAGATTTTTTGAAGGGCAGGGGCGAAAAGAAAAAAAGAGCACTTTAGAGCGTATTTTGGCTCCCAGGAGGGCACTTTAGCGAGCGTTTTTCAACAACTGGGCCACGAGGGGGGGCAACCGCACACCACTGGTTGTTTGTCTATCCAGTTGCATCCAGAGGCATTTGGATCTAAAGTTGTTAAAGTCACTTGGAAATTGAAAATGAATTGACAGGTTGCAGACTAACTCCCATTTGTGATTTGGTTGGTGTTCAAGGTGCCGGACTTTGATATCAGTCTCATCCTGAGTCCCAAATGTAGTTTGGTTTCAGGAAAGATCTCAGGAAAGGTTTTGATTAAGTGTTGATACAGTAAACATGTCATGTCTTCTGCTTTATGTCACCTCAGGGCTTTTCTGTGTAACAATCTTTATCTGCATAACCATAAACAAGTTTAATAAGGATTTTGTAGGAAAGCAAGAAGATGTTCTCAGAGAACCTCTTACAACTTGTCAGTTCAAATTGTAAGAAGTATACCCATGAAAAGGGATGCACCAGAATTCATATATAACCCACGTAACCATGAGCCAGTAGTTTGTGTATAACCCACATGATTAGGAAGGCTGTGATCACATCACCAATGTGCTGACAGGAGTAAAGAAGGAAGTAGTATAAATAGCAAAAGCCTGCGTAAGGAGGAAGTTTGGGGTGGTAGATTGGTCAAACAAACACATGCCTTTCCCCCAGGACTAGGAGACCGGTGATTAGGACAGTGCGAAACCAAGTGAACTTTGAGTCATTTCAAGGTACGTCATCACCATGTTTTTTTTCCTAAACCTAAAAAAAGAGGCTTCACTTGCCTAAACCAAACCTACATAACTTTAAGTTAAGTGTGTAAAGTTATTCGTGGTATGCTAATTTGTTTGACGATATAAGAACTGCTGTATGAGAAAACATACACTAAAAGATACACTAAAAATGTTTTCTTAACATACTGATATAAAACCTAACCTGAGTGGTGTGATGTTTCCTTTAAAACACCAATTTTCAACTGGTCCACCCACGGGGTCCAGATTCTCCTTAGTCATTAGTCCAAGGTCCACACAGTTTAATATATTCAGTGTCATACTTGCGTCTGGCCATGTCACTGGGCTAGTTTGCTGTCTCTGTCATATAGCTGTCCATTAGCCACTCACTCGACAGCAGGGAACGGCACTTCAACGTAAAAGCTGTGTGTCAGAAATTCACTGTACTTAAAAATAACGTGTGTTTTTTACAAACTTGACACCTTTGCGAAACACTTGCGGTCCGTTCAGAATGGACTTGGGACCCACTTTTGGACTGGGACCCACCAGTTGGGAACCACTGCTTTAAAATGTATCTGCTAGTGTAAATGATCATCTTAGGAGACATGCATAAAAACAATATTCACTTGTGTTAGTTACATTTTTATGCTTCTAAAAAGAAATTAGCAATATATTTTGAAATCACCATATCAGAAAACCATATTGAATCTGCAGTAGTGATGTAGCAAACAGGACATAACATATACTGTCAGAGTAAGTGATAGAAAGATTTGATGGGTAAATGTATTATGCAAACAGATTATCTGAACCACTTGTTGAGATAATCTGGTTAAACTTGTTGTCTGATAGTTTGTCTTTTGTTCCATCAGTCTACAAAAGTTGTTTGAAGCTGAAAATAAGAAACGACAGCACTTCTGTCTTTGGTGTCTCTTTCTCTGGACGGTCCAATCCCCACCGCCAGTCGTCACAGCTATTATTTCGGGAGCGCCTAATCTGATTGTTGATCAGCGCCTCTGGCTAAGTGCTAACTTGCTGTGACAGACCCCACAGAGAGCGAGGAGGAGGGAGGACAGATGCCGCTGATCTCTGATCCCAGATCTGACAGCTGGCTCCCTCAGGAGGACACTGCCTGGGGTGTCAGTGGCTTTGATCCACTCAGGGTCCTCTCAGGAATGCACACACACACACGCACGCCTGTACGCACACACATCATTGACTGCAGATGTATATGTAAATGCATGCATACACAATTTTTTAATCTCACCCTCACTCACTTTTTTTTTTCCATTTCCTGTTTCCACCCCTCCCCACCACACACACTCCCACACTGGGCTCGGCCTGCTGGCACACACATACAGGAGCTGGCATGAGTTTCCTTAAGAACACACAGTCAACGCTATTTTATAATCAAATAATTTCTCAATCCTGTAACTAATACTCCTCCACTGAGCATGAGCTATCAACCACGGTGGGCTAAGTGTGTGGTGTGTGTTTGCTTGGGCACACATCCTACATGTCAACACACACACACACTTGAATAATCACATATACATACACATGGACTGCACATTCACACAGAACTTTAGACTGTGTGTATTCATTCTGGTCATTTTGTGGTCTGGTTGGTTGGATGGAGGTGGTTTCTGGTCACTCTGCGAGCTAATAGCGCCCCCAGTAGGACTGAAAGTCGATGTGCATCAAGCAAATATAAGTCTCTTTTCTTCTGTTTTCTTTGCTCTGAACAGAAGAAAAAAAAATAAGAACAGAATAAAGAAGAGGAGAAAGGTCTTGAGTCTTGACTATCGTTTCACTTATCTTTTCACTAAGTGAGCAACCATGTTGTCTGCCTTTTACTTCAGCAGAATAAGTTTTTATTCTGGGAGAAATTGAACAATTTCATTAACATTTTGCAGGTAAAATACAGTAAAGAGTGAGACAATATAAGAAACTTTCAGAAGCATAAAGTCTCACTGCAGTGCAGACCTGTAGGAGAGCTGAGATGTTTTTGCCTCTTAATGTGGCAGAGTTTGGTACCATAGACTGTTAAAATCATGGATGTTGCTAGCGTGATGTCACCCATTGGTTTGTGGACTTGAGTTTGGCATTTCCGCTGATGCCATCCTGGTTTTTTGCAGCCAGAAGAGACCATATTTGGGCGAGAGGCTGGAGCTGTGGAGGAGCGATGAGGATGATCTGACTGAGAAGCTGAGGACACTATCAGCAGGTCCCTAAATATGTGTAATTGTAAGCCTTAATAAAATGCAAACAGGTGAGTTATGTAAAATTCACAACCTTTACAGGTGTCATGAAGGGGTAAATTGGCTATAGAGACCAAAACTGTTTTTGTACCAGGCTGTAAACATGTGTACTTTTGTTGTAAAGTTGGACATTTTAACATGGGTGTCTATTGGGGTTGACTTGCTCTTGGAGCCAGCCTCAAGTGGCCATTAGAGGAACTGCAGTTTTTGGCACTTCGTGTTGGCTTTATTTTTCAGCCACAGAGGTCTCCGCTTGACCAGTCCTGATGCTAACAGTCACAGTTAGTGTTGATGCATTCCCAGCAAAAAACTGATAAACTTGTCAATACTTGCACCACAACATTTTTAGCAAATCAAATCGTGAGCCATGTTTTCCTCTTTTCTTTTGTCATTTGCTGCCATGTTCCAGGTGTTACTGATTGTTACCGTAGAAACATGGGTCTCAGTCATGGATGTGTTGGGAGATCTGGATACTCATTACAGATACTGTGTTCAAAGGCCTTGTTCAGGCTGCCAGCCCAAGTCTATTTTTTGCATCTGAACATCAAAATCTGGACAACAAAAAGGCACATGAAATACATCATTCGTAAATTGGATCCAAATGACATTTGGAGGTGGTTTGAAAAGTGATTTCAAGCGTCTCAGTCTTAATGCTTCGGCCATTCAAATCAGATCTCGGTGTTTAATATCACTAGCGACGATGTCAAATCCAGAGTGACGGAGGTGCTGAGCAGAATCCATGATGCTAGCAGAGCGCTATGTATGAAAACATGGAGAACAGCAGTTGGACAGAGAAGACACTGAAATAAATTGAAATAAATAACTATGACTTGACTTTACAATTGTTTGGAGGGCAAAATGAGGGACCTCCATTTCTCATGCTAAAATGTTGTATAGCTGCATCACCTGTGTAGCTACAAAGTTATTGATGTCCATGTTGTTACCACAGCAACACATGCAGATTGTTTGGTAATGTTTGGACACACAAATCTGATCTGATGACTTTCAAATAACAGTACAGACAATCTGTCTTAAAGATCTGATTTGTGAAAGAAATCTGACTTGTCTGCAGTGTGAATGTAGCCAAAAGTGCACCCAGTTCATTCCTACGAAAGTTCCTCACTGAGCACATATTCTCAGTAGAGTGCTTGTCTAGCTGAGCCAGTTGAGAGCATGCACGTCAGAGACTTCCTGTTGGCTCCTCACACACATGAATAGGACTTTCTGGACTTTCAAATGTTACTAGCCGTTTGGATTACATTATGGTAATCAAACAAATAATTTTGGGGGTTTGTGACTTAAGTATTCACCAGTTGCTTCTTTAATTTTTGGGTATGGGGAAACAGCTTTTTGGGACAGTGTGTGTCACATGGTGATATCGGAAGCTGCAATCTTCAGAGTGGACACTTTGTCAAAATCGCTTCACAGCCCAGCACGGTTTCTAGGGGCTTGATTTAAGTTCTGGGTTAGCCTGATGGTAGGATGGCCAACGTTTTAGGCTTAAAATAAGTCAGTTTTTGTTTTTGAGAGACTGTTTAAATTGTTCTAGACTAATCTGAGAAATTTAAGACTGGCCAAACACCACAGATGACTCTAAAATAGATTCTGTTCTCTTATCTGTTCTCTTCTAAAGCAATCAAATCCTACAGAACAACTTGTCCTCCACTTTACTACTGTTGGACGATGGTTCGTCTTTGTGTGCGTGAGTGTGTATGTGTTGGGTTAACAAACAGGATATGCACCCACCCTCCCTGACACACAGCCACACACACGCTAAGCCTGCTGCAGATAGACCCTGCTCTTTAATCATCACACATTCACATCCCTGCCTCTTATCTGCACCATGCATAACTCCAAACATACAATCAGAAAAAGAAAGACACCCACATCATTTGGATATTATTCTCCTTCACCCTTTATTTAACCAGAGTTTCACTGGAGTCCTGGTTCGCTCCAGCTGTCACCCAGAGCGAAACAGCATACATCATATTAAAGGACTCTGCTGACAGTGTTGGGCGGAGCAAGCAGGTGAGGTCTGAGATACTGTGATGTTTTGATGTTTCCTCAATGTGCTGATGAAAAGATAGGCTCTGTGTTTGAGTCTGATGTTGTAATACCACCCTGCTGCAGATGTCTAAACATGTTACAGTGTGACCGAGAGGAGGAATACCATCATGTCTGCCGTCGTTACTGCGACCTGGGAGCACTTTGATACTCATTTTTGTCTTATTTTTGTAGTTGTAGCCATCATTTTTGTCGGTTATGATGAAATTATACTTGAGACTCAGAAACATGGTGATATCGCTAATACAAAGTCTGACAGGGCAAGAAACACGAGCAGTCAGATGATCAGACCGGTTGTAAACAAGCCAGTGATTTGAGGACACGTCTGAAATGTTGCTAATAACCCCACTCTTAAGGAAAACTGTGTGCTCCCCCAATTGTGGCAAAGTTGAACTCAGAAGTCGAGCTGAAAACTGTATGGATGCAATAAGGAAACTGGATACCATTTTTGGTGCTCCATTCATTCCAGTGAAAGTTACTCAATGAAGAGGACGTTCAGGCTCTTCCAGGTTTCCACATTTTTGGACCCATAGACTATGTGAGTTTTCAGGGGTGGCTTCAAATGAAATGCTTGTTGGATCATCAAACAGCTTCTGATACTGTCCATGTGCACCGTTAGCGAAGAGCTGGATGTTTTTTTGTTGGCTCTCTCCTCACAAATTGCATAAAAATAGTTTACTAATAGGATCCTTGGAGACCTTTATTGGCCGTTCTATCCCAGATACTGGACAGACATAGTGTTGAAGGACCGTCCCTGGAGCTGCTCTCCCTCCAGTAACATTTGTGCGGTTAGCTTGAGCTGACACAGTGGCAGCTAACATCTGACATTGTGCCATTAAACAGACAACAAAATGGTTCAACACTGTTTTTAAAACCATTAAAAATCGTTAGGCAACGTTTAGTCTGAGTGAGCGGAAGTTCGCTGCATAGATCAGCCTCTCATTGGGTGGAACGAGCCACCCGCTGAAGTCCCGCCCTACCACCTCCGGTTGTGTAGCAGTTTTCAACCGTTTTCAACACGTCCTTTACTAACTTTTGCGGTGTTTGATCTTGCAGGGATGTAGCCATTTTTCTGCCATGGTTCGCATCCTGTAGGCGATATTTTTGTGGGCGTGTTACACCAAAACCTGTTTCCCCCCGGCAATATTTTTGCAAGCGCACCGTTGCTGTGGCACCGGCCACAATGATTGTGATTGGTTGAAAGAAATAAGAGCAGCCAGGGCGTTTTTTTCTCCAGTCTTAAAGTGAGAGTCAGCCCAGCCAGACCTTTCTTTTCTTGAGGAAGGTCTGGTGAGTGAGACTAGGCAATGTTAGCCATGTGATGCTAACAGTTAGCCCATGCAGCGCTACAATAAAATAGATTCTAACCATTTAAAAATCAAATAAAATCAATACGTAGTGGTTGGTTGTGGTGGCCACAAATAAATCGATGCAAGGGAAACATTGATTATAATTTTTTTATTGTTGTTTCTGAAACAAGACAAACATAAAAAATAAAAAATAAATGGACAAAAAATAGAAAACTGACCTGCTAACATTCGAATATGCATACAGTTGAATCCAGCCTCGTTGACTGCTTGTGTTGTGTGCTAATTTCTTTTTAGCATTTGAACAAAGTCATTGACTTCCCAGATCTGAGTTTAATGATGGTCAAAACTATGACAACAAGATTCAGGTTGTATGAAACCTGAATTTCCCTTTGTGTATTATTGTATTGTCGGTGACATTATGTCACTATCTGTGCATTTACATCAGCCCCTTGAGATTTTTTGCCAAGCTTTATAGAGATATTTCTTTGGATGTCAGTATATCCAACCTGAATAAGCACCATTTTAACTACAACTTTTCACATGAATGTATTGTGTATTGAACTGGAGTTAGAGTACTCATGTCTTTTTGTTTTCAATGGTAGCTTTGACTCAGAGTGGTCTAGGAACTTAGTTAAAGAAGAACCAGTGAATGTCTTTGTGTCACTGAATGGCAACAAGAGGACAATAAAGCCGTCAGTCATTTAGCTGATAAAAGAAGCTTGTTTGTGGCAGAGTTGTTCTTTGTGCTTCTGTGCTGTTGTGCCAAACAATCACCCACACAAAAACACACAAATACCCACCACTGGGGCTCCAGAGGTTGGCATGTGGAGCAGCTGTGAGAGCTATGTGTTGGTTCTACACACTGAGCTGTCATCATGTAGATTTGGAGTTCGCAGGCAATGTCACTGACCAGCTAACTGGATTTCTAAGAGGCTTATCCCTAATATTCTGGGCGGTTGACGTACACAAAAGGCACATAAACATGCATGCGTGCATTCAGAGTTGTGCATAAATAAAGGAGGCACGCACACACACACACAAACACGCACACACATACCACAAACACCGATTCAAAGAGGAACAGCTGAGACACAGATACTGTGGGGTGGTTAAGTGTGTGCATGTTGGAGCAAAGTGTCTCATGACACTGACAGTGTGAGCCAGATGGACCGTCTCTGGCACAACTTTACACTCGGGGAAAAGTTGAGCAAATATTCAGAAGCACTGATCGCTAACAGATGATAATCAGCCACAGGCTTATTTATTCCCAGGCTGCAGGTTGCCACAACTGCTTCACTGTCACTCCAATTCTGCAAAGTTTCCATCTCCATTAGTGAAATGAAACCTATCAAAATGGTTTTGCACTGTTTGCATGTCGACAAAATGTTTCTTTTAACACTTGAACCACCATGAGATCAAGATGGAGTGATTTGTGTATTTTTGTTTAAACCAGGGGAAGGCAACCTGAGGCTCTGGGGCCGTATGCGCCTCTTTAGTCCCTCTCCAGTGGCTCCCTGTGGCTTTGACTAAAAATTGTATGGGAATTAATAGTTTTTCTTTTTTTAACATCTTAATTTTCAAATTCTACAACCTGGCACCTTTCCCTATAAATTTTGCTGAACCTAGACAGCCGTGGCCTGTCTTAAGTTTTCCTAGCTAGACTAGCTTTGTATTCCAAATCCAAAAACTGAAAAGTCTGGGACGAAAACAGAGAATTTATTAGTGTGTCGACAAATCTGTTTGCTTTTGCCGCTAATGCTGCCAAGTTAAAGTACCAAATTGTTATAAATAAGCCACCGCAGAGTAGCCATCTTGTAGTTAAACATATCAGTGAATGCTCATTTAGACCAATTAGTAAGCCATCCATCCATTTCCAACGCTTATCCTCTTGAGGAGCCTATCCCAGCTGACATTGGGCGAGAGGCGGGGTACACCCTGGAGGTCACCAGACTATCACAGGGCTGACACATAGAGACAGACAACCATTCACACTCACAGTCACACCTACAGACAATTTAGAGTCACCAATTAACCTGCATGTCTTTGGACTGTGGGAAGAAGCCAGAGTACCCGGAGAAAACATGAGAGAACATGCAAACTCCGTACAGAAGGGCTCCCTCCTGGGATCGAACCAGGAACCTTCTTAATGTTCTTTATTTCTTTGGCCAAAAATGTCTCTTTTGATTATAAAGGTTGCTGACCCCTGGTCTAAATCAATAACTGACCATTCACTGAATCCCTCACCCAAACAGTGTTTTTTCACTTTGTAGTCGTCAAACTTAAGATTTCCCCACAAATGGTGTTTATGGAGCTCTAATACGAGTGATATTCTGTGTGGGATTTTGGTGGGTGGTTTATCGTCTTTGCTTTATCGTCTTCCCAAAAACCATAAACACCGGAACAAAAGTCTGAGAATTTAATTAGATTGTGTGTTTATTTGTTCTAAAGTAAGCTGCAGTCATTATCATGCCTGGCTTACAAGCTTACTACCTACAGTAACCCAATGTGACTTCCAGTGACATTAAGGGCCATATCATCAGCTAACTATACTATGTGGAGTTACAAACCTGTCCAGGACTGGAACATCCCCTGTGTCAGAGCCAAGATGATGTGATCAAGCAGTCTGCTGGAGCTGGAGTTTACAACCAAATCACAGAGATTGGACTCCAGCATCACTTTACGCTAGCAAATTACAATCTGCTAATGACAGTCGACACCTCAGCTGACAAAGTCCACATCTGTTGACTTGATATGAGAAGCCTGATTTTGTTTACTTTTGTGTGACAAATGACTGCTAATTATGAGACCCACAGAGCTTTGTATTGTCTTTTAGCTCATTGTTTTGGTATGGCCCACAAATGTAGTGGAGCTGCTCTTTCACTGGGAGAAGTTTGCCTGAGGGCTTCCTGCCAGGAAGGGATTTCTTGGTTGAGGTCAGAAAAAAAACCCTGTTAACAGCCCTTTCCAGCAAAACAAACAAACAAACAACACAAGATGGGATGAGTAATTGATATACAAATGGTCATTTGGAAGGTGAAGTATTCTTTAAGTAACACTTTGAGAACACTTTCGCGAATAGACTTCTTTAATAAAAAACCCTGTACAGTACAGTCCATCCATGTTCAGAGTGGAGGGCCACAATGGGAATCAAAACTCAAACTGTTGTCTGTGTACCGTAGCTGCTATAGCAGTAAATCTATAGCAGCATGTAATGACAGTAGAGAGAATGAGGAGGTGGAAACTTTACACTTTACTTGCTCTATTGCTATCTTTACTTCTTAAGAGTTGGATCACATCATGGCATGTGACACATCTCTGGTTTTACGTCTCGTATCTCCTCAGTTGGAGGAGAGATTAGAGATAACAAAGTCCTCCTCTTGTTCAAGAATGTGCTACCTAAAAAAAACATGTGACCGCTGCTCTCCTAAACTTTCTCTGCAGCCGGAGCCTCCCAGGTTGATGTTCTTCAACATATAATCATCATATCTCAAGTTGCATTAAGCCCCTGTGAAATAGCTGAGATACATTATCATGTGTGCAGCGCTCTGTAACTGAATACAAGTGTTTCTTGTTAGTTTAATGTTTAAATGAGCCCTTGCCTGGATTGAACATGTGTTTCAATTTATGCTATGTGAGGTTTTCTTGATTTATGCTGCTTTGCGCACACACTTTGCAATGTCATCGTCCCCGTCCAGAAAAAAAATGGAAAATCAAGTCAAGTTGTGCGCAAACACTTTTCATGAAGCGCGTCCAAACTGTAATTTAGAAAAAGCATTTCAGCAAAAGTAATATAATCATGGGAATAAATCGTACAAGTCACTGCTGCTATTTCAGGGGGTTGTTTGAGGGGGTCTGTGAAGGTGAAAAACTGTGCCTGTGTAAGAGATGAGTAGCTTAATATTCCCCACAGCTAAAATGTCTTATTTTAAAGGAACAGTGTGTAATACTAAGGGGGATTTAGTGGCATCTAGTGGTAAGAATTGCAGATTGCAATCAGCTGAAACTTCTCCTGGTTAGAATAGAATAGTGTTCATTGTTCAGAAGGTTATTACCATGAGCCAAATTATCCGCAGAGGTCTCCTCCTCTCCAAAAAAAATGGAGCAGGTGATTTTAAACTGGTGAAAACGCATAGTAAAGCAGTTTCATGTTACAAATCAGTGTTTCTCCGATGCTGTTTGGCATGTCAGAGACGCCCGCTAACCCAGCACCTGCTAATCTCACACTTTCTCTGATAACTTAGGATTCAGATGTTTAAGAGGTTTTTACCGTCCTCCTCTCCAAAACAAACGGACCCAGTGATTTAACCTGGTAAAAACACTGAGTAAAGCAGTTTCATGAAAAAACATTCTGCTTTTTTCTGGCGCTCTCATTATAAAGGGGTTGCAAACTATGGTGGCTGATGCAAAAACACTATAGTCCCTGTCTAGAACCAGTATTCGTTCATCCAGTCTTAAGCTACAAATATGGTGGTACAACATGGTAGACTCTGAAGACGAGGACCCGCTCCCTATGTAGATATAAACGTCTCATTAGACATTCAACAATTCTTATTTTCAGGTGATTATAGACTAAAGAAAACATACTTATTATATTTCATTTCTGTCAGCATGTCCCCCTAAATCCTACACACTGGACCTTTAAAACTCAACTTAATAAGCGAGTTAAAACCTGACCGGTCCAAACTCTGGTGAGGGTGAGGGGTCATGGCTGTGACAGATGTGGGCAGGAGTCACATCTGGATGGTGTAGTGTACAAAATGGAGCTAATGGGGTGAGAGGGTGAAGGTTTGAGGCTGGCAGATGTCAGTACAGGCCGCGCCTGTTATTGACATAGCTGCCATCTTAGGTCTTCTTTTCATCCGTCAGCCGGAATTGACCGAGGATCCCCACTGCTTTGTAATATGACCCAGATGATGGATCTCCTGCTACAGGGAATGTGCGGGCGCACGCACGCGGACACGTATAAAGGAAACACTTGAACAAACACAGTCTTTGGACACATGCACAAACACACACATTCTGTTGCTGCTGTCATCTGCCATTTGGATCCGTATCAGTTCCCCTTTCTAAATCTGCCCACATATTATTTTACTCGACCTCAGCCGGCAGAAGAGACTTCATCCCGGGCTGCAAATGGGATCCTGACATGCAAAAGTCATGTTGGATTAAATCCACGGGCCGAGCGGGACCTTTTTTACGGCCTAACTTGAGATGTCGACACCACCCACCCACTGCCCCTGATGATTTATGACCGATGTAACACGTAATCATTACCTCCCATGAAATAGCAGATCATTATGTAATGTGTGCAGCACATTTTTGAATATCAAAAATAGTCCTGCAAAGAACATGTGTTTCGATTTATAGCGTGTAGGATTGCCTTGATTTATCCTGCCTGGCACACAGACTTTCCAGTTTTACTGCAATGCCATTGTACCTTGTGTGGTAAATCAAACACACCTCGAGTATTTCAAGTGACCCGGGTCAGCTACTATTGTGTCTCATATCCTCCGGTTTATAGCTTCGCTCTGCAGTCTGTGCATGAAAGAGGGGGAGAACCAGAGCAGGAGGGAGGGATGCAGCAGTGGCGGTCTCATGACTTGTCACATTCCAGTGGAGGTCTCTGCAGGGAGTTGCTGGTCCCAGTATGGGAGATTAGAAGGAGACATGAGGAGGCCGGCTGAGGTGAGAGCTGATCCCGACCACAGATAGCACCTCCGGGGGCAGTTTGACTACCTATGATGGTGGTCTGTTGAGAAGCTTCAGCCTGTGTTTTATGTCCATGAATCATCAGTGTTCATTCAGGTAATTGTTGTCAGAAAAGGGGAACTGAAGGAATAAAACAGTGCTCTAGCAGTGTTTCATTAAATTAATAATTTGTATCGATCAAATGGCTGTGTCTGATATGAACGGGGTCACTCAAAAAGGAGATCCAACGGAGAATGACGACGCGACTTCCCTCAGGTCTACAGAGTGTTTTAGCATCTTTCAGCTCATTGTTTTGAGAAAGGAGTCCTTTCATCAGCATGTGGCAGGTGAAATGACGCAAACTGGCTTGCTTAAAAGAACTGGTCTTCTTGGCTGTAGCAGCAGGTGGTTTTGCTGATGCTAACATTGCATTAACAGGCTCCACGCTGCTAGGAGTGGAACTGATGTTACCTTGCTGACCCCAGCCTGCATTTAGTAACATAGGATTTGACTTTGGAAGATCCGTTGTGTAATCTTCTGACTGTTAGTGTTCTCTTTGTGTTGCCCTTTTGGAGCCAGGTGGACGTTATTGCAGTGTTACTTTACTTTGACTAGCTGCTGACACAGAAAAGCAGGACGGTGAGAGCGGGAACAGGTGAGTAGTATGTAGTACCTACCAGCTAGCCTACGTAGTGCCCCCTGAGTAACTCAGCTTATATAGAGCTGTTATAAATCGCCCAGAGAACGTGATGTGGAAAGGGTTAAAACAAGTAGCAGCAACTTCTGAGAAGTGCCGGTGCGCAAGAAAAAGCCACAGTGCACCAAAGAATAAAATGTAGAAGCGCTGGTACTGCATGTCGGTGAGTACGGGCCGGCTTTGAGAGCAGCATACTAAGTTTATTCCATGGTCAGATTAGACCTCCAGACCACCTTTTGGAGGAAATACATAAGTCATAAATATCTGTCAGCTTCAAGAGAGGCTGACAGAAAGACAGTACTAAGCTATTGCCTATAATATCAAATATTAAGCTCCGTTTCCACCAGACACTTTCACTATGGTACCTTTGATACCAAAAGTAACCCTTCAGACATGGTACCTAGACCCAAGGTCCGTTTAGCACTCACTGTATTTCCTCATAGATGAAATGTCTGCACCTCATTTATTGTCCACAGAACGAGGTTGCACGCTGACATTTTCAGAACAAAATAGAGCAGGCTGCAATGAGAGTCTTTCTCTATGGGATATTCAAATATTGGGTTTGTGCGTTTAGTCCTTCTCAGGCAAGCACAGCTGGCTGGAGCTCACAGGAACGATGCTCCATGATGCTTTTTTTTCTCCAAGTGAGGATTAGATGCAGTTCACATAATCCGGTTGAAATTATTATATATAAACACTTGAAGATCCACTCATTACTAAAAGTCTGTGTCATCCAAGAGTGTTTTTTTTGTATTCTCAAAAACCCTTCTTCAACTTTTTCCTGCCTTGTGTGAGTACTCTGGATCTTCACAAAAGGAACAGGAACACAAGTCAAAACTGAGACACCTTACAGACTAATGCTGTGTCTCAAATCTCGTACTTTTGTACTTACACTTAATATTTTGAGTGCATAAGTGTGTTCACCCTGAGAAGTATGGAAAAATGCAGTGCACTATGAGTACCCGGATGGTACACTCCAAACGGTCAAGAAGTTGAGTGTGGAACTATGGACACTTCTCACTCTCAATGGTCGCCATCTTGGCTACGTAGCAGAAGGTGAGGGACCACTTTTTAAACTGGAAATAGTGGCTGAGGACTGTGTGACCGTGAACTTCGCTGCATTGTACAAATACATGTGTTTTTTGCACTAAGCACCACTATACTGTTGTCAGGTATAAGCCAACAATATGTTTATTGGGTTAATTTAGCAGTCTGTAATGATTTGGTACTGTGAACGATAACGCAAATACCAATGCTAGTTTGCTAACTAGCTAATTTGCGGTCGTCATTTCCGGTGAGTGCACAACGGCCGTGTTTGGTTTGAGACAACAGTACCCTGTCAAAATTCGCGCACTATGCTAATGAGTCCATAGTGCACATAGTATACTACATGGAAGTGTACTAAGGGAAGTATGTGATTTGAGACACACCTTAAGTGGCCCAGGACCTTTCGTATGTTGAAACGGCCACTAATGCTGGCCACCTCCATGGGAACATACAAAATGTTTTCGCTTTGTTTCTGTGTATGTGCTATATGCAACATATATGTGACTTAAAACTACTTTAGTAAATGTTTTTAGATTTTTTTTCCATTTTATAGCTCAAATTCTAGCTCAAGTAGTACCAGTGACTCTGGTATTACACAGGCATAACATAGTGCATTTACACAAGAGAGACCATATGACTGCTCTGTTTTGCAGGGAGGCTAAGATGTTGCCATGTCACCTTGCAATAAAGTGCTGAAAGACATGCCTGGAAAGTGTGGTAGTGAATAATACGTGGTATGCACTGTACGTCTCCAAGTAGCCAAAAAAGCACGTATTGCTTCTTTACGTCCAAATCAATCAGAGTCAAATTATTCCAGGAGTGGATATGTTCAATTCCAACAAAAAGTCACAGAATAATCAACACTTGTTTACAATGGAAAATATCCAGTGTAGCTCTGATTTTGAAATTTACTGATGGAGTCAAAATGTGGTTTTACTTAGCGTAAACATCAGAAATGTCAAATGTGATAAATAAACTTTGCTATGTTTAGATTTGTCCAAACACTGGCAGGGCTTTATCTTGATATTAACACAGACAGTTTTTGCTGCAGGAGCTTTCGTCCAGATCCCACTGACAGCATTTCTTGTTGAATTTCTCTGCAGCTTTCTTTTCTCTCTCAGCTACAACCAGCAGTAATTAAATTTTGGAGACTGAGCAACTCTGCAAAACAAAGCCTCCCCATCCTCTGGATTTTCTCCACAATCAGCAGGTGATAAGGAGCTGAAGGAAAACTTGTGTTGAACATGAACAAACTGACTAGTTTGTTGAGAAGGACATTTATTCCTTTCATTCTCACAGAAGAGAGAAGAAGGAGTGTGTGTTTGGTTTTAAGCACCTCTAAATTGTAGATCCTCTTGTCTGATTGTAATCATCATTGCCTCCATTTTGCGCCACTCCAAGTCTGTAATTTAGTTTGAGATATGGATGCTGACAGATGTGGTGAGAGCAGATAAGGATGGAGAGATAAGTGGAGGCAAGGAGGAGGACAGGCAGGTGAGACCAGAGGAGACATTGTGTGCAGGCAAATGCCCTGAATGTCTTTCTCTCTAATTTCATACCTGCAGACAGGTGCTTGGCAGAGCAGAACATGCACATGAGAGGCAGAGGAGGTGGAGGAGGTGGGCGGAGGGAGGGTGGGAATGAGGAAGACCTTCAGAGGGGATCAAAGAAGGTCACGCTATTCCTCCTGCTACCCCCCTGCCCCACTGGCGTTCTCCCTCCTCCACTGATCTGGAAACGATAGATTTCATTCCTGCTTTCACTCCTGAAGAGGGGAAGTGGTGTCGGATTACTAGGGTGGGGTCTGAGGATGTGATGTGGAACTAAGACTAAAACGCAGGACTTGTTTGGATCGTCTTGACACTCAAGTTCAAATGTGAGCAGTGTCACGTCTACAAACCAGGAGGTGAATTCTCTCTAGCTCTGATGTTTCTCCTCTTAACATTAAATTCAAGAAGGAAACCAGGGTCATAGAGTCATTATCTACAGTTGTGTCCAATAATTAAATTAAAAGTTGTAGTTTATTATATAAGACTACATGAAGGAATGGCATAGCTCCATGGGTGGCAATAATTGTCAGTTGGTCGGCCCACCACTTTGGCCCTGACTGAAATATCTCAACGACTATTGGATGGACTGCTGTGAAATTTAGTTCAGGCATTCATGATCCTCAGAGGATGAATCCTGCTGACAATGTTTAGACTGGTTATCCTTTGAACTTCTCCGGGCTCTTTGGACCATCTCCGGGCCAAAGGGCACCCAACTGTCTCCAAGTAGGTTTCAGTGATGTCAGATAGGCCTGCAATCATTCAGGGAGCATTCATTACCAGAACCCCCTCCATAGATCATATCACTCCAGTTCTCCAGCATCTCCACTGGCTTCCTGTTAAATATTGCATCAATTTCAAGATTCTCACCCTTCATAATCAAGCCCCATCCTACTTGTCTGAACTCCTTCATATCTACACATCCTCCCCTATTCTTAAATCCTCCTCTGCATTCCAACTCATATCACCACCTGCCCACTTGACTACCATGAAGTTCTAGAGCCTTCAGCCGTCCTGTCCCCCGCCTCTGGAACTCTCTCCCCCACGACATTTGCAATATTGACTCCCTTTCTGCTTTCAAATCCTGATTGAAAACACACCTTTTTTAGCTGGCATATTCGATCTGATTTAATGGTGACATACATATTGAGATTTGCACTGATGATGACGTTGTAATGATGATTTTATACCCAATATTTGTAATTATGGTTTTCATCATTTCATCTGGTTTTTCTTTGTTATAGGGTTTTGGAGTTTTTCCTTATCTGAATCATGGGCTGAATCATCTTTCAAAGCGCCCACTTGCACTCCACATTACCTGTAATTTCATAAGCATGTGTGTCTTCTGCTTTGTCCACATGCTATTGTCCAACACAGTTCTCTCTAGTCCACACTCGAATATTGCAGCCATCCTACTGTATAATGTTGTCCCTCACTATAACAATAGGCATTCTATATCAAGGCTTTATGGTTTTCAATTTATGCAGACGCCTCTGCACGGCCATAATTCCCATCTGTGGAGTCTTTATAGAGCTGTTGGACGATGTATATTTATGACTGCAGTCCCTTTATGATTTCTCTACTGTAAAGGAATAACAGCCTGGCAAGTGGAGGTGGAGCCCCCGGCCATTATTTACTGTGGTGTGTACCTCGGAGACACGCAGCCATGATATGGGACAGGAGGCATGCAGGAATTAAATTACACCAGAAATTTAGTGATCCTTCAAAAGAATGGGCTCCCTTGTTGGATAGGTTTACCTATGTTTCGGCAATGGAGTTCCCCCTTTGCAAATGTCTGCAGGAGTAAATGGCAAAAACAGGTTGGAGGGAGCAAGTGAAAAATTCCAAATTAAGTGTCGAGGCGGTTTTGTGGGTGCAGCGCGTGGTTGACATGTTGGCTCCTGCGTTTCGGGCTCCAGAAAGACCCTGCTGTAGGTTCGGTTAGAGCGGGATGTCTAATTACCTGTTGAGATGTGGTTTGGATTGAAGCAGCTCTTGTGACAGTGTGTCTTTCTTCTTGATGAGGAAATTATAGTCTACCACCGGGACTCACATTCTCTTGATTTGCATCTTGAGGTCCTCACCTGCTCCCCATGCTTCTCTATAAGTTTGAATTATGCGGTGGGAGAAATTCCCCCTCATCAGAAGTGAAGTGGGTTTATTTTCTCTGCTGCCTGGAGGAGGTGGAACTTCAAATTCACACATTAGAAATATTTTGATTGCGTTTGATAATAGCACCCTGCAATAGAAATGGATCACAGAGGCAGACTGACTGCAAAGATAATCACGTTTTATCATCCGCAGTGTGTTTCCAGGGAAAATTTATAGTAATTTTTTGTGCAGGAGTGTGTTGAGGAGTAAACCAGTGATGTGAGATCAAAGAGCACATAAATATAGAAACACAGATGCTTCATTGACTGCTGGATCGTAGCCTACGTCAATGTCGCCGCCATATTGTACAGAGCAAGACTTGTCTGTAAACAAATGCAAGTGAACAGGGGAGCTGTGGTTTTTCTGGATGAAAAGCACTATGACATTTATATTTCTCAACCGATTTAAATGAGTAATTTTATATTTATGGGTTTACGATCTACATGTATTAGATTTTTTTTTCTTTCTGTTTAAATAAGAATGTCAGTAATTAGGCTATATTGCTGCTAGACAGAGGGGCGTGTGTTACATGAACTGAATTACTTAGATGGTGGAAAATAATTAATTGTCAGAATTGTAAAAACATGTTTGTCAAGCTTGGATTTGGCATATTTTCCATAGTTAATACTTGTGGAGATGTCCTGATGTAATGTAGAACTTGACAACGTTTCTATTAGCTGGTGTGATAGCTAGCTAACGCTGCCGCTTATCAACTCCTTGATCATAACAGAATTTAGCAACTTTCAACACTGCTCATTTTAGACAGAAAATGTGTTCTTCGTTTATGTAACTAGTATAATGTACAGTGGTTAGATTGGCTCCTGTCAACAACCAGGCATGATACTGGGAAAATGAAAGCTTGCTAACGTTAGCATGCTGACGTAGGCCAAGACTTACGATGTTCACACACTTCCACCCTTTAGCACACGTCAGTAAGCGCTCCTCTGTTGTTAAGAGCCAGGCAAGCATGTTTATGAGCTCATTCTCTGGTGGAATATTAACGGGAAAGTCTGCACTTCAACTGATGTCTTTTGGGCCAACAGTTTTAGAGAAAAGAGGGGAAAAGTAATGCCTCCACCTTGTTTGTAAGATCAGAAGGCTTAACTCTGTTCTGAGCACTTGTAACCCCAATTTCACAAGCAAAAATGTCACAAAATGCATAGAATTTTATCTGATTATTTACTTTAAATGGAGCATAATCAATTATGTTTCAAATCTATGAAATCCTGTTATCACTGCTCGCAGGATGATGTGCAAAACAATGTTTGTTTTGACAGACTTGCAACTGCAGTTTAGGTTTGTAAAGTCATTGCATAATTGTCTCAATAAAGTTGGTAAAAACAAAACAAAAACATCAACAACAGAAAAAAAACTAAACAAAAAAAAACTTCCAGCTGTTGCCTAGGGGCTCATTCATGCTCAACTTTATATATAGAGACAGAGAGGGATGGAGTCTTATGTCCGTACGCATTCACTTTGTCCATATTCATGCAAGTTTTCTGAAAGCTTACAGATACGGACACAACGGAGCAGTAATACCAGAGATCCTGGAGGCAGTGTAGCGTAGTTGAAGCAAGATACAACTGTAGGAGGCAATGATGACATTTAAATAATGTCAGAACGGGATTAATCAGTAATATGTGATAATATAGTGAAAATAGTGAAAAGAATTCTCCCTCTACATGTCGAGATGTATAAGGCCACACGGACCACTGCCTTCTGAAATACTGCTTCTGTTTAAAGTTACAATATTACAACGTTCTTCCCGTTGCCTCATTTGGAGTACTATCTGTTGGTTGTATCTAAACCGTAACAAAGGACACATGGAAGTATAAGGGCAGTGACATTTACAATGTTTGACGCATAGGTAAATGGAGTATAAACGAGCGTTAAGGGTGGTGTCAAGTGGTCATGGCCTTGATATTAAAAATGCCCATTTTAAAGCAGTTATTCAGTAACATAATATTCATAATATTAATTTAATATAGACTACAGTACTGTGAGAAGTCGATAAGTTAAAATGTGGGCGCACCTAGCAAACTTGCTGAAATTTCACAATAACAAATGGCAGGAGGTCTTGTGCTTGGTGTGTAATGAAAGAGGGGCAACTGAAGATGAAACACATATTAATCATGGCCTGGAATTTATTCAGCTATTGACGAAAAAGGTCATCTGTATGGAACATCGTTAGTGTATGGAATACCGTTAGTCTACGTTAGCTACGTTAGCTATCCCTGGCAGCTAGAAACAAACATCTAGAAATATAATCAATTGCCCGTTTGATAATCTAAACAAGAACCTACTTTCTTATGGTGGCCTTTCTAAAATGAGCAGTGGTTTAAGTTCCTATTTTCTATAATGATATAGAGATGATGACCGCTGACGTTAGCTAGCTAGGTAGTTGCCTAATGCCACATTAAATTTTATGATAAGGGGACGTCTCCATAGATATTCACCAAGGAAAATAAGCCAAATCCATGTTTGACAGATGTGAGTTTCTACAGTTCCATATGATGAATAATTATTTTTCATCTCATAACGTCGTTATTCAGTTTGTGTAAGCCTAACGCACACTTCTCTCTTGAGTGTCCAACGGTGATTATAGCCTAAACATTGGGATTCTAATTAACTGGTGTCAAAACTTTTTAATTTACTGCACATAGATCATAAAGTCATGAATATAAAAACAAGTCATTGCAAAATGGTTGAGAAATATAAACATTATAGTGCTTTTAATCCAGAAAAAACAGCAGCTCTCTCGATTACTCGTTTGTTATCTGCAGTATGGCAGTGGTGCTGGCGTATTGCTGCAAGGCTGACACAGTCAATGTGGCGGCCATGAATCTGTGACTATGAAACAGCATGTGTGTGTTTTGGGTGTGTGTGAGTGAGTGGAGCCAAAGAGGGCAGATGCAGGGCAGCAAGGATTATCAGGCTGCCCTTGATAACACACAGGTGGCTGATCTTGGGGCTTAGGGTCTGACGCTGTTCCTCAGTCCACCACTTCCTACTTTGCACACGCACACGCACACACACACACACACACACACACACACACAGGTACACAAACACAACTCCTGTTCGGGCAGTTGCAATATCGTGGCAGAGCTCATGTTACTGTGCGGGTGCACCGCTCTGGGTTGTGGAGAGTTAGGAATGGGATGAAATAGATAGTCAATGTAATATTCTGCCAGTTCGTGCAGAGGTGAGGGGCTATTGATGGAGGCTTTGTTGTTTGAGGGATACGTCTGACTGCCTCGGGATTCCTGTTTGATTTACAGTTTAATGGCCTGTTGCTGGAGGAATGAATAACGCCATTACAGAGGGGTAGAAAAAAAAAAGAAGAATTTTATTGCACAAACAAAATAAGCGATCACTCTCTCCACCTCTCTGCTGCACATTCTTAAGTGACAACAATTCATCTTCAATTTCACACCAGACTTTTCCCGTATAAGACCCCCATAAAGTGCCTGAGTGAACTAAAACTCTCCACAGTTGCTGTCGGTGTTAGCGGTGGGGGCCAGACAGAGAAGGGGTTGACATTTATGGATGAGGTTTTCCACCATCTCCACTATCAGGTTTTAGGAGTTGTTACTAGCGTGGAGCCCCTCTGCGTGCGGTGTTAAGGGCTGCAGCGCGGGGACTCATCTGACAGGATCTGGGGTGGCTGCACTGTATTCGCCGAGGCTTTGTAAACTGCGGCTGTGATGTGCACATCCATCACGGCCCGGCCGCATGCTGGGTTTCAGGATGAGGGTGCATTCGTTATACTGACAGGAGGAGGGGGGCAGGTGGAGCAGAGCCAGCCGGGGTCAAGATTAGGGTGTCGGGGTAGAGTGGACGGAGTAGACGAGTTAAGGTGGGGGGTGGTTCAAGATAAGGAGATTTTCGTGAGGTTTAAGGGGGATAAGGCTCCATGGTAGCAGTCTAGCTGCTGGAGAAATCTAACTTGTTAACTTTGCATTATTACAAGGGGATTTAAGGAACAAGGGTTTCTCTGGAATTTCATTAACAAAAAAGACTTACAGGGGGGGGTTAAATGAGGAAAACACTTCAGGACTTGTAAGTAACAAGACCATCATTGCAAACATTCTTTCTATTAAGCTGAGCCATTAAGCTGCATCTGTTCACCATACATAGATCATATGTTTGAGTTGAATTTCTTTTAGTTGGTTTTAACTTATGTCTGCTGTTTCTTTTTCAGTTTTTTCCAACTCAACAATAAATATGTACATTAAAGGGCCAGTGTGTAATATTTGGCATGGTTTATTGTCACATCTGAATCTGAATATTCTACCCATTAATATGTTTATATAAGTGTATAATCGCTATAAAATAGAATTCGTTTGGTTTTTGTAGCCTTATAATTATGCTTTTATATATATATATATATATATATATATGTAGCAAGGGCCTTGCTTTAGAGAGGTCGCCATGTTGCGCCGCCATATATGTACGGCAGCCCAAGCGGACAATCCAGCCAGCCAGAGAACGCGTTTCACATGTATAAATAAACCAACGAAGACAGCGGAAGGAAGGAAGAAGGAGGAGGAAACAGCAGAGAGTGTTAGTAGTTCGTCGATAGAGAGTAGTGAAAAGTTTGTTTAGTTATAAAGTTTGTGAATGGACCACACTTATCACGCAACAGGAGAGAATGAACCCGAACTGTCATCTGCGAGGAAAAGAAGATGCAAAGAGGGGCAAAGAAAATGGGACAAGCAGCAACAGAGATTAAACATCAGTGATGTTTTTCAGCGATGGAGGGGGTTCATGAAGGACAAAGGGCTTCAATCCGACGCTGAAGTGGCATGTTTTCTGCTGGACAGGTAAACTACTAAAATAAATGCTACTATTTGTCAGCACGTAGTATAATAGCATTACGTGTCGGACTCGACAAGTAGGGAGTGAGGAGGAGAGTTCGTAACATTACATCATCTTCAGGTAGAGCAATTACTGTAAAACACTTGCGAAGATTTTAGTCTTATGTCAAAGGCATAACAGACAATAGGATAGCAGTAACGTTACTCCTGTGTACCCTGCTGATTGGATTCAGTACAGCTGCAGCCTATTTCAAATCACCTGTGCTGTGGACTGTGTAACAAACCTGATGAAGCCATGGGCGAAACGCGTTGTTTTGTAGACTGATTAATAAAATAAGAAGCAATTCAGCCCTGTGTGCGGTGAATCCACTTTTGTTATCCTCGAAGGCCACCATAACTTTGCCGACGGGAGGGGTGAGCACAGGCAAGCAAGTGAGCGCTGCAATCTAGAATCTAAACACTACATGTCACTGTTTTCAACCCATTTTACACACTGGCCCTTTAAGAACACAAAACTTGTTAATCCACCAAACAGAAAAAGCTGTTTGTCCAAATGAGGATTTATGCAAGGATGCTCCATGTGTTACTGAGCCCGAAACTTTAAGTCATTCACAAGGAGTCTGATTATGTAGGTGATGAGTTCAAGACAAGCAATTTTTTATAAAAAATAGTGAAAACTTAATATATTTAATTTCCTAGGAACATAGCGATGATGTGATCTTATCAGCTCCCTGTACAACATTTGATTTGCTCGATTGTATATTATCATAGAGGTTTGGTCACTGTAGATGTTGCCTGTGACCAAGAAGTTATACAATAACTTAAGTCGGCAAAAATACCACATAAAAGACAAAAACCAACAATGCAATAGTTCGTCTTTCAATTATTGTTGGTAAGAAAAATCTACGAAAAAACACAAGACTTATCCTTGAATGTCGTTTTTATGTGTATTATTTTGTATAACCCTGGAAAACCACTATGAGACACATTTAATTCCTTAAATTACAAAAGAAAATCACTTTATTTATAAGCATCTTCCAGGAGCTGAATGTCATTAAGTGCTTCTAAAAAATAAGGCACAGACATAAATACAGACTTAATAAGAACTGTTATAAGAGCAAATACAAAATGATACAAAGGCGAAAAAGCGATAGACCACTCTCTTAAGTAAAGTTACAAATCTTTGTAATACCTTTCCGTAGAAGGCAGAAATACAAAAACAATCAATATAACTCGATGACAATATGAAAAAAAAAAAATCCCAGACGCTCTCCAGCGAGTCAACTTTCCACCGCTCCATTTCCTGTCCCACTTGCTACTGAATCTCCCACTGTGTGACCTTTTCACCCTCAAATAGTGACTCTCTGTTCACAGCTGTGCGCCCCACCCGCTCGAATCATCCACGTTATTTATCACCCCATTTGAAGGAACTATTACTGGTTGTCAATGGGTTAGCCACAGAATAAACAGGACATTGTTCTTGGAAAGATATGTTAGAGGGATAGTTTGGACGTTTTTATGTGGAGTTGTATGAGGTGCTTATCCATGGTCTGTGTGTCACATACAGGAGAGACGTCAGTCAGCATTCCAAAGTGATGCTTAGCAATGTGCTGCTGTGGACGAGGGCTGCAGCAACAAGTTTTTTAACCACCTAAAAAAATCAATATCGGTTTGAGTGTACACTATATATTTAGAACATTTTCACTGCTTTACCTTACCTGATGGGGACCTGAAGCTGTTATTGTGTGACTTTGGCATTTCAAAGGGTTACTTCTGATTCATCACAGTCACACAATAATATAAACCTAACTAACCAAACGAGGATGCAGTAGAAAAGAAGCTCCCGTGTTGTGCGAGGTAAAATTACTGCTTTTGTTAATGGAGTCTAGTGGCTTTCAAGAGCACATAGATGGGGAACTGAAGCCCTTAACAGCTTTCCAATATGCAAGGGCTGTCTGATGGCAAGGTAAAGCACTGAAAATAATTTCAGTATAGCATACACTAAACTTTGTAGGTGGCTAAAATACATTAGCACAGCAGTACATTGCTTAGCTTCTGTGTCGGCACTCCTACCACTTTCATCTAACGTATATAATACACTGTCTATGGATAAGTAAGTGAGCAAGCAAGCAAAACTTAATTTATATAGCACGTTTTATTCCAGGTGGAAGTACAATGTGTGAAGTAGAAGTTGCAGGCACAATATAAAGCCGACAACTGACTATAAAATTGAATCAAATCCATTTAAACTAAGAATAAAGCCTCATGAAATAATAATTCAAATGAAGAATAAACTAATAAAAGATACAAAGACAAAAAAATTGGTGAAACTGAATAACATAATAATACTAAAAGTAGACCATTAAAAAAGGATAATTCATATTAATGAAAATAAATTAAAAACTAAAAACAGTAAAAAAAAAAGATAAATAGACCAATAAAAGATGATAAGATAAAATAATAGATAAACCAAACCAGTTAAACAGTTAAAACAAAAATAAATAAATAAACAAAATAAAATAATTGTTAAAATTGTCAAACCAGACCATGATATAACCCTTCCTTAAGAAATCCAAACTCTTTAATGTGTTGCATCTCTCAAAACCAGAGCTGTCTGTCTGTCTGTATGGCTATTCTCTCATGATTTGGGTGAACCAGCCCTTTAACCACATATAAACACATGAATCGCACTTTTCATGTATCGACAACAATGGAGAAATGATTGTTTTGTGTGGCTGCTTCCCTCCTCCACTCTGTAATCTGGGCTAACCAGGGTGTCTGGTGTTAGGGTGGAGGAGGTTGGGGGTTGGACAGGGAGGAGTGATGCTGACAAGGAACATCAAAGCAAAGATGGGGGGGAGGAGGGGTGAGGAGATGAGGAGCAAGGGGAAACAGAGATTAGGTTGATGAAGGAGAACGAGAGAAAGTATAGGTCAGGAGCGGGGCTGCATGGAAAGCATGACAAGAAAACAACAGGTCTGCGCTAATTATCTTGTTTTCAGACCTTATCAGACTGTGGCATGGAGACGTTCCTGTCTGCACAGTGGGAATCTCCTGCGTGAACATGAGGCATCGCTGCATCTGGGATAAATACAGATAAATCTCTTCCAAACACAATCCTGAAACTTAACAGCGATCCAGGTTGATACAGAGGCGTTTTCAATCCGATTGCTTTATCACAAATTCCATCTGAGAGCCAGTGGGTAGTCCAGAGTGTCAGTCACAGAGACAGTCAGGCTTTTTCTCCGGCAGCCAAACCCTCCAATCACACATAATGATTTCCATTTGCTAGCTGCAGGCGGAGGGAGCATTTCTGTCTATCTCAACACAAATCATTTCCCCAGACTGAACCCGAAACAACACAAGCCCTCAATTCAGTGATAACTGGTCTCAAACTTTGTCTTTGGTTGTTGTTGTTGTTGCTCTGAACCAATAAACAAGATGTTTGATGCCCAGAAATATGATTATGTGCAGACAGAGGATTCTGCACCACAAATAAGATTACAGGAAATACACGGAGTCTTCTAATTTCTGCAGCCACTAATGAGAGATCAAAGAGGAAGAGGAGGAAGAGGAAGAAAAAAAGGAGAGGAGGGAAGATTAGGAAGTAGGAAGAAACAAAAGGAGAAGATAAAAGGCAAACAAGGAGAAGAGGAGAAAGAGGAAGAAAGAAAAGGAGAGTAGGGAAGATTAGGAGAAGGAGGGGAGAAAAGAGAAGGAGGACGAGATAAAAGGAAAAGATAAAAAGGGGAACAGGAAGAGGAGGATGAGAGAGAGGAAAAAAGAAAAGGAGAGGAGGGAAGATTAGGAGGAAGAGGAAAGGATGAAAAAGGAAAGAAATGAAATGATTGGAGGAAAATGAGGAGAGAAGAGGAGAAGGGAGAGGAGAGGAAGATGAAGAAAGAACAAAAGAAACTAAAGGAAAGGAAAAGAGGAGGGAGAAAGGAAAGAAGACAGGAAAGAGGAGAGAAGATTAGGAGGAGGAAGAAGATGAGGAGAAGTTGGGGCGAGGAGAAGAAATGACAAAAAGGATGGAAGAAAGAGGAGAAGAGAAGAGTAGAGAGAGGAGAGGAGGAGAAAGAAGAAGAAGAGGAGGAGGAGGACAGAATATTTGGAGGAGGAGGAAGTAATGAAAGGAGAGGAAAGGAGGAGAGCAAGGAGAGTATGGAGAGGAGGGGAGGAAGAGGAAAAGAGAAGAGTGGAGGAGGAAGAAATGAAATGAAAGGAGATGATAGGGTGGGAATAAGGAGAGGAGACAAGTGGGAATAAATAGACAGGATGAAGAGGAAGAAAGAAAAGGAAAGGAAATGAGATAAGATGGGGAGGACAAGAGAATGAGGAAAGGAGAGGAGACGAGAGGGAGAGGAGGAGGGGGGGTGATTGAGACCTGCATGAAGAGAAAGAAAGGAAAGGAAAAAAATGGAAAGGAAAAGAAAAGAGATAAGATGATTAGGAAGAAGAGATGATGAGGAAAGGAGGAGGAGGGAGGATAAATGAGCTGAGGATGAAGAGGAAGAAAGGAAAGGAAAGGAAAGACGATGAGGAAGAGGAAGACAGAGAGGAGAAGAAAGTAGGAGTAAGAAGAGAAGAGAATGAGGACGGGAGAAAAGAGAAGACAAGGGGAAAGGAGGAGGAACAGGGAAACGAGATGAGGAGGAGGAAAAGGAAAGGAAAGGAAATGAGAGGAAAAGCGAGGAATAGGAGAGTAAAGGAGGAGGAGGAGGCGAAGGAGGAGAGGAGCGCTGGCTGTAAATCACACTGAGATCTTTCTGTTTCACACCCCACTGCAGCTGAAACCAAATGTCCACAGCCGAACATCTGTTGTGTTTGGCCGTGGCAGCCTTCCCTCCTCTCCTCCTCTCGCCTCCTCCTCTCCTCTTCAGCCGACCTCTCTGACAAACCATTTGACTCTCCCTCCCACAAAAATCTTTTATCCATCTCTTTCATATACTAGATCCTGGACCTGGGAGGAGGATGAGGAGGATGAATAGGAGGAAGAGGAGGCCCAGGGGGGGACCAGAGCGTGAAGAAGAGGTTACAAATATGAGAGCGTCTCTGTGAGAAGAGGCTGCCCCGCGGAAACGAGAGCATTGGTTCGTCACATATTTCTCCAAACACAACAGCGTCTGGCTGTAATGTGTGGTTATTATGGATCATAGCTTTGCTGATTCAGTGATGATCTCATGCCCCTCTGGCAGTATTTTATCTTCCAGCCGTCCTAAACAGCATCTCAAATTCGTGTTTTTCTGGACACGTGAAGCACAGAAAAAATCGTCTGTGCGTCCAGTGAAAACATTTTTTAAAGTGCATAAATGGGGCTTTTACGAAAATACTTTCCTTGCGGAGTATTAAATGATTGTGGTGGAGTTAATTTTTAATGACTGTCTGTTTAGACATAACTGACGTGCCACAAGAATTCAAACATTACTGCTGTGTGTCGTTTTAAAATAAATCCCCACTGGACTCTTGTGCAACGTTTTGATATCTGTGGTGAGGAAAAGAAAACTTAAAGCGAGGGTAGACAACTTACTGAGAAGCATTTTTTGTTAAATGTGTTGCAATTGTCTTTACCCCATGATTGAAACCAATAAATGAAATGATCTGAAAAAAATAGCAGGCCTGTTATAAGCCTGTCTGATCAAGTGAAATAACTGGATAGCTTACCTGTCTGTCAGAGAGAGGGTGTTCCTATTTGCTTTTCTACAAATGTTAATTCACGTGCACGACCCTTCGGTGAAAGCCTGATTCAATGGCGAAGGATCCTTCAGAGAAAGTTTCTGTTCCAGCATTGGCATCAAGTGCCTTCACTGCAAAAAAAGAAAACAGCCTTATTATTAAAAGCCTTAAAAAGAATCTGACAATAAACAAAATAAAACACTTGCCGCTATTGATGAAGTGTTGATAGAAAATGTTGCTAAGAGTTTAGCCATCTGCTAACCAGAGCCAAAGGCTCATAGCTGCGGGTTGATGTCTACATTCATATAGCTAACGTTAGCAAGAGCTTCAAATCACAGTGTTTCCTCCTCCTTACTCCCTGCAGCTACAGACCACCTCACTGTGATGGGAGCGGGCACCAGCTAAGAAGGTAGCGGCCACAGCAACACAAATTCAGCCAGTGCAAACACCACAACCTGGTCTCATTCCAAGGTCATCTAATAGCTGCGTTTGGGCAGTGACTTCCAGCATCAGACACCAACAAAAAAAACCCTGTCCTTTCACATTGGCACGATATGCAGCCGGTCGCCATTATTGTTTAATGGCGCCTGGCACCATCAAGGGGAAACGTGGTGGCACAACATCGTAGGTTAAGGAGGCAAAATGTTAGAGTAGGTTGGGTAGGGATGGTGGCAGATGGGTCCAACAACCATCGACTTTCATCCAGGAGGACGGTGTTCACTTCCCCCTTTGAATCTAAAGCCAAACCCTGCTTTGTTTTTCTTTTCTCAACCGAGCCACGTGCTTTTGTTGCCTAAACCGAAACACGTGTGTGTGTTGGCTAAATCTAACCATGCACATTTGTTGTTGAAACGTCAATTCATCATGTTGTACCGATGTAGTGTGTTTATTTTTAAAGAGACTGTAATGCAAACTGTACATGTCCTGTGAAAACAGAAGTGTATTTTGAAAACACACAATGCTTCTAACAGTCAGAAGTTGACACGGCATCCCAGAACGTCAACCACCAACACACCCAGGGTACCTTGCACCTCATATCTCAACGTGGAAATTCCATGACCAAACGCTGATATGTGACAAGGTTTGAGTAAGAACGTGTTACCAGGGGAGTGGACAGTCCTGACTTGCTGCTGGATCAGCAAACTTTCTGTTGCTGCTGTTACACAGGTTAGACCCGGTGCTGCTGCTGGCCACCAGCCCACTGTGACACCTGGCGGTGGGCGGTTTATGCTGAACGATTTTGAACCACTACAGCCACCAAGCAAAAGCCCGTCTGCCAAGCTGCTGCCCGCTCTCCTCCCAGGGATGCACTTCATATCAGTGGGGAGAAAGGCAAATAGACAGTGGGGTGGCTAACGTTAGCTTGACAATTTATTGTCACATCTGTGGTCTGATTAACAAAGGGCGGGGCAAAGGGGGACTGAGTGAATACACTGCAGGCAACTCTACAATAAAATAAGGTTAAATAAATCAGTGTGGATAACACTCAGTATGAAGTGTGTGCAAATGTCCTGGTCGTCTGGTGGGAGGGGCTTATGACAGAGAAGGGGCTGCAGGAGAAGTGCGTACTTTCAAATTTTTTTATTTATTTTTTTTTTTATCTTATTTCATTTTATATTATTTTATTTTATTTTTGCCTTTTCCAGATACCTTCCTATCCCAGGTTTTAATTAAAAGTATCTGTTTTCTAAATAAGGATCTTTGTGTCGTATGGAAACTGACAACATATTGTAAAAGTTTATCAGACAGGTCAAAAAGATAAAATTGTTCGTTAAATATTTACAGTGGAGTATAAAAATGAATATAAAGCTTTATTTTTTGCCTTTATGACCCATCAGTTAATATGAAACTTAATTTATTCTTCTATTTGCTTATTGTTTCAGTCGACTTAAGTTTTTGTATATTTTTAAAGGATCTTCCCGTCCTCCTGTCTGTCTCCAGTACCTTTCATATCAGCTCCACAGTTGCTGTTTGTCTCGTTGCTCCTGCAGTCCCATCAGGCATGTGGTCCAATAATAGCCTGGCCAGGTAGCTCAGCCATGTGGAATTTGACATTATGTCCCGGGCATGTCGGGCCCCCGGTGGGAGAGTGTGAGTGGACGGGAGACAGCCAGTGTCAGGATTTTCCAGAGTGAGTTGCACAATCTTGGATGTGTTTCATTTAGAGAATCTGCAGATAGTTAAAGGATAAGGCTTCCATTGTTATATTTTAATTATCATCAGTAAATCTCATGAAAAGAGCAAAACATCAGTGGACTTATCCCAAACTACAGGAAGGAGGAAATCGGATATACAGTGTGTTACTGTGTGACAGAAGGAATACAATTTTTTAAAACCTTACAACTACGTAAAATGGGAAAATAAAGAAAAATGAATAAAAGGTTTAAGAAATATAGCTACATATGTATGGTCACATGTTATCTGCTTTCATTACCTGCTCAGGCAGCATCACAGCCAGCTGTTTTCCAAAGCCAGTGGTGGAATATAATTAACACATTCACTCAAGTACAAATTTAAGATACTTGTACTTGACTCTTTTCTTTTAAGGTCACTTTATGCTTCTAAATATTGTGTTGTTTTTTTTAACTGTACCACCTATATAATACCAAAAAGTATCTCCACATCAACCAACTACAGCAGTAAAAGTTTTTCTGGTAAGTACATTTTGTTTTAATGGTTGTAAGCCTGTTTTTTGCTCACAAAAATTAGCATTAGCTTAAGCACAATTAACCATAGATTGTAAATGCACCATGCTAACCAAGCTAGCAGCTAGTGTTAGGGTTTGCTCCACCCTCTCGTCCAAATATGATCACTTCTGGCTCCAAAATTCCAGACTCAAGGCTTCAAAACAGGAGTCCACAAAATAATGACGTCACAGTGGCTAAGTCTGTCGTTTTTTTATACATCTCCCTAATCAGATTGATGTATCTTCACCTTTCCTCTAATAAATCCTATACAGTGACATTTATTCTTTGCATCAAAGCAGCGAACTTACACCCAGATGAGCAGATAGCGCACATACTGTACATACATACATAAAGCATTTACTCGACATACTTCAGCCTCCTACACGTCTCCTCATTCGCCCTCCCAGCTCTCCTCCTCTCCCTCCAAGGAGCCCAGGCCGGTGGCTACAGAGGTGGGGGCAGAGTGATTCATGAGCGGGGCGGAAGGAATGTGTATGAGCACCACATGTCTTTTCAGTTACATGCTTTTCACATACACACATGCACACGCATGGCGACAGGTGCGGCGCTGCAGGAGAGTGCGTGGCACTGAAGGAGGCCCTTGTTATCGTTGGCACCAGACTCTCAGCTGTGCCCTGTCGCACCACTGGAGGCTGTGTGGTCACAGGCTGATATATGGGCTGCCGTATAGGAACAGACATGCCATCACATCCAGTCACTATAGAGCAACAGCACAGGAGTGAGCACGCACAAACTCTGTACTCTGTCCAAGTGTCAGAAGAAAGTACTGACCCTGATATGTCACCACATTCAGAATGTTCACCCTATTAATTATATAAGAGCGTTTTTCACATGTGTTAAAGGGTCAGTTTACCATGGTATTTTTCCATGCAGATAGTTTAAGCTTTCTGCTTTCTCCCAAAAGTGGATTATCTCAAGCAGCAAGGGACACTGTTTCTGGAAAGAGATGTTGCTGCTCATTAAAGTTTTTATTGCTGTGAGCAGTACAAAACACGCAATCGACAATTTTGTTGTAGGGAGTTTTTCCTTCAGCAGAAATACTGTTCATAGTGAGGTCTGGGAATTCTCTAAAATATGATTCTAGAAAGAGATGTTGCTGTTGAAGTTTTAATTGTAATTATTAACTGAATGAGTCATCTGTTGACTATTTACTGAACAGAACAACAGCAGAAATCTCAGAGACACATTTTTTTCAAAAAGGGAAAATAAAACCAAAACCTGAATAACTCAGTCGCCACAATAAATGGTAGCATTTTACACTTCTGCAAACTAATATGTAACATTTGTATGTCATTATGTTGTGGATATGCTGAACCTTCACATTTCAACAATGCCATGGGTTAACATGTGGTTAGATTTAGGTACAAAAAAACCACTTGTTTATGGTCAGAAGGACTTAAAATACTCTGTTTCGATGGCACAGTCATCACAGGAAATGTCGTTCATGTGTCGCTAAAACACAACCGGTTTTCGTGTTTGTTGGTCTTGAACAGTGGTCTGCGGCTTAGCAGATGTCTCGCTGTCTCACCCTATGCCTTCCCCTCCATCTCCTGATGACAAACTCAGCTCATACACACATAATCAGAAATATGTCACTCTAGAAACATTAATATAAAGATATAAATGAAACATACAAATGTAACCTATCCAGGGACTGCCCATTGTTCTGCAGCCCTGTTAGTCCAAAAATATCCCACTGGACCAAAACGCCATTTCTCCAACAGCCAGTTGTCCCCCAAACATATGCCCATTAAATACACTCTCCCTGCAGTTAGACAACCCAATCGCCAGGAAAAATGTTGACATGGTCATGGATACATTAGATTTGTACATCTTTTTTTTTATTTTTAAAGATATTTTTTGGGGGCATTTTCAGTCTTTAATGGATAGGACAGACAAGTGTGAAGGGGGAAGAGAGAGAGGGAGTGACATGCAGCAAAGGGCCACAGGCTGGAGTTGAACCTGGGCTGCTGCGGCAACAGCCTTATACATGGGACACCCGCTCTACCACTACGCCACTGACGCCCCACATATGTACATCATTTTGTCCAAACTTTATGTTCCAACAATGCCATGGTTAACATGTGGTTAGGTTTAGGCACAAAAAAACACTTGTTTGGGGTTAGGACTTAAAATACCTTGCTTTGGTGGCACAGTCGCCGCTGGAAATGTCGTTGATGTGTCGCTAAAACACAACAGGGTTTCTTATTTGTAGGTCTCGAACAGTGGTCTGCAGCATAGCAGCCATCTTGCCATATGTCATCCCCTCCACCTCCCGATGACAAACTCAGCTCATAAGCACATAATCAGAACTACGTCACTTTAGAAACATAAATGTATGAAACATACAAATGTAACCTATCCAGGGACTGCCCATTGTTCCGACGGCCCAAAATTTGGAAGCCCTATTAGTCCGAAAAATAGCCAACTGCACCAAAAGGCCATTTCTCCAACAGCCAGTTATCCCCAAAATAAGTGCCCATTACTCAGAAGTCCCAATTTTCCAAATATACACACTCCCTGTAGTTAGACAACCCAATCACCCGAAAAAATGTTTGCAGCGTGTGTTTCTGTAAATCACAGATACATTTCATTTGTACATCATTCTGTTGAAACTTTCAACAATGCTGTGGTGAAGGTGTGGTTAGGTTTAGGCACAAAAACCACTCAGTTATAGCGGGAAAGGAGTGTGTTTTGGCTCAAAACGCACATCTTTTGTGGCACAGAAGCCGCTGGAAGAGAAGGGATGAGTTGATAAAAAACACCAGGATCTGGAGGCTTAGATGCAGCAGAGAAACACACTGATGGGAAGTTGAAACTAACTGCAGGGACTGTGTATTTTCAGAGAAAAGCCTTCAGGGCAATGGGCATTTGTTTTTGGGATAATGGGCTGTCGAAGAAACAGTCTTTTGGTCCAATGGGACATTTTTTAGACTAATGGAGCTTCAGATTTTTGGGCTGTTGGAAAATTGGAATGGCATTACGTAGATTGCCATTGCAGAAATATACAATGCCAGCATTTTGTTCTGTAGACTGGGCTGGTCTTAAACATTATTCTTGACCTTGGAGACAGCAGTTGACAAAACATCCTCACTGTGACGTCCATTTAGTGGCTGATCTGCAGCTTTCAAACACATCACACAAGCTTCCTCAGCAGATGGAGTGCTGAAAAAAGCCCCTGAATGACTATCTGGTGAGGAAAATTGTGTGATACATGCATCACCACACATACACTAAACATAAGTGAGGATATGCCTTCTTGTAATTTGGGCGAACTGACCCTTTAAACTCAAGGCCATCACCAAGAGTTGAAACTTTGTAAATATTAATATTTCATTCATGGGGTTGACGGCTGTGGCCCCATTTCACAATCACAGAAACATATCACTTGTCATTGGGGAAGAAAATTATATGCTTCCTAAAATACTAGAAAAATGAGGCGTTTTTAGCTTCACATCCACACGTTAAAAAAAAAATCTAATTGGTTTTGAAAATGTTTAATAAACTCTGGAGCTAAAGAATTTTGCTGCCCTTCAGGGACGACCAGCTTCAACTGAAGGTAAATAATAAGAATCGTCAAAATGAGGTCATGTGGAGGTTAGAAACTTTTCAGCTGGTGGTGATGATATGAAACCCAATTTCCAGAATGACGTGTGTGTGAGTGTATATATATATGTGTGTGTGTGTGTGTGTGTGTGTGTGTGTGTGTGTATTCCTCTGTCAGTGTTTCGTTTGCGCTCTCAGGGGGGCAGAAGGTTTAGCTGGTGAGAACGAGGAGAGGACAGCGACTGGCAAATGAGCCAGTTTGTCAGAGACAGCTGCGTCCTGTGAGAGCGGCGGTGTTAATAGATGCATAAAAATGTTCACGCTTTAATTAATATCACCTGGAGATATCAGGCTAGTTTACATTGTGTACTTGTGTGTGTGTGGGTGTGTGTATGTGTAGCACATGAAACTGGGTCGGGCTGGAGCTTATAGGAACCCTGTCCACGTCCCCTAATAGTTTATGATCTTGTGTGTGAGTGTATGTGCGTGCTTTAAGAGGTGTGTGTGTGTGTGTGTGTGTGTGTGTGTGTGTGTAGCCTCAAAAAGGCCCTGAACCTCTGTATCTGTGCCAGCATGTGTGTGTTTTTGTGTTTGGTCTCAGCACGTGCAAACATTTATGTGTAACCAGAGGAATGCAGCTGTGCCTCATTCAGAGGTCTGCCTTTCTGTCCATGTCAGAATAGTGTGTGTGTGTGTGTTTGTGTGAGTGTGTTGGTGATTTGATGGTTTCCAGTGAACCATATTAAAAAACTTTTGTTATCAGGGGAGACCAGGGATGGTTGTAACATTTTTTGTCTCAGCATCTTTAACTCAGATTTTTTGTGTAAGAGCTCTCAAATGTTGACACAAAAGCAACATGTTACCCTCAACACAAAAGTGAAGTTACAAATGTAATGCATTACAGTAATATATTATGTTTAAGCTGTAACAAAGTAAGAATGTGTTACCAACAGGATTTCGGGTAATATTATTCACAATGTCATATAACATGTTACCACCTGAAATAAACAGTTTATTGTTTTCATTTTTCATTTATCCACACTGATCCACTGACAGCGGTGCACCACCAGAAAAAACATCTCACAAAGGTTGTTGTGTGTTGTCATGTCATTAATTATACGTTACCTTATAGAAGGGTGCCGCTGGCGATTGTGAGCACTATCATGTCCAGTGTTTTTCCATTCGACACATCTGGCCTGTGATGTTAGTACATTTTGTATATGTTTCCATTAACATCCCCTACAACTGCAGAACAACGCCAGCAATGAGTCCCGTTGTTATGCATCACTCTCTCTTCAGTGCTGTTGTAGCAGACCAGCAGGTGGATCTTCCAGCTCTGGTGAATTAATTTGTGCTTGTCAGAGTGACTTAATTGCATTCCATTACATTTGTTGTGCTAACCTCAATATTTTTTTTATTGTGTGTGTTTCATATCATAGGCCCTCAAGTATTTATCCATATATCATAGTTATCAGATTTTGCTCCTCTGCCTGACCCTCCCTGTACCCAAGGATATTCATTTATTTTAAATGGTCTAGACTATTTAATTGATCTATATCATCAAGCTATTACTAAAATAAGCAGGGGATTTTAAAACAAAGCGGTAAGCACTGTACTTGAATGCATGAATGGCTCAGACCTGCGCAGCACTGGATTTGAAATGAACTGTAATAATCTACTAATATGTAATATATTACATTTTGAGAGTAACTTGCCCAACACTAGTTACAGTTACTGAGAAAAAATATGTAATTTAATGTTGGTGATTACAAAGGGGTTACATCTGAATGTACTGTTTTTGGCAAAAAGTTTATATATAGAATTTAACATTCATTCTGTTGTTTTGCATCTTTTCACTGTGCAGGAATGCCTTCTCTTGGCTAAGCCTTTTTGGGGCAGCAGTAGCTCAGTCTGTGACAACTTGGCTTGGGAACTGGAGGGTCAGAAAATCAATTCCCTGTATGGACAAAACACAGAACGTGGACTGGTAACTGCAGAGGTACCAGTTCATGCTTCTGGGCACTGAACAAGCACCGAACTCCTAACTGCTTGGGGTGCCTATTCATGGGCAGCCCCCTCACTCTGACATCTCTCCATTAATGCATGTGTATAGGTCTTGTTTGTGCATGTGTTTGTGTTTTGGACCTGTGTGTGTAATCTGAAAAATAACAACAGGGTGAAAACATTGGCTTTCCCCTTGAGAAACTAATGAGAGTATGCTTCTCCTTTCTTTCTTTTCCAGGCATTTTTAAGCTTTATTGCCCAGTTTAAAACAAAGTAATCAAATGTAATGAGTTACATTACTTTGATGAAGTAATTAAAATCATTTCATTGACCACTGCATTTTAACAGAGTAACTAGTAATCTGTAAACTGTTACATTTCCAAAGTAACCTTCCCAACACTGTGTATACAACCTGTTCTCATACCGAAGTCGTCAAAAATCCGGCGCTTGGGCAGTGACTTCTGGTGGGGTCCATGTCATTGGTCCGACATCCCATTAGTCTGACAGTCCGCGGTGCTGAACGGCTCCCGGCGGGCGTATTTCTGCCTAGATGGTGCGCCGCGACCGGCTCTGGGTCAGCTGGGAAAGGCTTGAGGCGAAGCAGGCTCACAGCTTATGTGTTTGTCACTTTCTTTTTCATTTTAACCCACACCATGATCTTTTCCTGACCCTAACCAAGTGGTTTTTGTGCCTAAACCTAACCAGACCTTAACCACAGGGCATCAAGGTGATTTCAGAACGGACTTCGGAACAATGGGTTTAATATGGTCGGAACAATGGGATGTCGGACCAATGGGCAGTTCCCCTTCTGGTGTCAGGCACCGACGAAAAAAGCTGTCCTTTCACGTCAGTGGGACAAGAACGAAAGTTAATAAAGTGAAAGTCCAACTTGGGTGGGTGGGAGGTGTGGTAGATGGGTCCAGCAACCACTGACTTTACTCTTGGAGGCTGGTGTTCACTTCTTGTAAGACTGTAAAGCCAAACCCTAACCCTAAACCATGTACATTTGTTGTTGAGGGAACAAAAACATCAATTCATGATGTTGTACCTATGTAGTGTGTTTCTTTTTACAGAGGCTGTATGTAAACGATGCATTTTCTGGGAAAGTTGAAGTGTATTTAGAAAAAAGACAATGCATGTAACAGGTAGAACTTGACACTGTGTCCCAGAATGTCAACAACCAACGCACCCAGGGTACCTTGCACGTGGTATGTGGACATGGAAAGTCCAGTGAGAATGTGTTGGTATGTATGTATATCCAATTTTACAATATATGTCATTAGGGGTGAATTGTAGCACTTATTTAAAAGGTGTTGCAGGAGAATCATGAGGCAGAGTTAACTTAGGCAACAGGTAAAAAAAAACATTTTAGTCGTACAGTAACACTTATCACCAGTGACTTAAACAACGTGCATGCTGAGCTTATTCTGTTTTCCATTCTGCATGTAAAAAAAATCAACCTCACTGGTTGGATTTGAAGGCAGCATACAGTATATGTGAGGTGCTCTGTGATATGATTTTAACAGACGCCTGGCAGCCAATCACAACTGTTTTTGGCAGCCATGATATACCTACAGATAAATTCACACCACCCAGTGTTACATTCACATTCATGTTGGCTTCACGTATGGAAGGTTCTGTCTATCTGACAAACTCATCAGCCACGTGTAACACATGAAAACAGGCTCTGCAGTATCACAACTACTGGAGTTTCACAGTTGCTTTCTTTATCAGACTATTGTTTCAGAAACACTGAGTACTTTATGATAGCATCAGTCAAAGCAGTCTTGCCTATGGGAAAATTTACCATGATACTTACTGCACAGTTTCAAGTGCCGTGCAAAATTAGGGACCGAACTCTGAGCCTATACATTCCTGGGCCTGTGTGCTGGTTGCTGTCTGCAGCTGCGGGGCCGCTGGCTGGTTGATGAATGGACCAATAGCGTCCTGGCTACGTGATGAATGGACCAATAGAGGATGATGGATAACAGTGGAGGGAGCAGGCGAGAGGCGGATGAGGCCTGAAACATGAATGTAGCAGCAAGATGTTAAAATGAAGGGAAAGAGAGGGAGGGAGAGATAGAGAAATATGGAAGAGACAGGTAGAGGGAGAGTGTGTGCAGTGATAAGTGAGGGGAAAAAGGAGGGAGAGAGGAGATGAGCAATGTGACAAAGTGTTAGCAAGGGGAGGAGAACTGACAGAGGGAGGGAGGATTTATGAGCAGGGAGAGGAGTGGACAGAGAGGCTGGAAAGAAACAAAGACAGAAAAGCAAGTAAAGATATAAAGAAACAAGACTTAAGGCCCAGACACACCAAACCGACTTCAGGAGATTATCGGCGACAAAGTGCCCCTACTGGCGTCATATGAAGTGGCCATGTCTCGGCCAAAAAGTTGCACATGAACACAATGCAAAGACCACAGCCGATGGCCAGTATTCTGCGCCTGTGTGAGAAGAAGTAACTCACAACAGCAGCAGACGGTGGTCATCTGTATTCGTCATTTAAAAAGGGAAATCAGAAGACTGTCTTGACGCTAGTTAGCCACTTAGCACGTTAACAACACAATCCAATGTTGAAAGAACGAAGCATTTACTGGGCGCCAGTGAACAATAACAGAAACCATCACAAACATTTCTGCTAAAAAGCTCAGTAGCTAAAGGAGAAAAAAGTACCTTATGTAACAAGTTTGTTGCATAAGATAGCTTTTTGTTTACTTTCCTCACTTCGGTGTCTCTTCTCCTGCGCTGAGCTGAGCTGCCAATCAGAAGGATTTCATTCACCAGCAGGTTCTGCTGTCGCCGATTTAACATGCTGAATCAGGCAAAAAAAAAAGCTGACAGGGGCTGACGAGGGGCAACAGTACGGGACACACTGGAGGACTAGGGTGACAGATGCTCGGTGGCCAATGGCCAATTGTCGGCTGGTGTGTCAGGGCCTTTAAAGCAACACTAGTGGCTCTGTGAGGCTGAACTTAGACAAGCAATGCCTCAAACTAAGTGCTAAAGTCAGCATGCTGTCACATGACAACACTACACAGAAAATTGAACCTGTTTCAAAATTATTTTAATGATGGATGAAAGTTTTGGAGCTTTGGAGGTCATGTTTATTTTTAAACGTGCAACAGTGTCGGATGGAAAATACAAACATGGCCTGCGAAGATCTTAACTACTGATGTTTAGCAGGTATATTGTTCACTATGTTCCCCTTCTTAGTTTCGTGTGTTCTCATGCTAACATTTGACAGTTAGCAGTAAACACAAGTACAGCTGAGGCCGATGGGAATGTCATTAGTTTTGTGAGTATGTAGTCATAAAGCAATGGGAAATTTTGACTTGATGTTGGTGATAAATAAAAGGTTAAAGAGTTCCTCCTGAGGGAGATATGACTGTGTGTCCAATCTATCCAACAGTTGCTGAGACATTTCACTGTAAACCACAAATGTCAACCTTGCGGTGGTGCAAGATGAAAAGTCAAAGGGTCATCAAAAGCATTAGGGTTCCTCCTCTGGATGCTATGACTGTCTGTACAGGAATTTCATGGCAAGCTTTCTTTTAAATGCTGAGATATTCCAGTGGTGAGTCGACTGACCGATATTGGCATCTCTAGATAGGCTGTTAGCACGGCTTAAAAAAGGGGAAGAAAGGAGGGAGTGTTGATGGGATGTGTGTGCATAAATCCATCTTCTGTACGCTGTAATACCACAAACATGCCGCAAAGAATAGCAAGACAAAAAAACAGACAAATTTGCCTGGCAACCCTGCAAACAGATTACTACAAACATTTATCTCATCCGGGACCTAAAACCTCTAAAAGCAACCCAATGAAAGGTAATGAAAAGGTGTGAGATAACGCCACAATACATCTCCCACTGAAAAGAGATTAAATCCTCTGCTGAGTCTGACATCAAAACAGAGGAAAAACGTGGGGCATATTTTCAGGTCTCTTGAAGATGTTCACAGGTTTTCATGCGTATCAAAACTGTCCCAGCGCAGCTCTTACTGGCAAGTTAGAACTGAGCCGCCGGCGTAATTGCTCCTGCCAAGGCGACTGATATCAGTAATAGCTACAGGGTGCAACTTCCTGCCACAGTGAGCTCCATAACCTGCGGCAGCTTGGCAGGCAGCTTGTAAGCAGTCATGCAGGTTGGTCTCCAAACAGCTCTGTCAACACAGCACGTCTCTTCACAACAAAGGAAGACTGATTAAAGTTTTGGGGGCTGTCTGCACACCTGTTCATCCTCTGATATCAAAAAGAATCTCTTGTTTCGAGCTGCACACTGTGTATCTGTCAGAGTCTGTGAGAGTCATTAAGAGCAGTCGAGCACAGAGGAAACTCAATGGATTGTACGTACACGTAGCTGAGTGATCTTCCCCTTTGTGTTTGAAGTCAGTTGATGATGGAGAACATGTGGGTCAGTTTTCAGCTCTTGGAGTAGGTCTCACCTTCAAACAGAATATCTAAGTGTGCAAAGAGAGACAGGAGAAGGAAGAGGAGGAACAATTAGGAGGCAAAGATGAAGAGAGCAAAGTGAAAAGGTAGTGAAAGTGATTTATTTTTAAAACAGATAGTGTTATGGTTAAAAATTTATGAAAAATAGATGGTAGTTATTCTTGTTAATATACCAGCCAAGGCAGTGTGGCATCTTTTACCTGAGGCAGCAGCAGCAGTGGTTGAGTTAAAGAGACAGGTCTTATTTACATCAAAGACAAGTCAAAGAAATATTTAGATAATTTACTTTGAGGATACTTCACCCTGAAATACTCATTTGTATATCAGTAACTCCCCTCATATGACATTTAATTCAGGAAGAAACCTTTGTTTTTTTGACACGCCTCCAAAGCAAACGAGGAATCCAAAAATGACAAACACTCTTGATGAAATGACATTTTTTGGGATTTTGTTTGGGGACTGCCAATTGTTTGGCAGATAATTCTGAAGCCACAGTTGTCCGAAAAATGTCCCACTGGACCCAAAGCCCATTTGAATGACAGCCTGTTATCCCAAAAATAAGCACCCATTAATGGCACTCTCCCAAACAGAAACACATGGCTGATTATTAGACAGAATAATACCATTGGACCTCTCCACTATGGTGAAGGCTTGACTCTCCTCACTCTGGCTCTAGTACTTCTTGCTTTTGTTGGCTGGGCTGGTTAGGCGTAGGTATGAGGATAGATTGGTTAAGGTTAGGGTAAGAATATCAGGGTCAGCCAATCAGAGACAAAGTAGCCTTCGCCAGTGTAGAAAGGTTTGAACCTGCCAGCCGTCTGGGGCCTTTCTGTGTGGAGTTGTTTTGGAATTTAATTGGTGACTCTAAATTGCCCATGTGAATGGTTGTCTGTCTTTATTTGTCAGCCCTTTGATAGTCCAGGGTGTACCCCACCTCTCGCCCAATGTCAGCTGGGATAGGCTCCAGCCCCTCCGTGACCCTTAAACGAGATAAGTGGTTATGGGTAATGAATGAATGAATATTGTCCAACACGGTCCCTTTTTACTCCAACCCATCAAGAATTTTCTCTGTTACTGGATTCTTTGTTCACTGTAGAGGCAGCGAGAAAAATAAAGTTTTCTTTCCAAATTCAGTGCAACACTAGGTGAGTGACTAATATACAGATGATCAGTTTGGGGGTAAAATACTCCTTTAAGTAAAAGAAGAAAGGCCACATTATAGAAATGACATGACATGACATTTAAAAGTCCTGCAATCCAAATGATTGAAATAAAAGTACAGAATAACTAGCAACAGAATGAACATAAAATGGTGTGTTTTTATATTTTTGGTTTATTGTCATTGATGCATTTACATGGGGAGATGTCAGGGTGAGGGGGCTGCCCACAGACAGGCGTCCCAAGCAGTTGAGAATTCGGTCCCTTGCTCAAGGACACCTCGGCAGTGCCCAGGTGGCAAATTGGCACCCCTCTAGCCGGATGGAGACTTGAACCCTGTGGACTGAACTTCTGCCACCCTAAAAAATCCTAATCAGAAAAGTAACTACAGCTGCCGATGTGGCATGAAAAAACAATTTCACAAATGTAGAGGAGCAGAGGTGTAAAGTAGAAGGAAATGGAAGTAGTCAAGTAAAATAAAAGCAGCTTAAATATGTACTAAGTGCAGTGTTTTTACTGTAGCAGAGTTATAAAGTTGTGTCCTTTGATCCAATCAGTGCAGACTCCTGAGACTCTACACTTTATTATATTACAAAATATTACACTTTGTCCAGCAAGAGTTTTAAAAGTTAATGCTGGTGTTACTGAAACCATCAGATAATCTGCTCTTGTTTGTTTCTTCCAGATATTTCTGAAGGCAGATATCAGACAAAAGATCAGTCAAGTTGTATTTAATTATATTTTTAGACATGATTTTCATTGTATTTTTCACATAACATTTTATGGTGTCAATATAAACTACGGGCAACGTTGAGAGAAACAAATTTTTTTTTTTGAAGATGATTGACACATAGTTTCACTATAATGGATCATCTTGCAACAACAGGACTTTTTAATGTCTTCGTGTACACTTACTGTATGCAGAAAATGCAGGAATCATTTAAAGGAGCCGTCAACCTGAACCATTAGCGGAGGGGGAAAAAAAAGAAAAACAAAACACCACTATTATCCAGCTTCTCTTCAGGGTATGCCATGCTCCTGTCACTGTAATGAGATGAAAACAAACAGTAACTGTAGCCCTGTGTGTGTGTGTATGTATGTGTGTGTGTGTGTGTGTGTGTGTGTGCAGACATGCTATATCCCTGTGTGTATCTGCAGTGCTCTCTTGTCTGATATCAGTGGCAGTCACTTAGAGAGTGTGAGTCAGTGTGTTTACTGTTTTCACAGATGGAGCTCTGACACTGTCTGGATAACTGAGATAAATGACTCGCACTACGGCTCAGCAGATGGGAAAAACAACAGCCAGTTACACACACACACACACACACACACACATGCAGATATACTGTGTGTTGGAAATGAAGCACTTTATCAACTGATATATTTTTGCTTCTAATCACAGCAGAGCACAAAGCCGCAGGAAAGAGTAGCTGCTCATTAGTGGGGAAACGTCAGCTGCCGATTGGCTCACTGTGGCCACTGATCCAAGCCAATAACAGGAGAGCTCATCTGTAATCAATTAACAGCTGCGGCTACTTTCAGAGGACTTTGACATAAAGCAAATGAGGGAGAAAAGGTGAACAGTGTGTCAGTGAGGGCTCCACATACATTAGAGTACAGTGCCATATGTGAGATCATGTGAAAAAAGAAGTGTCACTGGGCGTCATCCATCACGTCCTCTAGGAATGACCACCAAAGGTTAATGCTGTTTAGTAGGGGGCACCACAGCAGGTGGGTCACAATCTGCTGCTGCTGCTGCTGCTGCTCAGTGTGTCCTGCAGCTCCTCGTCCACCCAGTGTCCTTGATCCTCCTGACAAATACTGCCTCCATGTGGACAAAAACAGCCGCTCTGAGTGAAGCTTGACTGTCACACCCAGATGTAACCTGAACCTGACCTTCAACCTGCATGCAGCAGTGGATGCAGTACTCAGATCTTTTACTAAAGTAAGAGTGATAATGCCAAAGTGTAGAAATACTCTGATGCAAGTTAAAGTTCTGCATTCAGAATCACTGCACAGATCACTTTAATGTTGCAGCTGTTTCTGTTTCTTACTTTAAATACTGCTGTGTAATTTAATCTACAATATCATGATTTGTTTGTTAATAAAGCTTTGTATGATCACTTTGAATCAGTAAAGTAACTACACAGACTTTGTTGTGTAACAGGTAAAATTGAGAATGAGGCTTATTTTATGTTTTACTGTCCTCTATATGAAGTCATAAAGGATGTACTTTTCTATAAATGACCTCTATTTATATCAGTTTCTTTGGCTGGATGATCGTGCAAAAAAGTTACGTTTTAGAAGGGGAGCCTTTTTTGTGGCGCACTTTGTTTCCCGGGTGTGGGATAGATGTGGAATAGCACGTGCTTTAATGTTCACTGGAATGTTATTGTTATAGTAATGGAGTCTTATAAATATATGGGCACATGCTTGTGTGCAGAGTGTGACTCTCAGATCCTCCTCCCCAATCAGCCTCACTGTCCCTCCAGCCCGCTTGACCACCATGGGGTCCAGAGCCTTCAGCGGCTCGGCCCCTATGCCTCTGGATCCATGAATTGTGTTCTCTGTGCATTTAAGAAGAAAAAACTTGTGTAAAACAAAACTTCAACAACTCATTTTTCGTCTGTCTATTACAGTTTGCTTTGAATCTGATGTGAAAACAGAGTCGACAAAAATATCTAACAATAGCAAAAAGCCCTCACATCACATGCTCAGAGACACCTGACACTTCATCTACTTTCAGGTCTCAGGTTTTCATCACAGAACAACGTCATCAGATCCTCTCACTCCCACAACTTTCACTGTTTAAAATTAATTCACTGCAGTTTCCACTTCAGCTGATACTGGGTACTTAGCAGAGTTATGCTTCCTCTTGTCCTCTGTCCTCCTTCTAATCCTTTGAATGCACCTTGAGGAGACAAGGAAAAAGGAGGTTAGAGTGAGGAGACACAGGTGTATCCTGTGCAGAGGTCTTTTATGAAGTGGTGACGTATAAATGCAGCACCTCCACATGTGGCACAGTGACTGACGTCACTTAAGACTGATGCTATGAAACTGAGGATTTCTCATTTGGCAGCTTTGGCTCCTCCTCCTCTTCCTCGCTTCTCTCTGGGTGCTGTTCATTATGCCAATGTCTCTTGGGTATGTTACTCACGTCTCAGCTCCTCCCAGCGGAGATGTGAAAGAGATGCAAAGAAGAGACACATAGGATACACTTGGTCTAAGCCCGTCCAGAAGCCTCCTCTCGCCTCATCTTCTCATCATGCCATTTAGGGAATTGAAAGATTCTCCATGACGGTGAAAGGGAAATGACATCTGGGTCGTGGGAGGAGAGAGGATGTGAAGAAGCAAGCAAGTTTGCATAATGGAACACACCCTCTCTCACATCCTTGCTGGGAGGAGCTAAGAAGCGAGGAAGAGACGCAGGTGGCAAAAGCGAGGGGACACCTTAGCATAATGAAAAGCACCCATTGTCTTAACATTGATGCATTTGAGCTGGAACTAGACATCACATCACATCATCCCTAACCTGCTTCTCTCCATTCACTTCCTGCGCATTTTAATATTGATTTTAAGATATTACTGATCACTTTTAAAGCTCATCTACGTTTGATCCCAAGCAACATTTTATCATATTTTGGATGTCATACTATACTATGACTTTTTTATCATATTTTGGACAACATACTACACTATGACGTTTTTATCATATTTTGGACGACATACTATACTATGACATTTTTATCATATTTTGGATGTCATACTATACTATGACTTTCTTATAATATTTTGGATGACGTACTTTACTATGACTTTTTTATCATATTTTGGACAACATACTATACTATGACGTTTTTATCATATTTTGGATGACATACAATACTATGACTTTTTTATCATATTTTGGATGTCATACTATACTGTGACTTTCTTATCATATTTTGGACGACATACTATACTATGACTTTTTTATCATATTTTTGACGTCATACTATACTATGACTTTCTTATCATATTTTTGACGTCATACTATACTATGACTTTTTTATCATATTTTTGACGTCATACTATACTATGACTTTTTTATCATATTTTTGACGTCATACTATACTATGACTTTCTTATATTTTTGACGTCATACTATACTATGACTTTTTTATCATATTTTTGACGTCATACTATACTATGACTTTCTTATCATATTTTTGACGTCATACTATACTATGACTTTCTTATCATATTTTTGACGTCATACTATACTATGACTTTCTTATATTTTTGACGACATACTATACTATGACTTTTTTATCATATTTTTGACGTCATACTATACTATGACTTTCTTATCATATTTTTGACGTCATACTATACTATGACTTTCTTATATTTTTGACGACATACTATACTATGACTTTTTTATCATATTTTGGACGTCATACTATACTATGACTTTTTTATCATATTTTTGACGACATACTATACTGTGACTTTTTTTTATCATATTTTGGACGTCATCCTATACTATGACTTTTTTATCATATTTTTGATGTCATACTATACTATAAATTTTTTATCATATTTTGGACGTCATACTATACTTTGACTTTTCTGGTGAAATTTTGACCGCATACTATACTATGGCTCTTTTTGTGTCAAATTGTTATGACATATTATACTATGACATTTTTGGGAAAGTTTTGATGACATGCTATGCTATGATTTTGTTCATGAAGTTTAGACGACAAACTATACTGTCTTTTTGTAGGGGTCAAATTGTTATGACATACTATCTTAGGACATTTTTGTTGAAATTTTCATGACATACTATGAGTTTTCTGGTGAAATGTCATAGTATAGTGCGTCGCCCAAAGCTCACCCAAAAAGTCATAGTAGTCAAAAGTTCACCAAAAAAGTCAAGAGTAGTCAAAATTTCCCCAAAAAAGTCATAGTATAGCATGTCGTAACAATTTGACCTAAAAAAGGCATAGTATAGTATGTCCTCCATATTTCACCAAAAATATCAAAGGAAAATTCTGTCTTTTTTTGTTCCAATTCGTTTAATTCATTGAAGTATATTTACTCCTCCTACGTGTACCACAAATTCTGACAATGTGACCTGATGCCCCCCACATCACATGCTCACTTCCCTAAACACTTGGCTTGTGGTGCAGCATGCTCATCACTTTATGGAGAAGTCAGTGAGTCACGCCCAAACAGCATGATATTTATTTATCGGTCAAAGGACAGCACACACACCAGCACACACTCTTATCAAAACACATTTGAAATATAATTTATTGCACATTTAAAGATCAACATAAAGTGGCACGATACCCATTTCAATCCTGTTACATCAGAAACAAAAAAAAGAGAAGTCCTTACAAAATGCTCACACCTTCTGTTTATGATTTTTGACTTTAGAACAAAATGGCCGTGAGGTTGCAGGAATGCCAGACCGAAACTGCATAGATTTATAAAAAAAACATAAAAAATAAAAAAAAGAGAGACAGAGACACTTCTTCTTTAATATGGCACAGAAAATCCAATCAGACATTGGCGTTACTCATACGTGTCATGAGCCCATCAACTTCCACATTGTCCCAGTGACTTAGAGGCGGCTCAATGCGTCAGAACAACCTGGGGATTTCCAATTCTTAAAGAGGAAAGCACTGATAGCATGTTCTCGGAAATATATATATCGAGCCCAATTTTAAATTGTCTTATGCAGATGCGATAAATCCAAAATTAAAAACATTCCTCAAGCCCCATTTACAGTAGCATCTTATTATTAAAACATTTTGGGAGCAGGCGTGCGTCACTGTAAAAACCTCGACATGGAGGTGCAATTAAAGAAAAACTATACAAAAACAAATTACATGACAGTCACAGTCATTTGTTTAAGATACTATTTACATCTTTGACCTCATTTTTCATATCACAACCCAAACTCCGTTTTCATCATGGTTTCAGAATCGTCCACATTATTGATTCAATTAGCCGTCAGGATTCATCATCACTGGATATTTATTATTTCATGGTTTTTAGAAGGAATCTTATTGCTGCATGGCTCATATTTTGAGAACTGATTTCATAGTATTTGTTGGCAACAATCTATAACCTTATATCTACTGTTGCTGCATCGACTACATCATAAACTAAACCACTGTGAAATGTGTGACACCCAACATAAATATCTGCCATTTAAAAGTGGCTTACATGATACAAAACCGACCCTAAGGAGCTACAGTATGTACAGTATGACAGTGAGAGCTGGCAGCAGTGGGTAAGATATAATCAAAGAAATAATTATAGGTTGATGGCACAAATGTTCAGAAGTCTGTTTTCATGATCCCCTCGCCTCCCCCTGAACCTTGAGTAAAGTAAACATACACATGTTGATGTACAGTACAGCATAAATACAAACCCAGCCAATGGTCAAGAGAAGAACAGCACAAAAGCATGCTAACTGGTTTCAAAATCAACTCCTATATTAAGTCATAAACACAGTTTTATTAGGGTTACCTGATTAGAGTTTTACAGTTTCATTAGGGCCGCCTGGTTGCATATTTTTATGGACACAACAGCTGTGAAGTGAATGAAGCCTTAAAGATATACTATGCAGGATTTTTCCAAAAAACATATAATAAGACACAAGACTCACACAGAAGTAATCCCTCTTAAACATCACTTATGAACCACTGGAAGTGTGTGGTAGTGTGTTTTTCTGCAGAGACTCTGCCTTCTGCCTCTATTGTCTGTATTCTTTCTGTGTTCGGGACTTTTATGGGTGTGTACCCCATGGATGTCTAAAGAGAACTGGGTACAGCGTTGGCAGCGTACAGGCAGGAGCCCACGCATTCCTATGAAAGTTGCTCAGTGGCACATGTAGCCACAAAAGCTTTATTTCCTCAGTATGAAATTACCTGGAACTTCTGCATCATGGGGCCCATACATGGGCGGATTATAAGACAATGGGCCTCTGGGCACAAATATGCAGAGGGCCCCACCACCTCTCCTACAGAGGAGCAAGACACACAGACTTATGGGTGGTTTTGCGTCTCTTTATGGTCGTTATGCATCTTTTTGTAGGTTTGTGTCTCTTTGTGGCCATGTTGAGTCTCCTCCTGGTCAGTATGTGTTAATTTGACATTTTGCACAAAAAGGCCAAGGTGCCCCTGACACTTTGGGCCCCTAGGCCTCTGCCTGGTAGGTCAGTAATCCATCCATGGGGTCATAGAGCAAGTGCACAAGACTTTCTGTGGCAGAGTGGCTAACTTCTGGTTTAGCAATAAGCTAACTTGATTGGGGATGAAATGATTTGTGCGACTCTTCTTGACTTTTGAAATATTACTGGACCAAATGGATCAAATCCTGATAGTTAAAGTCATTTCAAAGGGGTTGTGACACTCAAAAAGATGTATCCAATGATTTAAAAGCGTCTCTTTTACAATGTAAGTCCATGGAAAAGGTCTTTTTGGGGCCCAGTGGCATCACGTGACAGAACCAGACGTTGTAATTCCACATTTGGCCACTATGTAAAATTGGCTTCAAAGCCTGGCGCTGTTCCTGGGGGCTTGGTGTACCCCAACAGCATTCAGGTGAGGTTGGGGATTTCTAAAAAGGTGGCGACCAGATGCAAGACCATAAGCAGTAGGCATCCAAGAGAAAAAATGTTGAAAAACCACAAATATAGCGAGGTGAAATTCCGAACAAGAGTAATTCTGGGGTCGGCTTTTAACTTTTAAAAACAGTAGCCGACAATCCTGCATAGTATACCTTCAACAGGTGTATCTGTCCAGTTTACTCACTGACATGGCGTTTACTGGGGAAATGGTGCAGTTTTATTTAAAGTTTAAGAACTAAACCCCCCACGTTAGCCCCTTGATAATAAAACATTATATACATGGACAGCAGTAAAGAAATGTGATTAGTTTGGCACACAACAACGTAGGCTTTTATACTCTGGGTTTTCCCCGTCTTGAGCTGAGTTGAATATTAAACAGTAATATGATTGGTTTGGTAGCCTCGTAGTGGGTCACATAAATGTTTGATGAAAGATAGCCCATTTATGCCTCTGAGGAAATAAGCTGATAACTACTGAAACTGCTCTTTAGTGCCACCGTAACAGTGCTGATTATTTTCAAATCCGACTTTCCAGTTAAATCAAGGTCAATCAAAACAACAAGCATTCAAACGCTACCTGCATCAAAATCATTTTTAATTGTCAAGGTTGGATCCAGCTGGCTGCTGCGGCTGTTCAGGAGAAACACAGCTTGAACAGAAAAGGAGAGTTTAAACGAGAGAGAAAGGCCTCAAATTTGAATTCAACTGACCTAATTTTTAATGTTACAGAACCTGCCTGTTGAGTACATTTACCCTGGCACTACCATGATAGATGGTTCTAACAACCTTGCCTATTGATAATCACAAAAAAAAAAAAAAAAAAAAAAAAAAAATCAAGAGAAATTTTTTTTGTCTGCCACTGAACGAAAACCTTAAACCACAGGACGCATATTGTCCAAGTAAACATAAATAAAGATGCAAAGTAGAGTTCCAGAGCTGAGTTATTTGGAGACACTTTGAAGAAGCAGCACTTGAGAAAAACTGGAGGGAGATACTGAAAGTCAGACAGAAATAGAGAAAAGAGAGGAGAGAGGCAGAAGGGAGATAAAGGACGTTAAGAGAGACAGACTTTCCTTTGGCACCTGAGCCACAGTGGCAGTGCTCTTCTGTGGGCGGAAAAGGTACCAGGCGAGGGTAAAGAGACAAGACAGAAGAGGGAACGAGGGAGGTTTCGCTAAACAGCTCATGCCCGAAATATCCTCCCTTGACCTTCTCTCTTCGACAGGAGCTTTATTCTTTTCCCGCTCGCTCCGTCTGTAGATCCTGATTCGGTTCCTCCCACATTAGTCGCACCACTCAAAAATCATCAGATCAGAGCCAGAGTCTGTCCACCAATTCTCCTTCACAGTCTTGCACCTCACTCCTGCAGGAAAACCCTCAGTAAACAGTGAGTGCTCGCGGAGAGGAGGTTCTTCAGGTTCTTCTGTAGCAGTTTCTTTATGGCACATGATGGGACTTCTGCAGGTTTTCGGTTTCGCTTCCACAGAAGAACCTCAAGTTCCTCCCAGATTACTTTCACAGGCTCAGATCCTCCCACAGGTGCTCCTCTGAGGTCGGTTAGTGCAGATCGCTCTGTGTTGAGGTTCTCCCCCGGGTTTCGGTTCAGTGTGTGGTTCTATAGGTTCTCCCCAGGCTGATACTGGGGTTCTGTGGAGGTGAAGTAGTCCTCTAGGAAGCCCTGCAGGTACTCGAACGTAGGCCTCTCTTCGGGGTCCTTCCTCCAGCAGGAGAGCATGAGCTCGTGCAAGGAACTGGGGCACTCTGCGGGGCAGGGCATCCTGTAGCCGCGCTCCACCTGGTCCAGCACCTCGCGGTTTACCATACCTGCCGAGAGGAGACAGGAAGTTAGATTTAGGGAACAGATATGAACAAGTCATTAACACAATCCTTTATTACTTAAATTCCTAAAATATTAAATAATACATCAGATCGTCAATACAGTGTTCCACTTAAACGGAAACAACGCAGCCAACAGTACACGCAGGGGAGGTTAAAACATGTCTCAAAATTTCAGTTTAAATTAATTATGCTGTGTAGTTCGCTCCATCAACAATAAATCCACGCTATGTCGTGAAAAGGATAAAAGGTAGCAGCTCAGGCTTTAGCTCCAAGCTTTAGACCAGATCTATATCCCCTTTTTGGGAATGTAAGATGAGGGGTTGTCATCTGTCATCTAGCAGGTGAACCAGGGCTTTCCCAGAGATTTTAGGCACATGATGTACGTGAATATTCACTGTCAGTGTGGTAAATCTCTTAATGACACTGGTGACAGTTACTACTGATGGATATCTAATGTTGGCTTGAGTGGGAGGCTGCTGCAGTACAGTCATACAGCATAGCAGCATCTGACTGGCTATTGATAGGTTGCTTATTTACAGACAACTCTCAGCCTAATGATAGCTGGTGATTGAATCAAATATAAATGACCAGATAATCAATATCCGGCCACTGTGTTTGGTCACTGATCCACTTGGACAGATGAAGACTGACAGGACATGATGGATCTCTCTTAATTTAATTAAGGGATCCCAAATGCTCAGGTTCAGGCGAGGTCACAAACAGTTTAATAAAACAAACGTTTGTTTAACAAGAAATAAAAGCATACAGAGATATTAAAATTGTAATCCAAACACATATCAGACTGCACTGACATCAATATGATCATCGGCTTTCTATCCTCCAAAAGGGGGCGCAGCCTCAACGTTTTGCAAAGCACCTGTATGTGTTGGTGTCATGGAACCACTCTGTAGTTTCAGCATTTTTAGGAGGTACAACAAATGATATTCTTCATAACTGATTAATGGGATGATCATTTTTGTGTAGTCTGTATTGTTAAAAAGGGTCAGAAACCCAAAGATCTTCCGTTTACGGTCACATACAACAAGAAAAAGCACCAAATGGTCACATTTGAGAAGATGGATTGAGATATTTTTGCCTAAAAATGGCTTAACCAATTATTCAAGTATCAAAATAGTTTGATTAAATTTCAGTCACTTGATCGTCTAATTGTTTCAGCTCTTATCATCTAGCATGATTATTGCTTGAGGACATTTTGTTAAAGAAACACTTGTTTAAAGGGGGAATTGTTCAGGTGATAATTATGCGAGTCTTTACCTGGATAGGGGACTCTGCCTTTAGTTGCCAGCTCTGTGAGCAGCACACCAAAGGACCAGACATCTGACTTGATGGTGAAACGACCGTACAGAGCTGCCTCTGGTGCCGTCCACTTGATTGGGAACTTCGCTCCTGAGGAAACATGACAATTAAAAAAAATAAAAAAGAGTTACGAGTGTGTTAAAAAATCTATACTAACATGTAGTGTAAAAAGTAAGTGTGGACTCACCCTGTCTCGCAGTGTACTCGTTGTCTTCAATGAGTCTTGCCAGGCCAAAGTCGGCCACTTTACACACCAGGTTGTCTCCCACCAGGATGTTGGCAGCGCGCAGGTCTCTGTGGACGTAGTTCATCCTCTCCACATACGCCATGCCTGCTGCAATCTGGAGGAAATGACAGAGAGAGGACGGGGATTTTAAAATAAATACAGCATGTTGTGCAGTTTTTAATGTGGCAGATCTGTAAGTGATTTTACCTGAGCAGCCATGTCTACTAGCTGAGGCAGACGAAGCATCTTTCCTGCGTCCCCTTTAAGGAAGTCCAGTAAGCTACCTGTGAGTGAAAGATAAAACATAATGCATCAAATGAAACATAACCACCAAATACATAACCAGTTTTCCATTTTACTGTATGTGTAAACCTTGAAGAGCAAGCTACGATCTAGGTGTCTTTGTAAGCACACCAATATGTGTATTGTTAGAGATGTTACGATACTAATGGCGATACAACACCTATATTTCAGTGCCAAAACAATCATTTAATCATATTTTACTTATCAACCAGTATTTGATGGTTAACAATACTCTACAGAAGCATTTCAGTCAGTGTCAAAAAAAAAAGACTGAAGTTTAATACCCAGCACTTGTTACAGTCTGCATCCTGTTTTACCTTGGCTCATGTACTCTGTCACAATGTAGATCGGCTCCTCAGACACAACGGCGTACAGCTGGACCAGCTTCTCGTGCCTCAGCTTCTTCATGACCTGTGCTTCCTGAAGAAAGGCCTCTGGAGACATAGTGCCAGGCTTTAGGGTCTTAATGGCTACCCGTGTTGTACCGTTCCATGTGCCTGTTGGAAAACACAGAAGAATAACATCACTGTAAAACTTTTTGTAGAAAGAACTAAATCTCCTCTTAACATGCAGTAATGTTGACTTTGGGGCTTATCGTCTGTCTTGCTGAGGGCTAGATGAGTAGATCAATGTCACTCTTGTATCCGTCCATTCATAAAATCAGTAGCCTGTTAGCTTAGCTTAGCATAAAGACTGAAAACAGGGAGAGACAGCGAGCCTGGCTTTGTCCAAAGGTAACAGATCCATCTACCAGCACCTGTAAGCTCAGTAATAAGACATTATATCCTGTTAATTTAATCTGTACAGAAACAGAAGGTTGTAGGATAGAATAGAATAGAAGGTTATGTGCTGGGTTATGAGCTAAAAGGGTGCTGGTACTATTGGAGCCAGGCTAGCCGTTTCTCCTTTCCAGCATTTGTGCTAAGCTAACTAGCTGCTAATTGTAGCCTTATATTTCAAAGCAGGACATCGGACTGATATCAGTCTCCTCAACCAACACTGGGAAGCAAATAAGCATATTCCCCAAACGTCAAAATATTCCTTTCAGAATAAATTAATTAGCTATAATAGCTTTTTGAAGGATGCATCCGGTCAGTGCACTTCAAGAAAAGAGAGACTGATCGTCATATTTTGAATATTCAGTGTATAACCTGTCCATCAAGCACAGTGTGAGAGGAATTCAATCAGTTCCACTAAAAAGAAGTGGTGCATATCACTTACCCATCCAGACCTCTCCAAAGCAGCCCTGTCCCAGTTTAAGGTCGAGGCGGAGGGACTCTCTGGGGATCTCCCAGGCGTCCCTGGCCAGTCCCTGGGTCTGAGGTTTGGCCACAGGACACACATCTGACAGAGCGTGGCACAGCCCATCAGAGTGCTCTGAAAGAGGGAACAGGCAGGTAAGAGGAGGCAACAGTGTTGTAAAAGGTTAACAGATGTGTGTGAGCACTCACTGCGGTAGTGGAAGACTAGCTGCTGTAGGCTTGTGAACTGGGTGCGGGAGGTGATGTAGAAACCTCCGCTGTCCAGCTTCCTGATCTTGTAATGTTTAACATTCAGCCCTTTGGTGTTATCGTAGTCCAGCACTGACAGGCAATATGCCCCTGTGAACAAGACAAAACAGCAGACGCAGACAGGTTAGAACAATACAACCAGTATGTGGAACTGGGTGACAGCTGCTCTGTGGTGTTTCCAAGCAGCTGTGCTGGGCAGGTCCCTCATGGCCCTTTAAAAAGGCCCTGGAAATTCAACTAAGCCTGTCTGTCGTTGTCCACGGCCCACTAATGAGTAAAGTTTGATCTTGATTAAAACAGTGATAATTAATGACTTGATTTGTGCAAACACTTTTCAGTCCAGGCTGGAAGTGTGCAAATATTTAATCTGACCATTTTAATGTCACTTAATATGTGCTTTATGTTAATTGTTGAAACTCTGTGTTGCAGCTATTCTTGGCCAGGTCTCTTTGTAAGGAGATTTTTGAACTCAGTGGGATAAACCTGGTTAATAAAGGCTTAATACTACTACTACTACTACTACTACTACTACTACTACTACTACTACTAATAATAATAATAATAATGACAGGTAAAAAAAAAGACAATTACAAACCATTACAACAACAGATTATTAGGTGAGAAACAGTCTGGCTGACAGGATGTAGACTGTGGGTATAAACTTGTCATTGGCCGCCTATTTCAGACAGTAAATGGAAAATGGCCCTGCACTTGTAGAGTGCTTTTCTGGTCTTCCAACACCTCAAAGTGCTTCAACATTACATGTCACTTTCATCCATTCACACACAGAGTCACACACTAGTGGTTGAGGCCACCATACATGGCGCCACCTGCTACTCAGTAACCATTCACACCCACTCTCACACCGACGGAACGGCCATCAGGAGCAATTCGGGGTTCGGGGTATCTTGCCCAAAGATACTTCTAGCCAGGGATTAAACTGTCGATCTTCTGACTAGTGGATGACCTCCCCACATGCAAATGTTCCACCAAAAACAAAAAGATTGTGAAGGCGTATGTTTTCCCTTAATGTGGAATTATGACGGGGTCAGTCAGACCTTTTTCCAGTGCTGTCACAGTGCTGGAGAAAACTAGTCTGGCTATGCAAGTATAGCTCAAAAATAATAGAAATGTTTTAAAATAAAGACCTTACAATTGAGACAGGAATCCAAATTGTAAACATGGATTTCAAGAAGTGATTCAAACAGCTGAAGAGACCTAACGACAACCTTTATGGAGAGGTTAGAAATGAAAAATCAATCCTCTTTGATCTGGAGTTTTTCTGACTGATGTTCACTCGTCTTCCCCCAGTCAGAAAGAAAATCTAGTGCAGCAAAGACAAGCTTCCCACAGATTTTGTCTACTCACTAATTGGACTGACAGTCTATTGACCTGAAGTTCCCTACAGTTTAACCACTGACCTATCTTAACTTCACTGAAGATCAACCCTGGGTCACACATTACTGGATGTACTGAACAAAGATAAAAATACCAGAGCCTGAACTCAATTATTTCCTGTGGTTATATTAATTTTACAGATATACAGCCTCCATGCAACAACTACTAAATTTAACCTGTTGTATATAATTGTCTCCTCTCATATGTATCAGATCAGAGGCACAAACTCTGCTAACAGAAGCTGAGATGATGATTTTCACCTGCCATGTTTCAGGCTTTGAAGTGCCTTTACGATCAGATGTGTCACCATCACTCTGACATGATTTACATTTGATTCAACATACGAGCGGCATGCTTCTGCTCCTCCGTGTCACACTATGAGCCTCACATGTGACATCTAATACAGAACACACCCAGAGGCCAACACACCTCCTGCCAGAGCTCCTCCTACTCTCCCTGATCCTCCCCCTTTCCTACAAGTCTCCCCCCTTCTTCATGCCTCTCCTCCTCTCTCTCAGTGCGTGTGTGTGTGTGTTGGGAGAACAGAGACTTATAGCCAGGGGGAAATCCAGCACCCTCCTAGGTTGACCTACTTCTGGCAGAGTGATTCACCCCTATCCATTCATAAGGCCCACTCCACTCCACTGTGCTCTTTTTCCTTCCCCCCCCCACTTCCTCCAAAACAACCCCCTGAAGAGCCCGCTGACGTCACAGGGACTCAACCTGACTACAGAGTTTCAGAGGAAGATGCAAAACTCCAGAGAACAAAGAAATAGCAACACAGGCCTGTGTGAAAGTTAATAAATGGCTTAATTACGAGGTCTCTTTTAAATTAAGTCCCTAAAGATCTACTTATTTCAAAGCAAGATCGAGTCTGAGTAAACTCCAGGGACGCAGAGAGAATGTCATCACGTCCTTTTTTCACACATCTTAAAAATAAACAGCTCAGGTTTTATGAGATGTGTTTTATAATCAGTATCTCTGATGATAAGGCATATGTTTTCGATAACGATGGTGCGCTGCCAGGAAACACAACTCAAAGGCGGTAAGATTACAATCTCTGGTCGTATTAAAACGTGTTTGTCTTTCAAAATGACTGTTAAAAGATTTTGATGTAATGCTGTGATCCGCAGTTTTTTCTCATAATATCTGACACTAGACCTCAAACACAAATTTGTAGCTGTATTTTTTTTTTTTTTGTCAAGGCATTTGCATTCATCTTGATAAATAGGTAATAAGCAAAGGTAGGACTGCAACTAATGATTATTTTCATTCTTAATTAATTTCACTATTATTTTCACAATCAACTGATGAATTGTTTTGGGTATAAAATGCTTTAAAATGGGTTAAACATGTCCGTCAAATATTCCTGTTTGTTTCGTCAATTAAGAAAGAGCAGCAGAAATTGACAAGAGAATTTGTGATGAACTAACTGATTAGTTAAGGTACTTTCACACCAGCCCTGTTAGGTCTGGTTCAATCTGGAAATCCATCGGTAAAAAAAAAAATTAAATAAAAAATTTCTTCCTTTAGATTCTGCAATCTACAATGTAGATTGCAGAATCTGTCTTGAGAGATTAGGTCTGGTTCAACCGAACTCAAGTTCGTTTGCCCCCTAAGTGCGGTTCGTTTGGGCAGGTGTGAACACAGCAATCACACTCAGGTGCACACCAGAATAACCAGACCAGGACCCTCTTGAAGAGGTGGTCTCAGTCTGGTTACAAACGAACTCTGGTGCGGTTCGTTTGTGGTGAAAACGTGTTCTGACCTCGATCTGAACCAACTGCAGTCATATGACACATTGTTTGGGTTAAACATGAGCATGTTACAGTCCTGGAGGATTATTAATGTGCACCTCCTCCTGTACTGCCTTAATATGCGCATTCAGCACATCCAATGTATCAAAACATTGTTTTCTAGTTGGAGCCGCGCCTCGTTTTCAAACTGTATGGTTTAACTAAAATGAACAATGACAGCAATATAGTCCATGATGAGCAGCGCTAAAATCAACCTGCGTAGTTGTCCCTCCATTGTGACATTAGAAAGTGTCACATTTATCTTGTAAGTGTACTCTTCTTCAACGTTTTGTTTACTTCCTGGATTTTTCCCACATGGAAATTCTGACCAATCAAGAGCAGCTTTCTCGCAAAGGTATTTAACTGGTCTGCCAACTCTAGGAAATTACGCAACTTTATAGCAAAATAAGTCCCTGATTCAGACCGAAGAAAGCGAACTCTCAGTCTGAAAGCACCCTATCATGCTAGCTGTACATTGAGGCCTAAAGGCTTATTCCAGGCTATACAGCCTAAAACAGGTAATGCTTGTACTCGTGGTTAAGTTCAGTTGATCTACATTTAAATTTAAAGTTATATCTCTCAAAGTTGCCTTAGAAAGACAGATTTCAGACACTGAGAAAAGAGCTAATTGGACCACCGTGATAACGACTGTAGTCTCTGGAGTGTCTGCTCGCTCACCTTTAGTGGTCTCACTCTCCCTCACCAGGAAGGTTCCTCGTCTGTTCTGTAAGTTCAGAAGGTGCCTCTCGGAGTCGCGCCGAGTGATCTTCCCAAAATACCACCTGCCAAAGTGGGCCACGGAGAATAAGATGAGAAGAAAGCTACAACTGACGGTCTGGAGCAGACAGCAGGCAGACATACTTTCTGACTGGAAATACAGAGGACTGTACTGGATGGTACATTGGAAAGAGATACTCTCTCTATACTCTTTGCATTAGTTTGTAGAAGTAGATACAGCACAGAAAATAAATACAGCTACATTCAGGCTTTGCACTACTAAAATAACTGCAAGAGTGAAACAAGGAGAGAATAATGTACTCTTCTGCTTGGATGGAGTCGGACGGAGCCACATAGTTGCTAGGGATATATCCACTCTCTCCTGTCGTCAGGGAGCGAGCGAGCCACCAGTCCCCTTCTCTGTGACAGAGAGATAAAGACAGAGAAAGAGAGCAAGAGAGTCAACCATAAACAGAAAACTGACTGAGGCAACCACAACGTTTCTTGGTTTAATGATCTTTTATTTGATGGAGGAAGAAGTCTGCATTTCTCTTATCGTCAACAAACGTTGCTATCAGTGACTCTCAGCCCAAAGCCCACTGGTTCCTACTGAAGACGTACATGTTTAAAAATGGGTCAAAGATATATAGGTTCAATTTAATGATTTCCTAAAACAGCTGGGCAAACATGAGTACATTATGTACTCATTAGGGACTATTTTCAGCTGTGGATGAATACATTTTATACACCAAAGGGTATTCATGGAAGGAAGGTGAATGTGGGACTGACTCAAAATAAACTACAGTGCCCACTTTCATCTTAATGAAGGAATATATCAACCAGTGCAACAGTGTGACTCGTGTTTTTATAGTTTTTAGACAACAGTGGAGGTCCGTCACACAGAGGAATACGCTAAATTAGGCGTTGGCTCTGCAGATAATACTTGGTAGCTGGATAGATTTCTCTTTGGTTTTGGAATATTTTGCCAATTAGAAAAATATGGATCACCATCAGACTTATCCATTCAATACAGAGTCTGCAGTACAGGATGCTTCAGATGGTCTCTTATGCCTCATTTCCACTGCATGGTTCAACTCAACTCACTTTGGTACCAGGTCCTTTTCTCTATAGCCCCTTTCACACATGCACTGCAAACCTCAAATGATGTAGACATCAACTGGAGGAGCTGTATTTGAGGATTCAAATGTCCGAATCAGCTGGATCGGCCATTGAACGAATTTTACTCTACCAGCTCCCTAGAGTAACTGTCTGCAGAATACACAACGAGCAAGTGTGCAGGATGATGATGTTTCCATCATGCGGCTCGTGCGAAACTGGAAGAAAACAAACATCTGAGGGTGAAGACAAAAGCCGCTTTTACACTGCTGGATTTTCCGTGAATGTTGGGCCCTTTTGCCGGCAAGCTGTGAGCATTTAGACGCACAGAGCCGAATTGGCGAGTTGATCTGAGATGCCCAAGTTTCTGCCTCGTAGGGTAGACATATTGGCGGAACTTTTTTGGTTTAAAAAGACAGAGGCGCCCTTCTGCCACGGGAGGGGCTATTGAAGACTTGTGGGAGGAGCTGGTGATGACGCCGCACATGCCACCCACTGGCGGTGGATAAACAGGAAACAGCTGATAGCAGGAATTAGCGAGAAGCTAGTAGCAAGAGGGAAACGCAAACTTGACAGACACTGTAAAGATGAGCAAGTGGGGAGACAAGGAATTGCGCGGCCTCGCAAACGAAGAGGCCATTAACCGTCAGATGACAGGGACTGTAAAGAACGGGCCGACTTATGAGAGAATCTCCGAAGGACTGACCAGCCGCGGCTTCCCTCCCACGTCACTGTTTACGTCACATGCTGAGCTACACGTTTTGTTACTTGCTCATGCCCTCCATTCCCCCGAAAAAGGCGCATTCTGTATTCCTGCAAATTTGCACAATTCCTATTTAAAAAGGACTGAAGGGCCATTTTCACAAAGACGGCAGTAAAAAATGTCCAACTGGAGAGATGATGAGATTCTGGAACTTTCGTCTGTAAAAGATGAAGCCAAAATCGTTACACTAATTTAAGAAATGAAAAGTATCAGGTGCTATCTGCAACTTTCACAAATGAAAAACCAAAAACAGCGAGACCAGTTGAGTAGAGCCATGCGGTACCATGCAGTGGAAATGCAGTATTAGTAAAACGGTCTACTTGTGATACGTATTGAAACTTCCACTGTTTCACTGACGCCCCTCGATGTTCTTTGGAAAGCAAAGAGGAAGCTGAGGTTTTAATAAAAAATACACATCTCATCCCACACTTGAGTGCACAGAGTGAAGAAAAGCACATTGTTAAAAGAAGAAATAGACAAATGCAACCTTTTGTTCCACTTGTAGTCCCTTTGTTTAAATTCAATACTTTAAATGTCCAGTGTGTAGAATTTAGTGGCATCTAGTGGTGAGGTTGCAGAACTGAGCGTGTAGAACTATGGTGGCCGACACGACAATGCAAGTGGCCCTATCTCGAGCCAGTGATTTGTCTGTTGTGGGCTACTGTAGGACGACATGGCGGACTCCGGGGAAGAGGATCTGTTACATATGCGGATACAAACGGCTCATTCTTAGGTAATAAAAACACAATGATTCTTATTTTCAGGTGATTACACACTAATGAAAACATAGTGATGAATTTTAAAAATAATATCTGCCTGAATCCTTCACACTGGACCTTGAACTTCTGCTCTATATAGAGCAACATACAATATGCTACTTCACAAACAAGTAAGAGCACCAGATAAATCTGCATCTCTAATGCTTACTAATTCATTGATGTTACACTACAGGCTTGATCAGACGAGCCTGTGGAGCAGCAAAGGGACGGTGAACAAAAGGCTGCATGAGACTTTTTTTATTGCATTAAGTATTACTGACCTGAAGCTGTACTTTTTCCTAGGAGAAACCATGAAGCATGAGAGAGAGAAAGAGAGAGGGAGAGATAACAGACACAGCAGACACATCAAAACACAGCGAGGAGACACAGCAAGGCAAGCAGCACAGCACAGACAGATAGCAGAGGAGCTGGATATGCTGTGGGACTACACAGTGGGGTTACACAAGCTGCGCTGCCTTTTAAAGTCTTGGGTTCAACTTTACATTTCAGTGCAGTTCGTAGCATGTTTAATAATTCTACAAGAGAGGAATGCAGAGATAAATCCCATTTACTATCCATAAATGATCACATCCTCGTATCATATTGGATTTCTGGATTCACTTTATATTCTTTTTATTCAGTGTTTGCATTTAAAATGTGAATAAAAAACTCTGTGCACCGAATGCAGGAACAGTTCCATGGTGCAATATTAATGTTAAGGGGACCTATTATGCTTTTCCTTATTTTCTGTCATATACAGTGGTGGAAAAAAGTTTTCGGACACCCTTAAAATTTTACACAATCTCAAATATTATCATGAAATATTTGTAGAAAAATCTTTCTTGTGTTTCAAAAGGTGTGGCTGCATTAGACAGATACAAACAAATACAAATTATATTTTTTTGTTTATTGTTTACAAGAAAAACTAACAAAACTAAATTCTTGACAGTTTCAATATGTCAGTTCTCAACATTGTCGGTATCACAGTCAACAAATAACAGAGAATGTGTTCAAAACTGAACAAAAAATAAATAAACCATCACATCATCAAATTAATATTTAGTAGTCCTGCCATTGGCACGTAGTAGAGCTCTAATCCTGGCTGGCATGTTCCCCACGAGCCTTTCACACTGTTGAGGGGTTATCTTGTCCCATTCTTCTTGAATTACTGCTTTTAATTGGGGATTGAGCTGGCCACTCTAAGACCTGGATACTGTGCTCCTGCAGCCAAGTTCTACTGGCCTTGGATGTGTGGCAAGGGGCATTTTCTTGTTGAAACATCCAGTTTTTACCTCGACGGAACAGTGCACGCGCAGAAGGGAGCATGTGGGTTTCGAGAATGGTACAATACTTGGTAGAGTTCAGTGTGCCATCACAGACAGTGAGATGACCAACACCAGCAGCACTCATGCATCCCCAAACCATGATACTGCCTCCACCATGCTTGACAGTAGGTACTGTACATGCTGGAGATAATGCTTCGCCTGGCCTTCTGCGTACCCTCACATTAGTAGGAGGAAGATAAAGCTGGAAACTGGACTCATCTGACCACAAAATCTTCTTCCAGTTCCTGGCTGTCCAGTTCTTGTGTGCCTGGGCCCAACGACGCCGGGCTAACCTCTGTCTCTCATTGATCAGGGGCTTCTTGATAGCCTTGTAGGACCTTAAGCCATGATCTAAAAGTCGGCCATGTACAGTGCGGGTGGAACACTGGACACCAGTTTGGTTTGACCACTGCTGCTGAAGCTCCTGTGATGTCATTCGGCGGTTTTGCCTGCACATGCGGATCAGGATGCGGTCATTTCTTGCTTAAGAAACCCTTGGACGCCCAGATCTTGGTTTGTCTTCCAAGCTGTTGGTTCGTCTGTATTTCTGCAGAGTGTATCCAACTGCTGAAGGACTGCATCTGCACTTCCTGGCTATCTGGCGGCAGCTGTACCCTTCCTGGCTGAGAATCTTTATCTTCAGGCGTGTTTCCTGCGTTAGGTTCCTTGTTTTAGCCATTTTTGTGTCTGAAGAACTTTCAAATGTGCTGGCTTTATGTAGACACAAAGCTTGGCAACAAAAATTGTGTCTTTTAATAAAAAGAACGACCTTCATCACTGGTACCAAAATGACCCAATACTCAAAATTTCTTATGTATTTTTATGGAACCAATCAATTTTAAGTTTTTAATTTTTTAGGATTTATTTAGTATTTTGGCTGTGACTGTACTAAAAGAAATTGCACTTGAAGACCTAAGAGTGATTCTTAATGCAATATTTCACAAATGCATGGGGTGTCCGAAAACTTTTTTCCACCACTGTATATGATGTTACACAGTTGGATGTTCACATTGGTCGTGGCCAAAGTTTCAAATAATGAGGTAATCGTGTTTAAGTAATCCCTGTGAGCAAAAACCTCAGGCTCCTGAATACTTGTTTCCTATTTTGGCTACCAGCTGATGTCAGCTCGTCACAGATTTCTTTATATGGTCATCTGCTCCAGGGATGCTTTTAGCTGTTTGTATTACATAGCCTACACTGCGACATGTAGCTACCAGAGTTCTCAATAGGCCAAAGAAGTTACAACCCGAACTGAACCGACCCATGTGAGCTGAAGCCTGAACCCGGCCCGTTCTAGATCATCACATAAAATACTGAGCCCGAGCACGTCCAAGCATAACCCCCCCAAAAAGCACTAGTCTGCTTCTAATGCCTGCAATACACTGGCTGTGTGGCAGCGCGGGCCAGGCCTGTCTCCAGCGGAAAATGGATCAGCTTTGGTGGATCATCAAATCTCCACACTGCGTTTTCCCACCAGAGAAGCTCCCTGCTGTGGTCGGGAGGAAGGCCAGAGAGCCCAAAACGGAGCCTGGCTGCTCTCTCCCATCACAAGAGACCGCCTTATATTCACCTTTGTCTAACTTCGACGTAGTTATTACCACCTCCATTGTCTCTCTGACCTTGTTGATAGTGACGGTGACACTAACAGCAACCCCAACCCCTCTGTTATTTCAATAGGCCATTCATTGGTCAAAAGCCACCAGAAAAGAAACCAGCCAATAAAAACAGGAGATGATTTCTATGAATCAATTAGTAAATCAATCTATAATATCTATAATACATGTTGGATTTACATTTCAAATACACAATTTAAAAAAAAAAGAAGTATATACATTTTTTTGTCCTCACAGCCTGAACCCTACCTGACCTGGCTAACCAGCACACAATTTTCGCCCGATAATGGGGCTTTCTGGGAACTGTCGGGCTCGGGTTGAAATTGAGAACTCTAGTAGCTACATGCTAACATCAGAAAAACCTGTCATTTTTTTGTTGCTGATGTTAATTTCTCCCTGATTTTCAGATCAGATTCTTGCTGGAACATGTCCACTTGTGATAAGAAGCTTTTACAGGTGATTTTTCATGGTAGAAAGTCATTCTCGGCTACAGTGACGCAAGCGCAAAGACGCCAAGATACAGAAGACCTGGAAACGCTAAACAATGGGCTTTTTCAGGAGGGGGGCTTAGAGAGACAGGTGTTAAAATGGAGCATTTCAGACAGAGGGTGAATACAGTATGAGGAAAATAAAGTGGTTTTTGACCTTTAAAGCATGTAAACATGTTCTAGTTGAAACCCAAAATACAAGTATAACCCTGAAAATAAGCATAATAGGTTCTCTTTAATATGTGTTTATCATATATTTCAGCCCTACTATGTAGTGCCAGACTATAGATAAAAGAACAGCAGACCAAACTTGTGACAGGAAGTTATGGAAAGATCTCATAAGAAAAGAAAAACAAAAAACATTGTTCTGATTTTAAACACCTGCGTAGGAATTATTCTCTGGGAAACAGCGGCTTTAAAATTCACATATCTTCCTTCACTTCCTGTGACTGAAATCTACATTCCATCTAAATCGCACCTCGATGCAGACGAACTTCAACATGTGTTGGTGTCCGACAGGAAAACACATTTTTTTGGCGTTATGTGTGTGAAGAAAAGGGATGAGTGTCACGATCTCGCTATGTCACACTCTCTATAAAGTGTTTTTAAGACGAGGATGATGACAGTCGCCCAAAAGGAACAGAATGCATTAGTAAAGTGCCGTTCTGCTGTGTTTCAGTCAACAGATGGAGAGGACCAGACTCGGCTGTCTGCGTCGCTCCACAGTTACCAGCTCGGACTGTGTTCATTCATTTTCACATTTGTGCACACTCGCGCTCACGCGTGCGTCTACAAATCTGTTCATTTAGATTTTTTTGTGAAATTGTGGCATCAGAGAGAGAGAGGGAGAGGCTGTTGATTCTTACGTGTTGTTGACAATCTGCAGCCTGTCGCCTTTCCTAAAGGTCAGATCAGATGCTGTCCGTGACTCATAGTCATACAGCGCCACAAATGTAGTGACACCTCCTGCAAAAAATAACACACACAGAAATACACATTTAGGGAACAGTGTAATTAAAGATAACGGTACTTCCCATTAAGATCTATTCACATTCACTTCCATAATCTAACTTCAATAGTACAGGTCAGGCCCTGGATGTTAATTTGCTCTATGTTCTTCAAGGCCATAAATCTTCAGTATATTTTCCTCTGCTCCATATCTGTATGAAACAATTTACCAAGGCTTAATGAGAAATATCGACATTCAGACTGCTTGTGGACGATCACCCGTGAAGGACAAAGCCATCATACCAAAAGCTTTCTATATTCTGTGCAGTTTTCTGCCGCTTCCTTTTAATGAACCAGTGATCTAAACCTGGGGACTCTCCAGCCAATCATCGATCGGCTCATTAGATGCACAGGAGGAGGCGGCCAGCACATACACCAGCAGCCCTCCACTCTCTGGATGGAGCAACATTAACCTAACCATCTGGCCAGTCTAGACACATTGCAGCTTAATGTCAAGTAAAAATCTGGACAGCGAGGCACGGCGGGCTTCAAAGTCAAAGAGAGGGTTTTAAGTGTGTTTGACAGCTGATGGTGGGAAAACGGAAATATTTTTCTGAGGACATATGACTCACTGTGAGTCAGTTTTTAGATTTTTTTTTTTTTCAGGACTTTTGTGATCTCAAACTGAAAGCAAGTCAGGGCTGACTGGGCTGACTCATGGAGAAACCAGATCTCATTAAATCTGTTTCTATTCTGCAGTTCTGCTCGGCTTCATAACTTTATTTACATTAATCTCTTTGTAGACTGTTTTGTGTGTTCTCTGGTCATGCAAGATTACTGTGTTACTCACATTTAAAGGGGCTCTGTGCCATATTCAGAACATATGCGTTGTTAGTTCTCAACATGGAGGTGAGTGAGCTGGCAGCTAGCAGCTAACAGTGCCAACTGTATAAACAACAGCAACAGTGCTGACAGAGCTAACAGCTTATAACTGGGGTGAGTGGGTGCTTCATATCATAGCTCAATATTTTGGGAAATACAATCATTATACTTCTTTCTGAGAGTCAGATGAGAAGATAGATACCACTCACATATCTGTCTGTTAGATATGAAGCTGGAGCCAGGATATCGTTAGCTTAGCATAAAGAGCAGGGCTGGGTATCGCCACTGATTTCCTGAATTGATTCAAATTTGATTCACAAGGTCCCGATTGTTGTCATCAGCTCAAATTAACTTCACTTCTCTGGCTCCACAGCAGCATCTCTACTTTGTGTTTGTGTGTCTGAGTGCGTAAAAGTGGCGCAGCAGCCCCAACGCACAGACAGCAGGAGGAGCGGCTGCTGCAGCATGATAATCAATGACATCAAAATAAAAAAGCTCAATTCTATGGTAACTAAAATTTCAGCGGCACCCATTAACTGCCGACGAGTTTAACAGGGTCAAGGCTTCACGCATCCATGAAAAAAGTGTACATTAAAGCATCGATCTCGGATTTTATAAATCTATATCTGGCCATTCAAATGAACATCCATCTGAAGTGGATGAATCGATTATTTTAACCCAGCCCTAATAAAGAGAAAATGGGTTAACAACAAAATCTGCCTACCAGCACCTCTAAAAGTCACTATTCATACAGGGAGGTCATGTGCAGGACTATTTCTTGGCACTTGTCTCAGTGCGGTTGCAAAACTACCAGCAAAAGGGTCCTGGAAGTCGCTGCACCCGGCCAAAAAATAACAGGTGCTTCAGTTTCGTATAAACTTTAAAAATGAGATATTGTGCTAGGGGGAACCAGCTAGCCTTGTTCTGTCCAAAGGTAACAAATCTGCCTGTTTCCAGTCTTTATGCTAAGCTAAGCTAATCATCTGCTAGCTGTAGCATGTCATGGTGAACATACAAACATAACAGAGGTATTGATCTTCTCATCTGTAAGTGTAACATTCCCTACTTTTTAATTGCTTTAAAAAACAGTTTAAAAGACAGTTTGGGTCACTACCTGAAACATAAAACTCAAGAATAAATCTTATGTCATAGACCTTTAATCTAATCTGTCTCACAGAGTGTTTCCCACCTGACAGAGGTCCTCTCTGGGGCGAGGTGATAGTGCCTGTGTGGTCCACCCCTCCAAAGAGAGCCAGCTCAGGAGTGTTTGTCGGGGCGAGCTGGTGCTGCCCTTGATGCCCCCGCCTGCCTGTCCCCACCGCAGGGCTCCTGTTGGGGGTTTGGGTCTGCTGGGCGGGGCCCAGGTGGTGGAAGTGCCCGCTGTCCGAGCCTGTGCCGATGGTGCCATCCAGGCTCATGGAGCGCTGGCCCGGCTCCTTGGGCTTGCTTTTGCCCGCCCCCATGTGCAGACCTGGGAAGAGAGCCAGCGATGAGTAAGAATGCAGCACTGTAAGTCCCAAGAGATTTAAAAAAAAAGGCCTCTTCTGGGCAGCCGGAGCTACTTGTTGTAATATGCCAAATAGGATTTAAACAACTAATAAATGAGTCGATCTACGGAAAATGACGTCAAATATCTTAATTATAATTTCTGTTTTCTGTTTCTGTCTTATATGTTTGTAAACTGAATATCTTTGGGGATTGGAGTGCAAGTCAGACAAAACAAGACATTTGAAGACCTCACCTTGAATGGGCATTTTATGCTTTTTTAAACATTTTAGTAACTAATCATAAAAAATAACAGATAAAACAATAATGAAAACAATTATTAGTAATAGTTGCAGACCTGACAGTCTCGGGGAGTGCCAATATTTCAGGCTGACTGACTGTGTGAGCCAAGACTTACTCTTTTGTGTGCTGGTCATTTCGGCTGTAAACAGATATTTGCATATGAATGCAGATACATTTTATTCAGCAATGCACTTTTTACCTTTTACTTCTTCAAATAAAATGTGGTTCTAGACTCTGAGAAAACTCTGCTAACCTCTGCCATCACATAAAACTCAGGTCTACTTTCATCCTGGCAGCAGTGACGTGGCGCAGAGGAAGGGCATGTGGATGTCAACTTAATCTTAAAGTCATATTAAAATTTAAATCAAGACATAAATCCTGTTCAATAAGGAAACATTAAGTCAAACTAATGAAAAAAAATCTTGAATTAAGCAGCCCTTCATTTATAGACACTTTTACTCCTCTGAAACCAGAGCAAATTGGCTTGATTACTTTCAAACACGTGACGAAAGCAATGAGCAATGAAAGAAGAAATAACTCAAAAAATTTGCAAGAACTTAGGAAAAAGAGAAAATTAAAAACAATGAAGTTAATTTTAAAAAAAAGAAAGCTAAAACAAACAAGCAAATAAGAAAATTACCTGGAAAGTGCTTAAATGTGTAATGATAATACTTACAAATATAATTTTCCCTAGCTTCCCTAGCCCATTGCCTTTTCCCCATGTTTTTGAAAGAAATCGCACCACTTTGCTCAGAGTTCAAAGGTTTAAATACTTGCGAAAGACGTCTGAAAGCAGCACAAGAAAAGTGATGTCGCTCCAGGTTTCAGAGGGTTAATAAACACTGTCCTGTCTGGAGATGAGACCTGGTGACTAAAAACACATCTCCAGTTCATTCAGGAACAGGTTCTGACCCCGTTTCACTTTCTATTCATTCACCTTTCTCAAATGAAAATTCCTCTCAGCAGCAGTGTGTGTGCTCTGAGCGTCACATTCATCTCTGCTCGCCACAGAGAATCCTTGGAGCTGTTCCAGGTTCAGTTAAAACCGTTTAGCATGCAAATACTCTGAGATCAGGGCACCTTGAAACAGCCAATACACATACATTCAAGGTCATTCCTATCTGTTGATTCAATCTGTTCTGAATCAATAAGCAACTACAAAGGATAACAAACAAAGGAGCAGTGGGCTCTAATGAAACCGAGTGCTAACGCCGATGAGTTGACAAGGACAGAAACAGTTTCACCTCCTACAGGTAATTATAAGCGCCACTTCTCCTCTCCATCCTGACGCAGAATACATCTATTATGGCCCGATAAATGCAACAAGAGCAAGCTGTCGTCGTGAGCACAGACAAAGACAAACATGCTCAGACAGTCAAATGCACCCACAGAAAGTTGGAGTGCCGTGTTCACACACCAAGTCCACCCCTCGAGGCATTGCAGAGTGACTCACTGTGAGACCGGCTATTTCAGGCCGGCTGAAACAGAGACAGTCATACACACATGAAACAGCCTTGTTCCTTTGTGAATAGAGGCACTCTCAGTTCCAGACAGAGTGTTTGTGCCGTGTGTGTGTGTGTGTGTGCGTGAGCAGCTGTTACTTGGTCTCTGGGAAACGAGGCTCTATCGCACAGTAACACCCAACCACGGTTGCGTCTCACATCCTTTTTTCCAACACATGCATGTATCCGCGTGTTTCCAGCACAGTTGTGAGAGTCTGATAGACAGGACAGAGAGGGTTATTAACAGACAAGGAGGAAGGAACTGGCAGTGGCTGTAAAAAGAACGTGTAGGTGGCTGTTGTGTACTGCATGGACAGCTGAGGCTTAGTGGGTGTTTTAAGTGTAATGTGCGAGCATAACATAATTACACAGGTATGGGGAAAACTCAAAGATATGGAAGGATCTCACTGTGGAGCTGTGTGGGCGTGTAAGCCGCTGAGTGTGTGCACAAGCATGAGCAATTTCAAGCACACACGTACGGTCATGCAAGCTTTGATTCAACTCATGCCAGGATGTAATCTGGCGCGCTGGGGGGTTAACGTATCCCATGGTGCAACACTGAGTCACACAGAGATGGGCCCATGGGCCTGCAGGAGAGAGGTGGACAGGACTGTGTGAATTGTGTGGAGAATAAACTGCTCGATTTAGACAACTAGTTCAGATATCAGTGACGGACTGCTGCCTCAAAAATCTACCAGAAACACTAAGATGCTTTAAAGGACAAAACATAAGCAGAATGAGGGGACAGGACCGCGACAGATCAAATTTCTTAGATTCTAAAGAATAATGAAGGCACTTATGCAACAGATATATTTAGCAGTCCACGTAGTCTATATATGCAAACAGGCACATACTTGAGGCGCTCGAATCCACGCAAAAGCTACTGTGAGATGATCTGACTGATTGATTGATTGATTTAGTGTTGGAGATATCGGCCAAAGAGGTGCCTGCCTTCTCTCAAATATAATGGAACTACATGGCACTTGGCTTGTGGTGCTCAAAGATAATCCGCAGACCTTGTTGAGAGCAGTTTCATGCAGGAACTACTTTCTTTCTACCGAACTACACCTGCCACCCAGATCACCACGCAGCAGGAAGAGTGCATCTACTCATGGCCGAGAGGCTTGCGGCAGTGTGAGATCTAAACATTAATGGCGTCCTCCTCGGCTGAGCTCAGTGGTGCTAGGTGAGCTAGCAGTAGATGCACGCTTCCTTCTGCGCAGTGATACATTTGGTGGGTGTAGTTCGGCAGAAAGAAAATACTCCCTACATAAAACTGCTCATATTAAGGCCTGTGGATTATTATTATTATTATGAGTAACTGGGTCATGATTTCCGAAGAGAGACATTGCTGTTAAGTTTTTCAAATGTATTTTTTGGACCTTTGGGCACCACAAGCTGAGATCCATCTAGTTCCATTATATTTAAGAGAAGGCAGACATCTCTACGGCTGATATCTCCACCACTCTGAAACACATACCAAAACAACCTAGACTGATAAATCACACTACAGGTAAGACGAAAAATATGTATTTTTGGTTTTGAAGTGACCAGTCCCTTTAAGCATTAAATCCAAACAACTTCACCTGCTCCTGTTCTACACGTCTCTTAAAATTTAGACGCTGGATGTCACATTACTTCAGCTTGACTACAGAAGCGAGGCCTTCCAGAAAGGTTTCTCAGGCTCTAGCTGGAGATCTCAGTCATCAGTGGACTGAAGCTTGAGCACCTGAACTACAGCACAGCCCATAGAAGCACAATGCTTTAAGAGTGGATTAAAGGGCAAAGATGATACAGCAAAAAATAACAGCAGAGTTTGTTCAGTAACTTCTCTCAGATGGGTCTGGGAAATTTCACTGTCAGTATCCAAACTCATGGCAGTTCTACAAAGTTAAACTAAGCAGTGAGAGCTACATACTGTTATTAAAATGACAAAAGTCTAAAGTTGGATTTAGTGCAGTACGAACTTTCAATTAGGAAAAGTGCCTGAACACACACTGATAAGCCGAGGTAATGATCCTCGACCGGCACTGCGAATAATACAGTGATGGCAGCAACCATGTCCTATGGGAGTCACTCTCCCCTGGTGCCTCCAGGACACTGCAAACACCCTTGAAAGCCTCAGAGCCTGCGTATGTAAACAGCAGAGCTAGCACTGTGGCTGAACCTCACACCTTTTCCTAATATGGTGCCTTAAAACCAAGAACTGTCAACATGTGACTACTTCCAACATTATGATGTAAAATGGAGGAGCAAAGAGGATGAAGTGAAGGAAGAACAAAGTGCACTGGACAGATAGAAGTACTAACAGGTAGAAAATAATGTATTGTAATAATGTAAGTCCTACACAGATGGAAAAATAAAATATGAAAAAATATGAGGAATGGGAGATGAGATATTTTATTCCCTTGTGAGCTTTTCCATTCAACAGGAGCACAGAGGAATGTGGGAGAACCAGACTGCACCACACTGCTGTGCCTGCCAGAGACTGCAACAAGAACAGGCACCTGAGCAGTAGGAGGGCAGGCTGGGAGGAAGGAAGCAAGGAAGCAAGGAAGCGGGCGGTGGAGGGCGGGAACGTAAATCAAAATCTACTCTTTATTTGCTCTTAATTCAAAGCAGTATGAGCTGCATTTCTGATATGAATGAGTGCAACATGTGGTTTCATAATGCCAGGAAAGTGGAAATAAATGCACAGACATGCTGACTGTGCGAGTAAAGTTTTGCCTGGTTGTGTTGTGGGAAAGAAGATTTGAGGGATTAGATATGAATCATAGCAAATAGAGGCTTCGTTCTCAGGCGGCTCTCTAAGGGGTATTTACCTCCAAACCATGATTGAGTTCAAGAGCGCTTCAATTTCCTCGGCGCATTTATCACTAACCTGCGTCTTTCTCACAGTCGCAGTGTTGACGGAGTCTCACAAAATCTATAAAACTATCTGTACATGGACTGAATAATGTGGGGAAAGTGAAAGAAAGTAAAGGAGGAGAGCTCAGATGTCTTCAAGGAATTTAAGTTGGACAAGCAGACAAGTCCAAACACCTGTGAGGTACTGAGACTGCATCACATCAGCGTCCACACAGCCAGTGTTTTCATTATGAGCGGTTTGCACATGTGCTCCAATCTCTCAAGACTGTCTTAAAATAACACTCACATGCACATATCATGTACAGTGAAACCATTTTTGGTTGCTGTAACTATTCCTCCTGCTCCATACGGGCCACTGAGAGACTTCCTCTTGAAGGGAAACGTTGGTATGTTTCAACGTGGACCCTATTTTCCCATGTTTTGTGTCTAAGTGACTTATGGAGACAATCTGTTTTTTTAATTGGTACAGTACTGCAGCAGCGAAACAGGCTAAAATGTAACCGTTTGGGTGCACAATCAAGATTCAAGATTATTATTGTCCCATAGAGTGGGAAATATGTCTAGGGCCCTACTCCCATACTGCCACCATAGAAATACAACATAGTACATAAAGGAATCAACATTATACCCAACGTAGCAATAGCGAACACAAAAAGAGAAATTAATAAATAACATCATGTGCTAAAAATACCTCTATAAAAATGCAAATCAGCGAATTGTCATAATCCATTGCCAGATCTGGCTCTATCTGCCATTGTTTAAAAGCTTTATGGACAGAAATATGACTGAATCTTTTAAAAAGTCAACTGAAAGTGTTTGTTTTTGCCACTGAGAGGCTCAGATTGTAAGTGTCTATACCTTTCGCTTGATCCGGTCCGTTTGTTATTGTGTGTAACCAAGTCTCGCTCAAGTACAAGTCTTGCTAGCTCTTGAAATCTCCCAAGAAGTGACTTGTTGCAGGAAGACAACAATAGAAACATTAGTGAGAAGAGGGGCAAGGAGTGCTTGAGTAGGGGAGTTTGTTGTGTTGGAGAACAGAAAGTGTAGCGTAGTGTTATCTACAAGATTTTCAATGTCATGGTGGTTTATTTATCTGATCTCGACAGTGTGGAAAAGAGTCCATGAGACATCTGATGAGATCAGAAGGAGACTTCTCTTTGAGTGAGACTTGGTTACACACAATAACAAACAGTTTCACTTCTCAGTAGGGATTCTTTCCATAATGTTGTCAGACACTTATAATAATCATCAGAGCACACCAGTGGCAAAAACAAGCACTTTTAGTGGACGAAAACTGATGGTGGCAAATGCTCCTAATGATTACATTACAGCTTGTTTCACTGCTGCCAGCTGCAGCGCTCTCTCACTACTGGACCAACTAAAAAAAATAGTTGTCACCACTGGTCACTTAGACAGAAAAACATGGGAAAGTAGGGTCCGCGTTGAAATATACTAAAGTTTAGCATGATTCCAATGTCATAGAGGTCAAAATCCAAACATACTGGATGGACTGCCATGAAAATTTGTACAGACGTTCATGGTTACCACGTGATGAATCCTACTGGTTTTAGCGATACCCTGACTTTTCCACTATCGCCACCTTGATGCTGACATTTGTGGTTTACACTGAAATTTCTCGACAACTAAATATTGGAGGCATCGTCATAAAATGTTGTACATTCATGCTCCCCTCAGGATGAATTATAACCCCCTGACTTCTTTATCGAATGCAATCATCAAGTCAAAATGTTAAATCTGGCTGACTCGTAGTCCCTCTTTAACATTCTGTCCCTCCATCACAGCTCAACAAGGAGCCTTTGTTTGGGGACACAATGAGGGTACTAAAATGACTGTGGAGGATACTGACTTCATTAGACGAACTCAGACTGGCTTCAGATCTTAAGACTTAATGTATTTTGTAGAGAACGAGGACTGTGGATTGTCTCTGACATTGGGGTTACGTCACTATGGACAGTAGCAACCAAAGGGTTGGATAAAAGAGAGGCTGTTAGTATGAAAACAAAATATATGTCCCTTTCTTTTAAATCCTTGATATACAGGTGAATATTGTGCAGCTTTACTTCAGGCCTACTAATTACCTGCACATTGTTTTGTGGAGAAAATCAAGTTGCTGGTTTCTAATTTCATTGTAACTGATTAAACAACTAGCACAGATATTAAAGTTCCCTAAATAGAGCAATTTGATGCACAAGATAATGTTCCAAAGTGCTGCGTTTAGGTACGACTAACATTTGATTCCGCACAGGTTCCAACGGCACGCAGAACTGAACTCTTTCTCACATTTCCGCTGCCTAATCAGCATTTGTAATCCTCCATCTGAAGCTGAGCACACAAGCTGTACGTTTCTGGTCAGGCACATAAGCACATTTGGCCATGACAAACCGTACTGAGTCACAACAGACGGTAACAGTTGCCACCGTGCTGCAGAGAGTGAAGGAGCTCGAGCCAATGTTTCAGTCGAATGGGAAAATTACAGTTTGCCCTGGGGAGGAGCAGCGAGCGAGGGAGGGAGGGAGAAAGGGAGGGAGACAATGATGGTTCCTCAAGATCAAAACAAGAGGAAATGTGCACATTAGCATCACTGTCCAACCCTGCTATATGATAACATGAAACAGCGCAGTCCACATATATAATACACAGATTATGTATATATAGCCTGGGCTGGCGAGGGAGAGGGCAGTTGCTTTAAAGACAGCTAAAGAAAAGACAATGCAGTCACGTAACTATCAAGTCTCACCCCATTTTAGCACTGTGGACGCCTCCATCAGTTATTCTCTGTTATCTTTCCCCCAAATCTTTTCCTGACCCCACTCGTTTCGCAAAGTCTGCGCCCGTGTCTGGCTGTCCCATCTCATCTCCCCTCTTCCTCAGTGAGAAAAACACAGAGGCTAAAAGAAGAAGGAAGAGGAGGAGAGGGGGACTGTGGCACTCAGCTGATAAAACCCACTTCCGTTTTCTGTCCATCTTTAACTGGAGGCTCTGGTGGCAAGTGATCCAGGCTGTGAGGGAATAGCTACTAGCGACTCCATAAAAGAGGGCAAAGGGTGGGAAAAGGACATGACGGCTGTTTCATTAGGGAGCTGCCATGCTCTTAGCAAATTATTAACTATACAAATAAAGCCTTCATTCTCAACTTAGTTTACAGTCTTTATGATTTACGGATGATTTACAGGATATTGACATAAACTCCCACCAATCATGCTGGCCAGTGATACTCAACTTGTGGACTGTGCGTCAAATCTGGCCTGTGACAGGGCGCCAGTGGCCCACAAACCATTTTCTAATTCACAATGAATATAAACTGATTCACGCTGAGATATTTTTTATACTTTTAATGTAAATACGGTGCCAGAGTGGATTTAAAAAAGCATCAAATTAGGGCTTGTTTATTTAAAAAATTGCCAATTGAGGATCCCTCTGACCCCTGGACAGAGGCTCAGGCTCATTTATTAATGTTTTTTTTTTATTAACTGGTCTTTGCCCCCCTGTCATTGTGCAGAAGTGGCAATACGCAAGTGTGGGCTACATATTCTTTTAATGTGCTCTGACAGAACCAGGATCACAGCTACAACAAATAGGCGATTAATCCCCAAGTCCATCAAAAGACAAATAATCAGCAACATTTTTGATAAACGATCCATCACATAATACGTTTTTGAAGGAAGAATCGCAAAATCCAGCTCCTAGATTGCTCATGTTTCGTAGTTTTCTTTGTCTTCTATGATAGTAAATGAAATATATTTGGGTTGCTGACTAGCCTGTGAAGATGTAACCTTGGGCTTTGTGAGTATTTTCCAATAACTGCTGATATTTATAGACCAAATATTTGAGAAAATACTTCAACAATGAAAATAATCTTTAGTTAGAGTCCATTGTCTGGCCCTTACTGGCCTATTAAAGGGAACACTGTGTACTGTGACCCCCTCTTTTAGCCTGTAAAACATTAATTGAGATAAATTCAATCACCAATATGACTATTTTAATGTTATCCCCACTGCTTTGCACCCTCTTGTTCATCAGATGAGACTAGCCTATTACAGCATCCTCTGAGGTTGTCCAGTGTTAAAAACCCAATGTTGAGATTTCCCATGATTCATGTGTCTCATTCTTTTTTAGCAAACCTGATTCCTCTGCCTTATGGAAATTAGCTGGAACTTATCCAAATCCCAAAACCGACTGTAAATAGATTAGCCACATAATTAAAATTCTATTTCCACGGGATTAAACACCAGTTGTCAGCAAAGCTGCTTTCAAAGAAACAAGGGGTGGGGTAGTAGCTGCCTACAGGAGTAGCAGCTGTCAGGATGATAACGTCTTTGCTATGGGAGGGAATGAATAAGAAAAAATAAATAAATAAACATAAACAGTCCGTGTTTGCCAAACGGATCCACATTAGGCACGTAAACAGGGATTTGTGAATGGGAGCAGGGATAAAAGGCGACAATGCTGTGGCTGTGGCTCACATACAGCGCATATGCGGCCTGATGAATCAAAACAGGTGCTGTTACAGCTCCATTTTGGATTTCGATGGATTGTTGGCTGTTATTTTGTGTGCGCAGTCGATTTACTGCGTCTTCCTTGGATAATTCTTGGTCGTGAAATGTGACATGAGCACATACGGTGCGCATTTTGTCTGGGGGTGTAGTAAATCGTCAACAACGGAGCCCTGGCACAGACTGAGTGGCACTGACCAAATGTGCGAGCAGCACTGACTGAATGGCCTGTGCAACAATGAAACACAAGTCAGTGTGAGAGGGGGGGATCAGACACTGTGTGGAAGACATCAGTGTGGGGACATAAGCAGCAACAAACCAGAAACCTGACTGTAATCTCGATGTAAATCACATTTTCTCACAAGCTCTAATTGACTCACCTTTGTCGCGTCTGGAGATTCAGCCCAAAAATCAGAGACGCGCAGCGAGGAACCGTGTTAAATCCTTGTGGCTGTCCTCATTAGAGAAATAATGGAAGCGGATGGCCAGTTGCTGTGGAAACCTCAGGCCAGCCACGAATCCCATTTAGCGAGTATCGGCAGAATCGCAGAAAGGGGAGGTCATGTCGGGGACTGCCTTCGGGAGCAGAGGGCACAGCTGCCGGCCGGGGCGGCTGCTGCGGTGGGCCGGACAAACACCGACCCTCACGGCGAAAGAGCCTGTTCAGCTGGGAAGAGGCGACGGCGCGGTGAATTCATGCGAGGAAGCTGGAGTGGTGTGGTGTGGAGAAGACATGCCTCGTATGGGGGGAAGGCACGGGATAGTGCATCACTGACGAAACACGAGAGCGCAAATGTGATGAGCCTGGGTTTTACGCTTCGGACGCAGCGGCGGCGGAGTCAAGCGGATTCACGTCGTGTTGCGTAACTCGACGCCGCGGTGGTTGGTTTCTCCGAGGTGTTGGCAGGCACGACGTGACAACACCCCCGGTTAGCTTCTCTTCAATCAGCCAGAGTCACGATTGAGACGCGCTGTTTTGTATTTAAAGTGGTTACAAAAACATGACACATGTATTAAGCACATAAATCTCACGTATCATGCGGTACTAAATTAGCTTCACTGCTGGCTAGCAGAACCGGTTGCTAAGCGACAGACACTTCACTGTAACTTTGGCCTGGCGCATTGATACTAAAACGTGAAAAAAAGTGTGTTTTTTTGTTGTTGTTTTTGTATCAGGTTCAGTCCATACAGTTATCGTAAACAAGAAAATAATTAAATAAATAACATAAATAAATTATGCACATTGGACACGGAGCAATTTAAAAAAACACTTAAATTCATCGATGAATTTAAGGTCGTTATAAATAATGTGGTGACAGAGACGTGCTTCTTTTTCTTGAGAGGCATCTATGTTTGTATAGTTAATATTTTATTACGGATTTTTGTATTATATGTTGTATTAGTTGCATTTTAAATGTGTTTTGATTGTCAGTGGGACTTCCTGCTTAAATAAAGGTTAAAATAAATAAATAAATATATACATAGGAGTATCAAGTGATTACTTTAAAGAAAAATATTTAAGGCTTTACAAATTTTAATTGTTTTCATTGCTTTACTATTCTTCGGTCCATGTAATGTTGCAATGTAGTGTCTAATAATTATTTTCAATTGTATGTGCGGCATCGTTTTAGTCCATTTTTATTTGTGAATGTAAAATTTTCCATTTAAAATGAAAAGGTTATAATTGTTTGGGTTTTTTTGACAACTTTTTTTGTAATTTAATATTATTTTAATAATAAAAAAATGTCTCTTTTTTTTTCTAAATTAACAGTTGAACCAGTCAGCGTCTTAAAGAAATATACAAGATCTAGCCAAATAAATGACAAATGGTTTCAATTTCATGATTACAAAACAAACATTTTCCGTCAATATCATCTCTTAATCTTGAGAGCGCCTTGTTTACAGGATAAATCAAATGTATTATCTTAAATGAGACTTGCCTAATTTTTGACTTCCATAATTGGGGGCGTTCCAATGGTTTGGAACGTCAGTCAGCCAATCACAAACGAGAACCGGAACTACTTCCTGAAAACAACTAGAGCCAAATTTAAAATGTTTGATGAGGTAGCTAGCTTAAAACATAGCCAAGCTAGCAACATTTTTAAGGAAATACTCAATATTGCTCAAACAACATGCTTTGGGAAAATGTATATATCATTAAATATGAATTTAGTCAATATAACTGACCAGTTGCCCCAAAAACAATAAGCACAAATCCAATCTTTTCTTTGTTCAGTCTCTTTGAGGCCTATATTGCTATTTGAGTTAAAAAAAAAAATCTTATTTGACAATATATGTCTGTGAAAGATACACTTTCAATGAGGGTTCTTAAATTTGATAATTAAATTAAAATACAACCTTTTTATCAGGTTTGATCTTCCCCTATCATTTTTCTTAGTTTAGAATCTGTAACCACTACGAGCATCATCAATGGTGTCTGAATATTATGTAAATGTCAACAAAATATAAAAATAATTTATTAAATAGGTCTTCCATGCAATGAAACAGGCTATTCTGATGCCACAAACCTGTATAAGGAAGTAATGATGTATACTACCATGTAAAATGATTAATTATAAGGACAGGACATGATATCATTCTGACTCATTTTAAACAGAAGTTTATGATACAAACAGCTGAGGTGAATGACAACACATTGTTTTTATTTGTCTGTTGAAATCCAAATACAATTCAATCAATGATATTCAATTATAAAACAAAGTAAATGCAAAACACACACACGCCTCTCGCCCAATGTCAACTGGGATAGGCTCCATCCACCCATGACCCTGTACCAGATAAGCTTTGATGAATGAATGAAATATATCCAATAAAATATGTAGCTGCATAACCAATCATTTAACTCAATGACAATTTGGTCTTTGTAATACTGTGCTGAATGTAAAGGACACACAGTTCAAGGGTGTTCTGAAGTGTTTCATATTAAATGCACGCAATCTTTTATTGTCATATGACCTAGTAACGATGCCAATGTTGACTCACTGATGACCGCACACACGCATTTGCACACACACTGGTAACACACACGGACATCTATCGTTTCTTTTTGCTCTCCTTCTTTGGTTTCTGTCGAATCTGAGGTGGCAGTCCTTTAGGTTTCTTCATCTGTTCAGCGGCCTTGCTATCAGTGGACTCGGTCTCCTCCTGTAGAGCAAACACAGGAAGCATTAAACACCCTGTAATTTCAAAACAAATCCTCTGAGTCATTTTAAGTATGGTGTAAAAGCACAGTTGCTAAGCATTATTAAATAACAGTGTTTTGGAGATGTATTTGGGTGATGCTTTTTGCTGTGTGACACTCACACATTAAGTATTTGCCAAGGTATTATTTTAGTAAATCTTGAAATGAAGTGCATTGGTGTTAAATAATTAGTGATACTGAGTAAAATACATTTTATTAATGCAGCTTGTATCACTCCAGATAGCTGATACTCTGTGTAAACGTATCTCAATTAAATGGACGGCTGAAGGAAATTGCCAGAGATTTGGAGCAAAAATACACACACATGCACACACCAAGCACATTCAATTCAGACGTGTCTCAACACTCTCCCTCTGTCAGCATTGTTTCTGTCTTTGTATGGCACGGCAGAATGACAGCAGCCTGTTGAAAAGGATGAAATGGCGACATACTGTGGAGAGTAATCAGCGCATCTAATGACAGTGTCTGAAAATAGAATAATTAGACGGTGGATTTAATTGCTCTTGTCTATAAATAATCTCTCCTGACAGTTGTTAGTGTGGAGATTGTGGGAGTAGCCCTCGGTGGCTCTGTCTTCATGGACATTTAAAAATAAGATATTCTGCACTACACTTTTTATCTGGTGTCACGCTTTTATTTATTTCAGAAAAACTGATTAGTAGTGTTCCGCAAGACTTCTTTTTATAAAATAGAGTTGTTATTGCAGAACCTGTAGATCTGTAGAGCAAAATGGAAAATTAATGAAAGCATTTTTCTAATTATGCTGTTATCAGCAGCTGTGCCACAGTGCACATGTTTCTGATTGTATTATTTTCATATCAGATGTAGCCACCAAAGAGAGTACTGTTGCACCCATTCTGCAGGGAAAATAATCACATAACAGAACATGCAATCTTTCAGTTTATGTTACTTGCATCTCAAAAGCTTAAGCTTTATTTGTAGACAAATTACCAAGGCATGTTGTATATTAATAAAAGCATTATGTGAAATGATAGATACAGGATATAAGATAAAACACCAGTCATTTGTTCTGGCTAAGGACTAGTGGTCTAGTAAGTGAACTTGGCTGTATGGTGTCATTGCTCAACAACTGTCACTGTCTTGAGCCAGATATATTTCACTTGTTGTTGGAGTGCTACCAAAAAAAGGCCTTAATAAGGTCAGTGACCCAAGACACAAGTCTGCTACTGCTGAAAATTTGAAATTTCATGTAGCCACCAGATATTTTTTGAGAAATACTTTGCAATCATACACTCTTTGTAATCGTTTGTGAAAACTAATATTGATCTACACACCAAAATGTTTTATTTACTGTTATATTGCTTACACTCAACTCAAAGTCATGTTGTCATACTGAGAAACCTCCAACAAAATGTTTGAATAAGATTTTGATATCTGTGTGGGAACGTTCCTTGAGCACAAGCAAGCCATTTATTCAAGGGAATGACTGACACTAGCCTGAGTCCAGACTTGTAAACTGCTGCACACATCTAGAATCTGTAAGTCAAATACAACACTAATGTGTTTCAGCCAGATTGACAAGTTAAATTGATATGTGTCCTGATGAAGTGGATTAAAACCAGCAGAATGTAGAAGTGACATTTTGGGTTCAACTGCAACATTTGTTACATGTGAATCACCTATCACTCCCCATTATGTCTTGCTAATAAGAAGAAAACATGAGAAAGTACATTTTTCACAACTGTTGCTCCACCGACTTGTGTTTCCCCTCACTTAAACCTGAACCCAAACAAATTCCTAACCCTGATCAGTTGTCTCTATGGCATCTACCTATAACCTAACCTCCACCCTCGCCCGACTGGGGAGGGCAACAGCATGGGAAACACTGTTGAAAGTTGAGTGAAACAACCTTGTGAGTGAGGGGGGAACAAAACACTGGACACGAGACCTGCTCCTCTCCCTCCCTTGGTGTCTACCAGTGGTTGACAATAACAAAGTACATTTAGTTAGGTATCGTACTTTAGCGCAGTTTTTGAGCATCTGTACTTAACTTAAGTATTTGTTAACTTACTACTTTGACTCCACTACATGTGATGGACAAATATTGTACTTTTGACTCTGCTACATTTCTGTGGAGGCTCTCGTTACTCGTTACACTTGTTCTGAAGTCAGCTGATGATTTTTTCCCATCTCTAATATGCAAAAGTCTGTTAAGTGTGATCATGCTGTTGTGCGTGTGGTTTGTCTGTCGAAGCAGTGTTCCTGTGCCTCAACTCCCTGCATGTGCTACTGAGATTGGGCAGCTCACTGGTAGAAACAGGTAGAGAGAAGAGGTCATCAGTAGGTGGTTGTATTTGGTTATGTGGTGTTACTATGGCTACGGCAGCAGATAGAGATGAAGATTCCCTGCCAGATCAGCCATGGCCAGACCTCAAGTCAACGGTTTGAAGTTTTTGTGATGAAGATTAGTTCATATAGTTTCAAATGTTTGCTGTTGACTTCATCATGGCCTGTAAGAATTCACCATCAAAACTGAGAAAGCACGTCAAGGTATTTGAAAATTTGCTTCATGCTTAATTCCAGGTTAATCATTTAAATAAAGTTGTCTGTGCTTGCAGTAGTTGCAGGTTTAGTGTTATGTTTCGTTAAATAACTGCTTATGGATGTTGTACACTGTTAGAAATATTTTTACTCAGAATTTTCACTTCGGCTGTGGATTCACTTAAGACCCAGTACTGTGTGTGTGTGTGAGTGAGTGAGTGAGTGAGTGTACAAAAATACATTGAGATTTAAAAAAAAAGTATTTGGAATACTTCAGTTGTTTTAAAAGCAAGGACTCCAGTGCTTTAACTCGAGCAATAATTTGACTCTGCAACTGTCACTTGTACTGGAGTGACCAGGAGTATCTGTACTTTGTCCACCACTGGTGTCTACTCACTTGTTCATGGCTCTTGGATGTGGGAATGATGATAGCCAGGATGCAGATGAGCTGGAAGATGGCACCCAGGAACAGCCCATAGCGAAGCAGGCTCTCTAGAAAGGTGGGCTCAGGGACCTCTGGAGGGGACAGGTCCAGTTCTGCAGACATGCTGCTGCTGCTTGGTCTGTTACTGTGGAGTGCGCCTATCTGTGCCAACAACAGCAGCACAGTTATCAGGAAGATAAAAGAAATAGGTCTGTGATCCCAAACGGTGGTGTATGGGGATTAAATGGGACAAAATGTAAAGGCGTTCATCTGTCTCTTATTGAAGCTAACAATATAAACAGTTAGCTTTGAACAAAAGACAAGCGTGGAAATGTGAATTAAACGATATACTGTGCTCTCATAACGTGTTGCTTATAAAAGACAACTTTTACCTTATTGTTGACAGACCCAGCTAAGTCACATTTACAACGCAGCTACGGGTCATTTCACAGCCTAGAACATCAGTGTGGCTACATTATTACATGCAAAGATTTAAGCTAACGCTAAGCATGAAAATAATAAACGTTAGGTGTGCGGAAGAAACTTACTAGTGGCGGGAATATTTCACCCTTCTTTTGTCGTCACAGGGATATTAACATCAAAATCTGTGCAAAATACTATATATTAGCAAAGCTGTAAAACGCTATCAAGTAAGAAAATGCTAATTTAGCTTACAAAGGGGAAAAAAACATCCGCTCATCGGACGTGACGTCACGAATCTTTGCTCTACTTCCGCTGTGGTGAATGTTTTGAAAATGTCGCCCTCTAGCGTTATATTCAATCATTATTTTTGGAGGCTTTTCACTCTCAGTACTTCCAGATGAAAGTATTCCATAAATGTACTTCCTTAAAAAACATTATGTATTTATGTACGTGTATTTATGTACTTCAAATTCGGGGTTGTACTCCACTGTCATTTTATACAATTCTACATTTCAGAGGCAAATACTGTAGGCTACTTTTTACTTGACTACAGTTGCTGTACTTTCTGAGATTACAGTTTCAATTTTGAATGTTTCTGATAAACTAAAAGGATGTAGTGTTCCTTTATGTGTTCAGAAAACTCTCCTACTTCTTAAAATAAACTATTTAAAAAATCCTCATGGACCAGCTTGAACATGTACTGTCACAAAGCTGAAAACAGGGCTGTTTTTCTGACACCATGTAAACCTTTTAGGGATGTTTCTCACACGGCAGCCATACCAAAACATACAGTATGATTATCTCATAGATTGTGATGCATTGCTGTAAGTTAAACCAATCAAAAGGATATACAGGAGTACAACCTTCAACATCTACCGCAGAAAAATGCAAAAAAAAAAAAAAAAAATTAACGCAGCTGTAATATTAATTAAAAGTCATTGTAATAATTGTAAAACACATACAGGGAACACTTTAATGCACAATTAATTATTTCACTTTTGCTATTTTGAGTACATTTTTGTTTTTTGAATTCAGGACTTTGACTTGTACTGGGGTATTTTGAGTGTTGTATTGCCACTTTTACAGAATCTGAATACGTCTTTCATCACTGCTCATAACGGATGCACTGTTTTAGTTTGAACTAGTCTTGTTAAGTATTTAAACTTAAAACTGTGCTTACACAGTGTTGCATCATCAATGCAACACTCAAAAAGGATTCTTTAGAGTCAGTCGGCTACTTTTTAAACACGCTTTTATTGTGAATGTAATACACTACGGCAGTGGTTCTCAACCAAGGTTCCTTGAGGAAGAGAGTCTCTATGTGTCAGCCCTGTGATAGTCTGGCAACCAGTCTGTCTGTCTAGGGTGTACTCTGCCTCTCACCCTGTGACAGCTGGGATAGGCTCTTGTACCAGAATAAGCAATTACAGAAAATTAATGAATGAAATAATTCACTTTAGAAGTCAGTGACCAGTGTGAGTAAGGGTCGTAAGAGTGACTATTCTGATCATAGCTTTCCCTTCTTCCATGGTTTTCTCTGCAGCTACAGTTGACAACCATATAATTCTGGTCTTACTCATATCTAACAACCAAAATCTTTTCAGATGGAGGTCCCTGAAGTGAAATCTTCTCAAATGGGGGTCAGTACATTAATGTGTATTAATTCAAGGATCCTTGACATTATATCTCTCAGATATTTTTTATTTTTAATAGTGGCTAAAATATGCCGTCATGCTAGGGAAAGGTCATTTTAAATACAAAGGGAGATCTATCTATCTATCTATCTATCTATCTATCTTTAAATTATATATATTTAAAGTGTGTTAGCTGAGTAAGATTGCCCTTAATAGAAACACACCGATTCATATAAACAGAATTTATTTAATATAAAATATTTTATACATGCTTACAAGGAGCAATTGTACAAATATATGAACAAAGACAAGTCAAACAGGTTAAAATAAAGACACAATAGAGACACAGTATAGGTATGACACCCATTCTACTATCTTGGCTAGGGTTAAAGTTAAAGCTTAAAGTTAAGGTGAGCCTGAAGTGGATCACTGTCTATTTTTTGCCACCAATCCATTTTTTTTAAGTCTACAAGTATAAGCTCTCTCCGAGATATTTAACATATCATGCTTAATCTAATGGACATCAGAGCTGCCGCAGGCCTCCTCCAGGGTCACTCTCCATTGTGGCCTTTCATGTCTCTTTTGATGATGTCATTCACTGGAAAACATCACAAACAAGGATAAATGAGTTAAATATTCACAACTATCCTGTAATAAAGAAAGACATTATGCTTATTATATATAACATTTTGAAGGAATTCTTGTATTTTTAATGTGCTTTTTCTTTAACCTCATTCGTCCTCAAGTCATTCATCTGAGCTGTTGGAGTGTGGGGAGGTTGTGCAGTCTACATTTTTTAAATTCTACCAGCAGATGTCGCCAAAGTTAAATTATTGGGTAATTTTATAGTTTCATTATAGAGTCAACAATGAAGGGAAGTCAGGCAATGAAGGTGACGAGAGAGTAACAAAAGCCCCCCAGCTGGACTCGAACCTGAGACATTGTGGTTTGTGGTTAAAGCCACCACGGTGTCCCCAGAAATGATCTAATTTCATACATCCATCTGTCCATTGATGACTTGCAGCCTCTTTGGTGATGATGTAAAGTATTCTCCACTAGATGTCTCTATTTTATTGCGCACAGAATTATGTACCAATGAATAGAATAAGCACATTCGTTGTTGCACATGACAGAAAGAATAATTATAATCTCAAAAAAACAAAACAATAATAGGAATACTAACATAAATACAGCATTTAATTTGGTTTGATTGTTGTAGTTACTTTAACTTTCACTTTTACCTCCTCAAACGCCAGAACAAAGTACATGCTTCTCTAACCACAGGTATGTCTGCATATATTTGCCTATACAGTACACTTCCTGTTTCTGTCTCCCATCATAGAAGCGTAAAGAGAAACTTTGCCCCACAGCAAACAAGGTCAAGGTACATCACTTGTTCTCTCACTTCATGGCCCCATTATTTCTTTCTCCTTCATCAGCCTCAGATAAATCAGGAATCGTGAGCATGTTGTATTTTCTTTCAAATGAGACTGAGCACGCGCATCAAGCTTCTACAAGTGTAGTGAGTGTTTTCAGTTGTGTGAGTGAGAGTGAGACTGAAAGAGACAGGAAAGTGGATAGAAAGGCCCAACAGAAAACCACAAGGCGGGATTTGCAAGCGTACAGTTTCAATGCGCTCGTATGCATATGCAGACTGGACCACAATTACTCATCCCTCAGGCAAGTTTGCACGTATTTTGCAAAGTATATTCCCCCATTTAATCTTTCTTTGTAAAGCAATAAATTAGGTATCTTTTACAACTCAGCATATCAATGATCTGTTGTCAAGGAAAACCAAAACAGCCGAAGTACAGATAGCGTTGTGCTTATCGCTCAAATGTGAAGAACGGCAACATTCAGCGTGTGACGAAGGAAAAAATAAGGGCTTAAGAGAGAAGTTTATACCCTGCAAAGATGTGAGGGATGAGGGGGGCAGACGCTGTTCAACAATCCCACCAGCACTTCATTTGAAGCATATTGACCCCTTTAAGAACAAAGTATGTAATAGAAGTACTCACCGTCCTCCAAGTAAGCATAGCGGAGGTTCTCTTGTTTGACCATGACCCTCTCTGGAGCTCGTTCCTCATGGTTTCCTCTTCCAGAGCCAATCTGGGTCATTGGCTCCACTCGGCCTACGACCTTCCCTTGAGCTTGACCCTGGATGTATCTTGAAGGTGGTGACTTTCCCAGTGGCAGCGCTGTCTGCACAAAACCCTGATGTCTTGACACCAAACAGGCCTCGTATGAATCACCAACCTGAGGACTTTCGCCCAGTTTGCCCACAGGGGTTCTGGCACTGACGCACTGGCTGGGGGTGGAGGCAGCGTGGGATCCACCGAGGAGGTTGGTGTAACACGGGTTTGCAGCGTGGTACAGCATGGGGTTGTTGATCATAGTGCCGGCTCTGGACTGGTAATAGACTGGTTGGTCGTCCAGTGGATCAGGGATTAACACGTGGGCTCTGGGGTCTACAGTGGTTAGATGGTACATTGTTGGAGAAACATTCAAGGCTTGAAGGTTGCTCTCCTGCTCCAGGGGATGGTAGAGTGACTTCATTGAGAGGCCCGACAGAGACTGATTGTCTGAGTAGATGTGCGAATTCAACTGGTAGTCGTCCAGTGGTTCTGCTTTGATGGCTAGAAAATAAAAGGTGAGAGAAATCAGTGTAGGTCATTAGCTCACTAATGATCATGATAATATCGTATCATGGATTCTCTGGTGATTCCCACACCTACTGCATACCACCTATTAAATCAACAATTAAGTATGCCATTACCAACAGACTGTTCACACTGATGTATATACGGCCACCCAACAGCTCTCACATCTCTGAAAACATCGCAGGAAATTTCCAAACAAGCATTATTTGGATAAAATGACCACAAATCGGGAATCTCAATAGTTATTTTCTCGTCTGAAAAAATCTTAAAATAATAAAATAACATATTAACAGGTTTTTTTTAATAGCTTTAAATCTCTGCTATTGCCAGCTGTTGCGCAGTCTGAAGAGATGCGATGCATTGTGGGGCAGCTGAGCATGTCTAGTAAGCACACTCACAAATCCACATACTATGCAGTGTGAACGCACCACACACTCAATTTTACTTGACACTTAATAATATGTCAGTGGGATTTGTGCTTCAAGCTAAATGCTAACATCAGCATGCTAACATCCTCACAATGACATTGCTAACATGGTGATGTTTAGCTGGTGTTAATTACTGAATTTTGACCTGTTGGTGCGAGAGAGAAAAAACAGGGGATCACCAAAGCTGGTAGGATTCGTTATCTGGGGACCATGGGTGTCTGTACAAAATTTCATGGCAATCCATCCGATAGTTGTTGAGATATTTCAGTCTGGAACAAAGTAGTGGGGCGACTGACCAACAGTGACTATGTTTACATACAATAAATACTGCGGTTCTTGCCTATTCTATTCCTACCAAGCTGTTAACATAAAAATACCATTAATATTCCTGTGCACATGCAGCCGTGCATATTCTGATTAACATGCCCTTAAGTGTTGTTTATCATTTCAAAATGGAAAGTGCAGCAGTTGAAGACTTTTGTGCCATTTTTGCATATCTGCGTCAAAATAAAAAGTTTCCTATTTCAAAGTTTCCTACCGGTGGCACAGCCTCTCTCTTTTGCTCTTTCAAGCAACCTCTTAGAAAGGTCAGTGTTGTGATATTTTTCACATATCCGAAAAGCAGTTGATATCCAAAGCTTTCATAATGTTTAAAAATAGGTGTGTTTTTTTTCTTTCCAACCAGAAATGTGGAGTTTTCTTTTGGGCATGCATCTTTACCCCACAGCCTTGCAAACTGTTGGTTAGTTAGTTTGGGTACAGCGTGTTCATGACAACACACAGTGCCAACCATAAAGAAGCAAGAGGTTTTGGTTGCGGTAAAAACCCCAAATGAAGTGCAAAGTCTGAAGCACTGTATACATGTCCAAAGAATGCTTCTATAATCCGAATAAGTTCAGCAGAACCCACGTCTTGATCGGAAAATGTCACACCCGTAAAAACACAGTCCATGTAAACATAGTCAGTGACATTTTTTAGCTGTGCTGGCTCTATGAGGCCTGAGATGTTACAGGGATCCAGTAATTTAGGAAAAAACACCAATGCATTTCATGATAAGGTATTATAATTAACATTTCTTTCATGTACCCACTCAACCCACCTCATCCATTTATACTCAAGTTTCCTAAACCAATATGTGTGAAAGTGTGCGTCTGCATTTCAGCTGTGGATGTTTCATGTGGGTGGAGAGAGCGTTAGTGAAAACAATAGTGGAGTATTTTTCCACTTCAGAGCAACTGAGAGTCGTAGCCCTACGCCTGCAGTTCGCTGGTAACAGCTACGGACTGATTTCTTCTGACTGGAAGTGATTTCTTGTAGATCATCAGCGTAAAGTGAGGATAACAGAAAGAAGCTAGTGGCTGCTTTTGATTGTGTTAAAGTGTCCTCGGGTTTAAATGTTCCTTTAATTATGTAGCAGTTAGATCTAATCTGATTAAAGTGTTGCCGGTTCCTGTATCCTCAAGGTTTGACTTAATCAAGGGATGAGTGGCTTGTTGTTGAAGTTTGTGCTGACAGAGGTGAGAACAACTGACTCTCCCTGCTGACCCTCGGCTTGACAATGAAGACCTTTCAGTCACCTTCCCGTTTCTCAAATATTTGAGGCCCCACCTCTTCCTCCTGTAACGTCAGAGCAGACATGGCTGACAGATAAATACCTATCATAGGAGTGTAGATGAAGTGCTGAGGCTGACTGCGTTTCTTCTTCCCGTTGATGACATAGAAGTTGACTTTGGCCGGGTGGGAAATGTTCTGCTTTCGATACGGAGGGACCTCGACAAAAAGCATGTTCTAGATGGGGATTGCGACACAAAAGAAAAACAAGATCACTCTTGAGATTAAATGTCATGTTGAAACAGACAGGCAATTGTGTGTTTCAGAATCAAAATCAGTATCAGAAATAAAAGTCCCAGAATGTGATATATACATAGCAGCGTGCTGTGTGCGGTCATGGGTTTGTGTTTTGCTTTCTGTTTATTTGAATTTGTAAGAGTCTACTTTGATCAAATGCCTATCTACAAAAGTAAATCCTTGGTTATATAAAATGATGCTACATGTGTCAGTGCAGATAAGTGGAAGTCAACTCACAGCTTGTGTTTTGTCTCTGTCCACAGTGGCCTCCACCTCCCAGAGTTGCTTCCCATCTGAAAGCAGAGCGAGTAAAGTGTACATGCATTAAAGCAGAGTAAGTTTAAAGTTTCACATTTTGGGAATACGCTTATTTGCTTTCTTGAGGAAAGTTAGATGAAAAGATTAATACTGCTCTCATGTCTGTACAAGAAACATGTGGCCTGAAACAGCAGCCAGTTAGCGTTAGCTTAGCTTAGCACAAATAATGGAAACCACAGACATCATGGATGTGGCGACCCTGACGTCACCCATTAGTTTTTCACGTCTCCCATTTTGACACATCGAGTTGAGCATTACAACTGTCGCCATACTGTTGTTGTTTTTTTGAGCCATTAGTGACCATATTTGGTTGAGAGACTGGCGCTGTAGAGGAGCAAGGGGTGGATCTGACTGAAAGCCGAGGACAATATTAGCAGACAGCCTGTCGCTCAAAGCAGTCCAGCCTTAAATATGCGTAACTTCAAGCCTCAATAAAATGTAAATAGGTGAGTTACATAAAAGTTCACCCCGTACAGTTGTCATGAAGGGAGAAATTAGTTTTCTCGATACGATACGATACGATACGATACGATACGATACTCGCTATAACCTTAAATTTGTCGGACAGCCGTGTGCGTGGTAATGATTTTCTCATCGTACTTGTCTGGAAGAAAGCAAATAAATCAATTCCACACAATGTGCAACTGTTACTCGAGCTACAACAAAATAAGTCGATCAAATGAAAATTAATCAACAGCTATTTTGATAATTGATTAATTGTTTTAATCATTTTTAAGCAAAAATATCGAACACTGGTTCCAGCTTCTTAAATGTGTTAATTTGCTGCTTTTCATTGTCATTTATGATTGTAAAGAAAGAGTCTTTGAGTTTTGGACTGTTGGTTGGTGAAAGGAAGCAATCTGAAGACATCACTTTGGGCTCTGGGAATTTGTGATGAGCATTTTTTTTTTATATATATACACTAAACATTTCATTATTATTAGTCATAAAAATAATCAGCAGATGAATTGATAAGGAAAGTAATTGTTAGTCATAGCCCTGATGGTTACTAATACTACTATATGTCTATAAATATACAAATGTGTAAGAAATCAGATGATGTCAATCCTTTCTTTAATTTACATAACATTATGTGAACATATTTATACTCAGACAGTGGAGAACAGCCTTCTCTTTTATGTCTGGTTTAGTGTTTCATTCCCACCTCAGTTTTTACCTGCTGTTTCTGTTTTCTACCCACGCTTTAAGAAAAAAAAAAAAAAAAAAAAAAACACAAAGCCTCTGCTCTGGGTCTGAATCTTTATCAGTCTCTCTAACCACATCCTGTTGCATAAAAACCCCACACCAAGCAACAGGGAGGCTTTACATGCAGTCAACTGTACCCATCCTGCTCTCACACCATGTCACCCAGTGTAAAATGTTGTGTGGGCAGGGGGAGCAGTAGCGAGGTGAGAATTTTCCATGTAGAAATAAATAAAAGTCGTCGCCTCCAGTAAAGCAGTAAAAGTTGAAACTAATGGCTCATTTAGTGAGAGATAAAAGTGGGGGCTGACGGAAGGTGTGCGTCACTGATGTTGCCCGGGCAATATGCAAATACTCTGAAAATACAAATACTATATGAGTAGGTTGATGCGCTCGGGCAGGATATTGAGAGGCCACAGATGTATCCGGGTATTGCATCAAGTGATGGTTTATTTTAATCATAGAAACCTGGTTGGAGTCCAAATATACACACATAACAATCACAGGTCAACATAACACACAAATCAAGAGTGTTTATAAAACCTAGAAACACAGCATAATGTATTAAAGGAATGGTTCAACATAGGTTATATGCTTAAGCTGAGCCTTTCTCACATCTACTCACTTAAATCTCAGCAAAAATGTTAATTAGCCTATTTCCCAAAATGTTTCACTATTCTTTTTAAAGGGACAGTTCACCCTAAAGTCAAAATCACATATTTTCCCTCTTACCTGTAGTGCTGTTTATCAGTCTGGTCTGTTTTGGTGTGAGTTGCTGAGTGTTGGAGAGATCGACCAGAGAGATGATTGCTTTCCGTTGTATATAATGGAACTTATGGCACTCGGCTTGTGGTGCTCAAAAAAATGAGAAAAAAAGAAAAAGAAAAAAAAAGAAGTCTTTCCAGAAATCATGAGCCAGCTACTCAAGCTAATCCACAGACTTTTTTGTGAGCAGTTTCATGTGGGAAGTATTTTCTTTCTATCAAACTACACCTGCCGACTGTTTTATGGCGCAGAAGGAAGTGTGCATCTACTCATGGAAGAGAGACTTGTGTTCAAAACAGTGCAAGAAGTAAAAATGAATGACGTCCTCCTTGGCTGAGCAGTAACGTTAGCTAGCTCAGGTGAGCTAGCAGTATTGAACTATTAGTTAGAATATAGTTGCTGTCACGAGCACAAACGTCTCATCCATGAGTGGATGCACACTTCCTTCTGCGTGGTGATCTGGTTTTCAGGTGTAGTTTTTGTAGAAAGAAAGTAGTTCCTACATGGTCACAACAAGGTCTGTCGATTATCTTGAGTAACTGGGTCAAGATTTCTGAGTAAAGACACTGATGTCCAGTTTTTCAAATCCACTTTTTGACACTTTGAGCATCACAAGCTGAGTGCCATCTAGTTCCATTATATTGGAGAGAAGGCAGACATCTCTACAGCTGATATCTCCAACACTCACCAACTCACATCAAAACAATCTAGACTGATAAATAGCACTACAGGTAAGGCTGAACTGCCCTTCATTTTCAGCACCAACTGAAACATAAATTTGAGGTACATGAAGAGTTGAAATAATCTAACAACATATGATTACTGATAAAAATTAAAAAATAAGTCTTCCTCACCTTGTGCCTTCTCTGAAAATATAACTTTGGAGTCGGATGTGAAATTCTGTCCAGTAAGGACCATTTGTTTGCCGCCAAGTACCGACCATCGGTCCAGATCCTGCCTCTCAACTGCAGGGAACTCCTGAGCTGAGCGCTGGGCTGAGGAAACAGGAAGACACAGCTGCATGAAAGACCACACAGAGGACAGTATGTATCTATGTAACTTTTGGCCACAAGTTACAATTAAGAGTGTTGTATCAAACTCTGGAGAAAGATAGTTGATTGTTGAGTCTCATTACAGGTCGTCATATACTGACGCTTTGGGCTGATGGTTGGACCGAGCCACCAAGCCTGGGAATGAGACTGAACAATCAACCATCTTTCTCCAGAATTACATACAACACTTTGAAATCAAAAGGTTGAATAATAAAATGTATTGTAACAGTTCCATAAGTAAAGAACAATCGTAAAGTTAATAAGCTTGCCAGCAACTGACAATAGCTATCTAACATTAATCACCACAGACTATGGATCATACAAGCCCAAGTATATTTTCATGTGTAAGAGAAAGATATATTCACATTTCAGTTACTTTAAAGAGGCATTAGGTTTCATAATGAGCTATAAATAGTAGTGTAAAAAATAAAGATAAATTCAGCAATGACAGATGTCATCATCCAGTGACAAGAAGCAAATTCATCTTATCGGGAATTAAACGCTCCTTACAGCATTCAATAGGATGAGAGGCAGCTTGAAGAGACACGATCTGGCCTCCAGGCTGAGGGATGTGGACACGAAACACCAAACGCACACGCGTGTTCTTCCGTCCAATGTCCGTCTCACCGTTCCTCAGCTCGATGTCGGCATTCCTCAACTTCAAGATTCCTACACAGTCAATCCTGTGAATGTAAGAAAACATGAGATTAAATACAAGTGTACTGAATTAGGCCGAAGTGCTGCGTTAGAAACCTCGTTCTTATTCACAATCCGCTGCGAGACAGTTTCTGTTTACATGCAGTGAAAGTGTAATCTGCATCGGTTCTAATTTCTCAGTTAAAACCCAGTTTTGTTCTGTGACATTTCGATTAACTTTTTTTGGCATTGTTTTTCGTGATTCATCATACGTCAAGTTCATGAAAGTGTGTCTTTTCTTGCTGCTGCGTCTGGTAGGCCTTTCTTGGAAAAACTCTCTGGCACACAGGAAATGATGCAGTCTATGTTTCCGTCAGCGGCGACTTGTTGGAAGCGAAAAAGACAAAACCCTTGCAGCTGGTGTGAGCAGCCATAGTCACCATGTGTGAGGATAAAAAGAAAAGAGCACTTAGCACAAAAACACCTGTAGACTTTAATGTATCTCTGCATCTGTAGATTGCTTAATAACATGTATCCCACAGTATCTCTCTGCTACTCACACTACTCTCATATGGTTCTTTGGCTCGAGAGGGATCTCCAACACTTTGGTCCCGTTTATCATCCTCTCCATGCTGGGCGTGGTGACGGTCTTCCCGGTGATGCGGTGGACCTGGTAGAAGGCGTGGGGCTTCAGGATCCTCTCGTCAGCTGTTCCTATGAAGACCTGCAACCCCAATGGAGCTGTGCCTTGGTACCCACAGAGCTATTAGGGGCAACAAAGGCGATTAAATGCATGATTTACACTGAATTAAACTAACTATGATACTGACAACAAATCCACAAAGCACAATAAATCTCTTTTCCCTGTGGGGATGATTTCACAGCAGGTCACTGTCTAACTAGCATAACAAGAACACTGATTTGCATAGTCCGTTTGTGCATCAGTGCCAGGAACACCAACAGTAACAGCTTATTGATTAACTCACCAGAGCAGTGAATAAAGCAGAACCATGAACCAATTCTTGCAGTATGCGTCAGTACACCTGATCTGTGACTCTATGTGTGTCTTTTGGCAGTTTAAAACAATGCATGTCTTAATAATTTGTCCTTGTAGGGGTGAGGATCTTTGATTCATTTGCACGTCTGTCATTATCCAGGAAATACCACCCCATGTTTACGATCTCTGCTACCTCATTTCTCTTTTACAGAACTGGAAGTGACACAGATAATATGTGAGAGTGATTTCCCTTTCTTGTTTCCATCTTTGCACACCCCACACCCAAAAAAGCACCTGAATTTCTGGATGTCCTCCGTTAGGTGTCTTCACAGCTCCTCGGCTGCCCTCGGTCTCATAATGAGCTCTGTGGTGAGATCTGGGCTCTTGCTGGATAAGAAGCTCATACTGACCGGACTGACTGGGCAACGGCCACTCTAAAGACGGAAGTGGAGCCACTGAGAGACCACTGGAGAAAAGACAGGCAGAAATACTCATCTCATACTTGTCAATTAAATGGTGCACATCAACACTGGTCATTTGAGCTCATTAAAAAGATCTGAATTTTTAAAAGTTAGAATGAAGGACAGGCAACACACCTGAATGCCCCGTGGTGGACTGGATGAGGAGGAGGCCACACAGCTGGGAGCATATAGAAGGTTTCAGACTTGACTTCAGCTCCTGCCCTGCCCATTCTCTCCTGCTCAATGGACCAGTCGTACCCCTCTCCATACACACAGTCCTGCCTCTGAGTCTGCACCCCCGCAGGAGGCATTGCTCTGGGAAGACTGGAGCTGAGGCTGCTCAGCATCTCCTCCAGGCCTGAGGAGGTGGTCTGAGCTTGGGGCTGGAACTCAGCTGGAGCCTGGTATTGGTGAAGGTAGTAGGACCCCTGCTGCTCATGAGGTGAAGGGATGGGACTGGGGCTCCGGGAACGCTGCTTGACAGGAGTGCCCCCCTGACAGGACTGGGTCTTGTCATAGGAGCGCTTTCCGTGCGGTGAGGCAGAGCGGGAGCGCTGGTGGGGGAGCGATGAGGCGGGGCGTTGGTGCTGGGGCAGGAGATAGGTCTCATCTGTGACGCTGTTGTGAGGCGAGGCTCCTGGAGAGGAGTGGGCAGAAGAAGTGTGGATGCCCTGGATGCCCGGGCAGAGGTCTAAGCCGGACAACCCCACACCGCAGCTGCCTCCGTTTGAAGGTGAGACGCACGGTGAAGCCACAGGAGAGTACGCGTCTGCAGGCCAGCCTGTGGAGGAGTTACTGCTGGCAGGACTCACACACTCCCTGTACGGCCCCAGAGCTTTGGTGCCAGGGCTCGGATCAAGGTTCTGAGAGCTGAGAGAGTCACCCGACACCCGAGTGATCTCAATCCTGGGGCTGGGAGCAGGGATGGCGCCTTGTCTTGATGCCAGCCCCAGGGATTCAAACACTGCCCCTGGCATGTTGTCAGTGGTGGGGCTGTGAGTGGAGGGGTCCTGACTGGAGGCTGGCTGGTTGGAGCTGGACATGTACGCAGCGTGATGGTCCACCACCAGCATTGGAGGCTGGCTGTCATTCTGTAGGAGAGCATCTGATTCATCTGTCAGAAGTGAAAGTGAGGATTAACATGTGCACACATATGGCAAGCCGTTTTAACATTTAATCACTAAGTCTGACTATCCGGAATTACCATTATAGATATCTATAACGTCATTTTGACTAGTAGTAATGTCATTGTGACTAGTCTGAATTTTAATTTAAGATATCTGTAACGTCATTTTGACTAGTCAAAACTGAATTACAGATATCTATGATGTCATTCTGAATAGTCAAAACTGAATTACAGATATCTATGACGTCATTCTGACTACTCAAAACTACAGTTACAGATATCTGTAATTCAGTTTTGACTAGTAAGATTCAAACTATTTTTGCCATTCATGTGTATGGGGTTTGTCATTATAGATATCTACAATTATATTATGACTATCTATAATTCCAGTTTGAGATATCTACAACGTCATTTTGACTAGTCATAATTCAGTTGCGGATATCTACAACGTCATTTTGACTAGTGAAAATGACGTTGTAGATATCTACAATGTCATTTTCACTAGTTATAATTCAGTTACAGATATCTACATCATTTTGACTAGTCATAATTCAGTTGCGGATATCTACAACGTCATTTTGACTAGTGAAAATGACGTTGTAGATATCTACAACGTCATTTTCACTAGTTATAATTCAGTTACAGATATCTACATCATTTTGACTAGTCATAATTCAGTTGCGGATATCTATAACGTCATTTTGACTAGTCATAATTCAGTTACAGATATCTACAATGTCATTTTGACTAGTCATAATTCGAATTCAAGATATCTACAACGTCATTCTGACTATCTGAAACTCAGTTCAAGATATCTAGAAAGGACCATGTAGATATCTTCAATTGATGATAATTAAAGATATCTTGAACTTGAATTATAACTAGTCAAAATTAAATTGTAGATATCTCAAACTGGAATTACAGATATCCACAATTCAGTTGCAGATATCCACAATAACAACTGCAGATATCCGCAACTACATTGTAGATATCTATAATGACAAACCACATACACATGAATGGCAAAAATAGTTTGAATCTTACTAGTCAAAACTGAATTACAGATATCTGTAATTAGAGTTTTGACTAGGCAAAATCTAATTACAGATATCTTGAATAAGAGTTTTGACTAGGCAAAATTATGTTGCAGATATCAGTAATGAATATCCAGTCTAGTGATTAAATGTTAAAACGGCTTGCCATACACACAGGTACAAAGACTACTACCCCGTGATAACTTCAGGGTTCCCTACAGCCAGGTTTTAAAGAGCCCATGGTGTAAAAAGACAAATTTCCATGTTTTTTATAGTACAAAGCAGATGAAAAGTCAAAACACTCAATCCACAGAGATCCACACAGCGACTACGCCTTTAAACATATCGTCAGGACTTCCATGAAGTTGTGATGTCACAACTACACTATACAGACCATTTCAAACTTAAATATAAACTAAATCATGGTTGTCTAAAGGGACCTGAATACAGCATTGGAGGCGGGGCCATGTTTATTCCTATGTAAGCTCCTCAGTGGTGCCTGAAGCCAAAAAAATATCAACTGCTGCATTTAAACGATACTTGACACTGCTTGGACCCAATCTGTTGCCTAGCAATGCAATTCAATAGAAATAGCCTACAGACCGAATCACTGTGACGTCGCACTAACAACAACAATCACTTCCTGGAAGACAAGAAATTGATTTTAAGGTGAAGGACGAACCCAAGGTGATATGTAAACTCATCTTCATTGGTCGACTACAAACATGATGTATCATCTGAAACATGGAAGTAGCTACATGCCCATTAGCCACTTAGCACAATCATTACTGCTTTGCCGACAGCGTCATTAACAGGCGGCTCGCTCAGTGTGTGACGTGCACTTGTAGATAAAATATAGGCCTATATTAATGAAGGTTCATTAGTATGGTTTGGTATTTCTCTGTAATGTAGCACAGTGTTAACAATGTTACTGATACTATTCCTTCTCACACCTTCAACTCAAACCATTGTGTTGCCCCGCCCAAAATTTAGGCCTAATGATTAAATTAGTATCGTAAACATGTGGGCGACTAGTCGACTAATGGCCCTAAATGATGACTATTGGTCAACTAGGAAGCCCTTCTAGCCCTATATGATGCACGATTTTCTACCCAGAAGTTTTTGTAAACAAACATTGTGATTGGCTCTATAAAGATAAAAAGTGACACCACAGTAGGCTAATTCCCCTCGCTGCAGTGATGGTGCAGAGATATTAACAGTGGAGATATGGAGGATACCCAAATGCTGATCAATAACAAAAGACTGAGCTTCTTTTGGAGGGTATGTTCAGACGGACAGTATGAGGAAAATAATGTGGTTTTTGAACCTTAAAGCAAATAAAAATGTTCTAATAGAAACCCAAAACACAAGTATGAACCTGAAAATTAGAATAATATGGGACCTTTAAGACATGTCAGAATACTCCTAACACTTTGCAAAAAAAACTACCGCATTAAACATTCTAAAAATGAAACCTTCTTGAGTGAATTTTAACTCTGTTAAACTGTGATAAAGACAATTTATGCTTGTTTTCCTACAGAGAGAATAGCGTAGTTAGCTTCTCCCCTTCTTAATGACAGTGAAGGAGGAGTGTAACATCAGTCCCTGACAGCAGAGTACTCACTGATGGGTATCCCAAAGCCACTTCACTTTACTTCACTGTTACAGACTCAACAAAAGCCATCATCTTTGTATTCTAATAACAAAAATACTAAGAAAAAATGATGTAATTGGATGGGAGATGCTATGTTAAGTCTCTGTAAAAACATATTTCAAACACACCTTTATCACAGCCGACAGAAAAGTCCTCTCCAGGTGGATGATACAGGAACAGGTCAGAGAAGTCCAGCTCCTCCTGGCTGATGTCCTGACCCAGGCCCTCGGTGAAGCCCAAACCTCCAGAAGTCATCTTTCCAATATGTAAATCTGCTTCCGACAACTTTATCTTCTGTGATAACTTTCAAACTCAGCCAACTAAGTAGAGCTCTGCGCATGAGATAAATAAATAATAAACCGACAGTGTTACCTTTTGTTTGTTGGATTTAAAACATTTAGCAGCTGCTCAAATAAAACATCCAACACCGCGATGTGACAAAACGAGCGGTGACAGACGCTTCCTGTCACTGCTGATGATGACAAGCAGACAGGAGGCGCGGGCCCGTGTGTGTGTGTGTGTGTGTGTGTGTGTGTGTGTATGCGTGTGCTCACAGAGTGCAGCGCAGACCCCATTTCCTTTGTGTGAGTCAAGTAGAGTCACAGTATGAAATACAAAGACAGCATAAACATACAGCAGTCTGCTCTCTATAGTAAAATTATAATGACGTCACATGTAAATGTCATGTTGTAATTATTTCCAGTTATAGTTTTATAAACTTATAGCTTCCATTGTTTTTATGTAATTAACAGTGGGTTTTTTTTTTTTAGCCTTTGGTCTTCTACTGAATCTATTGTATGTCTTTATTTGTTGACTACTGCCATGTTTTTTAATATAAATTAATCCTGTATAGAGCTACTAACATAAATACACAAATTAAAAAATAATTTGAAAAAATAAATAGATAAATACAAATAAACAACAAAACACAGAGAAAGCAAGTAAAAATATATAATAGATAATTATAGAATTAATAAATAATAATACAATTATAAAAATGAAGTTTAAATTACAAAACAAGAGTGACGTAATGATCTGTTTTGAAGCAGTAAAGCCTGCAATTATGAATAAATTAATAATTTTTGTTTCTGTTACATACATCTGGAGACACAGAGATTATTTCATACGAAATTTTCTCACAGTTGATAACCGAAGGAATAGGCTATGCTATATATATATATCCTATATTAACCAAAGGAAACCCAGAATATCAACTATACCAAAGAAAGGAAATAAATAAATAAATGAATAATTAAATAGTATGTAAACAGTGTACACAATAATATATGATTAGATAATACTGTGTTTTTCTGTATTATTACAGAAATATAGTAAAAGGACATTATAGTTTAAAATGCAATAAAACAGTATATTATTTGAATATAATATAATATAATATGATCATCCAAAGCAAGTTAAGCAACATATATCTCTTGATTTATGTCTTAAGAAAATCTATTAAAAGATGAATAACACCTTAAAGACATTACTCATGAAACTTGTTGTCATTCACATACATAAATAAATTAAAATGTGAAATGAAGCATTTCAAAACAGTAGAACATTAACAGACTCAGTGAGAGCAGGTTTGGGCCACTGGGTGGCAGTGTTGTCCCATTTCCATCAAGTTCCTGTTCCTGTTCCTTCAAGTGTCAGGTTAGTCATCAAACTTTTAAAACACACAATTATTAATTATGTGTTCATTCTCACTCGCCTCATGTGGTTTGTAGCCATGCAGAGACTGTAGTTTGGTTTTAATAAATCAGTCACTGAGATCTCGACTCCATGTTGTGATTAAGGATTCACTTTCAATACTTTAAACGTTATTATAAAACAATATTTGAGTCATCAAATGGCCTCAATATACACCACTCTGCATGCGCAGCGTTTAAACAATGCTATTTATGCCGTTGTCATTAAACATATTACATCTGGATATGACACCCAGCTGTCAGTGGTCACACTGATGACATGAGACACGGAGAAGGTTAGAAACAGCTGCGGCTCTATAGCTCAGTGGTTAGAGCACTGGTCTTGTAAACCAGGGGTCGTGAGTTCGATCCTCACTAGGGCCTGCAATTCATTTATGCTGTTTCCATGGTATTTACCATGTTATAGATAAACTGAATCACTGTAATACAATAAAAACTAGGACAGCTTTGTTAAAAAAATTAAAGCGTTGTAACGTGTTTCCGTTCACGACGTGTCACTCAACCTGAATAACAACAGTCACAGTGCACAATATCCACATATTCTTTGGTAGAAAGTAATTTTAATGAAAAAAAAAAACTTAATTGAAACTCAAACTATGAAATATTCTTTGTAAGCTGAATGCAGTTACTGTAATTTGCTTTAGACAAAAGTGTTTGTAATGTAATGTACCTATCTGTGTGGCTTTACCACTGGACATGTGTGAGTAATATATCTCCTTTGGTAATTTAGTTGAACTGACCCTTTAAATAATTACCAATCTTTAGAACAGTGGTTCCCAACTAGTGGATCGCAGTCCAAAAGTGGGTCGTGGGTCCATTCTGAATGGTCCACAAGTGACTCAGGAACGTGTAAACTTTATTTTGAAGTACAGTAAATTTCCAGCACAGAGCTTTTATGTTGAAGTGCTGTTTCCTGCTGTAGAGTGAGCAACTAAAGGACAGGTAATTGACAGAGACAGCAGCTTGATGACATGGACAAATGCAAGTATGATGCTAAATATATTAAAATGTGTGGACCTTGAACTAGTGACTGAGGAGACACCTGGACCCTGTGGCTGGACCAGTTGGGAACCACTGGTTTAGAATTTGCCCCAACAGAAAAGTTATCCCCAGTCATATCTGCACTCTTGATCGGTTTCTACACATGGTAACATTTTAGTTTTATTTAGGATATTTCAACAAATCATTGATGAAAATATAGACTCATGAAAACGTCTCTCCTGAGAGGTGAATCCACTCGGAGGCATTTAACTTCTGCTGCCTGGTTCACGTGTTGATGTCACCTGAGGTCACATGTGAGTCTTTAGGCCTCACGGCAGTCATATGAGTCACACAAATTAAGGTGTGAAGCTGCGTAAAATTGCCAGGGAGGGGATCTGAGGACAATGAAGCTCATAAATGTTGTTGCTCACCTTCAGGCTGTCCTCAAAGGAGTTTTGCTTGTCCTTAAGACTGAGGTAAACTAAGCAATGGTGGAGGAAGCACTCCGATCCTGTGCTTATGTAGAAGTACCAAGGCCACAATATACATTTAGTCCTTTACAAGAAAAAGTCCTGCTGGTTTAGATACAGAGGTGTTACTGTATCAGCAAAATCTAGTAGGTGTTAGGTTAAGAGGAAAATATCTTGTGAAACTGCTAACAAGTAGTCGTTTGTGAGGAGTTTTCATATGTTTTTTTATACACAATGTTAAAGAGCAAAGGAAAAAGTATTTGAAAGTTTCCACACCCCCTCTCTGTTTCTATTTTTGTCATTATTTAGTTAATTAATTTGGTCTCATTCTAAATACAGTAACATGACGTGCTGTATAAGCTCCTCACCTCATAACTCACTTTCGTAACATAACCAGCTGCTAACAGTAGACAATGATTATTGTGTAACATGATTTTAAGATTGTAGGATTAGGTCAGTGGGCTATAGTAAGTCACACACTGTATTAACACTGACCCTCACTGATTATGAACCTTAGATAACGTTTAAAACAAACTCAGACTCATGTATACATGTTGTATCGTTAGTTGTTGCACATATTATAACATTTTAAATATTATATCAAGTATGTGTCTGGGGTTAATTATTGGTTCACTGTCTATAAACATTATTTCGATGGCTATTATTTCTTAAGTTGCAACTGATGATAATAATACCTTGCTAAATCTTTTATAAATACTTTGCAGTGCACCTGACTATAATAGCCATTAAAGTCATTTTTAAAGACAGTTTACAAATCAATCATTAACTACTAACGAATACTTAATATAGTCTATAAATGTTATGTTGCAACAATAAACTGTTAAAATACCACAAATTATATTGTTACTAATAATTATATACAATATTATTTATCATAATTTCATTGTTAACAATCTGACATGGGCATTTCAAAGGTTTTATTGATGACCTATGATATGTAAACAACTGCTGGTTTACCTATATGACCTATCGTTTGAAAGCCACTCTCCTTGCAGTTCAGCTGATGCAGACCGTTTCAAGATACAGATACCACAGCAGGTTTTAATAAATGTTTCTTTCAGACAAACAACAAACAAACAGTTATAACTCACCTTTTATGCATACTGGTAATTCACAGATTTATTATACGGCAACAAAAATGGTGCTCATGCAGTCCTAAAGGTCCAAATGATCTAAATCCAGTGAAATATTTAGTTCAAACACATTAGATATTCACCCATAGATATCTACAACTGCTGTTGCATTGTTTCAAATGATCATACTACTCATCATAATACTCCACATATTATCCATAACTTATCCAGTTTGCATGTAAATAAGTCGACCCCTCCTTTTCAAAATGGTGGCAAACTCCAGGGGCGTAGGTGGCTTAGTGGATGGAGCAGACACCCCAAGGCTGTTGCTGCAGCGGCCCGGCTTCGGCTCCGGCCTGTGGCCCTTTGCTGCATGTCATTCCCCTCTCTCTCTCCCCCTTCACACTTAAGCTGTCCTATCAATTGGAGGCAAAAATACAAAACAAAAAAAACAAAAAAAAGGTGGCAAATTCCTGACCTTTTGATTGACACGTTTCCTTGAGCCAATGGGAGCTTCCATACTGACAGTCTAGGCTTAAATAACCAACGAGGGCCTGCCTTACTAACTTCAGGCTCAGAGCCAATCAATAGCCAGCAATGACCCGATAGCTTATGGGTTTCGTAGTCAATGACACTCCTCACTTTTAGAGTAATTTTGAACTCTTTCCTCGCACCGCAGACTGTTATAAATGTACAGAAATAATAAGCAAATGGCTCCTTGGTCTTAAGGGTTTGAGTTTTCTATGTTTTTATAAACAGTAAGCTCCTAAATAGACATTTCTCTTGTTTTTGACTTGTTTTTCATTCATAATCCCACATTCAGTACAATGTTTTACCCTCTTTTTTTGGAAAAAAAGTGCCTGGACCAAAAAAATTAACATGACTAAAACGTATCTTCTGTGATATTGTTATCCACTTTGAATTTGGACTGCAGGGTGAGGCTTTATGCTACGGGCCCCTAGTGTTTTCCAGCTAATAAGTTCCAGTTCTAGTCATCTGCAGCATCTTTTTTCAAGAAAATAGTCAGGTGAAGATTGTTCTTTACCATTGACAAGACACTTAAAAAACATCAACAACAGCACACATTTTGAATATCTACTGTTAATCAAGCTGTAAAGACTTCAAATCACACAAAGACTTATGAAAGACACAGGCTCGGCTTTGATACATTTATGTATGTATTTATTTCAGTGAATAAAATATGACTCTACATAAAACAATGTACAATATTACAACATCATAATAACACTGTATATACACAATGAAAAATAAACATGACCTATTCATATATATATAAGTTATTTAACAAGGAAAAGAAAAAGACATTTACATACACAGGTGCCTTGGTACAACATTCAGTTTGTACATAACCACTGGTATTTTGGTCAGTCATCATCAGTCATAAGCAATAGTTTTAAATAAGTTTGAGGTATTTATGGCATGATTACATGTCTCATTATTTCTGTGTCTTTTTTTTCTATTTACAGAGCAGCAATACAGGGAGTCACTGGACCATCGGTGCCATGGCAACAGAGGTATCGTCTTTCTGCCACTACGTCCACAAGAGTTGAATATGGAGCCTGAGAGTGAAAGGAAAGGAGAAATAATTAATTAATTAGTGTGAAAACCACAGTGTTTACTATGTGCCATTTTGTTGTTACAGTGGATGAGAAAACTGGATTAAAAAATATCAGACTTAAAGTGAGAGTTTGGCATTTTGGGTGGTATGCTTATACTTTCTGGTGGAGAGTAAGAACCTGCACACAAGCTGCATTTTGCACCCTCAAATCCATTGTTTTCAATGTTAGATGCACAGAAGGTGTGCTCAAAAATGAGCGCCGTGCAAGCCTTCCGCATGGCGCACCACATGTCAAATGATGAGAAACAACCAATCACAGCCAGCAGATATTGTTCCCTTTTTCCATAAATATCAGTTTATGATAAATATGGAGGAGAAGCTGATCATCTTACTATCCAGAGCTTTGCATCTGTCCCACAGACAATATTTTAGGCCCAATACACATTTAAGAAACAGCGCCTGGCAGAAGATCAGCTCTGCACTCACGATTTCTAGCTGGTTATGATTGCTTAGCAACCCCCAGATGCAACCTGCCTGCACGGTCTTGAAAGTTGGCACACAGTAGGCACAAGAGTAGAACCCGGTGCCCGACCTTGCTTAGCAAAGACCCAACATGTGTCCCACCCCTAAAGTAAGAACATCAATACCACTCTCATACCTGTACGGTAAAAATGAAGCAGCAGCTAGTTAGCTTAGCTTAGCACAAAGAGTGGAAACGGGGGAAACAGCTAGCCTGGCTCGGTTCAATGCTTCCAATGGTAAGTCACTGATTAATATGTATTTTTATTGTGTAAAACAAGCGTGAAAACGGTTTTATGGGGGGTTATGAACCACACGTTTCCTTGGCTATGACCAGATTTTGTGCAATTTCAAATGTGGAACTTAACTGGAAGTTGGTGTGTCTCCCTTTGTTACTTTTGTCCCGCACATTTTACATACTGTTAATCGTTTTTTGTTGACTACCACATTGTTTTTATATGCGAAAAACACAATTAACTTGGTATCATTTTTTCAACTGCCGCTCAGTAATGTAACATTAGCTCTTCATGGTTTTCTCCTGCAACTTGATTGGATGCTGTCGGATTCAAACAAAGTGGATTGTCTGGAGAAGTGTCGACTTGCTGAGAATGAGTAGCATCAAAGTCAGCTGACTTAGGAATTGAAGGGAAATTAATTAATTCATGGCACACTTTTTAAATAATTAACTTTTTAATCTTTGGGTTTTCGGGAAGGTATCAGGTATTTTCAAGTTATAAGGCTCAAGTCCAAGTGAAGTCACGAGTCACTGGTGTTTGAGTCTAAAGTCATCAAATTTGAGTCCACACCTCTGTTAACTAGTGAGCTTTAGAGGTGCCGCATACGACAGATCCAGGCTAAACCTTTCCCGGTTTCAGGTCTTTGTGCTAAGCTAAGCTAACAGGCTTCAGTTTCATATTTAACTGATAGAGATGAGAGTGGTATCAATTGTCATCTAACTCTTGGACAGAAAGGGCATGAGTATATTTCCCAAAATGTCAAACTATTATAAAAACTGGAGATCCAAGTAGAGAGATTGGCTCACCTCATCTCTTGATGAAGGCAACAGGAAGTTCTCTGTTGGGAACCAAAAGTCCTGAATGGACAACGTCGAGTGGCTTGTTATCTGTTGCTACGATCTCATAGTCTCTGACCAACTGTAAGAAAGACAAGCAGAGTTCGATATCGTCAGTCAGTGAAAGTTTTAAGAGAGTGACATGACAGAAAACTCAAAAAGAATCAGTTGGTATCTTACTGAACTACCCAACTCTGCAGTGCTTTAAAGTAACTGATAATGAGTCTATAAGCTGAACAGATCTTACCCAGCACATGGCCAGCTGTAGCTGCAGCTCTGCCAGCCGTCGGCCGATGCACATCCTCTTTCCGATGCCGAAGGGAACGTGGGCGAACGGGTTGATGGTGCTGTTCTCCCGCAGCCAGCGCTCGGGTTTGAACTGCTTCCCATTGTCAAAGTACTCCTCATTGGAGCCCAGTGCGTGGCTGTTTATCATCAACACTGTCTGTAAATGAATGACAATAACAATTAAAGCTACATGTTTACTGTTATACAGATCAAAAATCCTCAGTACTTGCTATAAAGAAATAATAGATAGTACAGTAGATTACAGTAAAGTAAAGTCCGATAAAGACCTTGTTACTGTAAATCTGATCCGGAGTTGCACATGAGAGTTGCTCCATTTAGACTTTGTACAGTATTTGAGCAGGTTTTTGTAACAGTCAGACAGACAAATGTAAATGAATACAAGAATGTAATCTGCTCATGTCAGGTGTATGTTAACGAGATCTAAGCCACTTACTCCTTTGGGAATGGCATAATCTCCCAACACAGTGTCTTTGTCCAGGGTCCTGCTGGTGAACGGGACTGATGGTGATAACCTGTAAGAATTCAAAGAAAGAAAAAAAAAAAGCACATGAGAATACGGCTTCAGCGAAGCTGTAGTATGGCATGACACACATATCTAAGCTGTTTAACTAAGATAATCTTACTCTCAATGTTTTTCACGGTACAAGATGAGGGGAGATATAATCTCCAGTCGGGGATCATATACATTCCCTGCGTGTGGTTATGGCATTAGAACTTAAATAACATGTTAGACAACTTGTGACTGCACAAGAGTGATTTCTAGTGATCTGAACGTGACCACATGGATTTAAGCTGGGACCACATCTCATGTTTTTGAGTCAGTCATGTGTGTGAGTTTTGCCTCTTTAATCTCCGTGGTACCGAGTGAGATCGTGACGGAGTCAGTGAGACTGACTGGAAAACGGAGAATCAAATTTATCAGCGGATGTTATGTCATGTCATGTGGTGGAAGAAGTACTCGGATACTTAAAGGGGACCTTTTCTTTATTTTCTGTGATTTTACAATGTCGGATGTTCATATGAAATGTGGCCAAACTTTCACAAAATGATGTATACGTATGGAAAGACCCTGTGGGCAAAGACCTCTGGCTTCAGACTGCTCTGAATACTTGGTTTCGTACGCTTTATTCCCCTGTATAATTATTCAGATTGAGACTATATAGTCATCTACTCCAGGCAGGCTATTACAAGTGTTTATTTGACATAGGCTACACTGCTACATGTAGCAACAAGCTAACCTCAGGGAAACACGTAATCCTGGCAGCAGATGTTCTTAATTTCTCTTTAATTTTATGTCATATTCTGTCTGGAAGTTTGTCTAAAAGCTTTAATAGGAGATTTTTCCGGCAACATACCCTTCTGCAAACCACAAATACGTTTCATTTGCTTGCTTCATTTGTATCAACGTTTCTAAAGGCATAGTATAAGAGCTGACTTTGGCAATGAGAGCTGGAAAGAATGGTGGATGGCATGTGATCTAAGCTAGACTACTGCCAAGATGCAGACCACTACAGACCTCTGTTCGAGACAAACAACAAAACCGGTTGTGTTCTAGTGAGTTATTGCTGTTTCTAGGCTCCAAAAACGGGTGTTTTTAGCAAAAAAAGGTTGATTTCTTCAAGATTTCTTCAGGATTGTGCCAAAACATGGTCTTTTCCAAACCATAACCAAGTGGTTTTTGTGCCTAAATGTAACCACACATTGACCACAGCATTGTTGAAACAGTGTCAATGTATCTGCTACATAATAACGTGTAAATATAACCTATCTGTGGTTTGCAGAAATGCTCAGTGCCAATGGATTTTTATGGCAAATAGTTTGGATTTTTCATGGTAGAAAGTTCCGCTAAACTCTGTTTAAGTCATTCCCTGGCCACTATGGTGGTGCAGGGTGCAGAGACACTGACATACAGATGACCCTGTAACGCTGACCAATCAGAGCAAACTGAGCTTTTTCGTGAGGGGAGCTTAAAGAGACAGAGCGTTTCAGACAGAGGTTCCAGCACAGACAGTATGAGGAAAATAATGTTTTTTACAAGTAAAAGTCCTGAATTTTAGATGTTATACAAGTGAAAATACAGAAGTATTATCAGCAAAACATACTTAACTTGACTGAGCTGTAATAGTTGAACGTACGCAGCCTTTAGAAGTCACTGTACTCTATCGCCTGCTAATTATTTCTCACATTGTAACTGTAGTAGCAGCCGAGAGCTTCATGTAGCTGTTCTATTTTCTGAGCACCATGACCCCCTGTTGTACTGTACCTCATAGACTCCTTGAGGCAGGCCTTGAGGTAGGGCATGCTCTTGATGTGCTCTCCACACGGGTCCTGGTCCGGAGCCACCACCTCTCTAATCTCCTTCAGCAACTTCCTCTGGGCGTCGGGGTTACGTGACAGGTTGAAAATAGCCCACAGCATACTGTTGGCGGCCTGAGAAACATAAACACAGCGAGAAGGAGAGAGAGAGAGAGAGAGAGAGGGAGGGGGGCAGAGAGGAGATGTCACTTAGTGAGGCTGCTAGTCAAAGTGCATTCCTCAATGGGGTCCTGAAGGGAGCTGAGGAATGTTTGCGGTCCCTCAAAGACTCCTCAGCTACATCCACACCACATTCATTTTACACTTCTGAGGCACTGTAACCGCAGCACCTGTTTGTTTTAGAGGTTTTTTTTCCTTCCTCACTCGGAGGAAAATAGGCGAAAGGTAAAAGATTTAAGAGGTTAACCTGCGATCATAGCTATGTGGTGCTGTGCCTGCAGCTGTGTGATGATCTAACATAAGAGCATCAACTGTTAATAAACAAAAGAAGCTGGAATAGGCAGACATAGCTTTAAAGCAACACTTTGAACATTTGGGGAAATCTTCTCATCTACCCTCAACAAGACAGCAATTCATATTTCCCAAAAAATATCAAACTATTCCTGTAAATGAAATGTGTTTCTTTGTGGTGCAAAACGTCGCTCACCGTCTCAACTCCTCCGATCTGCAGCTCTGTGATGGCTGCGTACAGCTCCTTCTTGGAGAGACGGCTCTGGTGTAAGATGTCACCGATTAAGTCATCAGGAGCTCTGACGGAGTTCCTCTTCAGCTTCTTGTCTATGTAGACTTTGGCTGAAGAAACACAGAGCAGCAAAGATGTTATCACACTGAATTAAATCTCATGTCAGAATTAAATTCCTTTTCTTTGGGCTGTCGGTATGATCGAGTTGCAACATGTGTGAAGTGTGAGATCTAAATCATACAGACGTGATGTGTCTCTGTTTTCTGTATGTGTTTGACCCCTGACTAATCATGTGAGTCATAAGCTTGTAAAAGCTGAATATCGTTTAAAAATCACTCTGACAGTTGCTGCTACTAAGTACTGCGTCACTCCATCTCACGCAGCCTACAAGTGCTTTTTGCTTGTGAAGTTTCCCACGAATTGTAGGAAAATTGTGTGTTTATGTGTGTTTGTGAGTAAGAGGTTGTAACGAGCTCCAGCACAACCAGCATCATCTTCCTCCTGCCTCTCTGCCCGCCCTCCCGCCGCCTGCTACTACAAATATTTGGCAGATTTCTCCCTCTTAGGTCATGCAGTTTACTACAACTCCAGCTGTCATTTACCCAGAGTGCCAAGTACACAAAAAACACAGAGGCACTCAGTTCAAACCTCCTCCCTCTGTTCCTCTCTATCTGTCTTCTGACTGGAAATGAGCTCAAACTGGTTTGTACATCACGGACGAGTGAAGACAAAGTGTACTACAGCTTTGTGAAATGAGAGTTATCTATTTTGTAGTGTAGTATTCGTTTGTGTGTGCGTGTTTGTACCAGTGCTGAAGATGCGGTCCCATGCAGCTGTGTGGTTCCGCCACGATTTGGTGTTGAATTTCTTGTGGAGCTCCACTGGTGTGACCATCATCATGCCAAATGTGCTCATCATCTATAGAGAAAGACAAAGAGGGCAGAGCGTTAAATCCAATCAGCGTCTACTCACACAGAAAGTCTTTGATTCAATCTTTATCACAGCCTTCTGTTGTTTCTTGCACCCTCTGACCTGTGAGACCTTTGTAAGCCTCCACTTATCATCTCCTGACTGTGGGTGATATTGGTTTGCCCCAGTAAAATCCCACTAAAATCTCAGCAAATACAGCGAGAGTGTCAGTCAGAGTCAGACGCTGAACTGCTGCATCACCGACTGACCCGTGGCCGAGGTGAACCTGATGAACTTGTACAGGCTCAGCGTATCACAGATCATCCCAGGTGTCCTCTATGCCACGGCACACACTGCTGCTACGAGTGGAACAAACAACAGGAGTACTCACTGTTTTCACGGCGGTGATGAAGTTCATGGCTTCCTCGTTGACTTTCTCCTGCAGAAGGCCGAATCTCTTGTCGTAGAGGACCAGGCAGATGGCTGAATGAAAAAGAAAGGCAAGAGAGTGAAATTCAGAGCCAGAGCTGGATATATATGCAGACTCAAAAAGACTTTTTACTTCTACATAATTTTTAATTTTTACTTCTTTTTTAAAAAGTGTTAGAGGTCACAAAATAACATATGTATAAAAACTGTTAGTATAGATACATCCAAATGCTTTGGACAAACCAAATAATGAACTGCAAAGCTGATTAACTGATTGACAAACAATTAATTTGCAGCTATTTTTGGTAATCCATTAATCGTTTAAGCTATAGGCCCAGATTTTGGGGGGATTCAGGGGACACGTCACATTAAATATTTAGAGCATGTGCATTCATCCTCCCCGAAAATAACATGAAAGTAGCAGAGAACTTTTTTTGACAAAAATAAAGACATTTACACCTTAACTTGTTGCAGAAAATCCACAAATTGGTGCATAAAAATTCATCAGAAATTAGGAAATTAAGTGTTTGATGCTCAAAATTGTCTGGCGGATGACCCATTTCATAGTCTATGTGTCCCCAAATCAAGTCATTTTTTCAATATAGCACATTTTAAAACAACAGGAGCTGAACTAAAGTGCTTTCCAGTTGAGGCAGGTTTACATGATTAAAGAAGTAAAAGGTGCATAAAAGGCGGTAAAATATAATGTAATAAATGCAATAAAATAATATTAGAGAAAATGCAAGACTAAAATGGAAAAGCTAAAAAGACTCACATGATAAACGCAGAAGCAAAGTAAAGAAAGAATTTAAATCTTTTTTTCCCCGTTAAAGGGTTTCTTACTTATACGCTCTGAACATTGAATTGAACTGAATTTTAAAAAGTAGGACGTCAGAAAGTACCCTTAAGCCTTATGTAAAAGCAAACTAAGTAAAGCAAACTGACACTCTCATCCCTTTTTTAAAGCATTTTTATGGACTAACGTGTAAGGGTGAAAGGTTGATCTACAGGAGAATAAATATTTGAAAGCAATAAAAAATGCCCATGAGCCTCACTGTGTTATATTCCATTATATTTTTCTATGTTAATTTGCCTGCCACCTAAATCTAAAGTTTTTCTGCACACACATAAATACACTTCCACCATAAATGGAGGCTTACAAATTCACCAGCATGCAGGCAATCAAGTACCCCCCCTAACTGGGCCCCCTAATGTTGAAACAAAACCTATGGCCCTGGTCACCAGCTAAAGAACACAATTAATAAGGACAATAATCATATCTTGCAGCCCGAATGAACAAGTGGACAAAAACAAGTTGAACTTACTCTCAAACGACCATTTATTCAGCTCGAAGTACAGGTCAGAAATCTTTCCATCCACGTTTATTTTTCCAATTCTGCTAACGAAGTCCACCAACACCTGCGTTTACAGACACCAGCTGTCAGTCACCGATCGCGTATAAACACATATTAAAACACCAACTCTGACATTTATGAGTATTTTACCTCGTTTATTTTGCCGTCAAGCTTCACCACCTCTGTCGGCTTCATGAGTTTCTGCTGGAAGGCGCTCCTCACCCTCTGCCAGTCTTTCCCCTCCCTGCAAACACAGACACGCTTTAAAACATCTGCGCCTTCACTTGCAGTCAAACTGAATCCTGATGAGTTATGGATACCTTAAATGTGAATGTAGGAGAAATTTGAGGAAGACTTACAGGATGAGGAGTCCGTACGCTTCGTCTCTCATGTCTCTGTATGCAGTCCAGGGTTTGATCTCCAGTCTCTGGGGGTAGTTTCCCTCCTTCCTATAGAGCGCCTCCACCAAGCAAGGTGAGCCAATGTGCACCGACTCAAAGGAGCCCAGCCTCATCCGGAAAATCTTACCGAATTTCTTATGATAGTCAACCTAGGAAAGATTTAAAGAGAAATGTAATTTACATTGAACATGTTTTTTATTCTTTAGAAATTTTGCGGCATGACTCGATAAACCAGGCTGTGTTTCCTTGTAAAAAAAAATAGCCAACTGTAGAATAAGATATTATTAATTCTACTGTACCAGTGCCTCGTGTTGTCTCATCAGACCCCCTTTCCACAGCAGCTGAGCCAGACTGCCAATGAGCGGCCAGTTGGTGGGTCCGGGGATCGCGTCCAAGCTGTGCGCTCTGGAGGCAGCGTGAGGGCACCGCGCAGCCTCCAGAGCATCCTTCTCCAGGACGCACACTGAGGATGTTGGTTTGAAGTGCTGCAGGCCGACAGACTTCTTCTTCAGCAGCTCGACAATCTGAGGAACTTTTTGGATCTGCGTCCTCATCCTCAAATCTTTACTTTTGTTATTTAAAGAAAAAAAGCGGAATACTGTTTAGGTTCAGCAGCAGCTCTTCTTTGTTATCTTGGTGTTTCTCATTTCTTGGAAGTGTCACACCTTGCTGCAATATATATACCCTGAGAGTGTTTATTCCTGCCGTGCACTGAACCAATCAGGGACCGGTGTGGCCGTCGAGCCCACTATTCATTTATCCACGTTGGGGGGGTCGTATGACCCAAGATAGGCCGAGGAAATGCCCTCAGCCCCCCCTCGCTTTATAAATAAACACACAGCCACATCGGAGGTGACGCGGTTCGCTTGAGCGATTGGGAGAACCGAAACTTTGGCAGAGCAAATACTACTGCCACATTTCTGCACCGTGGGCAAATATTTAACAGATTGCAGGTTGTGTGTGTGTGTGTTTGCTTTGTTTGTGTTTTGGAGTGTGTGTTCTTTGTGGAGGGGTGAAGGGGGGTAACTGGGCATTTTGGGTGCAATTCTCTTTTTGAATGAGTATTATAATTGTAGATAATATTAAAAGCTGTTATTGAAACTAGTATAGAGTACAAATTAGTTTGAGTTTGCCTCATCTTCACAGAAACATTGATACATGGTATCATGTCATTCACTGAAAGGTTTCCAGATCTTTCCATGTGGTGTCTTATAATAAAATCTATTTTCCAGACTGTTCCCCAAATTTTCTAATAAGTGCATGCAACACAAAGTAAGCAGGAATGTAATATAAATAGACTTCATGTAACACATTTTATTAATCAGCTTTTTGATTTCAGCTCTGTATGTAGATGAGCTGATTGGTTTACCTGCAGTGAGACCACCTGTGTGTCCCTGCTCTACACACACACACACACACACACACACACACACACACACCGCCCCCTCCGAGCTAGCATGACTTAAATAACATGTGCAGAGGCCCCGTGTTGTTACCCTGTTAAAGTGCTCATTCACAGACTCTCAGGGGGCATCAGAACAACCTTGAACCTCGACTAAATGAGAGCCTCCCCAGGTGTAACACACACACACACACACACACACATACACACACATCAATAACCACCTCCAAAAAAAAAAAAAAAGGAAAAAACACCACCCACACATCTAAAAACATGTATCCTCTTTCGGTCTCTCATAATCAGAGCTAGATGTCAGGCGGCTTTGGCAATTTGTATTTATTGTCGTTATGTTTCATTTGTTTAATCCGGACAGTGACTTCCGCCAGTTTGTGTACAGATTAAACAAATAAGATATTAAGTATTGATTAGTGAGTTTTACGGCCCAGATACAGCAAACCGACATCAAACGACTTGAAGCAACGAAGGCCAACTGTTGTGTTGCCTCATGTTGTGTCTCCGCCAAAAAGTTGCGCTTGAACCGGGCTGCTCTCGTAAATTCTTTGTACGCTTTTCTACGAAAGGTACAATTCGTAAACATCCTGCATGCATGAGCAAGTAATTCAAGCATAACCTACGTATTTTGGAAGGCTGCGATCACGCGAACAATACGCTGACAGGAGTAAAAAAGGAAGTGGTACCGAGTGGTTGTGTAAGGAGGCAGGACGGGGTAGTGGATGTGTCACAAAACCAAAGACTTTCCCCTGGGACTTTCCTCCGGAGATGTGTGTTCAACACCTTATGAGTCATTGTAAGGAACGTCCCTACAATGTTTCTTTTAGCCTAACCACAGTAACTTAACGATGATTATGTAACTTTATATTAAGGACATAACGTCATTTGTGGGGCACTAATTTGTAGGAAATACAAACTGCTGTATGTGGATCTCATACGAACCGTTCTGTGAGGATACAGTGCTTGAACACACCGCAAAGACTACAGCCAATGGCCAACTAGTACAAGTGTAACTCTCCTAATTAGCAGGTGGCAGTAGACTGTATTTGTTACTCAAAAGGGAAACCGGAAGACTGACAGGATGGATTCAAGACGCTAGTTAGCCAGTTAGTACATTAACAACTCAACACAATGTTGAAAGAATAAAGGATATTTACAGTGTGCTAGCGAACACTAAAACAAACAAATATAAAATGTTTCTGCTAAAGAGCTCAATAGCAAAAAAAAAAAAATCTCACCTAATATAACAAGTTTGTTTTTATCTTGCTCTCTTGACTTTAGTCATTTGTTTGCTTTCCTTACTTTTGTTTTTCTCTTCGCACGCTAAGCCGAACTGCCAGTCACGACATACTCCGCTGCCAGTTCAACACATCGAATCAGAGGAAAAGCCACCAACAAGGACCAACCATTGCCAAAAGTGTGGAACACCGCAGCTTGGTCAGTAGCTCTACACTTTAAATTATGACGCTCTACATAATCCTCTAGCATCACTCTTGCCCGTATCAGTGTATGCTACATGCATACAGTGTCTTTTCAAAATAAACTTCCAGTTGGGTTAAGGAAAAGATCATGGTTTGGGTTAAAATAAGTTGTTACATAAGTTAAGTTACATAAGTTCAGTACGTCAACAGTGGTCTCCATGTTTAAAGTCCTGTGTTTGTTTGACCTCTCCACCCACAATGATCTCCTCCACATGCAGATGTTGCTGCTCTTTCTACTACACCACCTGACTTCCTCCTTTGCCCCAGTCAAAGTTACTACAGCCACACAGAGCATCATAGTTTGAAGCATAGGTCCACTGACCAAACCACTGTATCTAATGACTTGGGAGTGAGAGCGCTTTGTCTTTTAAGGGTACTCTGGTCATTTCATGTGGCACCTCTGTAAAGTTAGGAGACTTTACATTAGTTCTGACATAATCAATAAGGCAGAGACTAAAATATCTCAAGTAAAACCATCCAAGGAGTCAAACTTCAAAACAATGGATCCAAACAGTTCCTAAAACGCGAGACTGTCCTCCCAAAATCAACGGTAGCATCAGTCATTTCTGTAAGTTTCCAAGCAGCCGTAGTAGTTATGGTAACCTGCGATAGTCTGGTGACATGTCCAGGGTGTACCCCGTCTCTCGCCCAATGTCAGCTGGGATAGGTTCCAGCCAGACCGCGGCCCTCAAGAGGATAAGCAATTACGAAAATGGATGGATGAATGGATGAAGGGAGGCGGAAGTCATTATAAAGTAAAGAGGTAGGCGTGGACGGATGGATCAACGAAACCTCAGGCTTTAACACAGCTGTTTGTATCCCATTTCCAACTGACAATCGTATTTAAATAAAACATGGACATATAGTACATTAACCAAGTGTTTATCATTGTAACCATGATGATGACAGTTCTCTATTCTGAAAGGGATGGTTCAGATAATTTTTTTAAGCATAAGACCAAAATGTTCTCTGGTTTCAGGGATGGTTCAAGGGATGGTTCAGATCTTTTGAAGTGGGGTTGTATGCAACCAGGTCTCACTCAGAAGTCATCAGAATCCAGCGCTTGGACAGTGACTTCCAGCATCAGACACTGATGAGAAAAGAAAAGTTTTAACAAGGTTTAACGGCTACCAGCCATGTATCATGCGGACGATTAGTACAATGTGTTGTTAAAAGAGGATATAAAAAAATGTATGTATACAGAAAAGCAAAAATATACACAGTAAGGTGCGTCATCTAAAAATTAGTCTTTGCCCTGAAAGAATTTCAATACAGGGTCCCAAATCTTACCAAATACAGCGCCTCTATTGATCTATCTAGAATCTCTCCAGATGTAATGTGTTAGGCTTTTCATTTAACCATCAATTTAACCATTCAAAACAGAGTCCATCTTCCTCACTTGTAAAATGAACTTCTTTGCAATCACCATTCCAAATAAAACAGACATTTTTTAGTATTTACTAGCCGAGGATAAGGAGCTTGTCACTTCAAGGACACATTTGAGTGGATCAGGCTCCTAAATTTTCCCAAAAGCCTCAGAGCAACAGCAAAGAGTGTCCTTCCAATATGTATACAGTTTACTGCGTGACCAGAAGGCAGTGTCCAGCTTGTTTTTGTGCCTAAACCTACCCAAACTTTAACCATAGCATTATCACATCATAAAAAAAAAAATATTTTTCAAAGCTCCACAGAAGAAATTATACAACTGTGTTCCCAAGCTGAGTTTCACTTTCCATGTCGAGTAAACTGATCTCCATAAGAAAAAATTATGAAGTTCCCCTTGCATTAATGTTCTCTTTTGGCATGGCCTGACAGTGTAGGAGAAGTAAATTATTATTAGAGACACAATAAGACGACAGGCAGGAAGTTAATCTGTAACTTCTTAATGAGGGATTAAGTGTCATTTTTTTAAGCATAAAACCAAAATGTTCTCTGGTTTCAGCTTCATGCATGAGAGGCTGCTTTCTTATATGTTTAGTTAACTTGAGTATGCTTGGGTTCACGACTGCTACATCAACTTGGGCTCTGAAATATGACATTTGATAGAAAAAAATGAACTTTTTTTATTGACTCATCCAGAAAATAATCAGCAGATAATGAAAATAAGTTATAAAAGCCCAATATCATTACAGAATCATCCAGTTTGACAAGAACACTACTTTTAAACTTGAAAGACCAAAGGGAATATGAGTATCTATGTCTCTAAATAGAGCAGTTATTAACAGAAACAGTTTAAAAGTACGTTAGTGACGATCAGAGAAAACGTCGTTCTCAAAGCGAGATCAGCAGGTTGTTGAGCAAGCCTTCTCCTCAGGACTTCAACCTCGCAGTGTCCCGGCCTGTACTGGCATATTGAACACAAGGTAACACTGGCAGTGTCACGGACAGTTGGCACTGACTGCGCCTGCAGGGTGCAAGTCATAGAGAAAACATGTTTTCTCATGATGTTCTCTTGTGGGTAAATAGTCACTACGCAATACCATCCTCTCTGACCTTGAGCAGAATTAGTGAGTGGAAAGGTTTTTACCGTAATAAATGTATAAATAGAGGAGTTGTGCTTTTGGTTCGTTATATGTGGTCAATAAATATCTGTCAAAATATACTTTAAAAAAATTACATCAAATATCAGCTAAAATGCAAGCACAAGCTCTGTTGTTTTTAAGGCAATTTATGGAAAAAAATATTCACTTTGGACGTAATTGCAATCGTAAAAAGAATTTAAAAACCCTAAATGTATTGCACAGGTAAACACAATTAACATGACAGATTCCCTTCTGTAGTTTGGTGAGGTGACAGGATCATAACAAGTAAAAGAGACTGAATGTACTCATTCAGGGAACACAGACACCATAATTAAACACATACACATATAAACAGTCTCATCTGAAATGCAGACACGATGCATCAACATGTCTGCCTTGTGGCTTCATAAAACGTGAAATACCAACAGAAGAAAACCCTTTATGCTCTTTGCCCATACCCTATTTAGAATTTAAAGCATTATCAAATTATTATTGTAGTTTTTTAATGGCAGATTTTACTTTTTCAGATTCACATCTCAAGTGTTACGTGCCATTCTTTAGTGCTTGCTATGTGATTTGACTAAAATGAAACTGAAGCCTCCTGATTTGACTGCAAGCCTCTGACTGAAATCCTGATTCTTGACCCACTGAACACTTTCATCATCTCGTCTTTCAGATTGTGACTCAATTTTCTCTGCTTCTTACACTCAAAATCAGTGAGGGCTTTGTAGTCGGGACATCAGCAGCAGAGATAAGTGATGAACTGTGATATGGGAGGCAGCTGACCCCCTGAGGCAGCAGCGGAGTCGTCAGCACACAGGGCAGGCGAACCTGATGACTCAAACTGTCCAAATTGACTGACAGGTCAGTGAGTTCGGGGATTGGGTTTGACGTGGTGGCTGCTCCGTATGGTGCAGGGGGAAACGCAGGCACATGCGAGAAAAAGGAGAAACACAGGCATTCGGGCACACAAAGATGCACATTCATACGTGAGAAGACCAGCGTGGCTCTCCTGTGAGAAATAATGCGGAGGCCACAGAAGGAGGAGGTTAGCTGGGGATCCATAGTAGAGATGGAAATGCTCCGTACAGTCACATCAGCCTGAGTGATCACTTAATGCCTGACCTAGAATGTAAGGTGCCCCCTTACACTAAGAATGAAAATATTTACAACAGAGTGGGAGTGGAGTAAAGCAAGGAGCACCCCACCGCCGCCACCACCATCTCCTGCGCTCTGTAGCAGCGTGTTTTTGCCCTACATCACACCAATTACTTGTCGCAGCAGCGAAGCTCTCACAGAACTCACAGAGAGGTTTCTAAATAGTGTCGACAGTGCAGGCAAAAGATTCCCAGTCACAACTTTTCCTGTCATTGAACAGTTTTTCAATGTGTCCCGACTCATTGCACATTCTGTGTGGCCTTGATTGAGCATTAACATTCTTGACATCAAGCCAGAGTCATATATCTGGAAACATAAATATTTGTGACGCTGACAAACAAGGGTTTTATTTATTTGATGGGTCTCACAAAAGCCTATAGATTATTGACTCTGGCCAGAAAGTAGGTCATTCCTATTGATAGAGATGATGGGGAATGGCTGGAGCTGGTAAGGAAGGAGATCTCCGTGAACTTGCTGACCTCCTCCCCATACACACCGAGGCTGCTGTTGCCTCGAGTATCTGGGTCAGGATTCCCTGCATGGAGAAGGGCCTCCCTCCCTCCTCTCTGACAGCAACAAGCTGAAGGAATGGAAAGTGTTGGGAGTAGAAGCGAGGCTTGTTCCTTGGAAAGGGGAAATGTCAATAGGCAACAGCAAAGTCATAAACGAAAGGGTCATAAATTTGTCACAGTAAAATGTTTGCGCACAACAACCACCCTTGTTGCTCCCCCAAAATGTTGGGTATCAGGGATTTCAGCGCTGCATCGTTTCTTTTGAAGAGATTAGTCGGTGGAGGCAGGGGTGACTGAGGTGAACTGCTGCTGGTGAGCATGAGTTCACCGAGAGAGTACAGTTAACAAAGGTCTGTGAACTAAGTGAACTACGTGTCCTGGAAAACTCATGGTAGCACGCTGTAGAAAATTAGGACAGCATCCAACAGTCGTTTCAAAATAATGAATATTGAGATATCTTTATAGATGTTATAAAAAGACTTACACAAACTCACCTCCCGAGACTCTCTGTGGTCCTACCAAAGGTTTCATAGAGCAGCCAAAAATTGAAAGCAGGTGCTTCGCTCTCCCTTGTGCCATTCAGTAGGAAGCCTTTTATAGGACCAGAGAGAGCCTGAGGAGGTGAGTCTTCACATTCTTATCCCAACTTCAGTCAGTCAGTAAACCTTAAGATCCTAACATGATGGGCTGGGTTACATCATACGTTGGTTTAGACATTCTGGTCAATTTACTCTTGTCAAATGCATTTTGTCTTTTGAGACTACGTTTCAGTTTTCACAGGAAATGTACAGTTTCTGCTTGGTACATGCATAAAGTCTCTTTTCAAATACATTACAATGTAGGTAAAATTCTCCCTTCGTTAAGTTTAGGCAACAAAAGTACGTGGTTAGGTTTAGAAAAAAACATCACAGCTTAGCTTAAAATTAGTACAGTTATTACTAATGTCATGTGACATACATACGTTACTACTGTAGCATGCTACACATAGGCTACTAGCAGACTACGTTGTTATTAAAATGACTCCATTGACTTTTGGTTTCACACAGGAAATGAACAGCGGGCTCCTGGTTGAAAGTTCTGAGTTTGTTTGACCCATCCACCACCCCTTCCACTAGCCCCATAGAGACTTTCTCTCCCTTTGTACGCTGGTAGTTTCTGCTGTTGGCCAGTGCCTGACATGGACATCAACTGACAAGGTGTCAGTATTTGACAAGTTCGGTTGTTACCCACTGCGTCAACAACTGCCCCCGCCCGGTGCGTGTGATAAAGCTGCGAAAGGAGAGATATAGGAGAGAGTTGGGAATGAGAACGGGCTGACTGAGTTGTTATTGGTTGAACTATTTCTTTAAGTAGCTGCCTTTGGTCCATCCTCCTGTCAGTTTGACTGACCTAATAGTGTTTTCCACAATGTATCAAAACCTCACTTACATACTCCTGTATTAAGAAATATAGTACAGCATGTTTGACAGTAACTTAATGTAATTTAAAAGGAATACACACTCTACAGACAGCAATGTCAGTTGGTCCAGCACCCTCAACCATAGACTTTATAATAAAGATGAATGCCATGACAGCTCCCAAAATGTGAAGCCAAAACATCTCAATTGTCGCCTGGTAGCTGGCTGAAGTATAGGTCATAAACCCCGCCCCCTTCACGTTGGTGGATGGAAAAAAAAAAAAGCCAAATTTTTCCCAGCGATTTTTTCTGTCATTTTAGGTAGTGCTTATCACACTGATGTATGTTCAAATGTTCTTTTTCTGATGAGTTTGGTTTTAATCAGATTTGATGCTATAAAATGTGAACGTGCATCAAGATTGACAGCTGTGTGTGCCAACTAGTGTGCTCGCTATCAATGACCTGCTCGTATTTGGCTGGATGGACGTGAACCCGATAACACAGTCTCTGGCTCCAAATTACATCACCTGCGCAAGAGGACAGTGCCTGTATCCGTATTATTTTGGCTTCATTTTTGTACAACTGGAGTAAGTGAAGATGTGTTGATATATATCTTATATCTGATATATCTTGTTGCAAGATACCTCAAATACGTTGCTTATATCAATCGTCACTTTAGCTGCACTAAAATGTATTCAGCCAGTTGTGCCCTGAAATTTAGTACTCCAATAAGCGGTGTTAAAATGTATTTTTCTTTTGCTTTGCTGTCTCTATATGGATTATATGTTCAGAGGGAAAGTGGGTCACACACACTCTGAGCGGTGCTCTAACCATGGCTGGCTGATTGATCTGCAGGAGCACCTTGAGGAAAGAAACAAAGAATATCTGACCAAAGGTAATTGTGATTTGTTATGTAGCTGAAGACACTAACTTACTGTATGTGCTGCCCTACTTTCTGCTTAAGTGAAGCCAATAGGTTAACAGGTGTGATTGTCTGTTGAATTTAAAAGCAAGTTAGTGAAGGAGTGCAGCAAGTGCAGTTAGTATTTGACAAGGTCAGTGGTTACTATTAAGCACTGTTTGTGTGTTTTTTATCAGTTGTTTTGTTCTCTGTTGGTATCTCCAACAATATAACCTGCTCAGCAAAGTCCTGCAGTGACATAAATTAAAGTTTGCTCCACATGCAGTAATAATGAATATAAGTGATCAAATACAGATATGACCCTGCAATTTCTCTGCAGTAGTTATGTCACAACCACTGCCATGGCCCCATATCAACTCGTTGGTTACATCGTTGGCACACTCTGGTACACTTTGACCTCTCTGCTGACCTGAGCCTCAGAGGTAAATTTGTCAAAGTTTTGACCCCCAGATACAGTGTACCCCCGTGGCCCCATCAACTCATCGCCCTGCCTCTGTTATCTTATCATTATAAACAGGAGCTCTTTGGATGTCATCATGCACCGGTGTCCTGTCAGCCTTCCTGCTGCTGGGCATTCAAAGGAGGCCATACAAGCCAGAGCACAGAAAGGTTTGTATGACAAAATTCAACTCAGATTGCCTCATTTGAGCTTGATGGTGGTTAGTGACCAAAGAAACCACCATTCAGCTGGCACTTATTGCCTTAGAGCAAAAACAATTACCTGTAAGAGCTCAACAAGCTGTTTGTTCTGCCGCTGAGTCTTCATAAAGGGCAACAGAGAGTGAAACTCTCTTTAAACTGTAATGAACCATACTCTAAATTAATTTGTATGTTCAATAAATTGATTCAATAGACCAGTGGTTATCTGACTTTTTGCCCCCCTTTAGAAGCTGTGACACCGTGACCTAGAAGGTGCCACAGTTCTTGTCAAATATTTGACTCAAGACCACAGTCTGACCGCAAACTTGGTATTTTTTCCACATTTTTCCATGTTTTTGTGTCTCGTGACTAATGGAGACCACTTATATTGATTTTGGTCCAGTACAAGCGACAACTTCTGATGCTGAGAAACGAAGCCAACACGAAAGAGCCAAAATCACTGAATAAACACTTGAGGGTGGCTTCAAAACAGAGTGAATCCCCATAGACACCGATGCTAAAATGCCCAACTTTACAGCAGAAATAAACATGTTTACAGCCTGGCGGAAAAAACATTTTTGGTTTGTATAGCTAATTTCAACATACGTAACAACTAACTCACCCATTTACATTTCATGAAATGTGAATGGGAAGCCCACAGCGCCATCCTCTTGTCCAAATATGGTCACTTTTGGCAAAAAAAACAACAACAAACATGAGGGCAACAGCCAAAATTCAGAACTCAAGGCTTCAAAATGACAGTCCACAAACCATTGGCTAAAGTCACGTAGCCACATCCATTATTACATAGAGTCTATGGTCCAGTATTGAGAGAGAGTACTGCAGCTGCAGTGGCAAAACAGACTGCCATGTAATCCCTATGGGCAATTGTGTACTGTTACTTTGTCACTGACAGGCTCATTATGGAAAGGACCCTACAGATAGATAAGATTACTTTCTTTGCCTTTCATTTGATCCACTGATTCATAACCAAGTCTCCCTCAAAGAAAATTCTCCTTCCAAAATCTCACGAGAGCTGCCTTATTGCAGGGAAACAAGGGTTGAAGAATGCAGATGCAAAGTGTGGATCTAAAAGATACTCTAAAGTATGTAACAGGCCCTTTCTCCAAAAGGCCATGGATTGCTGGGTTTTGATGAATCTCAAATTACCAGATATGTATCTATCCATTTTCATCCACTCATGCAGTGCTGATTTGTAAGGGCATCAGGCTAAGCAATGTACTCAAGATGTCCCTCTTCCTAGACCAGATGAGATATATTATCACTGGGGCCTCCTACGAGTTAAACATGCCTGGAAAACCTCTAACAGGAGGCACTCAGGAGGCGTCCTGATCAGATGTAACCTGGAAATCCAGATGCCCTGCCCCTAGCAAATTTGAATTTGCTCTGCATGGGGATCTGGCCCTGACGAGCAGAGTCCGTAAATCGCCATCGGACCAATCAGATCAGTCTATCTGACAGAGGCAGGCTCTGGGCGGGCGTAACATGATGACTGCTGTAGGAGCCGAAAAGTAAACAGCCAAGATGGCACCTGCTGAAGGGCTGCATCCATTCAATTTAGCTTTGGAAGAAACGCTAAGCCATCTACACTTATCTTTTTCCTTGAGAGAGGAACAGAAGTCTGCCCTAGAAACCTTCGTTTCCAGGAAGGACGTTTTTGCTGACGGGATACGGCAAAAGCATAATATATCAGTTAGCCCCACTGGGTGGCAAACCAATGGGGCTAACTGCAATGAATACGTCACCTTGTTTTTTGCTCTGATTGGCTATCTGCTATCCAATTGCGTGCGGCGGCATTTAATATGCCTCAGTTAGTGCCGCCCCTTGGGTAGGAAGGGTGTATCGGTGAGGGCCAGACTCAAAATCTTTCTAGATTTGAGTCTGGATTTCCAGGCTAAATCAGATGCCCAAACTACCTCAACTGACCCCTTTTGACACAAAGGAGCAGGGGCTCTACTCCGAGCTCCCTTTGGATATTGGAGCTCCTCACCTTATCTCTTAGGCTGAGCCCAGCCACTCTATGGAGGAAACTCATTGTGACTGCTCCTATCTGCGATCTCATTCTTTCAGTCACTACCCAAAGCTCATGACCATAGGTGAGGATCAGAGCGTAGGATCAGTTAATCCAAAGCTTTGCCTTCTGGCTCAGTTCTCTCCTAAACACAACAGACTGGCGCAGTGCATGCATAACTGCCGATGCCGTGCCAAACCGCCTGCGTATCTCACACTCCATTCTACCCTCACTCATGAACAAGACTTAGAGATACATGAACTCTTTCACTTGGGGCAGCAACTCTCTCCCAACCCAGAGGGGGCAATCCACCAATTTACAGCAAAGAAAGCCTCAGATTTAAAGCCTCAGATTTAAAAGTGCTGACTCTAATCCAGATCACTTCAAACTCTCTTGCAAACTGCCCCAGACTAGTGCATGCTGAAGGTCATGATGTGATGAAACCAACAGAAATTGGACCCCTCCCTCCCCTCATCTACGCCTTGACATCCTGTCCATGACTATCACGAACAGAATCAGTGACAAGGGACAACCCTGGTGGAGACCAACACTCACTGGAAACGCGTTTTACTTTGTGCTGTGTATACGGACACAGCTCTCGCTTTGGTTATACAAGGACCAGATGGGTCATAGCAACGTGTACTCCTGCAGAACCCCCCACAGGACTCCCCCAGACATAATACTTGCAATTGTATAAAGTACAGTACACGTATTTTGTTGGGGAATGGTTACATGGTTACTGGTGTCTGGCCCACTCAAACCATAATGTAGATCCCACGTAATAGATGATGCGAGGGTTGGATGTCATTTTAGATTTTTAAAAAGTAAGGTAAGTGATAATGTAGATTAAAAAATATACAATGAAATCCGAGCAAAATCCATCCATGACATTAAAAATGTACATGAAAAATTTCCAGTAAAAAGTCCTAAAAAAATTCTTTGTGTCAAATTCAGTGTCATCTTTCAATACTTGATAATAATGATAATAATACATTTTATCCATGGAGTGCTTTTCATGGTACTCAAAGACACTTTACATCAGTTAATAACAATCATAGCATAGCATACAGTAAAATACACACATCATCATCCACACATCAAAAGCTGTTTTTCGGCTATGGAGGAGGCTCTGTCACCCTTCTGAGTGGTGGAGTCAGGAGGTTGGCATCAGAGAAGCAGAGGCTGTGGGAAAGAGTGTGGCGGTGGAGCAGGTCATTGAGGTAGTAGGGGGCCTGGTTATGGAGGGCTTTGTGAGTGAGGAGAAAGACTAGCTTGACAACTTGACAGCAGACAACACTTGATTCATTTTGGATGGTACTTGAAAAGGTTTTATACCCAGTCCCAGCTGGCAGGGCGTGAGGAGTTTATGTAGAAGTCTGTTCCCCATTGAATAGTGTTTCCTTTCTCTTTGAAAAATGTTTCCCATAATGCTGGTTGGGTCTTATGCTAGTTTATGGTCAGGTGTCGTGGAGATAACTGATTGGGGTTGAGTTACGGTTAGCGGAAACACACTTCAACACAACCGAGCACTGTATCTAATGTGGTTTTGGGGGTAAAGAAGTTTACTGTGCTGTCATCACTCCCCATACTCTTCTTGATGTCTGTTTACATGGAGCAACAAGGTCATATCCTAAATGCCACAACCCTTCTCTGTACATATCGTACATACAAATAAGTCTGTTCCACATGACTGATGATTGCTCACCCTCTAAGAGCAGAGATGGTGTGACCACTTTGGTTATCGTTCTTTATTTAGAGTGAGTGTTAGGAAATGAAACACCAGAGCATAACAGTTCCGGATCCCAGTGTTGTTTACTACAGAATGATGAACGGTTCTGCTCCCATTCAACATCTGTTACTACATAACCGGAGCACTGGGCTGAAACCTGCACTTCCAGGAAATGTTATGCGTTCATTCTTGCATGACATGTGGCATGTGTTACTCCTCATTCATAAAGAGAGGGTGAGCAAACAGCGGCGCCTCAAAGGAGGCTTTTCAGGAACGAGCAAAGAGATGTTAACACACCCTGCCACTCACCGGGTGAAAAACATTCCTGAGCCTACAGTAACAATATCAGGTTTCACTGGGAACAGAATTACATTGCTCAGTGACGTAGTAAATGCAAGGAGAGAAACTTGGAAATGAGGATAAAAACCATCAAAACAAGCGTGTTGAGACACCGCAGCCGCTCAAACTAAACTCCCTCTTAGTGGAAAAGAGTGTTTGTGTTTTTTGCACGTGGTGGTGTTCACATGTGGGAACTGATGAAGGCAGAACAAGTTAATACAACTACTTTTTCAGCTGAAGAAATTAGTTGCGCAAGCCATGTTTTGATCACTCTTCATGCAGATTTATTGTCCTTATTAGTCTAAATGCCAGGGGACAGAACGGAAGAAAACAACATATCCATACTTGCTCATTACGTAGGCAATAGCTGATGTTTACTTGCGTTTCCCTCGGCTCAGACCACCTAGAAATCAATTCTGAAAGCTGAGGTTGAGGCACACTCTCAGACCAGAGAAAAACAATCCTTTTGGCTGAGTTTGACAGGTCTACGACTGATTCTTACCGATGATGTCAGTTGCAACTGCTCGTAAGAAAGTTCTTTACCGGTTAAATACGTGCAGCCATCAGCAGCAGTAATGTCTGTGTTGCATCTGATCTCCAGATGTTGCTAAGGGCGCCACCAAGGCGAGAGCCAGCACTGGTAGTTACACTTTATTTAATGCTAATGCTGCGGCTCTATGGGTGGCACTGCCAGTCTGTTGGTCGTAACATCTCAACAACTTTTATGATGTCCAGAGGATGAATTTACTGATTTAAGTGCCACCAGCACATTTGTGGTTTGCAGTGGTGCAATGTCTTGACAACTGTTGAATGGATTGCCATGATTACAGACTGTTTTTGTTTCCCTGAGGATGAGAAATGTAATAAATTTGATAATCTATGAACTTTTCATCTGGGTCCATCGTCAGGTCAACATTTGTCCAGTACCAGCAAAGCCAAAACATTGCAATCAGCCTCAACTGTACTTTGTGCTAATTAACAAATGTTAGCATGCTAATACAGTAAACTAGGATGGTGAGCATAGTCAACTTCGTACCATTACCATGTTACCATTTTCATTGTTATCATGCTGACATGTTAGCATTTAGCTCAAAGCATGTCTGTACCCAAGCACAGCCTTGCAGACTCTTATTTCAGCCTTACATTGGGCTCACACTGGACGCAGAAACCCTCTGATTTGTTAATTGTCTTGAAGCCGCCCGTCAGCAGTTGCCTGGTCGTTTACACCAGAAGTGCAATTCTGTACCATGAGCGCTTTCTTGCCAGAAAACATAGACAGGATGCAGAAACTATCGCTGCAGATTGTGAGCCAGGACGCTTGCTGCCACGCCACGTCCAGTGTGAACATCCAAATCTGTTAACGTGTGCTGAAAGCAAGCGGGTAGTGCTCCACAGAAAATATGTGCACTCTGCGGCATTTCCGCATCCAGTGTGAACCTGGCGTTATACCAAATGACCTTTCAAGCATTTTCACTGTCACAGACAAATTACCAATGTCGTAAAAAATCACGAGTTTTCATGAGTTGGTGCTCGCTCCCATGATCTCCATCATTTGGTGTAAGGTAGTCATATAACTCAGTCCGAACTGTCTTTTTTTTGTCTTGACGTTCCAACAAAATCATCAATGTTTAATAATATCGTAAGTTGGCTTATACAAATAATGAAGCTCAATGACGTGAGCATTGTCAACAACCAATAGCTGCGCTCTCTGCAACACCAAACAAGAGCTGGAACAAGAGATGGTGTTTAATTCTGCATGTATCTGATCCACCAACAGACACTCATTTAAGTGAGAAATCTTTTGAAGCTGAATCTTTCTGTAATCCTCGGCCTGTTATTCCTACGGTTTCCTCCCACTTAAGTAGCGCAGCTAACCAAGAGGCTGAGTTAGATGAGAAGATTGATACCACTTTTGTGTCTGTGTTACTTTAGCTTGGCATAAAGACTGGACATGGGGAAACAGTTAGCTTGGCATGGTCCAAACATAACAAAATCTGCCTACCAGCACCTCTAAAGCTCATTAATTCACATGTAGTATTTTATTTGATATTCCTTCACAGGAACTTACAGTTTTTCTCAATTGTTTACACACAAATACTGGTACTTGAGACACAATGACCACAACATGTACCTCATGCACCAACCCCCTGAACCAATTCTGCTAAACTACAAGCACAATTTCTGCTTTACACTCAAATTGCAGTTCTAAAACACATTTTTTTCAAAACACTACACACGATTCTCTGCATTTGGCACAATTTTCATGAAGAAAATCTCTTGTTTTCACAAAGAACACATTGTCATTCAAAATTCTAAAGTTAATTGCCCTACTATGCACACTGACTCATCACATGGGCAAACACCTGTCACACAGTTTTACAATTAGCAATCAGAGCTTTAGCATAAAAGGGCAACAGGTGAGCTTTTCTGTTTTGGAGCAATGGATGCCAACATTGGAAACAGAGGCAGAGCCAGAGCCAGAGGAGTGAGAGTAAGAGGAGGAGGACGGGGAGGACGAGGACGAGGAAGGCCAAGGACCGTAATCTCTGATGAGATCCGAGCCACTTTTTCTGCCTGCAGATGGAAAGTGTATGACTGAAATCCACAAACGTGTATACCCCTTCTCCAAGCTATGGTAGACGCATGTGGAGATATAGCAGTTGATGCTATTCATGGCTGGATTTGCCATGCTAGGCGATATTTCCCCCGCTGCTTGGCCAGGGAAAACATTGCTTGTGATGTGGATGAGGTGCTGTGTCCAGACCGAAACAGAAGAGAGGATGCAGCAAAGTTTTGTTTTGTTTTTTTACTGTAACTGTATACAGTAAATTCTTCTGTTGTTTTGTATGTAGACCACTGTATGTGCAACTTTGTGTTGGTTGGAATGTACACTGTGTACATTGTTTTTGTGGAAAAAATAAATTATATTTTTTACCATGTATTTGTGTGTTCTGAGTATAAAAACAATATTCTAAAATATTTTACAACACACTTATGTATGTACTGTCTGTAGTGTAACACTGAACAAAAAAAAGGCCGAAGTCATTATGATGAATGGAGAAGAAGTGTTTTCCATTCATCATAATGTTTTACATTGAGCACATCAGTGTTCAACTGGTTCTTATAAATGTCTATTCATATGATGGTTTGTGTGTGTCATTTGAAAACAAAATACCATTTTGAGAAGAAATAACATTGTTTTGAATGTAAAGTTTCATTTTGCAGGAGAATTGAGGGGTTTTGCCCATTGTGTGTGTGTGTTTTGATTTGTGTGTAGAGTTCTGAGAGTATGAGGCATGCTTTCAGAAAATGTGTGTAAACAATTGAGAAAAACTGTAAGTGGAAAAACAACAAGTTGTGTTTTTTGCAGAGGGTTATGAGCTGATATCAGTGTGTCATCTAACCCCAGCAAGAATGCAAATAAGCACATTTCCCAAAATGTCAAACTTTTTCCTACAGAACAGAAAAGTGTCCTTAAAATGTGAGTCAATAGTGACCATCAAATGATACAGTCTTGAAAAGGTTAACTTTTTTCTCTAATCTGTTTGGTTATAATTTGACTTCTTTTTTTAATATATGTTTAATTATTTTTGTGACTCATATTCCTGGAAAGTAACACGTGGAACAACCGCGCATGCACGTTGTAACGTGTGCAGGTGAGGTGACCTGTGCGTGACTGCTGGATGTGATTCTGCACCATTCCCAGGCTTTCTCCTCTTGTTTTTTCCATGTCCCTATTTTTTTTTCTCTATCATCTTCATGCGTGTTTACAAAGTCTGATGTGGTTTCAACCAGATCATCACTCACGCTGGTTGTTACAACATCTGTCTGGCTCTTGGTGCCAGGGCGCAGGCCGTGCCGACGCAGTGTGTGTGTGTGTGTGTGTTGATGTCGTAGAGAAACGAAGCCCCGAGGTTATACAGCCTGATCAAAAGAAGGTTTTTAAATGCTGTTCAGAACGCCTGGGCAGGGCTAACCCAGGTGTTTTGGAAAACATGGCAGTATATTAACCTGTTTTTTACTTGAGTGCGTGTGTGTGTGTGTGAGTGTGTGTAGGAGGAGGTAAGGAGAGCACGGAGACTCTGCTCTGTTATGAGATGTGCAACTGAGGTGAGATATTCGTTGGAAAGGAGCCAACTTGTTGAGTTCAGAGGGGTCCTTGTGTACCCTGCTCTGAACTCTTACAACCTCAGTGTATGTATGTGTGTGTGTGTGTGTGTGTAAGGGGTGAAAGGGGTGGTAAGTAAATGAGTGAATGAGCTAAAAAACATGCACCGGTCGACCTCGCATGTGCCAACAGGGTGGAAAGTGATGCCCCCCACCCCCACGCACTTATTTGCGTGGATGTGACAGTGAAAACATGCAGTGCCTCCCACTTTGAAACACCTCGTACCCTCAATAAACCCACACAGCACATATGTCTGAGTTATCTTGTTTTCTGTAGAGACAAACATCACCGTAGGCCGTTTGTACACGCAGCTTATTATGACTCATATTTACATTTAGTGTTGGCAGTGACCTCTACTGGGCATAGTAATTATGATGGGCCCAAATGAAGTAGAGTGACATAGTAAAGAGCAACAAGGTCCACGCAGGGAGGTGTTTGAGGTGGTGGATGCATCAAACAAACACAGGACCTTCACCCAGGAGCCTGGTGTTAAGGCTCATGTACCCTCCCTTTACATACGAAAATAGATACGTTCGTTTCAAACTTTGTAAACGTCAATGCCCTCATACTTCCATGTTAACTTTTTTCCATCAGTAAATTACGCTTTCACCATCTGAAAGGATGCATGCGCATGTGCATCTGTAGAATAGCCAATTGTAACATTCTCTCTGAAATGACCTGTGACTGGCCAAAGTCTCCTGCATGCGCTGTATTTTCAAAAGCCTAAGGCCAAGAGAAGGTGCAGGGGACATGTCCCCTCCAATATTTAGAAGAGATGAAATTGTCCCCCCCCCCAAAAAATAACACCAATGACAATCCTCTCTTCTAAAGAGGTAAAAATCACAGTCCAGCGGCTCTACACACTTATATATCTTTCTTAACCATTTCCCAAGTATTTCAAACACCCCTACCCAACACTTTGCCTCTCTCAGTTGCTCCATTGCAGAGTTGCCAGTCGTGTTGTACGTGGTTAACATTCATAAGCATGCTAATGTCAGAGCAAAGGATGTTAGCAAAGATAGATTCGTCAAACAAGAAAGTTGAAGATCTTTTGAGAGATCTGCGCCGCTGCCCCGAGGTCAAGTATGGCATCTCGTTCCCGGCTATACTACTATAACTACTCCAGGAAGTGAGCAGAAATCGTTTGATAACGCACAGGCCAGAGCCTACGTTATGAACAACTTACAGGCAAGAGATTCGGAGACGGAGTGAGTATTATGTGCTCAAAACGGAACAAAATAATCATCTGTTTCCAGCCTGCATGCTAGCATAATAGCTAACCACTATGTCTAACCTGCTAGCTGCTGGGCAGCCGGACATCATCTATCAGCATTATATGCAGGATGCTTAGGCACAGACCCTCACTTAATTGTGCCCCCCCCCCCCCCCCCCCCACAATATTGAAATGAAAGTTACGCTCATGAGCATAGGTGTATGGTGTGCCGTTTGTAAAGTGGCTCACGCTGAAAATAACATCAACATTTTGCCACATTTAGCTTCAAACAATGTTTAAAAAAGTGTTGTGAATTTTTTAACGTCACCTTTTACCACATTTACAGCAATATTTGTTAACTTAGAAATATATTAAATAGTTAAATCTAAATATTAAATCTAAATCTAAATCTAAATGTTAAATCTAAATGCTAAATCTAAATCTAAATATTAAATCTAAATCTAAAGGCTAAATCTAAATCTAAATGTTAAATCTAAATGCTCAATATAAATCTAAATCTAAATGTTAAATCTAAATGCTAAATATAAATATAAATGTTAAATGTTAAATCTAAATGTTCTGGGTGAAACTAAATATTCAGCTAATATGCAAATTCACACTGCCGGTCACCGGAAGTACCAAAATAAAAGCTCGAGATGGTCAGACTGTGTTTATAGAATCAAATAACAAATTAAAACCAACTTATCGGGGGAAATGAACACTTGAACATACATTAGCGTGATAATAACTACCTAAAATAACAAGAAACGTGTTTGGAGAAATTTTATTTGATGTGTACTTTGAGTTGTTAGTGTCCCTTCGGAGGGACTAACAACCTAAGCTAAGCTAACAACCGTTAGCTCTTAGCCCCGTTAGCAGTGTCTGTAATGACTCATTAACTCTTAAACGGTCCGTGAAAAAAATATTTTTTTTTCTTGTTATTTTAGGTAGTTATTATCACGCTAATGTATGTTCAAGTGTTCATTTCCCCCGATAAGTTGGTTTTAATTTGTTATTTGATTCTATAAACACAGTCTGACCATCTCAAGCTTTTATTTTGGTACTTCCGGTGACCGGCAGTGTGAATTTGCATATTAGCTATATATATTAGCTATATATTAGCTTTCACCCAGAACATTCAGATTTAACATTTAACATTTAGATTTATATTTAGCATTTAGATTTAATATTTAGATTTAACATTTATATTTAGCATTTAGATTTAACATTTAGATTTAGATTTAGATTTAATATTTAGATTTAACATTTAACATTTAGGTGCCACATTTAATATTTAGATTTAATTATTTAATATATTTCTAAGTTAACAAATATTGCTGTAAATGTGGTAAAAGGTGACATTAAAAAATTCACACCACATTAAACATTGTTTGAAGCTAAATTTGGCAAAATGTTGATGTTATTTTCAGCGTGAGCCACTTTACAAATGGCACCCCATACAGGTGTGACGTTCTGATGACATGTTATGCGTGCAGCCCACCCAGGGAGATTAAAAATGTAGCTTGTAGTAGTTAGCAGCTAACGCAAGGAAGAAAAACAGCATTGGGAAAACAATGAGGTCCGGGAGCTGCTTACCCTCTGAGCTGAGGACAAGATGTGTTGCCACATAACAGGGACGGTTTATGATTGTTATTTCAATATTAACGCCATGTTGTTCTCTAAAAAGCACTGCCAATGCATCTGTTATATGTCACACGAGAGGCCAATGCTGTTACATTAAACATCATGCCTGTCACACCTCTTTTACTGCAGCAATGCCAGCATTCTATTTAAAATCAAACACTGGAGCAGAATGATGCAGCCGTCATTTGATTCTGTGTAAAAATGCAAAGGTGGCATGAAGAAGTGACTTTGTAGCATGATCTCTGTGTACAAAGTGCTTTTGTTTGTTGTCTTGTATGTCACTGGACATCAAGCTGGGCCTAACCGTCTCTTAATGGCCTAAGGATGTCATGTTTTTTTGTTTTTTTTTTAATTCTTAAATTTCATAACTTACCGCAACTTACTGAATTTCTTACCACCAGACTCAACTCCTTGTCCCCCTTTTTCATCCAATTATCCTTTCCTCCTGACAGGGAGAGTTTGTGTGAGGGGTGTAAGACAGTTAACATGTTCCAGTTCCTTGGAATATTAAATAAATAAGAGAGAATGAATACTAGAATTAATGATTAAAAGAAATATGTTCGTAGTCTGTGTGGCGTTTGAGTGTGCGCAGTCCCACTCTGCCTCCATGTCGGATGATTTTCTTGGGGGCCAACAGGGCCATAGAGTGACTGACCTCACCACAGATGTTATTACACATCGATGAGGCCGCCCATCTGATCAATAACCCCTCACTGCGTAATCACACCAACATCTGTGTGCGTGTGTTTGCCCTCTCTCTGTCTCCCTCCATCTCTCTTTCCAAATTCTGTTTTTGCTACTGTATTTCATTTAACTGAATCGATTTCTCCCTGAACCACCTCCTCAAGGTCTCCCGCCGGAGGACTCTGATCTGCAGCCGTCAACTTGTTGTGCTCAAACTGTGGACGTGAAGTTGAGAAAAACAAGCTGAAGCTTCGCGTCCCTGTGGTCTGAGCTTTGTATAATCAGAGGGATATTTAGAGTGGTTTAGCTGCTGGTAAAAGTTCCTTGTAAAGTTGTGAGGTGTAGTTACTCTTAATAATGAATCAGTGACAGTTTATGAGGTGGTAAATATTATTTCACCGTAGCGGAAGTCATTTTCTCTGAAAGAGCACCGTAAAATTTTAATTGCCTCTGTTCAGCATTAGGTTAAACCTCTGTGGGAGTTAACTGCTCTCATTTGTGTTCAGTTACAGTGTGGAGCTGACAGAATGAAACAACGTCTGTTGAAGAGTTAAAGGTACTTCTTTTTTTTGACATGTGGGACTACAAGAAATAAAAACAGGAGTTAAGGTATAGAAATGATTAAGATAATGAGTTTTCATTGACAAAAGATCACAACTCAAAGTCTTTCAGCTGTATCACATGGTCTTCTTCATAAGTGGATTAAATTCAATCAGTTGAAATGAAACAGGAGATGTTGAAACTTTCATGTTGGCTTAAAGTTTAGGCCAAAAGAGCTTCAGAAAACAGAAGTTTAAACATCTAAAGATCAGTGGGAGCAGCAGAATTTCAGGAATTCTGTTATGCTGTTGAAATATGTAGTTTAAATAGACTAGTTGAAAACTGGAGAGTTAAGGAATTGGGATTATCAAGTCCCAATGTTACTCATACGTAAGAGCAGGGTCACTCAAGGGACACTCTGTGTGCGTCTAAAAGTCAGATCCACCCCTCGTTTCTCCGCAGCTCCACCCTCTCATCCAAATATGGTCACTTCTCGTTCTAAGAAAACAAGATGGAGATGGCCAACTTGCTGAATTCGAGGCTTCAGAACAGGAGTCCACAAATCAGTGGGTGACATCACGGAAACCTATGTGATACCTTTAAACATCAAAGTACTTTACATAAGACAAGACTTAAAGGCACTATGTGTAACAATTTCAGTTGTTCTTTGAGACAAACAAATTTTGCAGTCAAAAGTGTGTCCTAGCACATGTGTATTTACCTCCATCAGTGTATCTAAGTATGTCTGTAAGCTCCGAAATTCTCATTTACATATACATTGCGACTGGTGTCTCATCATGTACGTGCGCCATCTTGAAAATACAGGTACGTACAGGGACATACTTGAGAAATACGGAATCGCCTTTTGTGTTTTCACTTGTCGGTTTCCGGTTTCTGCCTGCAGGTAGAGTGATGTAAAGCAGCAGCAAGCAGGCTAGTCACAAGTGCCGGTGCATTTGAAAAAAGGCAAAAAAGCAACGTGACCGGCGATTTCAAAAAACAAGGGTCAACATCGGGGTAGCTTTTCCCAGGTGGAGAGAGCTGCTGATGGAGAATCACAGCTAACAGCAGCTAACAGCTGTTAGCGACCAGCGCCGCTAACAGCTGTTAGCCGCTGTTAGTGCTGTTAGCCACTTGTCAGTTGTCAAAAGACAAGACGTGATTGGTTTGTTTCGATTTACACCTGCCCCAACAGTCCTACATTGTAAACACAGCCAACATGGTGAGGAGAGGGATTGTCAACTCGCGTCGCGTGTGTCTGTGTAGGAACCTGAATGAATACTCCATGAAGTATTGGATGACATGGTTTCATCAGTGTTATCATAGCTTTTTGGTACACAGCGGCTACAGTTGTTGCAATACGCGTTTGAAACAGTGATGCTCTAGAGTGCGCTATCCGTTTGAATGCAATATACAATCTCAACACTAGATGGGAGAAATTCCTACACAGTGCCCGTTTAAAGAGAAGTGGATCATGAGTTGACATTGTTTGGTCAGCTGTTGTTTCCAAAGTCACAGAAAAACCTGTCAAGGTCAGGAGTTTTATTTATTTATTTTTTCAACAAGAGATTTGTGACATTGTACAATTAAGATTAAAATACAATCAAATGCATTCCTTCAAATGTCTGATATATTTTTAAGTTTTGTTAAATTTCATTCATGATAAAACTGTTTAAATAGTGTTTATAAGAAGTATACATACACACATACATACAATTATATATATATATATATATATATAGACATTTTTATAATTATTTGCAAATGTATCAAAAATAAAAATCATATTTTCACCATATTACAAGAACCAGCAAAGCATAAAAATACTTATAGCTTTTTTTTTTTTTTGCTAAGTTGTTGAAAATCCAAAAATATATATTATATTTTTTTGAGCTCAGGTGCATCCTGTCTAGATCTTGAATTTTTCTTTTTTTTAATGAATTAGTAAAATTCTCTTAAGTCTGTCATTATGTGTTGTTGTGAGTAGAATTAATTGCCATAAAGGTAAATTTAATAAATTCTTAAACAAATTATAAACACAGTACAGTGGGTAGAAAGTGTATACTTTCAAAAGCCACTGACTGTAAATATTAATATACAGTCTGAATACATGATATAGCATGTTTTCTTTTCAGTGTCTGTCATCATAATGAAACTGAGTAAACATGTTTAACTGACTAATGTCTTATCGAGCTTTTCGCTCAGAGGGTCACAGGTCAGAAAAACACTTTGTACATGCCGTCCATTTACGGTAAAAAAAAAAAACCAACCCACAAATGATAAACTTGGGGATGGGAGGTTTGTGTGCGTCGACGGCAGCATGTTTATTTGTTTGACCCGAGCTGTGTTCTCTATTAACGGCCTGCAGAGGAAGTCAGGGCCCTGTGGTCTGCTGCCTCCCGGGGAGCACAGAGGAGATGTCCGTCTGTTTATCATTAAAAGGTCAACCTGTCAACATGACCTGATCAAATAGCTGTTACACATTTTGGCAGCTGTGTACATGTGTGTACTTGGGCATTTGTTCTCCAGTTTTGTGCAATTGGAGGTTTTTAGCCAAGGCAACTAGCAGCTTGTTGTGAACCCGCTGTTCCATTTGTAGGACACGTGCACATATGTGTGTGTGTGTGTGTGTGTGTGTGTGTGGGCACAAGTTGGCCTGTTGCATAAGGTAATGCAATGCAACACTTGCAATACATTGTTCAAAACAGCAGATTCAAACTTATGAGGCTCCTTTCGCTGAATTTTTGACCCTTTCAGTTTTAAGATTTCCAAATTTCATCTGAACAAAATTGTTTTCTTGTGGATTTTTGTGTCTTTGCCAAGCTGCAGACATCACACAATGAAGCAGCTGCAGCCCTGACTAGTCTATCAGAGGGGACCTGTTATGCTTTTCCACATTTTATGTCTTATAGTGTATTACAACAACAGATGTACATATTAAATGTGGCCAAAGTGACAAATGTTGGCAGTGTGAGCAAAAACCTCAATGTTCTGAACATTTCCATTTGCAGTTTTTGCTGCTCTTGCTACAGCATAACATCATGGTGTGCCAGATTTTTACATGCTAATGTCAGGAAAACATGTTTCTCCAGGATTTTGGATCATATTCCTGCTAGAATATGTCCGGTTGCGTTTAGAAGCTTTTATTGATGATTTTCCTCACTCGTAATTGCCACTCTTCTCTGTTACAGTTATCCCCAGGACTACCTAAAATCACAGGGTTTCACCTAGATGGGTGTGGTTCTGCAGGATGTAGCAGTGCACACTCCGGGGAGCTCCATGAGCTGTTGAGAAGTTTGCCTAGAGGGCTTTTTGGTGGGTGGGGTTAAAATCTTTCGGGCAAAAAACAAAACAAAAACGCTCTAGCAAACTTTTCTCTCCGAATCGCTATGGAGGGTGAGTTGTGCTAGTTTTGCGCAGCTGATAAGGCCATTTGGGATGGGCATCTATTGATGCAAAATATTACACTGACATCCGAAAAAAAAAAAAAAAAAAACAGGACAGAGAAATTATGGATAATATGTGGAGAAATACAAATGTTTGAAACAATGCAACAGCACTTCATGGATATCTATGGAGGTAAAGATGTGTTTGAAATAAATATTTAAGCTGAATTTAGCTCATCGGGACTGCTGTCAGTCAGTATGTTTACACACACGCAGTAGTCGAGCTAAGCTCATAGCTCAGCAAATCAGTCAAGTCGGACTATTTGTCTTGTCTGAGTATACATGCAGAAGAGAAAATCGAATTTCTGACCAAGGACGTCTGACTCCGCCTCAATAGGCGGCGCTGTGTCCTTTTAATATAGCGCGGTTTGAACTAGTTCTGGTAGACCCGAAGAGGAAGCTAACGATGAATGAAGATGGCGGAGCATGAATGTAGTTTCCTCGTCCGTCCAGAAGTGCATCTTCTGCTTCTCGGTTGCCATGGTGTTTGGTTGTTTGTTTGTTTTTCCGGGAGTTACTGCACTGCTATATACTGAACTGCCTTATGACATCTCCTTCTTCTTCTGGGTGAAAGCCTGCAAAAGAAAAAGTGATGCATGCGCACAACGCAACAGTGGATTTTCAACTGAGTTATGTAGGTGCGTTAGTCGAGCTACAGAAAGTCTGGTTTCATTCAGACTAAGCCAGTAATTTGATTTTCTCAAGCTGCATGTAAACGTACTGTGTGTGATTTTTCACACACTGTTAGCTGTGATTCAGTCTGGACAAAATGGATCTGTGGATTATGATAATGTCTCATAGAAGGGTTATAACTGTTTATTGAGCCTGCTGTGGTGGTTGTATCTTGAAATAGTCAGCATTAATGGCACCGTGAGGAGCATAGCTTTCAAACGATATGTCATATGAGTAAAGCACTTAAACAACAACAAATACAGCAGCTGTTTCACATATCATAATCATCAACAATCACCTGAGGAGAGCCCATGGGCGGGCCATCGGATTTCTGACAGTTTTTAAAGGGACATTGTGTAACATTTTCAGTTGTTTATTGGCAAAAATTGATGTCTGCATTCATAAATATGTCATCACTGGTGTACTATTACCTCCACCAATAATCTGACTTATTCTCGTAAAAGGAGAATTTTGGATTTGTTGGTACATTGTGCGGGTAAGTCGTTTGTGGGGTTCCATTACGTTTTGCCATCTTGAGAATACACCTGCCAGCAAGGGACATACAGCACCGCCTTAGGCGTTTTTGTTGAGAGCCAGGCCAGCACTGCGTGACTGAGGAGCCGAAGGAGAGGAGCAAGAGGCGCTTCGCTACTACCCTGGCAAATTTGAAACAAAGTCCCACTCTTTGAGCATAATGCAGGATCATGCATATGCAGCATCATGGGAGACGGAATCCTTGTCGCCAAGAAAGTGCAAAAGGGAATAGAAAAGGCAGCGTGACCGGCGAATTAAAAAAACGAAGGCCCACATCGGGGTAGCCTTTCCCAGGTAGAGAGAGCTGCTGAGGGAGAGAGAGCTGCTGAGGGAGAATGGTAATGCAATCACAAGCCAGCGCCGCTGTTGGCTGTTAGCCGCTGTTAGCGGCCAGTCGCTAACAGCCTCATCCTTCTCCTCGCATCACTGCGCCGCTGTTAGCTGTTAGCTGTTAGCCGCTGTTAGCTGTTAGCCGCTGTTAGCCGCTGTTAGCTGTTAGCCACTGTTAGCGGCCAGTGGCTAACAGCCTCATCCCTCTCCTCGCATCACTGCGCCGCTGTTAGCTGTTAGCCGCTGTTAGCCGCTGGCCTGTGATTGTATTACCTTTCTCCTTCAGCAGCTCTCTCCACCTGGGAAAGGCAACCACAATGCTGACCCTTGTTTTTTTAATTCGCCGGTCACGCTGCCTTTTCGATTCCCTTTTGCACTTTCTTGGCGACGAGGATTCCGTCTCCCGTGAGGCTGCATAATACACGATCCTGCATTATGCTCAAAGAGTGGGACTTTGTTATGCGGCAGTAGTGCCGCTGGCCACTAACAGCTGTTAGCAGCACAGTAATGCGAGGAGAGGGATGAGGTGTGTGAGGTTGAGCCACTTGTCAGTTGTCAAAGGACAAGACGTGATTGGTTTGTTTCAATTTACATCCGCCCCAACAGTCCTACATTGTAAACACAGCCAGCATGGTGAGGAGGGGGTTTGTCAACTCGCGTCGCGTGTGTCTGTGTAGGAGCCTGAATGAATACTCCATGTAGTATCGGATGACATGGTTTCATCAGTGTTATCATAGCTTTTTGGTACACAGTGGCTACAGTTGTTGCAATACGTGTTTGAAACAGTGAGAGTGCGCCATCTGTTTGAATACAATATATGATTTCAACGTTAGATGGGAGAAATTCCTACACACTGTGGCTTTAAGTGTGAAGACAGCGAGGAGTCAACAGCAGAATTCTAGTTTAACTGCGATAGAAGACAGAAAGAATTATTTTCCATTGGCGAAAGTAGTTTTGGAAAAGTTTGATGACATGAAACATTAAGAGATATCAAATTTGTTCTGAAATCCACAAAATGAAAACCTTGAAGACACAGAGAGTATCTCCCTAATCTGAGGGATTTTTAACACAAACCTGAAAGTGATTTTTATCCTGCTGGAGAATGTTTCACTTTGAGGCAATTAAATCTATATCACTCTTTTACTCATTGGAGATTTATATTAAATTATATCTTATTTGATATTGTTACTGTAAAAAAGTTATCTTATCATGCTTAAATGTAATAACAAGTCGGATTAATTTATAGAGCACATCTGAAAACAGCAAATGTTGACCAAAGTGCTTCACAAATAAATAAATTTTTAAAAAAACAGCAACACAGGAAGGATCAAATAAAACAGCATAAAGAGGAGAATGTAACTAAGATTAATAAGAGCATACAATATTTTGACAACATCATAAAGCACTGCACAAACAACAAAATCAAAAGCACAGAAAGTACAGTGTGGTCAGGTATGTCACCCTAATGATAATTAAAAGACGTAAGAAAAGAGACGTATCGTTTTAATCGTATCAATAAAAGGGGAAGATCTGACGACTCCACAGTTTAAGGAACAGGAAATGCTCCATCACCTTTAGTTTTTAATCGGGTGTGTGGAATGGAGAGCAGTGATTGGTCACCAGATCTGAAAGGTCAGGAGGTGGAACAGAGGATGAGTTCAGAGATGTACGTAGGTGCATGTCCATGCAGTGCTTTTAAAACAAATAAAAGAATTTTAAAATCAATTCTGTACGTCACTGGTAACCAGATCCTGCTACCAGTGAGGCGTCTTGCTGCAGCGTTTTGAACAAGCTGCAGGCGGGTAGGCGGAAGTAGTCTAAACAAGAGGAATAAATATAGCAGTAGGCTTTCTACAGATTTAATCACAGTGTGCGTTGATAATTAATGTGATTCAGGTGTGATGTAAAACCTTTGGATGACCGCTTAGTTATTTTCTTTATGTTTTTCTTCAAAGCTCCAGAGTCCTGTTTTGCTGCTTTTCTGACGCTTGGCTCGAAATTTATGCCCATTTTAGGACGTTTTTCAACATACTCTTCAAGGATCAGGAAGCATTATTGATATCTTCCTTTTAGTATATCATATTTTTTATTTTTTGGGGTGTTGATTTGAAGGCATACCCTCTTAATTATGCTTTTTTTTTCATCACCAAAACATGAGCTGTGTTTTATTATCTTTTGTCTTTTACTTCTGTGTGTCATTTATCAGATAAAAGAAATTAAATCTACAGCCAAATTTCATCTAACAACAAATTAAAGTACATTATGTGACATATCTGATACATATTTACACATCAGTTCTATTTGTCATGTAAGATTCGTTATTATGTTATTCACTTGCAGAGCTTTATCTTTTTTGTAGTGTTCATTTTTACTTTTTTCCATGTTTATTCCATGTTCACTAGGTTCCAATTATCATTGGTTTTATCCTTTTTACCATTAAATGACTTTTTCTCATTCTGGTGTCTTCCTCATTAGATTATTGAAATTAGAGGGACCTGTTTGTTGTGTAAGTTCTTTAGTAATCTAAAAAAGTACCACATAAAGACCAGAAGACATTCCCCTGGCGTATCTGTAAATGCACAGTGTGTACAGTTTTCTCCTGTTTGGATAATATCACACAGTGTACACATGCTGTGTGTTGACTCACATGCGAGGCCCTTTAACAGTACAAACCTTGATATGTTTGTCCCCTTCAGCCTCTCCAACAACTGACACAGATTCAATATTGCCATCCTGTTTGTCTTTTTTTTTCTCCACAAGTGTTGAACTCAAAGCCTTTGATGGACACAGAGAGCACACAAACACACTGCCAAGTGTTATAACACAGTCAGGAGTAACTTCACCTCTGGTTTCTCAATCTCACTCTTTGCTTTGGACAGCTGCCAAGTGTCATTCACCTGAAATGTGTGTGGAGGTGAACTCAAAACAAGTGTCATGTGTCAGCTTTGTGGGTACGGAGATGTGGAGAAGGGGGATTTGGAAGATCAGAGAGGTGAAGTGGAGATGCACTGAGATGGATGCTCAAATAATCCACCACCTCTTTATGAAGGTGATGATATCTGCTGTGTGCCCAAGTGGAGAACATTTTAATCATTTATTCTTTTCTTAAACCACATGAAAATAGTTGAAAAATTACAGTGCGGACACTTGTAAAGACATTTATCCAATACATTTACAGGGAAAGTTCAATATTATGGGCTTAAGTTAAACACAAAATTGTATTTAGCTGCTGTTTTCTTTTAAAAATATTTATCTTTATTTGATTTCATGCTTTCCATCATGAGGTCTGCTTACAATTTCACTCTGACAAACGTGTACAGTACTTTGATGAATAAGATAGTATAGAATTTACTAACTTAGAGAGGTGATCTCCAGTGTAGATCTGCCCAGGTGTGCTGCATTACTTAATGATGTTCAGCACACCTGGCATGGAGAAAGTGCTGAAGAGCTCCTGTGCCAGCAGCAGAGCAGAGAGGCCTCTAGTGTGAGGACTGCTGGTCCTGCTGCCTCTCAGCCTGGGATTTTTGTTGTCTTGTTTGCTTGTTTTATTTGTGATAAATCCCATGGATATGAGTGTTTCAAAGGTGTTTATGTGGTTATTTTAGGTCAGTGTTGGAGTGTTTTTTTTTTTTGCCCTATAGGGCCGCCCAACACATTCTCACTCCAACCTTGTCACATATTGACATATTGGTCATGGACTTTCCACGTCCACATATGACGTGCAAGAGAACAGGGTTTGGCTTTAGAATTTTACGGGACGTGAACACCACTCTCTCGGGTGAAAGTCCATGTTTTTTGGACCCATCCAACACCCCCCCAGTGTGCCTCACTTGGACTTTTGCTGCCTTGACTTTTGTCCTTGTCCCGCCATGTTTCCCCCTGACGCTGCTGGGCGCCATTAAGGGTAAGTGGCAGCGTATCATGTTTAAGGAGGCCTTTTTTTGTTGGTTTCTGACGCTGTGAGTCACTAGCCATGTTTCCATCAGCCTGTTTAGATGCGCATCTAGAAGTATCGTATCGGAAAATTATGATGGAAACGCCAAAATTCGAATTAAAATCCCCTGATTCGCACAAACTAAAATACGCTCGCTTTAGCCGGGTTTTGGTTGATTCGAAAAAAATGTTGATTTGCAAAACGGGGGATGGAAACAGTTATGTTCGAATTAAGTCTGACATAGCGCACCTCTCTCCATGGTGATAGCCACACTCCAGGTCGGGAAGGCGGTGATGCATTTACAAGCTGGTTGCCAACCGCCAGAAAACGTAGAAGAAGAAGAATGCGAGACTTGTTTTGTTTCCGGTTCTGCGGAAAACTCGCGCGAGGCCGTAGTCCAAAGTCCGTACATTTAATGGAAATGCACAGGATTCGTATTTCTTTAAATGTGCATTTCCCAATGATTCAAATCACTTTTGGATGGAAACATAGCTAATGTCCAAGCACAAGATTTTGATGACTTCAGAGTGAGACCAGGCTCAGCTGCCCAAGGGTTGGGCGTAACACAATGTCTTGTATACTCTATCGGATCCCCCTAACCCCTTCCCAGTCATGTCAGCCTTTTTTTTTTGTTTTGTTTTGTTTTGTTATTAATTTTATCAATATTATAATATATAAATATTTTATTAGTCTTTTAGGGCCTTGTAAATGTCCTTCTATTTCTCATTAAATGACTTTGTTTTATTGTTGTCCTCAGACAATGTCATTTCTATGGTCAAAAAATATCTCATCAGTACTTTCCAAGTCTGTAAAGTAGAGGCCTCTGTTTTTTTTGTTTTTTTTTAATAGTGTTTTAAAATGAGCTTTTTAGCTCATGTGGATTATTCTAGCTGCTGTATTGAATTACATTAGATTGTGCAAGTGTACCTAAACAAATGACCACTGAATGTGTATATATTACTATGGGTATAGTAAATATGAAGCTATAGGGATCAGCTAGTTAGCTTAGCTTAGCATAAAGACTGAAAACAGGAGTACTGTACTGTAGGTAATACACTGGATAATTAGTTCATCTCATACAACCTCACTACAAAAAAAAAAAAAAAATCCAAACTATCTCTTTAGAATTTTAAAAAATCAGCTCATCTGCATCATTAGACCTTACATACATTTTGCTAAATCCTGATTGGTGCAAAAAAGTTTGTGACATAAATGAGCCCCGTCCACTTCAAACCAGCAAAAAGAGCTCAGACAAACAAAGAAATCTCATTCAGAAATCTCAAATGAAATAACCAAAACTTCCTCAAGAAAATAGTTTGTGCATGTAGAGTTCAATTCAAATTAAACATTAATGAAGGTCTGACTGGATTATTTCAGACGTTCATAATAACAGAAATTATTTATTACAGCAGAGTTGTGTTGTTTCAACGGAGCCTGCTGTCATGTGTCCTGCTGTGTGACTTGTTGACTGGTCTTCTGCTGGTTAAATCCATCAGCACAAAAACACATGTGGGATAGGTGTGTGTGTGTGTGTGTGTGTGTGTGTGTGTGTGTGTATGTGTGTGTGTGTGTGTGTTTTCCCAGTTGGAGCCCATGGGACACTTTGAGAGGTCTGTCACTTGATTCCTCCAGAAAAATTGTTCATGAAATGCTCTGCAAAAATTACAACAAATAAATCTTGGTGAGTGGTGGAAAAATATTCAGATCTTTTACTTAAGTAAAAGAAGCATTACTACAATATAAAAAAGCTTCAATACAAATAAGAGTCCTGCATTAAAAATGTCAATTAAAGGTCCAGCGTGTAGGATTTAGGGGTTTTCTTTAGTGTATAATCACCTGAAAATAAGAATCACTGTGTATTTGTTACCTTAAAATGAGCTGTTTATATTGACATAAGGAGCAGGTCTTTATCCATGGAGTTCGCAATGTTGCACCGCCATGTTTCTACAGTTGCCCAGAACAGACAAACCAGACACTGACTTTAGATAGGGCCATTCATGTTTACATGTCTGCCCCTCCGTGACAAGCAGCATCAGAAAAACAGTGATTTTTAACTTGAAACTGCTTTATTCAGTGTTTTAAAAGGTTTAAATCACCTGGTCTGTTTGTTCTTTGGAGGAGGAGAGTCCTGAGGATAATTCAGGTCATGGTAAAAAATATTTATTTGACTCACAGCACTTCTTCAGTACCTACATAACATGCTAACATTGTGTAATAGCAGTGGGTTGTTTTCTCATCCTGGGAAAGCTGAAGATTTTTTTATTGCTAATACAGCAGCAGCTGATCATGCAACAGGCTGAATTTTAACTCCTCAGACAGCTTCTTTTCTCCACACGGTCCACATTCAGGTATCTGCTCACCACCTAAGATGTGTGTCCTGTGAGATGGAACACATGAAGCATTTTAAGGAATCCTACACAGTGCAAACATGGAAACAACGTTGACACAGAGTGCCTCCAACTGGAATGGAATTTCATAGTGTGGCGTCTAAAGCTTTTTGGATGTCAAACATTTGGCGCCTCCCAGTGGTAGAATGATAAAACACACACACTGTGACACAGAGTGTATTTACATGAACACTAGCATCCTGGTGATGTGTTTGTTCATATAAACAGGGTAATTTGAATTATGGTATAAAATTATACAAAGATTCTACAAACTGTGCCTTTAAACACACTGCAGCTACAGTATGGCCTCAACGGTTAAACACAGTGAATCACCACTTCAGTTTTAACATAAACCCAAAACTATGGGCTTATTTTTCTTTTAATTTCTGCCAGGGCTTTTGAACATTATGAACTTTTTAAATACAAACGCATTCCCATAACTTTTATTGTATAGTCGGATAATCAGATAAAAGGACATGTAATCATGTACTGTAAATACTGCAAATACAAATAACCCTACAAACTGAGTTGCATTACACACAGTTGCTTCAGTGTTACTTAGATAAATGTCTCCCTCTACTGTTCATGATTTCTCCCACCATCTTTGCTGAAACAAGGTTTGTTTGGTAAAGGTTAGTATGACTATTGGGTATGAGAGGATATGGATATGTTTTGTTTATTTTTTACCAACATGATGTCGATTATAAAGTTTTGATCGTGGCTCATGTCAAAATGGCAGACTCATACAAGACTGCTGAAGAACAGTGTCATGTAAAAAGCTGTCAGAGAGCAAGCTGATTGTTTTTGTAAATCATTGTCTGTACCATAAACCATAACTGCTTTTAAAGGACAAAGTGTAAAGACAAGATGAGCCGCAGCAGGTTTTACAACCAGCATGTCAACAATAAACTCACTATACATTGTGTGTAATCAGCCAGTAGAATTCATATAGGGCAGGGGCAGGCAACCCACAGCTTTGGAGCCACGTGTCCCTTTAGCCACTCTCCACTGTCTCCCTGTGGCCTTGACAACAAGAAAATCATGTTTTTTTTAACATTTTAAAATTAATTTATCATTATTGCAGGCCTACAGAAATTCTTCATTCTCCAATTATAAAATGTGCAGCCTTTCCACTGAATAAACACAACAGATTGTCAACTAAAATGTGCATAATACGACTACAGAGTGGCGCTTTGCCTCTAAATTTTGCTGAACCTCAACAGCAGTGACTAGTCTTAAGTTTCTGTAGCTAGGCTATGGATTCAAATTCCTAAAAGAGGGAACCAGATAATTTATTTGCTTTCACCACCAACTATACAAAGTTAAAATCACCAAATTATAATACATAGCTCAGTTAAGAGTAGCACCCTTGTAGTAAAACATATTAATGAATGCTCATTTCGATCAATAAATAACGGTAAAAGGCTAATTCAGACTTTATTGGCTGTGTTACCAGGGGTGGCACGGTGGTGTAGTGGTTAGCACTGTCACCTCACAGCAAGAGGGTTCCTGGTTCAATCCCAGGAGAGAGTTTCCATGTTCTCCCCATGTTACCGTGGGTTTTTTCCAGATACTCTGGCTTCCTCCCACAGTCCAAAGACATGCAGGGTAACTAGTGACTCTAAATTGTCCGTAGGTGTGAATGGTTGTCTGTCTCTATGTGTCAGCCCTGTGATAGTCTGGCAACCTGTCCAGGGTGTACCCTGCCTCCCGCTCAATGTCAGCTGGGATAGGCTCCAGCCCCCCCGCGACCCTCAAGAGGATAAGTGGTTACGAAAATGGATGGATGGATGGCTGTGTTACCTCTATTATAAGGCCCAAATAGCCTCTGTCTTGTGGCTTCACGTGGCTCTTTTCATAGTAAAGGTTGTTGACTCCTGATAAAGGGAGTATGAGTGAACAAGATATAAGAGATATGAGCTGAGGACTGGGTTTGACTCTCCTGTTAGACTCTCCTGCACCTGGTTGAGATTAAGTTGCATCTTTATCATTCCTATTGGTTTAAGTTTGGTGCCTTCCTGAGGCACCAGCAGACCTGAGCAGAAGCCTGGAGAGAGAGAGCAATGTGTCAAAGCAAGACATACAGCAGTGTAAAACCTTTGAAGTGGTTTTATTTCTTACATGGTTTTGTGTGAAAAACAATCACATGATTGATCATTTGTGTACAAAAATAGTGGAAACTAGTTTTCATAAAAAACTGTGCAATCAACGGTTCATTCATCGTGTTTAAAACATTAATAAAAGTTGGTCTTACAGGAAAAGGAAAAAGCTCCTAATCTTTGCTCTACCTGAGACTTAGTGTTTTCTTTTTGTTCACAGCTAAAACACTGACTGCGTTTATGAGATAAAGCTCACAGACGGTCCAGTTATTAATGCTACAGAGGTATTTTAGGTCTACAGGTGTTTTTCCATCAATAAAATTGTCACCCCGGTCAGCTTTACCTTCCAACGAGCAGAATGGGTTTTAGTGTGTGAGCGGAAGTGTCTGAACCCAAGTTTCTCATACAGGGCCACACCAGCTGTCTGAGTGGAGCTGGTCTCCAGCACCACTTTTGAGAAGCCTCGTTCCTTACAGAAGTCCACCACAGTCTGAGTCAACTTCGAGCCCAGGCCCAACCGTCTGTACGATGATGAGATGATCATTCTGAACAGTTCCCCATGTCTTTCTTTCCCACTTTGTTTGGCCACTACAGCCACCGTACCCATGATCTGGGCCCTCCCATCAACCTCAGCCTCCGCCACCCAGAAACAGTCATCTGGTCTGCTCATATAGTTCCCTGGGATGTCCTGCATGTCTGTCTGGAGTTTCTCCCTGACGTAGCCGGCATATAGCTCATGGCAGCAGTAGTATACGAGGCCCACCCATGCTCCTGGTAACACCACAGCCGCTAACACAGAGCCCAGCAGGTAGCCAGGAACACAGAGAGCCAGGGTGATGGCGATGTAGAGAGGGCTGGTCATGGCGTTGTAAAAACATGGACGGATGTGCTCCAGGATGCCGTTGCTGAACAGGGTGAGCACAGCGTCCTTGTCTGAGGGACGGTACGGGCGGATCAACACGTGCATGACCAGAGGCAACTAGAGGAAAATAAAAGATTCACACATAAGTTAACTGAGTGTGATCATTTATGTTATATTTTTGAAATTAAGTCAGCTCATAGATTCAAAAACAAAACATAGAAACATTTTGAAAAGTGCATTAATGTAGATGCTTAAGAAAATACTTCTTAAATTAGTGGGTGTTCACAGATATTGAGCATTAGTTACTTGAATATCAGACAATTTTGATCATTTATTACCAAATTTAGTCACATATCCGCAAAAATACCAAATATTTACTACTTCCGTTTTCTCATGTGAGGATTCGCTGCTTTTCTCTTTGCAGTATCATGTTATATTGAGTATTTATGGATGTAGAGCAGAATGAGCTTTATAAAGACCGTGGACTCTGGAAAATTGGAGCAGACATTTTTCTGACAAAACAATCCATTAGTCAAAAAAGCCTCACCACACTAACAGATAAACAAAGAAATCATTGTAATCTGATTATTTGTGGCAGCTGTTTTGCTTCCTGGCAGTGTCATCAATCACTGATTTCCCGTCACAATCATTTTTCAGGTATTAACTCTATGACAGCCATGTGCTCTGCTGAAGCTACTTGCTTGAGAAAACTTGGACGCAGTGGTGTAAGGTAAGAGCTTTGCTACTTTTCCTCCTGTTTGTTTCTTTCTTATCCTTTCTTTTTGCCACTTTTCTCTTTAAATATCATGACTGCTCATTGAATGTGTAAGATGTGCTCAGTTTGTCACATTTTGTGCCTAACTAGCTACTGTATCGTATCATCCTGTCACATGATCAAATAGAGACTTGACATTAGACAATATATTACCATACATGTAGAAGCCAGAATATGTATTTAACCTCTGTTTTTTGAATGAATAAAAGACTGAATGAACTTTATTTGGTAACACTTTACTTGAAGGTATCTACATAAGGGTGATATGACACTGTCATAACTATGACATGACACTGTCATGAACCTGTCATGAACATTATGTACATGTCATAAACATTATGTACATGTCATAAACGTTTGTGACTGCTGTCATTAAGTGTCATTGGGTTTTTGTAATGACAAGTTGACATTGTTTGGGTTGTCTTGATTATGACAACTTGACATTTTGGAATTTCAAAATGGCCGCCATAAAATACAGAATTTCAGCTACCTTGGCCTCTAAACAACCTAAAAACTCAATTAAACATTTTTATATCAATGCCTTTCGAGCAGTACACTGAGCACACAAACTTTTCCAGCGCATCTTTTACTTCCTGTTGCACGTCACCTTCGTCAGAGAGTTTCACCAGGGCGGAGAAGATGTCCTTGTCAGCCTTCATGTACTGTTTAAACCATCTAGTTTTGCTGATTCTGGAGAATCTCCCAACATTGTCAGCTCCAGTGAATGCATGGAATGCTGGTAATGCTCCTGCCTTCTCTTGTCCCAGTGCCTTCCAGATTGGCTCAATCTCTACAGTACCCGATGCCATATGTATTGCACTGTTTCTACAGACAACTGGTCCAGCTGTTAAGCAATATTGACAGTGTTTGTCTAAAATATCAAAAAATGGTTAACTTACAAGAGCGTGGTATTCTTGCATTCACCACAGGCAGAGGAATGGAAAGGGGTCCTCAGGGATATCGCAGACGATGCTTTTTCCTGATTTAATGGGGTTTATGAATTGCTTGATTTTTGATATAAATTTCACTTTTCTATGTGGGACATGCTTTGTCCCAACTCCCAAGAATCAGTGATGTATGTGACTTGAGGGGGCAGTAAGAAGTGTAGCGATTTTTTTTCCCACCCCTAGGGGGCACCACAGCACGATTCTGAGCATAATTTTGAAGTCACCATTGGATTCCTTGACCAAGAAAACATATGATTGGCATGTTTAATTGAGTTTTTAGGTTGTTTAGAGGCCAAGGTAGCTGAAATTCTGTATTTTATGGCTTTTCTGTATTTTGAAATTCCAAAATGGCCGCCATACAGGTGTCTGTGCAAGTGGCAACATTGGTTTTTGGATTCCCCAAGGTCTGCAGATTCCAAAAATGTATAGGTCAACAAATCCCCAAAAAATTCCCACAAAAGTACATTTTTGTACACAGTGAACCTGACTAACAAGTTGACATTAAATTTGTTTGGGATGTCCTTATTATGACAACTTGACATTAACCAGGATGACCAGAAGATGTCTTTATCATGACAATAATAATCATTATGTCAACTTGTCATAAACACAAAAAGAGGTGCATTTCTCGTTAATGTCAAGTTGTTATGACAAAGACATCTTCTGGTAATGTCATCCTGGTTAATGTCAAGTTGTCATTATAAGGACATCCCAAACAAATTTAATGTCAACTTGTCATGACAAAGACAACCTCTGGTAATGTCACTTTAATCGATGTCAAGTTGTCATAATCAAGACAACCCAAACAATGTCAACTTGTCATTACAAAAACCCAATGACACTTAATGACAGCAGTCACAAACGTTTATAACACATAATGTTCATGACAGGTTCATGACCGTGTCTTGTCATGTCACTCCTTCAAGTAAAGTGTTACCCTTTATTTATATAGCACCTTTCACGCAAAAAAGTGCTTTACAATTCAGACGGCAGAAACAAACAGCAAAGAAATAAAACAATGCAATTATACAACACTCGTTCAAAGAGAAAAGAGAAGGATACGTACATTTATCTATCAGTAATTTATCAAGCATTAATTAAAAAAAAACATATATACAAACATACAGGATCTCAGGGTTCTAGAGGGACATAAGGTGATAGGGAATCAGTTATATAGGAGGGGGCGATGCCATTTTGGTTTGCCATTATTTTGTTTCATCCCAAGTTGCTTCAGTTTGGACTTCGGCATGGATGTCTTTGAACGTGTCACAGTTAAGAGTACACTACATACATGCTGAATACCTGTATATGACAAAAATATTAATGAAAATAAGGAATCATTTATTTAATTTAACAGATTTTTTAGTTTATTCTGTTTTTAAAGTTTATGTAGAATAAACGTATATTTTGTTAAAGAATGCTACTGATTATTTTACAAAAAAAAAAAAAAAATTAAGAGAAGAATTGAAAATCATGACAGAGATGGCTTTTAATTTGATGTGAGTCCGTCTGTAGTCCTGCGGTGGCCCCACTGTCTATATTTACGCCGCTGCTATGACTGTTTCTATAAGTTCTTTTGCAGCAGGGGTGTTAAACTCTTTTTACTTCATGGACCACATACAGCCCAGTCTGACCTCAGCTGGGCCGGAACTGTAAAACCATTGCAGAATAACCTGTAAATAACAACACCTCGTAATGTTTCCCTGTCTTTTAGTGTAAAAAAGTGCATTCTGACAACATAAAGCTTTTACTAAACAGATCAACAGTGGAAGACAAAAAAGTGGAAGCTACTGAGGAAGGAATTCAAGTTATTCCCTGCCTTACAGACCATTTACAGATCATGTTGGCACTTAGCAGTGCCTTAGCAAACAGGAAAGTCTGATGCAGCTGCTGATACAGCATTATTTTGCACAGTGTTCAGTATCTTGAAATGTGACCACACTAAGTATTCATTGTACTGTCTGAGAGCTGTTTTATGGTCAGAGAGGAAAAGCCTCTGAAGCAGCATTTCACATACATTAGGCCCCTTAATGTTTAACTTGCTCCTGCAACCTGAACCCTGAGCCCTCACGTGCATCCATACCAGGTGTGCAGGATCATCCAGTGGGTCTGATTGAAATGGCACAAAATGCATGTTTTCAGTATATCTTTACAGTGTTATAAACAGTCTCCTGTGCTAACTTAACCTGTTAGTCGACTGGTAACATGTCCAGCAGCACTAAACTGACGCCATGCCTTCACTTTAGTAACCTATGAACGTTTGCTTATGAGGAAACTCTCTGCAAAACACACTTTAACACCACTCAGCGTGACTTCACGGTCTGCTAGTGACATTACAACACATTTCAATGAAACAAAATGAGACTCTGTTACTTACGTTACTCAGGCAGCTTATGAAACAGGTCCTCCTTGTTAGGAAGCAGCTCAGTCATAACCTCAGGGTCCTATGTTCCCCTGGTTTACATGACATGGCACATGATAAGGACCATACACATATATACATAGACGCCGCATCGACTGCCTGAGCGCGTCCTCGCCGGCCGCCATCTTGGATGGGTCTCGCTTCGCCTCCACAGTGCATTCACTTCTATTGAGGAAGAAGCTGTATGCACAAGTAAAATAGAATAACTCACTGAATTTTCAACTGATTTTCACGCGGTTTGGTTTGTTACAAACGGCACACATGTAGTTATGATACAGGATGCTCTCGTACATTAAACATGCGGGATTTCATGCTTTAATACTTTCTGCAGATAGCAACAGCATGTTATTTAGGTCACAACACAGTTCTTTTATTCACCTCAACCCCAGAGTGGAATATATATATATATATATATATATATATATATATATATATATATATATATATATATATATATATATATACACACACACACACACATATATATACTGTATAAACACAATATACACAATACAAAACATAGCATATTAATAAATGTATTAATATTGATTGAGTTTATTTCTCACACACACTCTCTTTTATACCCACAGCCATCAGACTTTATAATTCTTTGTTAAATAGATGATCTTACAGACTTCTCTGAAATTTTCTTTTCGGGATTAATAAAGTTCTTCTTATTCTTATTACACTGACTGCTGTGATCCCTCAAAAGTAGTAAAAAAACATTTTCAGTATTTACATAAACACTGAAATTAATTTTGGTATTGGTATTATAACTATGAAAATGGGACTGTAGTCAAGATAATTTGAAAAAAGATACAGAAGGATGAGCAGCAGGGGATATTTGCAGCACAGCTGGTGGAAAAGTGAATATGTGCACAAAGGTGTGCTATACATAATATGCTATACTGTGTTTTGTATTGTGTATATGGTGTTTATACAGTATATAAATACTGTGTATATATATATATATATATATATATATATATATATATATATATATATATATATATTTCACTCTGGGGTTGAGGTGAATAAAAGAACTGTGTTGTGACCTAAATAACATGCTGTTGCTATCTGCAGAAAGTATTAAAGCATGAAATCCCGTATTTTTAATGTACGAGAGCATCCTGTATCATAACTACATGTGTGCCGTTTGTAACAAACCAAACCGCGTGAAAATCAGTTGAAAATTCAGTGAGTTATTCTATTTTACTTGTGCATACAGCTCCTTCCTCAGTAGAAGTGAATGCACTGTGGAGGCGAAGCGAGACCCATCCAAGATGGCGGCCGGCGAGGACGTCGGCTCCGATAGGCAGCGGCAGTCAATGCGGCGTCTATGTATATATATGTCTATGATAAAGACATGACCATGGCTCATGGGAGAAAGGGACTGTTCGTTACTTATCACAGGAGGGGAGGGGTGGCTGGGGTGTGACATCATTTTTTTTCTCTCCCCAAGCCACATATATTTTCCCTGAGCCTCCCTGAGTGAGTGTCAGAGTTTTAAAACATACCTTTTGATGTTTGAAAGTGAGAAGTTAATACAAGGCATGCAGCAAGATGTTGTTGTGTTTTACTTCCTGTTTCAAAAACAAATGCAATGCAAGGTACTGTTACGTTCAGGGGAGTTAAATTATGGAATGGTGTGCCATCAGATATTACACATGTATCAAGGGTAGCTGTTTATAAACAGACGTTAAAGAAATACCTGAAGGTACAGAACAATGGCCTAAATTAAAAAGGGTTTGTTACATAATACCTGACTGTACGAAACTTAATGTGAAACTTTCCTGGTCTTTTCATACTCTCAATTATTGTATATACTGTTTACAACAACTTTTGAGCTGTAAATAAATAAATAATAATATTAGTAATTATTATTATTATTTATAGTTTATATTTATTTATTTATTTATTTATATATACCATTATGTATAATAGTATTATAATATATAATATTACAATATTATTTATTTTATAATTTATTTTAGTTTTTAATGATAATAATAATAATAATAATAATAATAATAATAATTATTATTATTATTATTATTATAACAATTTTAATACAGTAAGGACACTTGTTGTCATTGTTGTAATTAGTGCCATAAGTCGTTTTATTGTGGTTAATCTATTAGTTCTGTTTGTTTGTTTTTGTTTTGTTTGTTTATTTGTTTGTTTGTGTTTTGGTTATTGCTTCGTAGTTTTCCTGTTTTCTTGTTGTATATCGTTTTATTTTTGCCTTGGATTTTAAATTACATATTTGTTTTACATTATGATGTCACGTTTGCTTGTGTGGACCCCAGAAAGAGTCGTTGCTACCTTGGTAGTGACTAATGGGGATCCAAATACATAAACAAATAAACAAATAGATAAATCACTAAGTGCTTTGATACTCACTACAGTAATAGGAACACATGCAAATACAATACTCCAGAAACTATTGAGTTGCAGCACAAACAGGTGCTCCAGTGTTACTCAGATAAATGGCGCCCTCTGCTGTTTATCATTTATAATCGACAACCCCAAACTTCCTCACTGAATCAGCTCATCAGGTCTGTTTGTGAAACCTTACTGTGATAGGGTGGATCTGTTTTTTACCCACATTGTATGGATTACACATTTTTGTGTGGATGTTCAGAGTCTTTAAAAGGCTGCAGTCAGTGAGTGTTAGAAACAGGATGACGTGTTAAAGGAACATACAGCGATGTAAAACCTTCAGGAATGGTTTAATTTCTTGCATGTTTTTGTGTAAAATGAGACCAGTCATATGTGAAATAAAATCACAGTAGCTGAAGACAGTATTTATTTGTTAAAAAATGAAGACATTAAGTACGATAACAGAACTACAATTAACAGTCAGCGTATTTTGGTCCAGTAAACTTTTTAGAGGAACAGCAGGGCGTCATGTTTAAAACATTTAGATAGTTGGTCTGACGTGTCTGTGAAACAAAATTTACAGATCATAGTTTCAGTCAGGTGTTAAATGTAGAGATAGCTTATCAGCTGATCAGGATTATTTCAGGACTATAGGTGTTTTTCCATTAATACACCCGTCACCCTGGCCAGCGTTGACATCCAAACAGAGAGCTGTGTTCCCATCTGTGAGGGGACGTGCCTGAATCCCATTTTCTCGTACAGGGCCACAGCAGCGGTGGCTGGAGAGCTGGTCTCCAGCACCACTTTTGAGAAGCCTCGTTCTTTACAGAAGTCAACAACAGTCTGAGTCAACTTTGAGCCCAGGCCCAACCGTCTGTATGATGGTAAGATGGTCATTCTGAACAGTTCCCCATGCCTTTCTTTCCCACTTTGTTTGGCCACCACAGCCACCGTACCCATGATCTGGACCCTCCCATCAACCTCAGCCTCCACCACCCAGAAACAGTCATCTGGTCTGCTCATAAAGTTCCCAGGGATGTCTCGCATGTCTGTCTGGAGTTTCCCCCTGACAAGGCCGGCATATAGCTCATGGCAGCAGTAGTATATGAGGCCCACCCATGCTCCTGGTAACACCACAGCCCCTAACACAGAGCCCAGCAGGTAGCCAGGAACACAGAGAGCCAGGGTGATGGTGATGTAGAGAGGGCTGGTTATGGCGTTGTAAAAACATGGATGGATGTGCTCCAGGATGCCGTTGCTGAACAGGGTGAGCACGGCGTCCTTGTCTGAGGGACGGTACGGGCGGATCAACACGTGCATGACCAGAGGCAACTAGAGGAAAATAAAAGATTCATGTGTGAATTCTCACAGTAAATTGACTGAGTAAGACTATGTTTATAATATTAATTTGCCTGAGGAAGACCAGTGTGCGGGAAATACATATTACTCTTGTTTTTAATCATGTAGGCAATATAATGAACAAAGCAAACATATTGATTTACAGATTGATTGGAGGCCACCTTTTAGAGCAGCTAAACTACATCCTCCTGGGACCTTAACTTTTGTTTGGGAGGCATTTTGTTATTTCCACCTCACGTTCTTCCTCAGCTCTACCCTCTTGAATCGGAGATACTAGTTCTGAAGTGGAGCAACCATCAGTCACTTCCTCTACATGAATGACATCAAGCTATATCCCAGGAATGGGTGAGACATCGACTCACCAATTCACCTCACCAGGATCTACAGCAATGACATCGGAGTGTCATTCGGATTAGATAAGTGTGGTCGGATGGTGTCAAAGAGAGGGAAGATCGTCATAACTGAGGGGGTTTAACCACCAGAAGGCAGCATTACAGATGTTCAGGACAGCTACAAATACCTTGGGGTCGCGCAGGCATATGGGAACCATGAGGAGGCCGCAAGGAAGTCGACCACAGCCAAGTACCTACACACAGTAAGGCAGGTCCTGAAAAGTCAGCTGAATGGAAAGAACAAGGCCCAAGCCATCAACGCGTATACTCTGCCAGTCTACAGATACCCTGCTGGTACAATAAGCTAGCCAAAGAAAGAGACAGAGGCCACTGATATCAGGACTAGGAAGCTTCTCACAATGCATGGAGAGTTTCATCCCAAGTCCAGCACCCTGAGACTGTACACTAAGCAGAACGAGGTTGGCTGAAGACTTGTGAGTGTCAGAGCCACTGTCCAGGACGAAACAAACAAGATCCAGGAATACATCAGGAAGACTGCCCCCAAATATGAGCTGCTAAGTGAAAACTTCAGGCAGCAGAAACCCAAGAATGCAGAAGAGGAGGATGAACCATCATGGAAGGACAAGCCCCTGCACGACATGTACCACCGACAGATTGAAGAAGTGGCCGACATCAAGAAATCCTACCAGTGTCTGGAAAAGGCTGGACTGAAAGACAGCACAGAAGCACTTACCATGGCAGCACAGGAACAGATGCTTAGTACAAGATCAATCAAAGCAGGGGTCTACCACAGCAGATAGGACCCCAGGGGCAGGCTGTGCATGCAAAGATGCTCCTGAGACAAGATGCAGGCAGGAAGAGTGTACATGGGACGCCATAACCAAGTGGCTGGCATAGTGTACAGGAACATCTGCACTGAGTCCCAAGGTCAGAATGGAAGACACCTTCTAAGGTGGTTGAGAATGACCGAGCTAAGATCCTGTAGGACTTCCAGATCCAGACTGACAAACTGGCGATGGCTAACCAAACAGACATCGTGTTCATTGACAAACAACAGAAGAAGGCAGTGGTGATAGATGTAGCAACCCAGGGCGATAGCGACACCAGGAAGGAGGAACAAGAGAAGCTGGAAGAATACCATGGGCTGAAAGAGGAGCTAGAAAAGATGTGGGGAGTAAAGGTAACAGTGGTGCCAGTGGTAATCGGAGCACTGCGGGCTGTGACCCCCAAACTGGGAGAACAAATATCATCGATTATTATTTTGTTTTCATGAAAATTGGAAGCTGCACTGAGTGGCAAAAGCATGGGATGGTTTTACTTTTAAAGCTTGGAAAATTAGGCAAACTAGAATGAATATAACTGGTCTCACACCTGTGTACATGAAAAACCTATAGTCTGCCTTGTAAGCTGTTTGTGTTGGGCATCTTTTCATGGAAGATATCAGAATACAGACCTCACATTTGAGTAAAAAATTTTTGCTGGACATAGGTTAGTCCATCTAAATGTCAATAGGCCTATATCTTAGCACTATTTAGTCATACATATTTTACAGTATATATTATGATGGTCAATTTGAGAATTTATCAGCAGTCAGGTGAAAGTCATTTGAAAATCTAGTTGCAGTTGCATCTTCGTAAATCAGCGATCACAAAACGATAAAAAAAAATCATCTCTGAAGTAAATGAGTACCGCAGAACATAAGGCACCGTCTCCTGGCTGATGAACCGAGTTTGTAAAAAGTCCCACAAACCGATGGGTGACATCATAGTGGCTGTGTCCACCTTTTTTTATACAGTCTATGCAAGCAACTCAACGTTAGCTGTAACTCGAGTTCAGGCCTTTGGTGTGCCAGAAACCTCTCCAGTTTAATTCACCACAAATGACACTTAAATACAACTTAACCTGACTTAAGTCTAGTTTTCTGCTGACCAATTATAACATCACATTTTAATGAAAACTGATGCTCTCTTACCTTACGTTACTCAGACAACTTGTGAAACTGGTCCTTGGCGAGGAGCAGAATGATCCAGCTCGCGGCTCACATGAACTATGAACCCGATTAAAAGTTAACTTTAATGAGTGTTACGTTAACACAATAATGGTGCCAAGAGCTGCATTGAGGCATTGTTTTCAGTTCATGTCAGGTCAAAGTTACCTACAGCAGCAATTAAAGATTACATCACTTGCAGACTGACAGCTCCAGTGTTACTCAGATAAATAGCGCCCTCTACTGTTAGTGTGAGAGGTTGGATCTGTTTTTTACCCACATTATATGGATTACAAATTTTCCTGTGGATGTTCAGAGCCTTTAAAGGTTTGCAGTCAGTGAGTGTTAAGAAGAGGATGATGTGTTAAAGCAGAACATACAGCAGTGTAAAACCTTCAGGAATGGTTTTATTTCTTACATTTTGTGTAATAACAGTTCAATGAGATCAGTCATATGTGAAATAAAATCACGGTAGCTGAAGCCAGTATTCATTTGTTAAAAAATGAAGACTACAATTAACAGTCGTAACAGGCGTATTTTGGTCCAGTAAACTCATAAGAGCAACAGCGTGTTGTGTTTAAAACATTTAGATAAGTTGGTCTGATATGTTTGTGAAACAGAACTTACAGATCATAGTTTCAGTCAGGTGTTAAATGTAGAGATAGCTTATCAGCTGATCAGGATTATTTCAGGACTACAGGTGTTTTTCCATCGCTACAACCGTCACCCTGGCCAGCACTGACATCCAAACAGAGAGCTCTGTCCCCATCTGTGAGGGGACGTGGCTGAACCCAAGTTTCTCGTACAGGGCCACAGCAGCAGCCTGAGTGGAGCTGGTCCACAGCACCACTTTTGAGAAGCCTCGTTCCTTACAGAAGTCCACCACAGTCTGAGTCATCTTTGAGCCCAGGCCCAACCGTCTGTATGATGGTGAGATGATCATTCTGAAGAGTTCCCCATATTTTTCTTTCCCACTTTGTTTGGCCACTACAGCCACCGTACCCATGATCTGGGCCCTCCCATCAACCTCAGCCTCCGCCACCCAGAAACAGTCATCTGGTCTGCTCATATAGTTCCCTGGGATGTCCTGCATGTCCGTCTGGAGTTTCGTCTTGACGTAGCCGGCATATAGCTCATGGCAGCAGTAGTATACGAGGCCCACCCATGCTCCTGGTAACACCACAGCCCCTAACACAGAGCCAAGCAGGTAGCCAGGGACACAGAGAGCCAGGGTGATGGCGATGTAGAGAGGGCTGGTCATGGCGTTGTAAAAACATGGACGAATGAGCTCATGGACAACATTGCTGAACAGGGTGAGCACCGTGTCCCTGTCTGAGGGACGGTACGGGCGGATCAACACGTGCATGACCAGAGGAACCTAGAGGAAAATAAAAGATTCACATGTGAAATCTCACAATACCTTAACTGGGTAGTAAAGTATAAAGGCATGCAGATTGCATTATTCATGTTTGTCTAGTTGGTTTCACACCTATGTGCATGAAAAATCTAGTATCAGGTGCATCTTTGTAAATCAACAATCACATTAAAAGAATCGTCTGTGAAGTTACAGTTTGGGCTGAGGTCTCTGGTTGGTTTAATCTGGAAGTGAAGGCAAAGATTAAGTTATTAAACAACTTTTTAGGTTACACTTTTGCTAGCTTATTAAGTGACAAGACAACTAATTCGAACTGGAAATTAGCGTCGCCCTGGGTCCCACGACAAAAAGCCAATGGGATTTTTTTCATTGAATTTTGGTTCATTACAGAAAATAAGCTCTGTGGCAAACAAAAGTTTATGACACAGGTTTTGTTCAATGAGATAATCTTAACAAATGATTACCACTTCTATCATTTTTGAAGCGTAAACGCAATTGCCAGAAGTAAAATGCTAACATTAGGCTGTAAACAAACTACACCATAGTTGCATCGACACCACCACAGCGAGGCTGTGAAGCTGTTTTGGTGTTATGACACTCTGTGGTCTCATTTAGCCACTTGTTAGCAACCACCTTTGTTAACACACATGAAATCTTCAAAATTCTCAAGTGGGGGGGTTTACTGTCATATTTTATGTCGCAGAATAAAAACTGACAGTCTCATAAGCTTTTGTTACCCGAAGACCTTATTTCAGACATCTAACCAAAAACCCATTTGATGAACCCACTGACTTTGAGACGATGAAACTGGAAATCCAACAATGATAACTCATCTCTGTGTTTTAGGACTCACTCCTGTAGCACTCTACGGGAGCCAACAAACACTGTGTGTGACCCAGAACATAAGGCACCGTCTCCTGGCTGATGAACCAAGTTTGTAGAAAGCCCCACAAAACAATGGGTGACATCACAGTGGCTGTGTCCACTTTTTTTTTTTTTTTTTTTACAAAGTCTATGCAAGCAACTCAATGTTAGCTATAGCCTGAGTCCAGGCCTTCAGTGTGCCAGAAACCTCTCCAGTTTAATTCACCACAAATGGCACTTAAATACAACTTAACCTGACTTAGGTCTAGTTTTCTGCTGACCAATTATAACATCACATTTTAATGAAAATTGATGCTCTCTTAACTTACGTTACTCAGACAACTTGCGAAGCTGGTCCTTGGCGAGGAGCAGAATGATCCAACCTGCAGCTCAAATGAACTATGAACACACAGAAGCACCATGAACCTGATTAAAAGTTAAGTTTACATAGGGATACGTTAACATAACCATGGCGCTGACAAAGAGCTGCTTTAAGGCATTATTTTGATTTCATGTCAGGTCAAAGTTACTCACAGTGGCAAGTGAAGATCACACCACTCTCCGTGCAGAAACATGTTAAGGTTGTAAATGTTTCCATATACTGTTTTCAAGAGATCTCAGCCTCTGCGGTCTTTGATATTAGATGCAGTTGGGTGCAATCATTTATTAACTAAGATACACAAGAACTGGCCAGTGATGTTTTCCTGGGATGACATTAGACTCTCACTGCTGATTTATTACAGACAGTTAACAGCCTCAAACCACAAGAAACGCACAGGTTTTTTTTAACATAAGTTTGCACAGTGGCATCAACAGGAGGGGGCATGAAGGGTCCTCTTGGCTTTAGGTGCAAACTGTGATCACTGTATAAATATTGGTATTAAGTACACATGCAGATGCAGATAAAGTGTGACTGTGATATTGTTCTGTTGCTGCGGACTATACACTTTACAATACAGTTGCACTTTATGCTTGTAGGTGTTGTTTATTTGTGGGTAACCAGGTTTAGGGAGAACATAACCTGTACAGCAGTACACTGAAGAAAGCCACAATGGTTGTCTTTTTTTATGCTAACCCATTAAAGGTGCAGTGTGTAGGATTTAGTGGCATCTACTGGCAGAAATGGTACATAAATATAATAGCTTATATTTTCAGAACCACTTCATATTCAGCTTGTAATTTATCTGGTATCTCAATAAACATTCAAGTCATACATTACTGGTTAAGTTCTTGCTGCACACCCTGCTGCCGGCCAGTCGCAGCAAACCTGTTTTTAGTTGTTTTTACAAATGGGTGTGCCAGTTAAGCCTCATGAAGGGATATGCTTCTCAATTACCTCATTCTAGCCATTTGGTTTAATTTGCCCTGACATGTCCGTGTCTGAGATCTCTGCTGCCATCCCACAGCATTAAAGGTTAGAAATTTGTTCTGAAAATTTACAAGCGACTTACCTGTCCAGAAACAATGTTCCAGCTACTCTGGGAAGACCTAACTGTGAATAAGTTTGATATAAGAGTAACACTGAAGATATGACAAGTGAATAAAATAATTTGAATCAGCATAAATAATTCTAAAAATGCAATAATCCCATAACGGTAACACTTTACAATAAGGTACACAAAATTAGAGTAGTTACTGAGGAACTAATGAGTAGTTACTGAGGAACTAAGCTACACAAAATTAGAGTAGTTACTGAGGAACTAATGAGTAGTTACTGAGGAACTAAGCTACACAAAATTAGAGTAGTTACTGGCATGATACGTAGCTGGTTACCATGACAGTTTAACGGCACAACAACAAACACCAGCACCCAACAAACTCACCCCGGGAGAGCAGTGTTCGTGTCCTGTGAGATTATAACCCTGTTCTTTTTTCCTAACCCTAACTGCGTGTTTGTCATTGAAGGAAAAAAAAAAAACCCATCAATTTGCGGTGTGTTGTACTGATGTAGTGCGTTTAATTTGAAAGAAGACAATGCATGTAACAGGCAGAACTTGACACGGTGTCCCAGAACGTCAACAACCAACGCACCCAGGGTACCTTTCTCATTGTATGTGGATGTGGAAAGTCCATGACCAAACATGGATATATGACGAGGTCAGAGCGACAATGTGTTGTCTGGGATGGGTCATTTTACGCCTGTTAAATGCATTGTGTCTTTTCAAAGTACACTTCCGTCTGACGCCGCCTGTCCACATATCATACTGCTGTGACAGGTGTCATGTGGCTGACCGGCGGCTTATCATAACACCATGAAAGGTCCTGGCTGGTCACATTATATGAATACAATTCTGCAATCAATGCTGTTCCTTCTGGTTTAATCCATCTTATTACAGAGCAGTTATGTTTTGGTGAAGGAAAAATCCCAGAGGCTCCATTTGCATTGATTTTGAATGGTATCAACATATTTGACGTGTATCTCATGTGTCGTTGTGTTCTGGTTTATACCTGACATTTTTTGTACATTGTTTTAGAATATATTACAGAGATGCTGACATTATGAAAATTAAAAGATGCAGAATGCGTTCCGTCACTCGGGCATTCGGAACAGAACGTAGTTCTGTAGTTCCATAGAACCTCTCTGATGGGGCCAAAAGTTTGTAAATACAAGTGGAGTGTTGCAACAGACAGTTTGAATCCAGCAGTCAAACAGTGCAGACAGACATCACAACTTGACTCGAATTTGTAAAGAGATCCACAACACCACGAAGATGCTCGGACAACGTATTTTTGGCCGAAAGGTTTGTCTTTTATCTATCTTTCTGTAGATCCATGGCTTTTAATGTGACCTTGTGAAATGAAAAAAGTTTCCATGACTTCAGTGTGTTTTTCGATACTTTCAGTTAGGGCTGCACGATTAATCGTAATAAAATCGTGATCTCGATTCAAATGCATATGCGATTTAATTTTTCCCGACTCCCGGCTCGTTATACCACGTGATGCAAAGCGACAGTCGGCCGGCAATTTGGAAAGCAGCGAGACAAGGGGGAAACACACTGTAGCTTCAGTTTGTGCCTCATACAGATCTGCTGGTAAAGTTAACTTAGCGTTAGCAAGCGTGATAAAAGACGGCAGAGAGGCGACGTTGTGCAAATAAACCAACGATTTATTAATTTTCTGTAGCAGTAAACACCTGGGCCGATAACAAATGTGTTAACTAACTATGCTAAAGCTTTACAAGCTATTCAGGGCTGCCGACGATAACGTTAACATGACAAACAGCAAGGCTAACGTTACGGCTAACAAGCTAACGCACTGACACTCCTCAGACACACACACACACACATACCGGACAGCCTCTCAGTCCTTAGCCGCTAACTCATGTAGCTCATGTACAACACAGGTACCACACAGAAACTTTTACAAAGGGTCATAATGTGCATCTAGTGACTGCCAAATCGCCAGCTAAAGATGTTTACACTGCGGACATGGAGAACAGCTGCCTGCTCTCATGGGACAAAGATCCTCTGAGAAGAAAGACGGTTCACTCTACTCTGTCGCCAGGAACAAACTGGGAGGCAAAGATCCTCTCTGAGGAAGAGGGCTCACTTTGCTGCAGGGTTCACCAAAAGGTTTTTTTTTTTTGTTTGTTTCTTTTAATAAATTGAACACACATTAAAGAACATACAACATCCTGTAGAGAATAATACATATAATACAATACGATAAACATTGTCAAATTAAATGAAGGAAGAGGATTTTTTTAAAGGCAAATAAAATATTGGGGATTTATGTAAAAATATACATAGGACATATATAATTATAAGATATGTAGGCTATGTTAGGTGAATACTCCTGTCAAATGCATGGTGTTGAAACTTTTAATTCTGACTTAATTCCAGGCCTGGAATACCTACCTCAGAAAAATGTTGTTCAACATTGATATTATTGTTAAAATTGTTCAAAAGCTGTAAGAGAAGACAAGAGACTAAAGCTAAAACAGGAGTGTTCCCTCTGACCAGGGTTTATGTGCCCTGTGTCTCTTGTATCAGGCACAATCATAGGCTTTGTTATTTAATGATATTTTTATTATTTATTTATAATTTTTGTTACTTTTCCTTTTGTATTAGGAAATAAGCACAATATATCTTTATGTTGAAAAAAATCGTGATCTCAATTATAAGCCAAAAAATCGTGATTCTCATTTTTTCCAGAATCGTGCAGCCCTACTTTCAGTCAAATTATAGTCTATCTAGAGGTTTTTTTGTAGGCTGACACAGATGCCAGTGTTACCATGATTCCCTTGACAAAAGCAGAGGTGATTTTCCCGTTATATTCGATTATTGCAGGAAAACGACAGTTTATGATACTTGTGTGTTTTGTACAGCAAATAATCTTCAAATATTTACACCACTATTATGATTTTTGAGGTGTAAATGTAATCAGCGGAAGTAAAAAGCTAATGTTATCTAAATTACTTCATTCACTACCCCAACAAGGCTGTGAAGCTGTCAACGTGATGACGCTCTGTAGTCTCATTTAATCACTCATTAGCAACCACCTTTGTAAGACACCTAAAGGCTTAAAATTTCACAAGTGGGATATTTACTGACATATCTTATGTCCTAGAACAAAATGTGGAAGTCCTTGTGTTAAGCACAGACCGTATTTCAGGCACCTAACCAAAACCAGATTCAAAAAAACTCACTGATTTCAAGATAAGGAAACCAAGCGTGCAAAAATGCAAACTCATTTTCGGCGTTTAGGACTCATTCCCGGACTACTCTATAAAGGCATTTTAATTTTCAGTCAATGTTCATCTTATTTTTCTTTATTCTTAACAGAAGAAACAACGATCTCATAAGAAGACTGTGGCTGATGAGAAGAGACTGCAATCCAGCCATCAGACAAGGTAAGGACATACACTTCAATACAAAATACACTTCAGTGGTCTGTTTCATTCGCTGCCTTTATGAAGGGTTTAGAAGGATTTTACCAGAAATAAAGCAGTATTAATACAAGTATTTACATTTTTTTAGTATGTAGTTTCTTGGTAGTAATCCAAACCTTTAAGAGTCAGAGAGTGCCAGAGCTGCAGACCTGAGATTGGAAAGCAAAATTTTTATTGTTTTTTAACTGGTAAAATCTTGGAGCGCTATATACAGGCAACATGATTAGTGTTTTTAGTGTCAAATATTTAAGTTTGACGCAAATTGTTTGTGATTGTGTTAACTGTGAGAGTAATTTTTTTCTGGAAACAACTCTTGCACATGATTTATGATTCATTTATCTGGCCTCGAAAGTAAGAAACTAACTGTGTCTCTCTTAACCACCAGCGGCGGTGTCCAGGATGTACCTGCTGCTCCAGTCTCAGCAAAGCCAGCTGAGTCTTGGGAGGACCAACAGGCAAAGAAGAAGAAATGGTGGAATCGCCTCTTCGGTTACCTTGACGTATGTTTGACGTCAGAGTGTCAGAGCTTCACATTAATCTCATTTTAGTAGACTGTAACATTTATATTTAAACATTTTAGTTGGAAATGGCTGCAAACAAGAGAAGTTTAAAACTGTTTTCTCATAATATTGCTTTGGTTTTCACTCTACAGAAGGAAAGTGTTCCTGTTAGGAGGCCTTCAGCCCCACAGAGTGCGTTTTTGTTTCTACAGACATGTTGTTTGCTAACTCTTTAATTTTCTCCACAATACCCCAGAGATGACCACAAGGACACAGAATGTCTGTATGATTTATCTCTTTAAAATAACCAACCATGTTTCTCTTTAGACCTACTGTCACCAGACGCTCAAACTGTGTCACAGAAGGAAGCCATTATGAAACCAAAATGAAACATATGCAAAAATGTCTCTTTTTATCGTCTTGCCTTCTGCAGAAGCTTGATGAATGTCAGGGACGTTCATTCGTCCATAGACGCTCAAGTTAAAATCCCCTTCCTGCAGTTCTTTAAGGATGTGGTCTCTGCCCAGGCACCTGACTTCTGGGACACTCTGCAAAAGGTAAGTCAGCTGACTTTACATTCTGTTGTTTCACCTCCTGACCGTCTGTGCTCTGTGTTTAAACTCTTCTCTGTGTATTCAGGACGCTCATGAGTTCCTGACTGCAGTCCTGGAACAGATGAGAGGTCTGGCCCCTCTGCTGCAGGAGACAGCAGCTTTCGTGGGCACACATTATACCTGCCCTGTAGAGGATCACCTGGTGATCACAAAGGAGAACACCAGGACATGCAAAAGGTGAGACTGCACAGTTCAGGGTCACACACAGTCAGTTTTTAATGGTGCCACCTTAATGATCTGGTCTTGAATAAGCTCTGCTCTTGTCCTGTTATGAAACAAAATTGTATTGTGACCACTGCAGCCAATATTAATGTGTATTGTCTCTTTAATGTGCAGCTGTGGAGCACAGTCAACGAGACAGGAGGAGTTCACAAACCTGTCTCTAGACCTCATCCCTGGAGGCTCTGTGGAGGAGATGCTCCAGGAGTACCTTAAGGTAAGATCCACAAATCCTCCTTCAGTCACATGATCACTGACTGATCTAAAACATCATGCAACAAACACTACAGACACACACACACACACACACACACACACACACACACACACAGCCTCTGTCTGAGCATGTGGACGTGTTGTAGTTGTGTTCATAACACACAGCCTGTTTCTCTGTGCTGCTCTGCAGGAGACGGAGGTGGAGTTCAGGTGTGACTGTGGAGGGAACACGTCGAGCTGCAGATCATCCCTCCTCACTCTGCCACAGTAAGTGACATCACATCTGACATAAAGGATCACCTGACCTGGGTGGTTCCCAAACTGGGGCCCACTGACCCTGAGGGACCCTTGAGAGTCAGTTGATCTAACAGAGGCACCCTTTGTGGCAGTAAGACACGCACCGGGCAGCAGCAGTTTGTGACACTGCCTGCAACAACTGTAGTATAAAGGGAAAGAAAGTCTGTGTAGGGCAGGCAGGAGGGGAGGCGAATGGGTCAAACAGACTCTGGACTTTCTTTGTTGCCTAAACTTTAGTTTAAAGTTAGTTTAAAGTTAGGCAAACTTTAGTTGCCTAAACCTGACATAGAAAGGAAGTAAACATAAAAATGAAGTCTTTTACCTACTTTGCAAGTTTATTTTGAGAGAGAACGTATGCATGTAACGAGCAGAAACTGCACATTTCCTGTGAAAACAGAAAAGTGTATTTGAAAAGACACAATGCATGTAAGGAGCGTAGATGATCATGTCATCCCTGAATATCCAAAGCTGACGCAGGGGGGTACCTAGGGTGTCATATTTTGAGGTGTAGGTCCACTGACAAAGCGTCAGTATCTGACGAGTTAGGATGAGAATGTGTTGCTTCACTTTGTCTTTAGGCTCAACATTAATCCTTTCATATTTTCATACCTTTTCCCTCAGAGTGCTCATCCTGCAGCTGAAGAGGTTTCGCTACTCTCCCTTCTTTGAGCTTGAGAAGGTTGATGACCCTGTCAGGCTGACAAGGGACCTGCTGGTCTCCTCCACACAGGTAAAGAAAACACAAAAATCAGGCTCATGTGAAAGTAAACATGTGTACAGTGTGTGCTGTTGTATTGTGCGTGTACGTGTGAAGCTAACTCTTATGAACTGTGTTCCTTCACAGGATGGAGGCTGTTACAGCCTGATCAGCGCCATCAGCCATTTTGGCTCCACAGAAATGGGTAAGAGAAGCACACACTGAAGGCTGAATGTGATCGTCTGTCGTCCTCTGTCATGTTGTAGATAGAAACGTTTCAGGTCCTGATGGAATTAACCAATTATAATTATTCACTTTATTTATTCTGAGTAGCTTTTAGTGGAACTTTATCCTTTTCTGTGTGAAACTGGTCGTTATTTTGTACTATTTTGATTGATAAATTTAGTTATTAGCACTCTCTGCTTTATTTGGAACTATTTTCTGCTACTTCTGATATTTTATGTAGAAAACCATAAAAGTTTTAAACATCATGTCATATTCAGAATCTTTTTGATACCACTCTCTAAGTTGTAACTAATGGTTTTATGAATGGTTAAGAAATAAATAATGCTTTATAGGTGAGTTATATGCCGAGCTGTCGTGATTCTGAAAATTCCCCTTTGTCTGTTATCAATTAACCTTCATAACCTCCACTATGTTTTAAGATATTAATCAAGATCTCTCTCTTCATAGGACACTACATCAGCGAAGGCATCCACCCAGACAACAATCCGGATGAACCAGATGATCATTGGCTCACCTACAATGATTCAGTGGTCTTTGAGACGTCCGGCAACTTAGTCTGTGAGCAGCAGGAGAGGGGTGCTTACATCCTGTTCTACAAGAGAAGTAAGAGGACAACACCGTCACATCCTTAACTCAAGTCCTGAAGAAGAGAGAGATTTTTAAATGCGCCAACATAGTGTTTATATCAAGTGTGTTGTCTTCATTCTCAGTAGTGTAACCCAACTGACGACGTGATGTCGGACTAAGAGACCTGGACACAGTCAAGACGTGATGTCGGACTAAGAGACCTGGACACAGTCAAGACGTGATGTCGGACTAAGAGACCTGGACACAGTCAAGACGTGATGTCGGACTAAGAGACCTGGACACAGTCAAGACGTGATGTCGGACTAAGGGATCTGGATACACCACACGGAGACAGGATGACCATCATGGAGCCAGGAGACCCGCCGCGGGACAAGGAAGGTAAGTGAGTTTCTAATCTTGTCTGTTTTCTTGGTGCAGTTGTTCAATGTGACGGTGGACAACTGATGACCAGGAAAGACGACTGGAGGATGAACGAAGAAGATGTCCCGTGGCCAGAAGCAGCTGACGATTCCCTTGCCCTTAGGAGGATGGCCCCCCCCCAGAGAGCCTGGTTCCTCCCAAGGTTTCTTCCTTTAAAAAAACGTATTGTTTTTTGTAAAATACACACTTATTCTGATTTTGATGCCTACAACACGTTCCAAAAAAGTTGGGAGAGGGGCAACAAAAGACCGGGGAAGTTGTTGAATGCTCAAAAAACACCTGTTGGTTTGAGAACAACTATTCTCAATGCACAATTACAAAGAATTTTCACCATCAACAATCTATAATATCATCAAAAGATTCAGAGAATTCTCTGCATTTAAGGGGCACAGGTTCAGTCCAATACTCTGCACGCTGGAACAGAGAGCTGGTGAGTCACTGGCGTCCGCTGAATGCACACAAACAGCAAACAGTTCAGAGGTGTCCAGCGGTACAGTTAGGAAGCAGACAGGAAGTGGCATCAGATGAGCAGAGGGTTTGATATAAGGGGAACACACAAGGGAAGCCAACACATTTGTGAGGAGCTGACTGTAGGTAGGTCGTAACCATTGAGGAACCAGCGGTGATGATGAGTGGATTCTGTGGCGGACACACAAAGGCAGAATGTGCAGCCATGCTGTAAGGTAATCCACAGTGCAAGAAATCACAGGCAGCAGAACAGGTAAACTCACAACAGAGAGCTGACTGGCAGTCAGAGGCAGTGCCAGACATTGTAGACATCCGGGGCTTAAGCGTGGTCTAACTATATTTCTACTATATTTTGAAAAAAGACTGACCTACAATAGATTCAAGTTACTGTATACTCAACCTGTTGCCCCTTGCTGTGAATCATCTTCCTCCTCTTCCCTGACTTCCCCTGACTCATCTTTGGGTCAAAGTAAATGCAGTACATTGTTTATGATATAGCCTACTGTAATATAATATAATATAATATACTCGTACTCGTACTCGTCGTCCTCTGCTTATCCGGGTCCAGGTCGTGGGGACAGCAGCCTCAGCAAAGAAGCCCAGACAGTCATCTCCCCAGCCACCACTGTCAGCTCTTTCGAGGGAACCCTGAGGCGTTCCCAGGCCAGCCGGGCGATGTCTCCTCCCGGTTGGACATGCCCGAAACACCTCCCAAGGGAGGCGTCCGGAAGGCATCTTTACCAGATGACCAAACCACCTCAAATGGCTCCTCTCAATGTGGAGGAGCAGTGGCTCTACTCCGAGTCCCTCCCAGATGTCCGAGCTCCTCACCCCATCTCTAAGGCTGAGCCCAGCCACCCTGTGGAGGAAACTCATTTCGGCCGCTTGTACTCGCGATCTTGTTCTTTCGGTCACTACTCAGAGCTTGTGACCATAGGTGAGGGTTGGAACGTAGATCGACCGGTAAATCGAGAGCTTCGCTTTCTGGCTAAGCTCCCTCTTCACCACAATGGACCGGTTGAGGGCCTGCATCACTGCTGACGCCGCCCCAATCCGCCTGTCAATCTCCTGCTCCATCCTACCCTCACTTGTGAAAAAAAGATCCCGAGATACTTAAATTCCTCCACCTGAGGCAGGACCCTCCCCCCAGACCTGGAGTGGGCAATCCCCCCTTTTCCGGCTGAGGACCATGGCCTCAGACTTGGAGGTGCTGATTCTCATCCCAGCCGCTTCACACTCAGCTGCAAACCGTCCGAGCAAGAGCTGGAGGTCACTGTTCGATGGGGCTGGGAGGACCACATCATCCGCAAAAAGCAGGGACGAGATCCTCCCGTCACCGAACCTGACACCCTTCACCACTCGGTTGTGCCTAGACATTCTGTCCATGAAAGTTATGAACAGAACCAGTGACAAAGGGCAGCCCTGGCAGAGTCCAACTCTCACCGGGAACAGGTCCGACTTACTGCCGGCTATGCAAACCAGACTCGCAGTCCTTCGGTACAGGGACTGGATGGCCCCTAGCAAGGGGTTTACAACCCCATACTACCGGAGCACCCCCCCACAGGATTATAATATAATATAATATAATATAATATAATATCTAATACCAAATATCAGCTTCAGTGGATAGGTGGAAAACATTCTGCCCTCATTCAACCTGTAATTGTGCACAATGGATTAGGTTGAATTATGGAAAATAATAATGTTGAAAGAAGCCTATTAAATCAACACAATGCAAACATATTGCTAACCAATGCATTGTTACTTCTTTGTTTGCATCTTTATGTTGGATGTGGTTGAGTGACAGAAAGAAAGGGGTCAAAGTTCAATCAGCTGTGTGTAACGCAGGAGTGTTGAAAAGTTAAAATGATTAAAAAGGTGTATGTGAAATTTAAAATCAGGTGAGAGAGCAGTTGTTTAAAACCAAGAAACCACAGATGCATTAACAGATATACATTGATATTTATTCCCAGAATAAAATCAGGTTAAAACCACAGGTGAAAAGTCCATAAAAATGATAAGACCTGGGAGCTAATAAAAAGGGGCGCTGAAAGGCTAAAATGAGGGAAGCTAAAACTAAGGGGCGATAAAAGTCCAATAAAACAGTTCGGGGGCTTATCTGTAGGGGGAAGGCGACCACACACGTCCAGTACGCCGGCGGGGATGGCTCGGTCACCGAAGAAAAGAGAGCCACACGTCCTTTATTCGGTCCCTGGTCTCCTGGCTCCGCCGCTCTGCACCGTCGTCCTCTTCTGGCACGGTCTCGAGCTATCGGAGGCAGGACGGCAGTCACTGCACTTTTACACAACCAGCTATAGTGAGTCGCACTTTATCATTTCAGACCGCTACTCACACAGACCGCTTCTTCATGGAACCTGCCGTCAACTAGCCACCTAGCTCCTCCGTCCACTGGGTGCTCTGGCGTGGGTCCTGCGGTCGGTGTTCTTCCCAGTCAGACTCGCCGCTTCCTGCCACTTCCTGCTCCTTCGCCTGTGTTGCAGCTTTCTCCACTCGCCTTCTTAAAATCCTGGCAGTCTCTCAGGTGCAGTGATTCTTCTTCTTCTTCTTCTTCTTCTGCTTCTTCTTCTTCTTCTTCTTTCTTTTTATGGCGGTTGGCAAACAACTTTTCAGGTGCATTACCGCTACCTTCTGGACTGGAGTGTGGAACAGAATATACTATGTGTTAAATTTTTTTAACAAGCCCTGTTGCTTCCAAAAACCTAAAAATCTCTCCAAATACAACATCCCCTGAGTTTCTTCTCAATATATCTGCTACATTAAACGGTATCTTATTTCTCTGACATGCTGCTTTGAGTGTGTTTCTCTGTGTTTGGTACTTTGGACACTGAAAGAGGATATGTTCTACTGTTTCTCCTGACTCACAATGTTCACAATTTCCTGTTTCATGTTTCTGTATTATGAATAATGTGCTATTTAACCCCGTATGACCAAATCTCATGCGTGATATGATGTCTTCTTCTTTGCTGCTCCTTTGACATTCTCTCATTTCTCCAACATTCCTTTGTATATTGTAAAAATGTCGACCTCTGCTCTCTCTGTCCCATTGTGTCTGCCATTTCTTCTTCATCTCTGATTTTACTATACTTTTAATCTCGGCTTTACTGTATGTTACAACCATTGATATTTGTTCTTTTCTTGTTGCACTCTTGGCATACTTATCGGCCAGTTCATTCCCCTCAAATCCTATATGTGCTGGAACCCAAATGAACTTGATCTCAACTCCTGCTCTCTTTATTCCCTGTAATATATGTGCTATCTCGAATGTTATATCTTGTCTTATATCTGACTGAATCTGTTTTATACTGACCAATGCACTACTGGAATCTGATGCTATCAGCACTTTACCTGGTCTGACTTCATGTACCCAGTTCAATGCCATATGAATGGCCAGTAGCTCTCCTGTGTATATTGCTAAATCATCATTGACTCTTTTATTCAATACAATATTTAAATCTGGAACTACAAATGCTATTCCCACTCTGTTTTGTCCTGATTTGGATGCATCTGTATATACTATAATAAACTGACTGTATTTCTTATTTATATATTTGTTCACTTCACTCACACTCACACTTTTCCCTTTTTCTTTCTTTAGTAATCTCAAATCGATAATAGCCTCTTCCAGTGTCCAAGGTGGGACAATAGAAAGTGGAACTGTTTTGCTCATATTTTTATCAGCTATCCTACTTTCTTTAACCCGGTTTTCAATTGTCCATCCAAAACTTTGTACCTTTCTTCTTTCTTTCTCTTGACACGGCTTTAAAATATTCTGAGCTGGATGGTTTTCTCCATGTCCCCTTAAATGTGCCCAATATATCAATGATATCTGCTCTCTTCTGATTTCTAGAGGCATTTCACCCATCTCTACTTGCAAGGCTGACACTGGAGTGGTTTTCTTTGCACCACAACACACTCTTAGTGCTTGATACTGTATGCTATCCAGTTTTTTTTAACATTGTTTTTGATGCAGATTCATATACTATACAACCATAATCTAATACTGACCTGATTAAACCAATATATACCGTTTTCAATGATGCTCTATGTGCGCCCCAATCTCTTCCTTTCAAACACCTAATAATATTCAATATCTTTTTACACTTTCCTACTACTTTTTTAATATGTGTTTTTCAAGTAATCCTTTTGTCAAACCACATCCCTAAATACTTAAAACAATCCACTATTTCTAAATCTTGCTCATATAACTTAAGATTGACTTGATTTTGTATTCTCTTTTTGGTGAAGACAACCACTTTTGTTTTATTAACTGAAAATCTAAAGCCCCACTTCAACGCCCAAGCTTCTACCTTTCCAATAGCCTCCTGCAATTTCCCAACAACAAATGCAATATTTCGCCCCCTTTTCCACATAGCCCCATCATCTGCAAATAACGAAACACCAATAGAACTGCATACGTTACTAAATATGTCATTTATCATGATTGAAAACAAAATCGGACTAATAATACTACCTTGAGGGGTTCCATTCTCAACTGTGTAGTTTTCACTCAAGTTTTTACCCACCCTTACTGATATCTTCCTGTTAGTTAGAAAATTCTTGATCCATCTTAATATTTTCCCTCTTATTCCCATATGATATAATTTAATAAGCACCCCCTCCTTCCACATCATATCGTACGCTTTTTCCACATCGAAAAACACAGCCACTATACTTTCTTTATTTACATGGGCTCTCCTTATCTCATGTTCTAAGCATAATGCAGGATCTACCGTGCTCCTTCCTTTTCTGAATCCACTTTGATAGCATTTTAATTCTCCCCTTGTTTCTAAATAATAATTCAACCTCTCATTAATCATTTTTTCCATAGTTTTGCCTATATGAGATGTTAGAGCTATTGGCCTGTAGCTCTCTGGCAAACTCGAGTCCTTACCTGGCTTACAAATAGGAACAATTATAGATTCTTTCCATTGAATAGGTAAGTTTCCCTCTTCCCATATCTTATTGTACAGTTTCAATAACACCTCTTTACTTGGATCACTAAGATTATCTAACATACAATAGCTTATTTCATCTTTTCCCGGAGTTGTTTTTCCAAATTTTTTTAAAGCATTATTCAGTTCTGTCACTGAAAACTCCATATTAATTACATTTCCGTATTCTTCTTCATCCTGTATCGTTTCAATATTTTCTATTACTGTTTTTTCCCTGCCTTCTTTCTCTTTGTTACTCAAATTTTCTGTACTGTGTACCTTAGCAAAGGTTTGTGCTAATAGCTCCACTTTTTCCTTGTCCTCTATTATAAAGTTCCTGTCATTTTTCATTACTGGATATCCATATTCTTTCCTATTACCTGACATTCTTTTGATCATACCCCACACTCTTTCCAACGGTGTACTCCTACCAAGTGACTCACAGTACTTTCTCCAATACTCTCTTTTTGTTCTTTTTATTACTCTCCTCACTGTTGCCTGTTGTTTCTTATAATTTATTAAATTCTGAAAACTAAGAGCTTTTTTCAATACCTTAAAGGACTTGTTTCGAGCTTTTATTGCCTCAGTACATTCATTTGTCCACCATGGTACTAATCTTTTCTTTTTATTCCCACTGCTTCTTGGAATAGACTCCTTTGCTGCCTCAATTATATTTTTGCAAATTTCATTGTTCAGTTCATTAACCGACGTATTTACATTTATCATTCTCAATTTACCCTCACTCAATATTCTGAACTTATCCCAGTTTGCTCCCTCAATTTTCCATCTCCCCTCTCTCTTGCTCTGATCAATCACACTTTCCATTCCTATACGTATATATATTGGATAGTGGTCACTACCCACTGTGCTCCTCCTTAATACTTTCCAATTTCTTTTCCCTGCCAAAGTTTGTGAAACCAATGTGAGATCTATTGATGACTCTGTGCCCCTTGCCAAATTCACCCTTGTGCCTGCACCAGTATTTAAACATACCAATCCTTTGTCATCTAGTATTTCCTCTATTACTTCCCCATTTGAGTCATCCTGGTCCCCCCACACTGTGCTATGTGCATTAAAGTCTCCACACCAGACTATTTTCCCTCTCCAATCATCAAGAATACCTTCCATTTCTTCTTTTTTTAATTGTTTGCATGGATTATAGAAATTAATTAATTTTATGCGTCCCTCTTTTGTCCAGACCTCTATAACTACTACCTCTAATTCTTGTGATGTTATTATTTGTCTATATTTCACACCTTGACTGATAAATATTGCACACCCTCCACCATTTCCATTTGTTCTGTCCTTTCGAATGCTAGAGTATCCACTTATAACAAAATCCAAATTTGGCTTGAGCCATGTTTCTTGTACACAAATAAGATCTGGTTTTTCCTTTAACTCGCCGATATATTTCTTAAACTCTTGTCCATTTGCAATGAGACTCCTAGCATTCTATTGGAGTATGTACACTATGATATGTAGGGGCTGCTGCTTGCTGATGTCCCTTCTCCCTGACTAAGGTCTGCTTGTATTTTTTCCCAGGATAACGCCTTCATATTCAGAAATTTTGCTGCTGCCTTCACAATTATTTTGATTTTTTCTGTTTTAGTTTTTGCTTGATCTGAGCAGTTTATGACACATGCAAGAAAAAGTACTAGTTTTTCTGTTGACAGTCCCGTCTGCTGGTTTAACACACTTGACTGCTTTGCTTCCTCCATCTCTTCCACCCTTTTTTCTTTGCTCACAATCTTTATTGCTTCTGCATATGTCACTCTCTGCTCTGCCCTGACTTGTTGAATTTCAACAGCCTGTTTCCTCACTGTACACCCTCCATAAGCCGCTGTATGATTTCCTCCACAGTTACAACATTTAACTGGGTTGTTGTTTCCACATTTCCCATACAGATGCTCCCCTCCACATCTCCCACACCTCTGCTTTCCCCTACACACTGTGGCGACGTGGCCATATCTCTGGCACTTGTAACACCTGATAGGAGGCTGAACATATGCTCTTACATTAAAACTCATATATCCTATCATGACCTTATCTGGTAGAAATTGATCTTTAAATTCTAGCATCACTGACATGCTGTCAACTTTCACCCCATCTCTGAATGCCTGCAGGCGCTTAATTTCTTTAACTGATCCTCCCTTGATCATTTTTTTTAACTCCTCTAGGTTTTCTCCCAAGGGTATTCCTGAGATCACTCCTTTGGCGCCGATCTCCCTTCCAACTACTTTCCTCTCAGCAACTTCTTTTTCACATACCCTTTGTAGCTTGAGCGCCTTATCCCTTTGTCCTGCATTCTTGCATCAAAAACAGGCTGCCGTCTCTTAAGACTTTCGCTACTTCAATATTTCCAAGTGCTTTCCTCAAACAATTCGTCAGCGTGATCGGACTCACCGATGATATCTCTTGTCCTGTCTTGAATTTCATAATTACTTTAAACTCCTCTGTCATGTGTTTTTTCCGCATATCATTTCTTTCCTCATCATCAGTAAGAGAGCGTTTACTAGATGACATTTTCATACTACTGCTCTCTATTCCACCTGTCTTCCTCTGACTCTGAACTGTTTTCCATATCTCCATATCCTCCTCATCAGACCCACCACCACTACTACTTGCCATTCTGCTCCAGTCACAGTCCAGATTATGCCAAAAACCACCGATTTTCTCCGGCGTTGCTGTCAACAAACACCGAATTTTCGTTTAGTTTCACTATATTCTCCCTCCTGTGACTCCTCTCTCACTCCTGCGGTGATTGGGTTTAAGGGTGTCACAACTAGGATAAGGTTTTCAGAATAAAAGCACACACTCCCAGTGTACAAGACATGCAATAAAAACACACAATTAAAAATACACACTAAAAAGCAAACATATTACAAGTTAAAAACAAACACTGGCAGTTTAAAATACACACAATAAAATGATGACCTTACACATGTGACATGTGGAACAGGGGCTTACAGAACGTGACGCAAGCCACGTGCTACGTTGCTGACGCTAACCTTCAGACGGTAGAGGATGGAAGCAGACAAACTTGTAATGAGAACGCAGCAAATGTAACTTTTCTATTCTACTTCAATAAAATCTGAGTTAAAACAGCATGTCAACCACTGATATTTTATTTTCTTAAGTTACTCTTGGATTTCTAAAATCTTTGGTGGACATAGTGTCAGGTAATGTCATGCTTTTGTAGACTATTATTTTGCAACATCAACACTGTAAGACAAAGATGTCTATGCCAGAAAATGGATCATAATGGTGACTTCTGACATTATAACCAAAATTGGTATCATAAGTATCTAATGTTGCTAGATGAGGTTTCAATTTCACGTCAAGAGATATTTCATAAGTTCTTATGACAACTCATGAGTCATTCTATAATTAAAGGTACATTTCACATCAACCAAAAGGTGAAGAAATCACTGTACTTTTTTGATGTAGTTTCCATAATATATCCCCTGAATGTGCTAAATTCATTAATTGTCATGCTTAACCTCAAATTACTTTTTAAATATTTTAATGAAAATAAACTGTTGATTCATAAATTTGTCAATTGTGTTAAAATATTGTGTCATAGAAAACATGAATGAAGTACTACACATTTTTTTTTTAAAGGTTTTCTGTCTAACTGCTTTCAAAATACGAAATTTGAGCTGGATAAGGATACTATCATCATGGATGAGTATTTTTTCAACATAAATCCACATTACGCTGAATTTAGAGTTATTCACCATCCTTACGCAAGACTTCCCTCAATAGTGATACCCCACACCATTAGAACTGACCATTAACTAATAGTTAGTTCCTCATTGGTTCCTCAGAAACTACTGTAATTTTTGTGTATCTTACACAAAAGGGTAACTAATGAGTAGGTAATGATTCAGTACTCATTACCTACTCATTTTGATGTCTCACTTTACTTTAGGGTACATAAAAAGGGTAGGTAATGATTAAGCAATAGTTAGTTCCTCATTAGTTCATCAGTAACTACTCCTCTGAAATTTGATCAGGAGTTACTGAAGAACTGACCATTAACTAATAGTTAGTTCCTCATTCATTCCAAATTTGTTTCTTAGTAACTACTTTAAATTTTGTGTACCTCAAACAACTGTGATCTGTATACAGTACTTTACACGCTGCCCCCATGATAAATTCTTTAAGCTTAGCCTACCTAAAATGTGACACACTATCATATTTCATCGTACAGAATAACATGGATGGTCATATTAATGTGTATGTGGTCTGAGAATAATGAATAAAACTCTTCTCAAGAATCCTGCTGTCTGTGATTTTTTTTTTTTGTTAAGGAACTAATTGTAAAGATGATGATGAAGTAATGAAAGCCTACTCATTATATTTGCACCTCCACCTCTGAGTCAGTTTTTTAAACGTATATCAATCAGTAATGCCTCCACTAGAGCAAGCTCAAGAGGAGACTGTGAAATCCCGTTCAGACGCACTTCATTCTCTCAAACTGTCTTATCTGTCAGAGGTAGTATAATCTGGAATAGCCTGCCAAGTTCCATAAGAGATTGCTCCAGCTTTTCCATCTTTAAAAAGCATTTAAAAGACTGGCTCAAGCACAGCCACACCTGTAACCATTGTTAATGTATGTAGATTAAGTTTAAGTTTAAGTTTATTTACTTTATTAATCCCCCTGAGGGGAAATTCAATGTTTTCATTCTTGCTTGTCAATTACACACAGGTCCGAAAAACACACATGCACAAACAGGACCTATACATGCACAAAGTGGAGAGATGTCAGAGTGAGGGGGCAAACTAGCACTTTAGTACAAATACTACACCGCTTTAAAATTATACTCCCTCTTTCCATTCCACCTCCAGCATCTTCATCATCCTCTAAGAATTAATGTACTGGTCTCTGCATTGTTGCAACCCCATTTTTCATATTCACCCCCAACAGATTTCTCCCTAGTCTAATTTTATTTAACTGAAATCGTGGTAACTCAACTTTTTATATCAATAACTGAGCACTGCAGCACTTTACAATGTTACTCATACCCACACTCCCATAAACTATGACTATAATCATGAACAGGTTTTGCATTGCTTTGCTTCACTTTTTACCACACATCAAAGTCATGTTGCACTGTATTATACTGCACTAAATGTGTTGGTCACACTTGTATTTTCTGTTTTGCACTAGATGTATTGTCCTTGTTTTGTATTACTGTCTGTTTTGAGGTCGTTCTGTAGTGTTATATGGTTGTCCTTGATTACCTGTTTTTATTTGATGGATCTTAATGACTTTGAGGTTTTTTAACACCATGCCGGAGGACCACAGTTGTGAATTAGCCTTTGGCTAAAACTGACACATTTACAGAAATGTCCATTAATGTGTACTGTCCTCCTTCTAAATAAATAAATAAATTAATTAATTAATTAAAAATAGATGTGTCACTTTACTTTAGGACATAAAAAGGTTAACTAATAGACAGGTTATTGAGTAATGATTCTGTACTGATGAAGTAACTAGTTGACTAATCATTAAGTCGTGATTAAATCCTTTATGAAATTTGATCATGAGTTAATGAAGAACTGACCATTAACTAATAGTTCCTCATTCGTTCATCATTAGTTCCTCATTAGTTCCTCAGTAACTACTCTAATTTTGTGTAGCTTAGTTCCTCAGTAACTACTCATTCGTTCCTCATTAGTTCCTCAGTAACTACTCTAATTTTGTGTACCTTATTGTATAGTGTTACCCACATAACTAACCATGAGCTTTTTTTTTTATCTATCCAAATAAATCTCTGTGGTACCTTCAGAAGAGTTGCTTGAAAGTGTTTTAAAGAGTGGAACATTTTAATTATCCAGTTGTAAGCGATGATTTTTGTGTAACTGCGGGCTACAGCAACACCTTTAATAGAACACATTATAGGAAGTACATTCTGAGTCAGACAGGATATTAATGATCTTCAGCATCCAATACAGAAATAGTACAGTAGACAGAGAGTATTTAACCCAGCTTAGACTGACAGCAGTGGAAACTGTGCATATGGCGGACAGGAAGTAAATATTCAGAAAATATATGTCCACAACAAAATGCAAAACTACTTGGAGCTGTACAGAGATTCTAAAAGTAAAACAACGAACATTAACCCAGCCCGTTATCATTTTTAAGTCGTCAAATACCGCCGCTTTGTCAGTGATTTTGATGTCAGACACCTGATGCCAATTGTAGTGATTGTAATATAAGGAGCAGGCACATGCAGAGATACACTCAAGGTGGTGCTCAAGCACATGCTCTTTTGCCCTCTGTCTTTTTGCAAGACACATTAGTTTACACAGTTTTTAAATTTGGCTCACTGCATCAATTCTCACTTAAAAAGTATGCTGTAAGCAAGCCTGGCGTAAAACCACACAGTCTCCCTTCAACTCTCTGTCTGACTGGGGTTCACAAACTGCCCAGCAAATTGCATTCCCACTTCCTTGTGTCATTTTAAACCAAAACTCAATTTGAATTAATGTTAAATACTTCCACATTGCATCTCTGATTATTAATTTAAACAAAATGACGTGCAGTTTGGGGCTGTGTTGGGTAAAGATTACCAAGGAGCTGCACATGTCTGTTCTCTGGATTCTTTAACAACATTTAAAGCTTATTTAGAAGATACTTATAAGAACTAGTATGTGACTGTTTAAAAAAGAAAGGAAGACAAGAGAAGAACAAACTGAAAAGACAAGAGCAAAGGAAAGGATTGGAAAATAAAGAGAGGAGAGGAGAACGCACTTAGCCTTACTGTTGCAACTGACGGAAGCCTACTTCCTAATTTGGAGGGTAGATGGTTGCTTCATTATTTTAATTATTCAGAGAACAATAATTTTCAATTTTGAGTAAAGATTTGTTAATTGTGATGGTTATTTACTTTATGGACCACCAAACTGTACACAGTGGGGCACTGTTTTCATTGTTGTTGCCTGTTATAAAGAAATGATAAATGTAGAAAGTGAATGTGTGTGTAGCAGTGGCTAGGTGTATATTGTATGGGTATTTAGACACCTCATATGTGGGCGAGACAGACATCCCCCCAGCTTTTTGTGCATGGAAAATGGCAGTGCCTTTTTTTCCACTTGAGCACCTGCCCTGCAAAATGTCTGTGCACGGCACTGCAGGAGAATACCTAACACATTGAATGTAGGGTGACTGACAAAGCAGCGATATGTGACGACTTGGCATGAAAACGAGTTGGCTAACCACAAACCTATAAAAAGCACAGCATATCTGATAAAACAACCGATACAGAAACGAACATTTCCAAACTAAAACCATGCAACAGCTGAATAAAATACATTCATGTGAGTCAAGAGAAAATGTATCGGTCTTTGCATTCAACAATAAGCCTGTTTTGTCATATAGTCATCAAGAACAAAGAAGGAAATCTTCATTCACTCATTTTTGGCCGCACTGTTGATGTTACTGCTGAGATTGTTGTCTGTTGTCTGGCTTGTCTGAGAGCCTTGATTATCTTCTCCACATGCAGTATACCGTCTCCACAGCTTCAGGTACGCTGTCTTGATCTTCTGTATTTTGAACCCATACACAACTGGGTTTACAGCCGAGTTAGCATGAATGAGCAGGATGCCGACATGGAAAGCTTCTGCTGGTACACTATTCGGCCCACTGAAGTAAGCAATGCAGTCCATAACGTGGAGAGGGATCCAGGACAGGGCAAACAGAGCCAAGACCAGAGACAGAGATCCTGCCAGCTGTTTCTCTTTCTTCAGGTAGTTCTGAGACTGGATTTTGGCACCGTTGCCTGGTTTGTCTCGAAGGCTTCCTCGGATGATGCGGAAAATGTAGCCATACAATACAGTCATCACCAACAGAGGTGGCAGGGTGCAGAGGAAAAAACTGAAGTAAACCAGATATGACATGGGGATCACATCTGTAAACTTGCAGACAATAGTTGAGTTGACTGACGCAGCCAAGGTTTCATGGTTGTACCATCCAAGCATTGGAGAAAAACTCATTGGCACTGCAAGAAGCCAGCATGCTGCTACGACGAGCCAAGAATGTCTCTGTGTTACAGTCCTTTTGTACCTAAAACAGAAAAGCACTAATGATTGGTATCATCAACAGTTATTCATGTATTTGTGTGTTCTGACCACAGTGACAAAATTAATCATTCAAATAATAATTCAATAGTCAATCAAAGCCTTTTTGTAGTGATACATACATAAAGCAGCTTTCATGATCCAAAACACCCCACAGAACCACATCTGCATTTAGTTTTAGCATAAAATAACACTGAATCCCTGACCCTGGTGGTGCTATTTTACTTTCCTTTGCACCCTGAACCGTTAAAGAAGATTTCTGAATAATCTTACCTGAGAGGGATAAACACCCTGAGGAATCGATCCACTGCAATAGCCGTGAGACACAAAACCGAGACCAGTGTCAACAGGATGACAACACAGCTGATGAAGAGACAACCATGGAATGAAGTCTCTACTCGTCCGTCCACCAACACAGCCAGCGGTATGGCCACACAGCCAACCATAAAGTCAGCCACAGCCAGGCAGATAATAAGGCAGAAAGTCGGTTGCTGAATGATCTTGCCGGTCCACAGCGCCAAAATGACCAACATATTTCCAAGACAGCAGCAAACAGCAATGAGTACCTCCAACAAGGTGTAGATCACTTCTCCCACATCCATCGTGCTGCCTATCTGCCTAATGTTTGATAGTCAAAACGGTGTGGCGAGTCTGAATGTGAGTCTCTGCCAGAATGTGCTGGGTTTTTGTGAAACCTTTGAGGCAGTCACCAGCCTTTTAACACCCTTAATAATATATGTATCTAAAGAAAAAAATGAACCTCAGCTGCAGAGGTTTATATGAAACACCACCGCGACCTGGCCAAAACACAGGAAGCCACAAAACCACATCCTTTATGGAAATATTGCTTGCTATACATGAATACCGTGAAACAGAACCACTTTGTACTAAGTGTGGCTAGATTGGTGCCGCTGATGCTCATGCAGCTCAGTTGGTGCATTGCAAATGCTGGTACACATTTTAGTGTCAAATTGTATTTCCGCTCACTTAAGCTACCGTGTGTCTCCAATACAATCTCTGTCACAGGGGTCACACACGGACCTCTCCAAAATGATAAGACATAATTTGATAATTGGCACTTTCTGACAAGGTACTCTTTTTCAAAACACTTTGTAATGGCTAATAATTAAAAGTCATTATATTAGAATGTTTCGGCTCCAGGTTGCAAAATGATCTGAGGATAAATCCTACTGACTTTGTTGCTGTATGCACTTTCATGTAAAACATATTGAGTTTAGCTGTAATGAAACATGCTAGATAAATAGAAATCATTTGCCCTGCTTTGGTGATCTCCTGACTTTTCCGTTAGTGCCACCAGCAGGTTAAACTTTTTATCATCCAGCAATATGTCTCAACATCAACAAGATAGTGTGGCACTGAATTTTCCTCTCCTTTAGCACCACCCTGTGGTTCTGAATTAAACTGACAACTGTTGGATGGATTGCTACAGAGTTTGGTTCACACACTCATGTCCTCCTTCAAAATGAATTACAAACAATTAGCTTTTAATCTGGCACCATCATCAGGTCATAAAATGTCCAGTGCTTTGGTGTGTGACCAAATACCTGCAACATTAATAATGTTCCCATCAGCCTCAGCTGTACATTGTGTTCATAATACTAATATTTGCCCAAGTCCAGCCTTGCACAGCCACTATTATAGCTGTAGACTCCTACGATGTGTCATGAATACATACTACATACAAATGATTTACAGTGGTGTTGTAGTCAAGACCATCCTAATTGAGACCAAGACCAGAGAATATTGAGACCAAGACAAGATCATGACCTTGAGGGCTTCAGAACGAGTTGGCTAACCACAAACCTATAAAAAGCACAGCATATCTGATAAAACAACCGATACAGAAACGAACATTTCCAAACTAAAACCATGCAACAGCTGAATAAAATACATTCATGTGAGTCAAGAGAAAATGTATCGGTCTTTGCATTCAACAATAAGCCTGTTTTGTCATATAGTCATCAAGAACAAAGAAGGAAATCTTCATTCACTCATTTTTGGCCGCACTGTTGATGTTACTGCTGAGATTGTTGTCTGTTGTCTGGCTTGTCTGAGAGCCTTGATTATCTTCTCCACATGCAGTATACCGTCTCCACAGCTTCAGGTACGCTGTCTTGATCTTCTGTATTTTGAACCCATACACAACTGGGTTTACAGCCGAGTTAGCATGAGAGAGCAGGATCCCAACATAGAAAGCTGTTACTGGTACACTATTCGGCCCACTGAAGTAAGCAATGCAGTTCATAATGTGGAGAGGGATCCAGGACAGGGCAAACAGAGCCAAGACCAGAGACAGAGATCCTGCCAGCTGTTTCTCTTTCTTCAGGTAGTTCTGAGACTGGATTTGGGCACCGTTGCCTGGTTTGTCTCGAAGGCTTCCTCGGATGTTGCAGAAAATGTAGCCATACAATACAGTCATCACCAACAGAGGTGGCAGGGTGCAGAGGAAAAAACTGAAGTAAACCAGATATGACATGGGGATCACATCTATAAACCTGCAGACAGTAGTTGAGTTGACTGACGCAGCCAAGGTTTCATGGTTGTACCATCCAAGCATTGGAGAAAAACTCATTGGCACTGCAAGAAGCCAGCATGCTGCTACGACGAGCCAAGAATGTCTCTGTGTTACAGTCCTTTTGTACCTAAAAAGAAAAGCACTAATGATTGGTATCATCGACAGTTATTCATGTATTTGTGTGTTCTGACCACAGTGACACAAAATTAATCATTCAAATAATAATTCAATAGTCAATCAAAGCCTTTTTGTAGTGATACATACATAAAGCAGCTTTCATGATCCAAAACACCCCACAGAACCACATCTGCATTTAGTTTTAGCATAAAATAACACTGAATCCCTGACCCTGGTGGTGCTATTTTACTTTCCTTTGCACCCTGAACCAGTAAAGAAGATTTCTGAATAATCCTACCTGAGAGGGATAAACACCCTGAGGAATCGATCCACTGCAATAGCCGTGAGACACAAAACCGAGACCAGTGTCAACAGGATGACAACACAGCTGATGAAGAGACAACCATGGAATGAAGTCTCCACTCGTCCGTCCACCAACACAGCCAGTGGTATGGCCACACAGCCAACCATAAAGTCAGCCACAGCCAGGCAGATAATAAGGCAGAAAGTCGGTTGCTGAATGATCTTGCCGGTCCACAGCGCCAAAATGACCAACATATTTCCAAGACAGCAGCAAACAGCAATGAGCACCTCCAACAAGGTGTAGATCACTTCTCCCACATCCATCGTGCTGCCTATCTGCCTAATGTTTGATAGTCAAAACGGTGTGGCGAGTCTGAATGTGAGTCTCTGCCAGAATGTGCTGGGTTTTTGTGAAACCTTTGAGGCAGTCACCAGCCTTTTAGCACTCCTAACAATATATGTATCTAAAGAAAAAAATGAACTTCAGCTGCAGAGGTTTATATGAAACACCAACGCTACCTGGCCAAAACACAGGAAGCCACAAAACCACATCCTTAATGGAAGTATTGTTTGCTATACATGAATCTCCTGAAACAGAACCACTTTGTACTAAGTGTGGCTAGATTGGTGCCGCTGATGCTGATGCTCATGCAGCTCAGTTGGTGCATTGCAAATGCTGGTACACATTTTAGTGTCAAATTGTATTTCCGCTCACTTAAGCTACCGTGTGTCTCCAATACAATCTCTGTCACAGGGGTCACACACAGGCCTCTCCAAAATGACAAGACATAATTTGATAATTGGCACTTTCTGACAAGGTACTCTTTTTCAAAACACTTTGTAATGGCTAATAATTAAAAGTCATTATATTAGAATGTTTGGGCTCCAGGTTGCAAAATGATCTGAGGATAAATCCTACTGACTTTGTTGCTGTATGCACTTTCATGTAAAACATATTGAGTTTAGCTGTAATGAAACATGCTAGATAAATAGAAATCATTTGCCCTGCTTTGGTGATCTCCTGACTTTTCCTTTAGTGCCACCAGCAGGTTAAACTTTTTATCATCCAGCAATATGTCTCAACATCAACAAGATAGTGTGGCACTGAATTTTCCTCTCCTTTAGCACCACCCTGTGGTTCTGAATTAAACTGACAACTGTTGGATGGATTGCTACAGAGTTTGGTTCACACACTCATGTCCTCCTTCAAAATAAATTACAAACGATTAGCTTTTAATCTGGCACCATCATCAGGTCATAAAATGTCCAGTGCTTTGGTGTGTGACCAAATACCTGCAACATTAATAATGTTCCCATCAGCCTCAGCTGTACATTGTGTTCATAATGCTAATATTTGCCCAAGTCCAGCCTTGCACAGCCACTATTATAGCTGTAGACTCCTACGATGTGTCATGAATACATACTACATACAAATGATTTACAGTGGTGTTGTAGTCAAGACCATCCTAATTGAGACCAAGACCAGAGAATATCGAGACCAAGACAAGATCATGACCTTGAGGGCTTCAAAACGAGTTGGCTAACCACAAACCTATAAAAAGCACAGCATATCTGATAAAACAACCGATACAGAAACGAACATTTCCAAACTAAAACCATGCAACAGCTGAATAAAATACATTCATGTGAGTCAAGAGAAAATGTATCGGTCTTTGCATTCAACAATAAGCCTGTTTTGTCATATAGTCATCAAGAACAAAGAAGGAAATCTTCATTCACTCATTTTTGGCCGCACTGTTGATGTTACTGCTGAGATTGTTGTCTGTTGTCTGGCTTGTCTGAGAGCCTTGATTATCTTCTCCACATGCAGTATACCGTCTCCACAGCTTCAGGTACGCTGTCTTGATCTTCTGTATTTTGAACCCATACACAACTGGGTTTACAGCCGAGTTAGCATGAGAGAGCAGGATCCCAACATAGAAAGCTGTTACTGGTACATTATTCAGCCCACTGAAGTAAGCAATGCAGTCCATAACGTGGAGAGGGATCCAGGACAAGGCAAACAGAGCCAAGACCAGAGACAGAGATCCTGCCAGCTGTTTCTCTTTCTTCAGGTAGTTCTGAGACTGGATTTGGGCACCGTTGCCTGGTTTGTCTCGAAGGCTTTCTCGGATGTTGCAGAAAATGTAGCCATACAATACAGTCATCACCAACAGAGGTGGCAGGGTGCAGAGGAAAAAACTGAAGTAAACCAGATATGACATGGGGATCACATCTATAAACCTGCAGACAGTAGCTGAGTTGACTGACGCAGCCAAGGTTTCATGGTTGTACCATCCAAGCATTGGAGAAAAACTCATTGGCACTGCAAGAAGCCAGCATGCTGCTACGACGAGCCAAGAATGTCTCTGTATTACAGTCCTTTTGTACCTAAAAAGAAAAGCACTAATGATTGGTATCATCAACAGTTATTCATGTATTTGTGTGTTCTGACCACAGTGACAAAATTAATCATTCAAATAATAATTCAATAGTCAATCAAAGCCTTTTTGTAGTGATACATACATAAAGCAGCTTTCATGATCCAAAACACCCCACAGAACCACATCTGCATTTAGTTTTAGCATAAAATAACACTGAATCCCTGACCCTGGTGGTGCTATTTTACTTTCCTTTGCACCCTGAACCGTTAAAGAAGATTTCTGAATAATCTTACCTGAGAGGGATAAACACCCTGAGGAATCGATCCACTGCAATAGCCGTGAGACACAAAACCGAGACCAGTGTCAACAGGATGACAACACAGCTGATGAAGAGACAACCATGGAATGAAGTCTCCACTCGTCCGTCCACCAACACAGCCAGCGGTATGGCCACACAGCCAACCATAAAGTCAGCCACAACCAGGCAGATAATAAGGCAGAAAGTCGGTTGCTGAATGATCTTGCCGGTCCACAGTGCCAAAATGACCAACATATTTCCAAGACAGCAGCAAACAGCAATGAGTACCTCCAACAAGGTGTAGATCACTTCTCCCACATCCATCGTGCTGCCTATCTGCCTAATGTTTGATAGTCAAAACGGTGTGGCGAGTCTGAATGTGAGTCTCTGCCAGAATGTGCTGGGTTTTTGTGAAACCTTTGAGGCAGTCATCAGCCTTTTAGCACTCCTAATAATATATGTATCTAAAGAAAAAAATGAACCTCAGCTGCAGAAGTTTATATGAAACACCACCGCTACCTGGCCAAAACACAGGAAGCCACAAAACCACATCCTTAATGGAAGTATTGTTTGCTATACATGAATCCCCTGAAACAGAACCACTTTGTACTAAGTGTGGCTAGATTGGTGCAGCTGATGTTGTGCTCATGCAGCTCAGTTGGTGTACTGCAAATGCTGGTACACATTTTAGTGTCAAATTGTATTTTCGCTCACTTAAGCTACCGTGTGTCTCCAATACAATCTCTGTCACAGGGGTCACACACAGACCTCTCCAAAATGACAAGACATAATTTGATAATTGGCACTTTCTGACAAGGTACTCTTTTTCAAAACACTTTGTAATGGCTAATAATTAAAAGTCATTATATTAGAATGTTTGGGCTCCAGGTTGCAAAATGATCTGAGAATAAATCCTACTGACTTTGTTGCTGTATGCACTTTCATGTAAAACATATTGAGTTTAGCTGTAATGAAACGTGCTAGATAAATAGAAATCATTTGCCCTGCTTTGGTGATCTCCTGACTTTTCCGTTAGTGCCACCAGCAGGTTAAACTTTTATCATCCAGCAATATGTCTCAACATCAACAAGATAGTGTGGCACTGAATTTTCCTCTCCTTTAGCACCACCCTGTGGTTCTGAATTAAACTGACAACTGTTGGATGGATTGCTACAGAGTTTGGTTCACACACTCATGTAGTCAAGACCATCCTAGTCTCCATATACAGACTCTACATTCAGTGAATGTAGAGTCTGTAGGCAAACCCTGGAGATCTTGCCTCCAGAAGAAGAGCGGAAGACTCCTGGTTTCCGGTTGTAGGTTGTTTGTAGTCCGTGTGATATTGACCAATCACGTTTGAGCTGGCTGCAGTTGTTGCCAGGTCAAACGGTCCGTGCAGTGAACTAATGAGGCCAAACATAACTGACGTCACTGCAAACTCTGAATCCATCACAACATACATATATATACAGTACAGGCCAAAAGTTTGGACACACCTTCTCATTCAATGCGTTTTCTTTATTTTCATGACTATTTACATTGTAGATTCTCACTGAAGGCATCAAAACTATGAATGAACACATGTGGAGTTATGTACTTAACAAAAAAAGGTGAAATAACTGAAAACATGTTTTATATTCTAGTTTCTTCAAAATAGCCACCCTTTGCTCTGATTACTGCTTTGCACACTCTTGGCATTCTCTCCATGAGCTTCAAGAGGTAGTCACCTGAAATGGTTTCCACTTCACAGGTGTGCCTTATCAGGGTTAATTAGTGGAATTTCTTGCTTTATCAATGGGGTTGGGACCATCAGTTGTGTTGTGCAGAAGTCAGGTTAATACACAGCCGACAGCCCTATTGGACAACTGTTAAAATTCATATTATGGCAAGAACCAATCAGCTAACTAAAGAAAAATGAGTGGCCATCATTACTTTAAGAAATGAAGGTCAGTCAGTCCGGAAAATTGCAAAAACTTTAAATGTGTCCCCAAGTGGAGTCGCAAAAACCATCAAGCGCTACAACGAAACTGGCACACATGAGGACCGACCCAGGAAAGGAAGACCAAGAGTCACCTCTGCTTCTGAGGATAAGTTCATCCGAGTCACCAGCCTCAGAAATCGCAAATTAACAGCAGCTCAGATCAGAGACCAGATGAATGCCACACAGAGTTCTAGCAGCAGACCCATCTCTAGAACAACTGTTAAGAGGAGACTGCGCCAATCAGGCCTTCATGGTCAAATAGCTGCTAGGAAACCACTGCTAAGGAGAGGCAACAAGCAGAAGAGATTTGTTTGGGCCAAGAAACACAAGGAATGGACATTAGACCAGTGGAAATCTGTGCTTTGGTCTGATGAGTCCAAATTTGAGATCTTTGGTTCCAACCGCCGTGTCTTTGTGAGACGCAGAAAAGGTGAACGGATGGATTCCACATGCCTGGTTCCCACTGTGAAGCATGGAGGAGGAGGTGTGATGGTGTGGGGGTGTTTTGCTGGTGACACTGTTGGGGATTTATTCAAAATTGAAGGCACACTGAACCAGCATGGCTACCACAGCATCCTGCAGCGACATGCCATCCCATCCGGTTTGCGTTTAGTTGGACGATCATTTATTTTTCAACAGGACAATGACCCCAAACACACCTCCAGGCTGTGTAAGGGCTATTTGACCAAGAAGGAGAGTGATGGAGTGCTGCGGCAGATGACCTGGCCTCCACAGTCACTGGACCTGAACCCAGTCGAGATGGTTTGGGGTGAGCTGGACCGCAGAGTGAAGGCAAAGGGGCCAACAAGTGCTAAACACCTCTGGGAACTCCTTCAAGACTGTTGGAAAACCATTTCAGGTGACTACCTCTTGAAGCTCATGGAGAGAATGCCAAGAGTGTGCAAAGCAGTAATCAGAGCAAAGGGTGGCTATTTTGAAGAAACTAGAATATAAAACATGTTTTCAGTTATTTCACCTTTTTTTGTTAAGTACATAACTCCACATGTGTTCATTCATAGTTTTGATGCCTTCAGTGAGAATCTACAATGTAAATAGTCATGAAAATAAAGAAAACGCATTGAATGAGAAGGTGTGTCCAAACTTTTGGCCTGTACTGTATATACACACATATCTTCCCACCAAAACTGGCATATTAAATTGATATTAAAACACTTTAAAATGTACACCTCTGTCGGGATCCTTCGGGAAACGGTGGAAGGCCAGGTGCGGAGTGTTCCACCGATAGTTGTTGCATTTAATTGCACTACACTGTTTTCTTTTACTTTTTTTCTCCTCTCTCCTTGGCATCTTGCATGTTGTCTGGGCGCAACAGTCCAAGCTCAACGGTCCAAAATGGTGTTAGCGTCCTTAGTGGCTGTTGGCAGAAATTCAACGGAGCTTCGCCTCTTGGTATCCATGCTCTTTGGCCTTAGTATATATAAACGGAAGTCGGAAACGGAAATTCGCCTCCTCCGCCCAAATCAAACCAGAATGCCAAAAAATCGGGGGTCTGCCCCCAGAGGCTGTATCGCTGCCTGCCGGAAGTCAGACGCCAAATACAGCGGATGGCTTGCAAGAATGAGACCATCCTAACTGAGACCAAAACCAGAGAATATCGAGACCAAGACAAGACCATGACCTTGAGGGCTTGACACCAAGTCAAAACCAAGACCAAGGTGAGCCAGAACAGACCAGTGTGAGTCCCATGCTGTGTGACACCACCCCCAAAACACCCACAGAAAACAAATGAAGATTTCTCTACATTCACCTCTTTTATTGCCATACTGTATATATGTATATGTGTACCATGAGAAATGTCTTGATAAAATAATCAAAAGGCATTGCAGAGGTGAATGTTATTTATGGGAATTTTCCATTGTTTTCCACGAGCAAGCGAAAATACAAACAAAAACACTAAGGAGCTAAATCAACATAACCATCTTTCTTCAGTACTCCTTTTTTTGTAGCCCACAAGCAACTAAGTGAAATCCCCAGTGTTGTGGTCTTGATAAGTCTTGAAATAAAATCCTGACTCCTCTTGTTTAAGACTGAGATAAGACCGAGTTAAAATGCAGCTGATTCTGAGACATGGCTGAGACCTTTATGAAGTGGTCTTGAGACTTATCTCGAGTACTACAACACTGCCTCCAGATTCCCCAGATCCAAATCTGATTGAGCATCCATGGGACGTGCTGGTACTTCAGAGGTACCCCTAATCCACAGTGGGGCCTCCCTGGATCGGACTTGTCTCTGACATGTCAAGACATGAACACATGACCTCTGGAGGGTGTCCTGTGGTGTCTGGTTCCGGGGTGCTGGCTTCGGATCATTTGAGACCTGTCAGTTTTGAGGTGGTAACAGGACATCCCAAGATGCTCAATCAGATTGGGGTGTGGGAGATTTGGAGGCCAGGTTGACATCTTGAGCTTTTTGTCACATTCCTCAGGCCATTCCTGAGCAGCTTTAGTAGTGTTGTATGGCTTATTTTTCTGCTGTGGGGCCACTGCCATCAGGGAGTATTGTTGCTGTGAGGAAGGAAGGGTTACTTAGCCCACAGCAGTGATTGGGTGGATGGAGGGCGTCAAGTGGCATCCACATGAATGCCATGACCAAAGGTCTCCCAGCAGAATAGTGCATTGTAACACAATGATCAGTGTTACTCACTTCACCCACCACTAGTTTTAACGTTTTGGCTGATTGGTGAATACTATATACTAATCATCGTTTTCGGGCTCTGATTTAAAAAAAAAAATCGTCCACATGAGTGGTGTGATAAAAAAACATGATATCCACAGGAAACCGCAAAATCCACTACCAAGTGATGTAATACGCATACCAAAGCAACCTAATTCACAAAAACAGCACGACCTAATTCAACACCAGAGGCGCCTGAACGACCAACTACACTAACACGAAAGCAATAACGGGCCTGCCAATGGAGGTCCGACCCAGCCGGATCCAGAATCTCCTTTGGCAGGCCCGTCGCTGCTTTCATGGTAGTGTAGTTGGGGTAGCTAGCAACAGGAGCATCCTCCTTCGTTGGTCGTTAGGTTTAGCAGCTGGATATGCCATCCAAAGAGAGCAGATAGCACGCTCACAAATAAAGTTGGCACCAGCATGTTTGTTTGGTCTGCCATTTTATTCACTGTCGCTCTGACGTCAAACAATGGAGACAGGTAATAAAGTACTGCGGTTATTCTATTTACACGCAACCGCTGGCACCGGAGTCTTCCAAAAACTTCACCCTGGACTCTGGTTTCAAAGAGGCACAGTTTCGGGGGCCCAAAAGTGTGGTTGCGTGTGGCCAAACAGCCAAATCGCATAGAATAATACACGGTTGGAGAAGTACACGAGTCTGTGTGGACTAGGCCTTAGTCTTCTGTTACTATTACTATTAATGCTAAAATTTCAATCAGCAGAGACAGAAGAATTAAGTGAAGATAGTATTTAATACAGAATATGAGTGTACAGATTAACAGATGATTTGTGCTGATTAAGATTTAGCAGAAATCTTGGACACCTGAGGGAGGTATTTTGTGATTGAGGGACATCTGAGCGGCAGCAGGATAAATCCCCCCATGGAGTCCAGAAACTGGTGGTGGTGGTGGCTGCCGACTCTGAGGCTGATGGATGATGAGGCATATGAGGCTGATGAATCCGTGAAGACTGGATGGTGATGGGGAGGTGGACGGCACCGATGACTCAATTGACCTACCTAGACAATGACAACTAGAGATAGTGAGTAAGTGTTCGTGTGAGGGGTGAATGGCAGGGTGACAAAGAAACTTAAAGCCTGAGCATGAATAGTAATGTCTTCCTGACTGAACTCTCGCTAGAGCTTCATATGTGCAGCAATGCACGTTAATCGAACTGCTACTTTTGAATGCGACAGACGGTTAAACTTCCCAAATAGACATCAAACCTTTTTAATAAAATTTCTTGCTTTGTTTTCTTACGCTGTGAGCAGCTCCTCCATTTTCTTTGTGCACTGCATTGAGGGTGAGTAGTGTGCACCAACAGCACACTCAAAAATTGACTTCATTAAGCCTCCTTTCCAGGGTAAACAGGCTACCAACTCAAAACCTCTGTATGAAGTATAGATTTCGGGGAAGCTGACTGAAGTTTGACTAAATTTGGAAGAATTGATCCTGAAAGTGTTGTTGCACACAACATTCAGTCATAAAACTGCAAAACAGACAGGAAACATAACCTCAGCAGACCCCTGCCCCTCTTTTCTCTAGTTTGAGTATTGCAAAATTTGCACATCAGTTTGTTTGATAAGTAAACACAAAGGCTGACTGGAAATGCTTTCATTCAGGGTCAACATTCGGTTCAGATGCCGTTGCTCAGCAGGGGTGGGGAGAAAGGCTCGAAAACAATTGGTCAGAGATGTGGATATAAGACCTACCTGAGACAGACGAAGAGGCATCAGAGAAGATGAAGACTCTGTGTGTTGCTGTTGTTTTGCTGAGTCTCACCTCGGTGGGCCAGCCTGCGACGCTGGCCTGTGAGAAGCTGCTGAAGTCAGACGACCGATCTCCAGATGTAAGTGTCCCACCACATTTGTAACTAATTTTGTGTTTTTGGGACAACATCATCAAACAAATCTTAACTTATTGAATTCATTGTGCATTTGTTTCTTTGTCTTGAAATGTGTTGTGGGATAAATGATTCACATAAAAGGTTTCAGATTATTACCAAATATTAACAAAATCAGACTCCCTTCATTGTTTTTTCAGTTGACTGGGAGGTGGTACTTCATAGCCGTGTCCACGGACTCCTGTATGGTAACAACATTACTGAATGCAGTTTTTTGGCCAAGTCTTGCAGTAGACATCACCTCTAAGGACACGCCCAAACTCTTTGATGCCAAGTTTTCAATTAAGATGTGAGCAATCTTTTGTCTTGTAACGGTTGTTAATTTGTTGTCATGAAGCTTTAAAGGTAAAATGCATCACACGTCACCATGTCCTGCACAGTTGTTCTTTCAGCTGTTAAATCTTTAATAAATCCTTTGCAGGTATGGATACTGTGAGAGTGAATCAGACCAGTTTTGGTATGACAACAACACCCTGTTAGATGTCGACAGCAACAGTAAGAGTTTTGTTTAATGTGTGCACTGGTGCTTCTTCTGATCACTATTTTAAACTTTTACACCACAGACTACTGACTCATTCTGTGTTATTACCATTGAAAACAAAGTATTTGAAGTTCTATATAATATTAGTAATAATATTAATAACAGAAAATATAAGAAAAGATGGAAAATAGATAAAAGAAATTATAAATGGTATATAATCTACCGTAGGCCTTGAAATTATGTGTAGGTCAGTGAAATGTTTTTGTTATATTTTTCTGTCTTGTTATATTCTTTAACATAATTTCTTTACTGTTTTAATGATGATATTTGTATTTTTAACATTTTTATAGAGATACTGTTTAAATGTCACTGTGAAATTGTGCTATTACAATCCAACAGATCTTCCAACCGGTAAACCAGATCAGCTGGTGCAGACCAGCTGTTCTGACTGCATCATTATAAAGACCGAGGACGACCAGATCCTGAGTGCTTTCTTGCTTTTAAGTAAGAGACTGTTCATTACTTATCAGAGGAAGGGGTGGCTGGGGTACTACTACTTCTGTGTTATTTTTTTTCATTAATTTTGACCCTTCCCAAAGCTGCAATTATTTTTTCCCTTTAGCCTCCTTGAGTGACTGGGAGAAAATGCATGACCCTCCCTCCACCATAGATTAGGTTTTTTTTTTTGTTTTTTTTTTTATAAAATATACCCTTTAATATTTTAAAGTTAAAAGTTTAAGATGAAATCCTGGAGTTGAGAAAAGCTTTGGTTTTTCACTGTTGTCGTGCATGCTGCTGGTTAGTTCATGCAAATGGTTTATTTTTGGCTCACATTTTAAATAAGTGATTTTGATGAAATATCACTATTTTAGCTAGGATATATGTTTTTTTGTGTTCATTGCACATGATGTGGCCAAGGACTGTCTGAAATTTTAAAATACAATGATAATCTCCAGTTTTACAGTTTCTGGCTATGATGAATGCTCTAATTTTAGTGATTTTTCAGGAAAACAGACAAGTTTTCTTTAAAAATCTGCAGTGAAATAAATACAAAATACAACCATTAAAATTTGTATGCCCCTCCCCAAAGCCAAAATAAATACATAAGTCCCTCTCTAGTGCTTAAAACACTCCCCCCTTTTTGTACCCCCGACAGAATGTAATCACAAGGCTTGCATCTCTAATGGGTCTCCTCTTTCACAGGTAGGAGAAAGACTGTCACTACTGATGAGCTGAAGGAGTTTGAGGCACAGGTCAAGTGTATGGGCTGGTTCAAACCGCAGGTCTTAAACACAGATCACGGTGAGACTTGAGATGTCTTTGTAGTCAATTTATGAAAACAAAGGGAGTGCAGTGGCATTATACCATGATAGTGATACCAGCTATTTTATTCTCTGCCATTTATATATAGTGTGCAATGCACAGCATTGTAACACTTATTGTGGGTTTGCCATCAAAGGGGAACACCGTCTACATTTAGAACTCCAGTGTGTTATTTTCAGGAGAGTTTGATCAGTAGTTGTGAACATGAGCTACTGTCTCTCAAAGGAACCAGAAACCAGAGGAGTCTCAAACTTGTGATGTCATAGAGCAGTGGTTCTGAAAATGGCGCTTGGCAGCGTCAGGGGGAAACGCGGTGGGACACAAGCGAACGTTAAAGCCACAGTATGTAGGAATTTCTCCCATCTAACGTTCAAATAATATATTGCATTCAAACGGATAGCGTGTTTCAAACGCGTATTGCAACAACGGTAGCTGCTGTGTACCAAAAAGCTATGCTAACATTGATGAAACCATGTCATCCAATACTTCACGGAATATTCATTCAGGCTCCTACACAGACACACGCGACGCAAGTTGACAAACCCCCTCCTCACCATGCTGGCTGTGTTTACAATGTAGGACTGTTGGGGCGGGTGTAAATCGAAACAAAGCAATCACGTCTTGCCGTTTGACAACTGAGAAGTGGCTCAACCTCACACACCTCATCCCTCTTCTCGCATCACTGTGCCGCTGACAGCTGTTAGCTGCTTTTAGCAGCGCTGCTACTACCCCGGCACAACTGCAGCATAATAAAGTCCCACTCCTTGAGCATAAAGCAGGATCATGCATAAGCATCACGGGAGACGGTATCCCCGTCACCAAGAAAGCGCAAAAGGGAATCAAAAAGGCAATGTGACCGCTGAATTCAAAAAACGAGGGTCAACATCGGGGCAGCCTTTCCCAGGTGGAGAGAGCTGCTGAAGGAGAAAGGTAATGCAATCACAGGCCAGCGCCGCTGTTAGCTGTTTGCCGCTGTTAGCTGTTAGCCGCTGTTAGCTGTTAATGGCGCTGCTAACAGTGGCTAACAGTGACAAGTGGCTCCTTTTACGAGTATAAGTCAGATTATTGGTGGAGGTAATAATACACCAATGATGACATATTTATGAATGCAGACATCGATTTTTGCCAATAGACAATTGAAAATGTTACACAATGTCCCTTTAAGGCAACAAAAGTCTGAGTAGGGCAGGTGGGAGGGGTGGTGGATGGGTCCACCAAACACCAACTTTCACCTTGGACAGCAGTGTTCGCATCCCATAGTATTATAAAGCCAAACCCTGTTCTTTTTTCCTAAACCCCACCACGTGCGTCGGTTGTTGTGTTTTACCAACGTAGTGCGTTTATTTTGCAACTGACACTGCATCCCAGAACGTCAACAACCAACGCACCCAGGGTACCTTGTATGTCGTATGTAGATGTGGAAAGTCCACGACCAAACGTCGAAATGTGACGAGGTTGGATTGAGAGTGTGTTGTCTACACACAAATGAGCTTCATTGTATTGTTCTCAGTTCTGAAAATAAACCCAGATACTCTGAACATTCCCCTGGGTGCTCTCAGTGTCACCTGGGACATCTTTCCCGATTTATTGTCAATGGAGCAGTTCCAGAGTTTACTTGATGACATCACACGTTTAGTTTTAGCACTCTAGTTTTTGGATTTGGGAGAGAGTTGTTCATGTTCACACATTTTTGGACATCTTAGCAATCAATAACATGATTGAAATTTATGGGCATAGTTCCCCTTTAGTTGTCACATACATCAGAGAATTAGATATAAAATGGTGTTATTTACACTGTCAGTGCTGTTATTGCTCTAATGTTCTTCTTTGGTCCCCACACAGAGTACCAAAACTGCTCGTCACTTGAGACTGCTGAAAATGATTCTTCAAGATTATCAAACATGATTTATGAAAGACTGAAAACCACGTACACCGAGCCCCTCCAGTGTCTTGCCGAAACCCTTATGTATTACCCCAAAACTGCCTATGAGTGGGCTCAAGAAAGTTGGGCCTCTCTTTGGTAAATGTGCTGGTGCACAGCTATGATAAAAATTCACTCACACGATCATGTTTTTGTGAAATGGTGCAACCCTACTCAAGATGTTGACTTGCTTGATGGGGAACTGGTTACTGATTGATTTACTGTTTTAAAAGATGAAGACTCTCTAACCCAATAAGACCCCCTTTGTCTACATTCAGGTTTTAAGCGGTGATCTGTAGTGCTTTTCGACAACATGTTCCCTCTTTCAGACAGTTCAGTCACCATTAATAATGACTGATTTTTCCTCATCAAAAAAATAAATGATTGGTGAAATGTAACTTTTGCAATGTGGACTGACTTGTTTAGAGAGACATTGATTTTGGAGCAAAGTCGAATGTGGAGCAACAGGTATTATGCACCTCCTGAGTCAGCATTTAAACTGTTTACTGCTGCAGCATTGCAGCAACTCAGTCATTAAGTCTTTCCAGGTTTGGTAAAAAGACTAATGTTTTGCTGATTCACATTATATGGGATATGTCCATATTTTTACCCGTTAATGTGGTGATTTGCATTTGTGCTAAATGGTTTTGGATTTGTGTTTAATATGTGTTTCATGATTAATCAAAGCTGAAGCTAACGCAGGGGTCATGTAAAGCAACCACATAAACAACATCTGTGGCATGTGTTGGAGGGATTGTTCAATGCATGGCAGAGTGTTCGTGTCATTTTACTATCATTATTAATCCAAAACTGATTGGTTAGCAGATCTAGACTTCTTAAACTGGTGTAACCCATAATATTAATAATGTCTGCACACTAATTAGCTGTTCATTATTTATTTATTACTTTTATAATGAGTTCCATTTTGTTCTTTGCAGCAAGGTTTGTTGGATTTATTTACAATGACAATAAAAGGAATTTAATTTAATTTTGGTTTAATTTGATTTAATTTAATTTAATTCAATTCATAGTTCAATGGTGTTCATTATGTCTTTAGTTTATGATAATTACTTTAGTTGTTCTGTTAACATGTCTGAGATAAAAGAAAGAACAAAAAAGAACAACTAAAGTCATTATCAATTTAATTCAATTCAATTCAATTCAATTCAATCCTAAAATGTACAGGAAAGCAGTAAGAAGACACAGTCTGGACTAACTGCAGATGACGTAGTGACAACAATAGCCGAGAGGTAATATAAGCATGGATAACTCTCAAGATCTTGTGGCGGCAGATAGGCCTTTACCTTGGCTAAAACTCTTAACTGGAAAAAGCTAGTTTTGACAACTGAACAAATTTGTTAACCAAATTTAAAAGAGCTGTCAAAAATCACACCAAAATTTTTAACAAATGGTCAACTGTGAAAAACTAAAGGGCCAAGAAAACCAGCAGAGTCAACCAATAGGTTTGGTTGTCCAAATATAACAATCTCTGTCTCACAGCACAAACACCGCCTTCATATCACCCTTGAATTGGATTGACACCACTATGACACAACAAAAAATGATTGTGATAAGATTTGTGGTACTGGGTTGTATTAGATTTAGCTAAATAGCTACAAAATGAATTTAAATCCCTGTGTGTTCACCGTTCCCCTGCCTTATATGAAATATGGTCTTATAATGCCTGTTGATCCATAATGAAAACAATGTTATAGAGGTGACAAACACAGTGAAATATCTTTTTAATATCTGAATCTACTGTGTGATCTTGCATTAATGTCAAAATGACAGTGTTCAGCACAATCCAAAATCCAGACCAAACTAATAAATAAGCATTATTCTTCTTATTCTGAATCACAAGTGGGTCCATAGCAAAAAAAAAGGAGAGGACACAAGACATAGGAAATATAAACTGCAATTGAAAACAAGGCCGTTCATATTTAAGCTATCTTCCCACTGTTTTCTGAGCCTGGGTGAGTACCAAAAGCAGCTCATCCTCGGGCTGGTTAAAGCCTCTATTATGCTGTTCTCTGACTCATCCAAGCGACACATAACATTGTACATTAGATGTCCTAGAAGTGGCTCACATGTAGGAGCACCAGAGGACACAAACAGTTGACTGGCACTATGCCATCTGGGAACCTGAAGCAGCAACCTCATCCCATCACTGTAAGCCACCGTTAGCTACCGCATACTGCTTTTCCTGTACGCTGTAAACGACTGTCATGTAGGTTAACAGTGAAATACTGGCAGCAGGGTTGCTAGTAGTTCACTGTTAGTTTCACAGTTCTCCTACTGTTAAACAGTTCACAAGCCTGGTTATCATCAAGCATCCTGATGGCATCGTAAACATCCTGGACCTGACTGTCATTAGAAAGATGCACATTTTCAGCCATGACTACACTGCTTTTAGCACAGTTGAATGAATTAATGATCACGCCACAGCTCAGCTATTCTGTCTGGACCACATGGGCGATCAGTGTTGGAAGGCAAGGAAGTTTTACAGTTATTTATTACTCTGACTTCCTTCCAGGAATCATAATGGTTATTATTTTCAGCTTCCTGCTGAGTGAATCAGCTCTCATGGTGTTCTCGTTTCTTTTAATAAAATGAAATCTTGCATTGGTAAATGATGAAGTCTAATAAAAGGCAATTAATTCCTATTACTTATTTTCAGTGATACTTCATGTCCTGTTAAAAACCTCTGATGCCAGCCTCTGCAACTACTGGATAAGCTCCCCCTTTGCTGGATTCCTGGCCCCAGGTTTGCTGGGAGGTTAATCAAACTTAAACTCAACTCAATTTAGTATTAATGTATGCAAGTTGAAATGACAATGGTCTCACAATTAAGGACCATCTTCAATATTCAGTAATAAGGCTGAACCCAGTTTATGGCTGTTATAATGTGAGTTGATTTTTTGCGTATTTCTTCTGACAAATTTTCTATTTGATTAGATTTTACTTGTGCATATCCCCAAACAAAATTCTAATTAAATCAATACAAAACAGTTGACACAACATAAGAATAGTGCTTGGGTTTCTGGGGTGGAAGGTTAGATTATCTACATTGTATAGTTTGACAGAGTATTCAGATGTTTTACTAAACTAAAAGTAGCAATACTACAGTGTAAAAATACCCTGTTACAAGTAAAACTCCTGCAAGTAAAAATACAAAAGTACTGGCATTAAAATATATTTAAGGTACTGAAAGTACAAGTTCTTACTCCATTTTAAAATATTACATTATATAATTGATGCATATTGTGTAGCCTACTTCACTGATAGGTATAAAGGTGGAGTTTTATGTAGGTTTTGATTACTTTTAGTCTCTATATACAGACTCTACATTCAGTGAATGTAGAGTCTGTAGGCAAACCCCTGAGATCTTGCCTCTGGAAGAAGAGCGGAAGAGCCCTGGTTTCCGGTTGTAGGCTGTTTGTAGTCCGCGTGATATTGATCAATCACGTTTGAGCCGGCTGCAGTTGTTGCCAGGTCAAACAGTCCGTGCAGTGAACTAACGAGGCTGAACATAATTGGCGTCACTGCAAACTCTGAATCCATCGCAATGGTTCAGCATATTTATTTATATATAAACGGAAGTCGGAAACGGAAATTCGCCTCCTCCGCCCAAATCAAACCAGAATGCCAAAAAATCGGGGGTCTGCCCCCAGCCGATGGGTTCCGAGAATGGATTACTTTAGGCTACGCTACAGGATAGCTTAATCCACTGGTTCCTCACCTGGGGGCCCCAACCCTCACTAGGGGTCGCCAAAGCTTCATTGGTGTCTCAAGGCCTTCTTGATGTTAAGGGGTGTTAGAAAACTTCAAGTGAAGGCCTCTATCGTTCAGCATTTTATTCATTTCTGCGAATAAAACTAAATGGAATTGTTATTTTTAAAGGCACATTAAAGACCTGAACACAAGCTACATTTACAGAACCTTCCCTTTCTCGTCCTGCATTAGAAAAGTAAACACTTAAAACAACCAAACAGCTAGTACAACAATGGCCGAGCCAAAGGAAGAGGAAATCACTACATTTCTGGGTTAATAGGTTAGGTTAGGTTTGGGATTTTAGTTTGTTTTACTTAGTTAGATGGGTTGTTTTGAGCTCAGGGGGCAGCTTGCTAAAACAGTGGGATTTTTATTTTTGTGCTGTAACAACAAATTGGCTGCTCTACCAAGTTATTGCTCCAAATGGCATATTAGTTATGCATCATCATCCTGCACATACTAAAATCACATCCAAATGTTCCTGAAATTTTTACAGTAAATTGAATTTGTTCTTAAGGGGGGCACCTTTGCCCATCATGCCCTAATGCCCGGTTCAGACAAAAGATTTGTAATAAGACAAGTAGAACCAGAAAACCGTTCTGCAACATTCTAAAAACCTGCCAGTTCACACCAATGCAACTAGATGAGATGGTGTATCATCGCTATACAACCACTCTCTGTACTTACATTGTGATTTTCAGCTTATTTTGTGACTGAATATAATTTGTAGCTTCTTAAAATATGAATGAGGATAGTGATAGTGAGATACTGGCTACAGCTGCATTTGTAGAAGTGATGAAATGGCGGAAAACAGAAAACAAGCATCAGATGGACTGAAGTCATAATAAATACACTACAATAATGTAAATAAAGAGGGCCAATTAATCAGTCAATGAGAATGTGTGTGTGTGTGATGGATAAGCACATACAGCAAACAGCAGCAGCAGCGACCCACTGTCTGACACCGACACACTTTAAGGATGGAAACAGAGTGCTCCTGCTGCAGCAAACGAACACACCGTCTGTGGTCATTTTGACTCAGCCAGCAGACTTCACTACAACCTGATTGGCTTTGAAACAGGTGATGTGCTGACCAGCTGAGTTGCAGATGACACCATCAGCCAGATGGAGTTGAGCTCAGACCGGCCAGTTCACACCGCAGCAACTTTTCTCTGCAACGTTCCTGTCATCAAAAATATTTGGTCTGAAATGGGCTTAAGTTTCGTGGGCGGTGTTTGGAAGGCATGTTTTCTTTAAAAAATCTGTGGTATAATAAATACAAATTATACCTGCTGCGCAGCGATGGGTCGGGTCCAGGTATTTTTAGGCAATTCTGAGCAACAAGCAGAAGAATTGGAAGAAATTTAGCAACACAATCTGCTTTTTGCATTAGCTGAGGCTTGAACTCACAACCTCTGAGATTAAGAATCAATTTCTATCTCACTGAGCTAATTAGTCAGTGACAATTCATGTGTAGCTTCACAAACTGACTAAGCCAGACGTGCAGGTTTAGCAGCCATCTATGCATGGAAAAGCAGATTTCAAACCACTGTAAAAAATTCAGTTATCGAAACAAAAATCCACATATAATACACATATTGCATCTAGACAGCATGGAGATGTTGGTAATTTATTTTAACAATGATTGATTTGCTCCATAAGTGAAAAACTGATGTTTAAAATTGCCATTTTTACATTGACTCCAATTGTTCACATTAGAACAAAATTCAAAATACGGTCAAAAATTCAGTTTTTGAGATAAAATTCTGAAATTTGCCACACATCATCAACCATGACTCTAGAATTTTGTCATTTTTTCATGAACATTGAAGATTTATTTAGCAAGAATTTGCATGTATATGTTTACAGTACTGTTTACAGTCAAACATTTTGATGCATTGTAGGCTCAGTTTTTGATAAATCAAAAATCTGAGAAACTTAGTTTTTGTAGGACAGTCTGAAGATGCTCTGTAGCAAGTTTGGTATCAACTGAGCAAAAATTGTGGGAGGACATAGGTTTAAGAAGTTTTACAGTTTTTGAAAAAAAAAAACAGAGTGATGAACTTCATAATTTTTAATAGATTTAAAAGTACAAAAGTTTCTTCAGTATTGGGGCTACAGTTTGATGAAAGTTGTGAAGTTGTAGCACGTATGGTTGATTTGTTATGAATTTTCAAAGTTTTGAACTTTAGATGCTTGCTGTATAGCTTGCTGTATAGCTTAAGTACTATTGGCTTGAGTTTACAGCTGAGGATATCTGGCATGAGACTGGACCTTTGTGCAAAGTTTGGTGAGTTTTCACCCATGGGAAGTATGATTTCCTTGGAAGAAGAAAGAAGAAAGTAGAAAGAAGAAAGAAGAAGAATACCTAGGATTACCTGCCAGGACCCTAAATACAACCATTTACATTTGTATGCCCCTATAAGCCAGAATACCTGCTCAAAAAATTATTTAGCATGACACCCCCTTTTTGAGCTATCCCCTCCCACTCATAAGTAACGAACAGTCCCTAAACTATTAAACGTAGTGGAGTAAAAAGTAGGAATATTTGGCTCCAAATTGTAATGGAGTCAAAGTAGAAAGCAGCATAAAATGGAAATACTCTTGTAAAGTACAAGCACCTCAAGTTGGTTACATTAATGTTTATCTGAATTTATTTTTTCCACATTAAGCTATTTATCAAAACCCCTGCAGCTTTACAGCAGCTGTTTGACTGACAGATGATCTTTGGCTTCTTTCTGTGGTCGCCTAGCAACGCCGACTCAGAAGTGTAGATGACTGCTTCCCGTTAAATGCTATCATTTTTAGAAATATAAAATAACGCTAAATAAAATAGCTAGTGCTGATATATTTTTTTTTAAATTTTAAATAAAAAAAAATGTGTTAAGGGTTTCCTTGAAACGGCGCCACAAACCGGAACCACCGGCTCTAGGACCCAGGCGCGCGGCTGCCACCAGACACCGGTTGATGAGATGGTCCGGTCGGCATTACACATCTAATTACCCGACAAAAAGCGGGTGCATGTTCGCTCTGGTCAGAGTAGTCGGAGGTAAACTTACCAGCCGCTGACGGTGGACTACAACACCGCCAGAAGAAGCGAGAGCATTTCCCCGCCGCTGTCTTTTTTTGCCGTCACCCCGCACCGTGGCAAGAAGACCCGTCGCTTGTCTCACCGGCGTCAACCATGAGCCAGAGGTTCACCGTCTCCAAGAGCGACGGCGACCGGCGCCCCTCAGACATCCAGGGGGAGGTGAACCAGCTGTTTGAGGGAGACGAGCCCCCGACCAGCGGCGGCGCGGAGGGGGAGGACGCCGCTGGTGCCGAGGTGGTGGTGGTGCTGAAAGGTAGGGAGACACTTGAGCCGGCTTCATTCACCCTAACGCTGTTTGTTAGCTAACGTTAAAGGCTGTAAGCTAGCGGTCTTGATGCCTGAGACCTGTTCGGTGGCACCACATTGTCTATGGACAGATGTGTGTGACTTGAATTTGTAATGGCCACACAGGGCACAGTCTGGGTGTTAACAGAGGCATTGCAAAGGGCATCAAACCCCCTCCTCCCTCCAGCAATACATATTCAAAATTGGGCTTTGCTTTGTTTTCAAATGGTTTGTTAATTCTGTATATTTGCTCCCATGTGGCACACATTCAAATGTGTGCTAAATTTTATTGCACAAGTCATCAGTGGTCACTCTGAAGGGCATCAGTTAATTTCCCCTCAGCTGTCAGACAGTAGCCCATATGCTTCCTCTTCATCTCTCCATCACCACTCCTCATAGACTTAACTTTATCTGGCCTATTTCATACTTCCTTAAATCCAGGCACTCAAGATCTTACCCTCTACACATGCTTGAAAGCACTGCATGTGAGCAGGGAAACTGCTTCCCTGATGGAAAGGAAATGTCAGTGTCAAGTACAACCTTGTGGCTTGGCATGGACATACTGTACCAGCAAAAAAAAAATATGAATTGCATTGCTAGTGCATACAGGACAGTTATTATACTCATCAAAGGTGAGTAAAAACATAGCTTCATCTCCACAGTTAAGTTATGCCAAATTCCTCCAGTGCCCCTGTGAGTAGTCCCAGCCCCATCTCCTGGGAACTAGAGCCATTGTGGTGGCAATCCTGTCACTAACTCACCTGAGTGAAATAATAGAGGTCCCGTCTGTCATTGTCTGAATTGAATGCAGCAGTCCAGAACAAATGGTGGCAGGAATTCCCGTCGGGCCAGGATTGGAAGCTGTTACCATTACCAATGATTAGCATTAGAAAAAGTGCAATCACTCAGGTCCAGTCCAGTGGAAATGCAGATTTATCTGCAAATGAATCAATACTTTTCATATTGTATAACCTGTGAGAGCTGCCAAATAATGGCATTTCATATTAATTGGCCAGGCTCCCTGGATTCCCGTAAATGCCTTTATTGAAGCTCTAAATTTGCTGCTCCTTAGTTTCTGTGCTTTAGTATACTATAGCCTTAGCTCAGATTAATCCTTTATTTACTGGACCAGCATTTTTATGAACAAGAATAAACGTTATAAAATAAGTAAACATTTAGATATTTGTCAGAAAAGGTCTTTTCTGGAGTTTCACAACTGCCTTCAGTCCTCTTAGCTTCTCTCTGGATATATTAGATGACATCCCCTTGTCTTGACATGTTTCCTGCTGCTTGGAGATTCAGCAGTGTTGACAGGTTTCCAGTATTAAACCAGCCAGTCATTGAGGTGAGGAATGAAAGCTTTTCATTACCAGTCCAGCCGTGCTCCTTGTCGCTGCTACGGAAAGCCTCTAAGGTTCTGAGCATGCCACCATCTCCTCTTGTGCAGGTGAATTCACATAGAAATGCCTCCTCAGCATTTCTCCACTTGAATACCCCAGCGTGTATCAATCATTCCTCTGGACATAAAAGAGGGCTGTGTGGGTCGGTCGGAACAAACCTCCCCATCTTGTCCTGTTCCACCCTAATAGATGGATCGAAGGACTTCCATTGAGATACAGTATGTTATGCTTCTGCTAAGCGGCAGCCTTGTGGAGAGTGGCGTCTCTGCATCCACTTTGCTGGTTGCCATAGAGACGCAGTACATTTTCACCAGAGTTTGTCTCACAAATGGTCTCGCAATGAGTTGGAAACACTTAAGATCAAGCAAGTAATGAAATCGGTCTCTTGCTGGGATGGTGTGATATTTTCTCTTTCCTGTTTTTTTGCTCTGTGTGATAGACCATACATGGATGTCCGATTTCTGCACCGTAGATGTGAGGCTAATAATTGCTATAATAAGACATTTTTTATTGCTAATGTTAAAAACAATAGTGAAATGTGTCCAAAATTTGCCACAGCTGAAGGTGACACACTCAAATTACTCATTTTATGCGACCAGCCATTTGAACAATTCAAAGATATTCAATTTACTGTCACGCAGGACAAAGAGAAGCAAAAATCTTGACATTTGAAAAGATCAAATGAGAATATTTGGCATTTATTTTGAAAAATGACACAAATAATAGTGTTTTTCTGTCGATCTAGTAAATGATTGACCAATTGTTGCAGCTCTAGTGCATAATAGTGTTATCTATAATGGTATATGGCATCAAACATCCCTCCATATTGTGCGTGTGAGTTTGTTCAGCTGAATCAGAGGGCTTGTGTAAATCTAATAGGACTGTAAATGTGTCCAAGGCTGAATCTGTCAATGTAATTACGCCATTGTTGGCATTTTCCTGCCTGGTAATAATTCCAGTGTCTACTAAAGCCCCCATTCAGTCTTGTTCTTATTTTAGCTGGCGGTACCAGAGCAATATCTAAATTCTTCCCCCCTTAGCCTGGATCCGTGATCCTGTTTCTATCGATCCAGAGGGAGGTGTGAGCTCAGTCAGCTCAGCCAGCAAGTGTGGTTGATGATGACTGGCTGCAGCAGGAAGGAAGATCTTCGTCTGGCTGCCAAGTGCCCCCTCTGCCCTTGACCTTGCAGCAGTGTAAAGGGATATATCTTCGTTAGATCAGTTGGGCTCAGTGGAATGGGTTCAGAATGGGCCGAGTATTTCTCATGTTGCAGCTGGAAAAAGTACGGAGGCTTTGAAACGTCGATGTCATACAGAAACCTTATATTTCCAATGTTCAAACGTATGCTATTATGTTATTGGACAGGGATAATGTGCATTGAGATGTTACATATTATCACTTCTCTGAAGTGAATCTGGCTAGTGTAAGCAAACAGTTGATCATCATACAAGGAGCAATGTATAGAAACTGAATGAACAGAAAGGACTTTGAACTGTTTGCCATCGTCATTTGACAAGTTCAACAGAAAAGGGGAATTGTTGTTAGTTGCTATGGTGACAACACGTGGGGTCGTTAAGTGGCACACGCTTGAGAACTCCATTAACTGTTAATTTTGCAATTCAAGCACTCACTTAGATAGATACATTTTCAAATACACAATCTATTACATTGAAAGTATTACCATATTTCCCTACTTATTTTTGTTACCATTGATTGCATGTTTGTTAAAACATGATGTAAAGGTACTGTAGCTGCCTCTGAAGAACGAGCAGCTGCTTAGTTGAGAGGCAGAGAGAGACAACGAGGATGAACAGCGTGTAGATCCACCATATTTTCAGGGCTAAGTCTTTGATTTGGGGTTTAAAGGACGTGCATATTTATGAGTGAACAAGGTCTTAGTTCTATTAAAGAGAGAAACATGGAGTGGTGCATAGTTGTATTTTTGTGTTTAATAGGGGGAATAGTTGACAGTAGAGCAAATGGCACACAGCAAAAAAATTAACTGTCGATAGTTAATTTGGCTATCTTTATTTTCTTGAGTGTAAACGAAGGGGCGGCAGTAGCTCAGTCCATAGGGACTTGGGTTGGGATGCTGAGAGTCGCCAGCAAAAGTTCACATCCGGACCAAATATGGAGCGTGGACTGGCAGCTGGAGCGGTGCCCTTGAGCAAGGGGCGCCTGTCCATGGGCAGCCCCTCGCCCTGACATCTCTCCATATAATGCATGTATAGCTCCTGTTTGTGCATGTGTGTGTATTTTGGGCCTGTGTGTACATGACAGCTGAATCAACAATTGAATCTCCCCTTGGGGATTAATAAAGTATAGAAAATTAATTTGAAAAATTTAAAAACATATATAAAATGGGGCTCACGTTGCTGCTTCACTGTAACCATGGCAACACTAAACTTCCTGTTTCTTGCCAAAAAAGAATAAAAGTAGGAACAGTTATGACTACAGTGATGGTGTTCGGGGAGCCAGACTTTGGTGTCAGCTCTTGGGGGGAGTCAACGGGGCGGGCATGGCAAATCACACTTTAACACATCATATCTTTGTTGTTTGACCTCTGACTGAAAAATCCTTCCACCAAAAGCAGAGGCTGAGATGTAGTCAGCCAAAATTGAGACAACAAAGATATGATGGGTTAAAGCATTATTTGCAGTGCCTTCCCCATTGACTCCAATACAACTGACACCAAAGTAAGGTTCCTTGAACGAAGCCACTGTCGTCATGACCATTCCTTCTTTTATATTTTCCTTGTTTCTTGTAAAAGTTGTTCATACTTGTATATTTCATCAGACTGCACCCAGAAGACGTTAAAACTTGTCTTAAAAAAGTCTTAATAACATTCTGAATTAAACACATACGTTTTTGCGGAGCTGATGATGGAAGTAGCTAACGAGTAAGCCATCTTGCTTCCCTCTCATCCCCGTTGAGAGTTTAATGTGCTGAACGACTGCGACTCTGACCATCCTGTTACGTTGATGTGAATGGGGAATGTCCGCTCTACTCTCGTTCTACTTCTATGGAGCGTCATTAACATTCATTTGGTGTTGTCTGTGTGCCTGATTAATGTAAATCCCACTTTCCCTCCAGCTCTGTTTGGTCTTCATCAACTCCTGAGGGAAATCTCTGGCTCTTTAGCTGCTAAATGCTGCGCTATGTTCACCAGCTAGTCGCTAACCTTTCCTGTCTGATGTTTGGTGGTGGACAGAGAGCGTACAGTAGGGTTTATCAGAGCTTGGATTTGCTAAAAAACAAACAAAGCTGACGAGAGTCAATCAAAACAGGAGAGCTGTGAGCTTTAAAACTAAATCATGAAAGCTGCTAGAAAATTTGTAACACGGACACCTTTATACATTGCCATTTGATCTATTGTTTATGTAAAAATACTGATTTAAAGCAGCTTTAAGATAATAGTGTAAGCTGCTAAAACCCTTTGGCTTTATCGCTCTAACTACCTAAATTAAAAGTAGTTTTTACATGAGTGAGCAGACCGACATATGTCCAACAGGCTCTAAATTTGTGTGTATACACTTGTGGTTTAGTTTTATTAATTAATCGATTGTAGCAGAAGGGCTTAGATTTGAAAACAAAAACATTTGACGTTAATAACTGGAACCCAATTTGTCCCCAGTGTTTTGGTTCATGAGCAGAGAGGCCGACTTGGCTGAGGTTTAATCTGTGTCAGGATGTTCTGTTTCCTTGTAAGCAAATACAGTCCAGGAGACAATGACACAGCATGGGAGCACAGTGACAACAACACCCATAATCACAACAACATCACAACCCCATAACCTCATGAGAGCAGAAAAAAAAGCTGGCCTTTCTCAATGAATGTGTGTGTTTTGTATCTTTGCCATCCAGTATGTGTAAGTCGTGCAGTCTCCCGTGTGCTTTCTTTCACTCTGATTTAAACAGTGTATTACTGTGTTTTTTGTGGCATCATCTTGTGTACACTGGCTTTTCTCCTCTAAACCCAGAGCAGAGCTGAGCAGACCTGGTCGGATTATTAAAGGTCGACTCCTTCTGCGTTCTATTCAGGGATTTTCAAATGGAAATACCCACTCAGCCCATAGCAAAAAGCAGTGACGTAGGTTAGAGTGCTGATGATAATAAAAACTGAAAGGACCACCTAAAAAAATCAGTATGAGTTTAAGTGTACGCTATATTTAGAATATTTGTTGTCAGATTGCCGGTTCTGACAGGGAGCTCAAGCCGTTGTATTTCTCCCTTCAAAACCTCCAGACTCCTTTGATGAAACAGTAACTTTACCTGGCAGAGCATGTGAGTTGCTTGTCTACCGCTGCCACCATCAGTTAGTTTGTTTAATTGTGTGACTTTTGGATCAAAACTAAGCAGTACGTTTCTTAGCTTCCATGCTGATTAGGGGGTCAGAGGAGTAGAGCTGATTCACACAGCTCTCAATGAAGGGTTGGCTCGGTCACAGAGAGGCACACTAGGCGGGCTCGGGGTTTATACGTAGGAACTGGATGCACCGATTCATTGACCGCACATTGGCATTGCCTGATACTCGCCTTGTTGGCTGCCATCAGCATATCAGCAAAATAAGATGACATTCACAGATAGCTGAGGTTGTCCATTCTGTCACATCAATTTTGCGCAGGCTAAAAAGCAGGGCTTGAACTGCGGCCTGTTGTCATTGGAACAATAGAAAACCCATTTGGGTCAAACTGAGATCTGGCGGCGTCCACAGGATCACAGGGAGCGCGTTGTGCTTGGACCCAGTCCCTGGAGGCAGATCTGATTCAACACTGGGAAGAATTACCGATACCACTTTTTCCTCCCTGATACCGATTCCGATCCCTGAACCTTAAGTGCAACACACACCGCCGCCGTACGCCGCGCGCCAAAACGCCGCGCGCCAAAACGCCGCGCGCCAAAACGCCCACCTCCATTATATTCTATGAACCAACCTACACTCGCGCCGGCCGACGCGCCGCGCCGCTCTGCTTCAGCCCATTGCTCTATTTCCAGCTTGGCTGGCACTCATGGTGGCGCAGCAAGAAAAGCCTTTTATGTATGTCTCGTCTCGTAGGATCAACTTCGGTTGTTTCAAATTTTTAATAAGATGACTTTGATAAGAAACTCACCCGTGAAATTCCAGTTGTTGTTGCCTCAAAGTTTTTCCTCTTCTTCTTCTGTTACTAGGAGTTGGCAACCATTGGCAACTAGTGTAGGTACAGCCACCTAACGGGCTGGGGTGGGAAATACATGTTGACGGTGCCGCTGCGCGCCGCTGCCAGTGTGTGTTGGGGGGCGGCCCTTGACGGCCACAGCGCCGCGCTGGCGGCGGTGTGTGTTGCACTTTAGGTGTCTGCCGATACTGAGGGCTGATCCGATACCAGCGCGTAAAATAAAAATGGATGGGATATGAATTGTTGTATGTCTCAACTCCTAAAACTCTATGTAAAATATTAAGAAATAAATACATAATAGTAGAATCTATGTCATAAAACTTTTTTTCATTATTATTATCCAGTGTTGACACAGATCAAGACACAGGTTAAAGTACAGCCACACAATTTGGTAAAAAAAAGACATTTTAAAGGCTACAGTAGAATGCTTTTTAAACTCCGTTTCCATTTCGTTTGCCTGTAGCGTGCCTATGCGTAATGACGGATTGGTCATAGGCTGTACTCGCCGATACCCGATACCGCATTTTAGGCACTATCGGAGGCATTTCCGATACTGGTATCGGTATCGGTACAACTCTCGGAAGAATATCCATGCCTTTATGATGTGTCGTCTCCAAGTTAAAAAACGTAGTTTGGTGATGTCACCGCGTTATCTGGGGCTCTGTCAGCAAGGGCTCGGTGGAGAAATCTTGTGGTGTGCACACACAGGTCGTAACGCAGTTTGCGAGACTCCCGATGACAGAAACACACGTCGCCAGGTATAAACGCTCAAAATTTTACGATAGTCTCTGTAACGCAAAATCGGGATGAAAATCGTGTAATGTGAACTAGCCTTTAGTTAACGTTACCTGTCAGCAGCTGGTGGCTGGAACTAACTGCTGACAAAGGTTGCACTGATTTACATTCTGATGCTTTCAAGCTATTTTAAGGTAAAAATGATTATTGGGCATAGGTGATTTTGACACTCTCATGATGTGTTTAATGTGATCTTGTAAAATGTAGTATCTGGTGAGAAACTTGAATAAGTACAGTTGTTTGGAGGAGAAATATGCTGATGTTTTCACAGCAATGTGAAATCAATGTTAGAGAAGGAATTATGATGTGTATAGTAAAAAAAGAATTCTAAGCACTTTTTTCTTTTTACAAGTGATTTTGCTGTGAAAGAAGGTTATGTTAAAGAATCTGTGCTTACGTAAAGGTAGTGTGATTAGGACTGAATGACTTCTTAACAGTTGAGCTACTTTTCTATAACGAATATTTCTTTGTTTGCCTGGCACAAAAGGGGGAATAAACAACAAAAAAATATCGGGTGGTACGGTGGTGCAGTGGTTGGCACTGTCGCTTCACAGCAAGAGGGCTCCTGGTTTGAACCCTCCACCTTGGGCTCAAACCAGGAACCCTCTTGCTGTGAGGGTGGGGGAGACCTTCTGTGCAGAGTTTGCATATTCTCCCCGTGTCAGCGTGGGTTTTCTTCAGGTACTCCAGCTTCCTCCCACAGCCCAAAGACATGCAGGTTAATTGGTGACTCTAAATTGTCCGTAGGTGTGAATGCGAGCTTAAATGGTTGTCTGTCTCTATGTGTCAGCCCTATGATAGTCTGGCATCCAGGGTGTACCCTGCCTCTCGCCCAGTGTCAGCTAGGATTGGCTCCAGCCCCCCCGCGACCCCCAACAGAGATAAGTCAAGTGGGGAAACGTTTTTAGAAGGTCTTGGGAAAATACCACTCTGATGCTAAAGCATACATACTGAAACCAGATTTTGAATGTCGGGACTGAATACATAGCACTGCTGGGATTCTTCAGAATGATATAAAAACTTAAACATAACAAAAATAAATAATTGACCCACCCTTCAAAGAATAAGGCTGGCAGTATTCTGTGTTTTCTGTTGCAGCAAAATCAAACAACGTCGTAGTCCATCTCTTTATTTTCTGACTTCTGTACCTCTCAGCCCCAGGCTCACTGGTTCCTATTGAATATGTAAATCTTTAAAAACAGGCCATATATGTATACTTTCATTTTTTAAAAAGGCTAGATAATTCCCTAAAACAGCTAGGTGTGTATTTTTTAGCAAATGTTACTCAATCAGGAGTGAATAATGTATTTGCTGGGGACTGTTCTCTGCATATTATTATTCGTATCCAGCCGTGGCTGCCAGCGATTGTGCTCCCATGATAATGGGCTGCTGGCTGACCAGACGAAGGATTGTTTGTGTGTTTATTCAGGCATTTCTGCCCCTGTGCTGTAATGAATGCCATGTAAATAATAGAGAAGCTCTTTGATATAGAGGTGCAGTCCGATGGTGAACACAGATATTGAGTCACAAAGGGCCATTGTGGATGACTCCTATTGTAGGTTTAATATAGTGGGGTGGCTGTTTTTAGTCACTCCTGGGAAGAGTGCGGACGTCTGATTAGGATTTTTATGGATTATTTATCAACCAGCGGAAAGCCTCGTGTAGTCACGGCTTTTCTTGTCATGAACATAGAAATGTGATGCTAAGCATTGTATTTGTTGTTGTTGGCCATCTGTTCCCACAGAAAGAGATTAGGTTTGAGATGTGAGGTTTTGTTTGGATAAAAGCTTATCACTGAAATTCACAGGGGGGCTGTAAAAATAATGTAAACATTAAATGAAAAGGGACTCTGAAGTGCTGCTAGATCGTTTTTATTAGTGTTAACTTTAAACCAGTTGATTTGTTTTTCAGTGCAGTTTGTTTGGTGTGCTGTTGTCATGGTTATCCAGATGTTTCTCCCCCCACATATGCACCTGTGATATAGGCCCAGGTTATTTGGACTCTGTTAGATGTCTTATGTTGCTTTGACATTCAGTCTAACATGAGCCACCTATGTAACAGTGTCTGTCGAGATTGTTATTGCAAAGTCAAAGTCCTTTTCTGGGAAGTTTATGATATTTTTACCTCCTATTATTATTGTTATTATTATTATGGCTGCTACAAACAAAAAGATAATCAGTCATAATCTTTGGGTTCATAGCAGTTAAATGGGATTTAAATGATACATTGCTTTACCTGAGGTCAACCAGGAGTAAGGTGACCAGATGAGAATGGGTGAAATTTGGGATAAGGGAGTTAGGGTGGACGTGATCACATGGCCACAGTGAGTGTATCCTCCAGTACATTACATTTAGCATTGCTTTATGTCAGTCATGGATGGTTTAAATACATGTGGGCAACACCAAAATAATGTTTCATAATAAACTAATGATTTATCAGGCCATAACTAATCAAAACATGGTGTTAGTCTAATTTTTGGGACAAACAGGTAAGAATTTTGGATTCAGGACAACTGCTTGAAATTTGGGAGTGCCTGTTCGCCCTAACCAGGAGGGTTTAAGCTGCTCTTTGTGCTCAGCATTGCTCTGCTTGAGATTCACAGTGGCACAGTCTTGTCTTGAATCTTTTTCAACCACATTATAAAAGCTGGGATGGAAATTTGAGCATGGGAGAACCTTCAATGCTTGACTGGCTTTACCATCTCTGCACATTTTCTTTTACTGATGCACTTGTGTGTCGCATCGGTGGCGGTGGTGGTGGTGGTGGTGGTATTGAGGGGGTGGGGTAGAGTTGCAGGCAATTGGTTTGTTTTCATAGCACCTGGTCCCTCAGTTTATCCAGTTGTGCTACTATTGACTAACATCTGTGTCTCAGCTTCACACTGTATATGAATTTATTTAGGTTTGTGTTTGTGTCGTGTGCTCACATTGGGAAAATATACCTTCAGATGTTAGTATGAATACTGAACTAGCTTAATTTGGTAAGGAGCAGAAAATATAATACATTGTTGATGGAGGCATTTCTGAGAAACCTGTTGGAAAAAAAACAACAATTAAAGCACTGAATCACTAAAAATTTTGCACTAACTAGAAATGATAGTGTTAACAGATGTTAATCAAACTTTGGCTTTGGATTGAGATTTGAAAATTTGATGGTTAAGTACCTAGTTTTCTTCTACATAAAAGGTATACTGTAAAGGAATTTTTGGTTAATGGTTCATTTCACTGCACTATTGTAGGAACGTGTCATTGTTGTAAAGGTAAAGCTGATACTCCAGCACCTAAGCTAACTGCTAGCACAAGCTGTCCAACAGGTAACACGCCAACTGCGTCGCTCTTTATCCTTTCCTTCAGTGCTCTCCTGCAAAAATGAAAGCCAACCCTATATTCACTATTATTTTGCAATGATTTTTATCTGCGTGGCATTTTGCCTCGCTATAATAGCATGTTTTTTGGCACTGTCCATGATTTTCGTAGCCTACTCTTGGATGCATGTTGTTTATGGTCGGTGTAACAATACATTGATCTGGATTGATATTTTAAATCAATGACCCAGTATCACTGATGCAAAGTGAAAACATTGATACTCATTTTCATCTTTAAGATACACATTTATTTTGAAATTCCTATGGCGTGTCTGTGTTACCATTTCCGTCCAGGCACTCCTCCGTCCAACATATTCAAACAGTGCTATCGGACGGTTGCCAGGGAGGCAATGGCAAGCTATGAGTGTAATGACAATGAGGATATTTTCTGATATCGTCTCATATTGATCGCTGACATGTGAATTGAGTCCAGGGTTTCCTCTACGTGTAATTGATTGTGGTGCACCGCCACGGCAAAATAAAAGCCGTCACAGAATGCTGATTTTTTTTTTTCAGATGTTAAAACAATGTAAAGTATACTGTATGAATGGACATACATACATACATGCATACATACATACATAGCCTATATTTGTGCACATATACTTACCATAATCAGAGTTTGAAATGATAATTTAAATATCATGAAATGTTATGTGACACTACGCTGCAATTAACTATTTTGAAAAACGAACACTGGAGTCATCGCCTGCCTGTTGGGCTGTACTGCGGCACGCTCAAGAGTGGACGGGACGCAAAGAGACGACAGTCCGAAGTGGAGGGAGAGAAAAGGGGTGAGAGATAGGTAGCCTACCTAAGCAGGGTTAAGTTTGATGCATTTTTTGTCCAAACCTGTGAAAATGACCCTAATGTTAACGTTAACGTTCCCGCTGTTTCTTCCTCTCACTTTCATCACGCTGTCATCATCTGAGCAAATGGCATTGAACTTTTCCCTGCTCTCACAGCTCCTTAGCTTTGTTTTAAACTCGGTGAAACTTCTCATCACTTTGTGTAATATGGATGGAAAATGGCTTAAATGAGTCTGACAGGCCCTTCCGGATCATTGCAGTTAACAAGCCATCACTTAAATATTCTCCTGCACTTCTCAGTGCTGTGTAGAGCTTAGATCGGGTCCAAATAATCCAGCCCAATCCCACCTGAGCCCATGCATGTTATGTCTGAGCCCAGCCCATCCCGGCCCGTCCCTTTAACTGTAATTATGAGCCTGAGCCCGGTTTAAACCCGACATTTTTTTAAGGATACGAACGTGGACATTGAAGGCTGACTCTCGTCTTTCTTTCCATGACAAGCCTTCGTCATGTGCCTCTTAAGTGTTGAGGTCCCTGTCTTTTTGCTGTCATATACCAGCATCGTGCTGCACTCGTTACACTCGACGAAGCCAACACACACGTTGTCACCGTCAACAACTCATATGTGTGTGGCCAGTGGCGCCGTCAAGGGGGGGCCATTTATTAATTTGCGACACCTGCTACCTATTTACCTCGCCCCCTCTCCAGACAACCTGGTCAGTGTAAGAGCACATTCAAGATCAACAGTATTCAACATACTTTAAATTGTTTTTATGTGTAGGTGAAGACAGACCTGAGGAACAGTATCAATGGGCCACCTCATACGACAGAGCCTTAGAGCTCTTTTTTTAAAAAAAATCAAGAAAGATAGAGCCCTCCCCCACAGTTTCAAAAAATCCTGGAGGAAACCCTGGAGTCAAATCAAAATGGTGTCATGGCAGACTTTACGATATCAGCAAATACTGTTTTGTTGTCCAAAGAATCAATATCATAATGTGTCATGGTGAAACTACCTTTTTATCCGCGAACGTCTCGAACACAGTAAAATAAGACGAAAATGTAAAAATACAGACGGAGGGCAGAGTCTCTGCAGTGCCACACACTTCTAGTGGGTCATAAGTGATGATTGAGAGGGGCTACTATTGTATGACACTACACATTTTTAGGAAAATCCTGTATACCTTTAACTTCCAGAAAAATAATCTGTGAAGATGAGTCTATATTGTTTACATTATATACTCCTCCATGGACCCAGGAAACCTCTTTAACCTTCCACTTACCTTTCTTTGTCTTCTTGCCCATCTGTCCTCCTCTGGCTCTAATGCTAATGGCTTGAAATTTCCTCCCACAGAAGAGCCATTGATTTGTAATCTAGCAAGCCATTAAATGCCATGGCTTCTCTGCCATCATTCACCCTGTTATTTCTTTTTGCTGTCAAAGAGGGGGGGCCATCAATACAGTGTAGATCGATACAACTCATATGCCATTACCTATGTATGTGCAGCCCCTATGTAATTTTCTGCTTAAGTCGAATCAAATGATTAGCGACTTCTTCAGGAGGTGGGACACTGTGCAGTTTAATAGAGAGGTGTGGTGACATTGACCAGACAGCAGAGGGCAGCCAATTTAATGTTTTAATGGAGGCGAGACACACACAAGAGTGATGTTGTATGTGTGGGAGCTGAGTGCTTGAGACCTCTTTTTTTTTCTATTGTCGAGGTTAAGGTTTTGGCATCTAATACGTTGTATACAACAGACATATGCTGATTTAACAGCTGCTTCTTGCATATACAAAATGTGTTAAAGTAAATGTGAACCGGAAGGCTGAATGTGAGAAATTAATTGCTCTGCAGTGACCCAGACAAGTGTGTTTCTCTGCTGCGACAAGAGGGGGCAGTGGTGTCCTAATGAAGGCTGCCAGCAACTAAGCATATTCCCTTCAGTCAGAATCATGTAGTAGAAAAAACCTGACATTAGAGAGGGGATCAGGAACCCAGCGAATTACACAACAGTCTGTGTTGTGTGTGTGACCAAAGGTGCGTGTTAAGCATATGGCAAGTGAGAGGAAAGTGTGTGTGTGTGTGTGTGCTCTTGTGTGTGTGTTTGAGGATGGGAGAAGAAGAAAGAGAGAGCAGAGAGAGAAAAGGTAACAGAACGAGAAGGGGAGTGAACCTCCCTTAGCCCAGAAATCCTTGTGCTGTTATGTAACCGTGTCTGCAAACAGGGGAGGTGTGTGAATGTGTGAGTGTGTGTGTGCGTGTGTGTGTGTGTGTGTGGTGGGGCATTGGGACCAATTGATAGAAAGTGACAAAATCCTCCTCACATGCAGGCAGGCTGCAGGGCAGACCTCGGTGACACTAACATGGGACGAAGGAGGGGGTGGGAGAGGAGGAGAGGAAACCTCAGGGAGGAGAGGTAGAACATTGCTCCTCTACCACGCAACTCTGCCGATGACACATCCATCACAGGTCCACGGATCCAGTAACTTGGACAACCACAGCTCGCTCTGCGGCGCACGGCCTAAACTGCAACCTTTACACTCGAGATTTCTTCCGTGTCTGTATTCTCACATAGTCACTACCATTAGTATCCCACATCGATTCAACATGTCAGGCTCGTTTACAGCATCCTGTAAGAAATGGCCATGGATGTCTGTAGAGAGCTCCTTTTAAAGAAATGTTCTTAAGAATAAAACATGGCCAGCTCAAGTGCATTTTGTGTGTATTCTTCGCTGGAAAGGGGCATGGATGTTTCCTGGCATTGTTTTGTAGAGTAACTATGGCGTGTATATTGCAAATTTATCATATTATTGACTTGAGCTGAAACAATTGGTGGATTATTGATTAAGAGAATTACTTGCTGACAATTTTAATGTGCAAAAATTGCAAATATTCATCGGTTCCAGACACTAAAATTAGGGATGTCCCGATCCAGCTTTTTCACTTCCGATCCAATACAGCCTTGAGTCTTGGCCGATACGATTCCGATCCAAGCGCGTATTATACATATTCACTTACTTTGTTGTCAGTCATGTTAGAAAAGGTATATTACTCGAGAAACTGACCTGTTTATTGTTAACAGGGTTAAATAAACAAACTTTAAACTTGAACATTAACATTAAAACTGACCTGTTTATTGTTAACAGGGTTAAATAAACAAACTTTAAACTTGAACATTAACATTAAATAAAAAATATAGCTGGTTTGCTTTGGCTGCTTTGGTCCCTTAATAAATAGAAAATAAATCAACATAAGAAATCTTTAAAATGTCTAACATTGAAATTAAAATAGCAGCAAGACTCCACACACTTGTGCTTTGGCCCCCTAATAAATAAAAAATAGATTAACACCACAAGACATTGTTGACATTTAACAAACAATGCAGCCTTTCCTTTTCAGTTATTTTAGTAGTGTCAGTACCAGCCTGGTGCTGCTGTTGCCTGTGTGTCTGCATGCTGGCCTGGTGGATTGATAGTAAGTGCTGGAGCGGATCACTGGAATGGACTACTTAAATCGCGGCGTGCTGGGTTGGCCGGAAAACCTGGATCGAATTCCATGAGAAACTGGATTGGAGTTCTTGGATCGGCATTTTTCCATGCAGTCCGATCCGATGCCGATGCACGTTTTTTTGCTAATATCAGCGGCTGATACGGATCCGATATTCGGATGGGGACATCCCTAACTAAAATGTAAATGTGTGTAGTTTTTTAAAGTTTTTTTTTTTTGATGGCAAACTGATTATCTTTTGGTTTGGGACCACTGGTTGGACTTAAAAGAAATTTAAGTGGGCAACTTTGAATGAATGACTTTATTTCAAACCAAAAATAATAATAAAAAAAATACTTAAAAACAAACAAGACAAAGATAAGTGTCCAAAAAGAGTAGGCAAAGGTAAAACTTATATGTCCCTACCCCTTTCTTACATTACTTCCTTTAACTCCCTTCCTTTAACTATATTATTTGAACAATTTCCCATTTTTTTTTTACAATTAATATACAACTGTCCCCAGTCTATTTACAACCCAATTAAATAAGTAAGTAATATAAATCCAGTTTCACTTTGATTCTTGGATAATAAGAGGCATTTTTTCAGATTGATAAATGACAAAAATAACTGGCAGACTAGTTGATAATGAAAATAACTGTTGCTTAGTTTTGTCTAATAACATGATTTTATCATTAAAACTAAAAAAAGAACAATATTTCTCTGAATATTATCGATGCACTTGAGTATTGTGATGTGTTTTGCGATACTGTATCGATTAAAAAAAACTACTGATTTCATTTTATGCTGTGTTTAAACCTTTAATTGCTAGATAACAAAGTTGTAATCTACAGTATTTTCAGCCATTTGACTCTTCCACTACAAAACAAAACAATATTGCTAGCCTAAACACAGAGAACACAGGTCTATAAAACAGGCAGAGTCATAAAAGGGTGCACTGCTAGCATTGATAGTTTTCTAAAATTAGATTTAAAAAAATCACAATATATTAAATCCAAACCCCTGTAGCATGATATATATTTTATCGCCAGATTCTTGCCAACACCAGGCTGTTTGGGATTAACCAGACAAATAACAAACGGGATTGAATTTAAAAAGAATGGGATGACATAATATAGATTTTTTTGTATGCAATTCCTGTGGTGTCAGTCTGTCTCAGCCATGGTCTTTCCTCCTTTTCCATCGCCTCTCAGCGACTTGTCTGTATGGTGCATTTGATTTTTGCATTGCATGTGTCACAGTTGCCATATCAGGGCGTTGCACTCAGTTTCATCATTCTGAATTTATTTATTAGTCCTGTGGGATCCGCCTTCTCTCCGCTCAACACCGTCATGATCTGCGGGCAGCCAAGTCTCGCAGGACTCTTCTGCTCACATTTAACAGCTGAACCCAGGGGGCATGATTCACTAAACACTGTTGTGTAGCAAAGTTTGCTGTAATATTTTCCACCAGAAAATCTGCTTATATCTACTACATTTCTGGAGATGCTAAATGGGGCAATGACTGGGGACAAGATTATTTTTAATAGGTCAGTATGATAATTTATTAGACATAGGTTGCCAGAATAAATCACTGCCACCACCAGAATGTAAGGGCTGTAGAGCCGTGGTGTTTGTGTGTTATTTCGGTCTGATTTGGAGAGCAGAACACGCTCCATCTACTGAGGCGATGGAGGCAGAGAGCAGCGGGCCAGAGATGCAGGTCATGGATCCCCATGGGGCTGGGCTGGTATTCAGGAATTATACCAGGCCTTCCTGTCCCTCAGGACCGCTGCACTGTGTTCTCTCTCCCTCTATTTCTCTCTGTCTCTGGCTCGGAAACAATTTGGGGCTGGCGTGGGGGCATGGTTTGGATTTTGAAAAGGTGAACTGTAAAGGAAGATATATGATGTAAGAGTTGTGCTGCTAGCTAAATGAATTTTAATTATGTGCTTTCAATTTGAATTATATGTTGTGAATTTTAGTAATGTTTTTGGGCTGGCAGGCTACAAGGCAAGGTGTCACAGTGCTGCAGCAGACAGGAGGGAGAAGGATGGGGCTTGGCCCCATGTGTGCGCCTCACTGGAGTTGTTCCACAGCCTAGTTTTCTCCACAGTCCACAGGTTCTGTCAGCTCGTTGCGCTCGGTTGGGGGTACACACGCTCCATCACCATTACCATGCATGCCACTGCTGTGGCGCAATGTCAAGAAGGTGACTGCAGAGCAGGCTTGGGTCAAAAAGGATTTCCAAATACTTCTCATTGTGTCACAGTACACACAGTACAATATACATGTTAGAATAAAAGATGGACAATAAAAAGAGATCTGGAAAATTAATATCTTTGAAAATCAGTTGTTTGCTTTTTGGACAGCTTATCTTTCACCATTACTTAATCTGGTTCTCTAAACAGACTAAATAATTACAGGCTGTTTGTAAGTAGTAATTGGTGCACTTCCTGCAATTGGGGGTTTGTAAATATAGGCACCTGCCCTGGTCAGCAGGATCGAGCCGTGGCAGTTTCAGACCTGCAGTTCTGGTTCAAGTGGCAACCTCCAGGACTGAAAAATGCAGTCAGTGCAGAAGTGCTAACAACTGCAGTTCCCCAAATGGCCACTTGAGGCTGGCTACAAAAGCGAGTCAATCCCAGGCCCCCAGGAAAGCCGCTCAGCCTTGCACCAATTTTTTTTCCAGTGGCCATTTGCGGTATCACAGTGAAAAAATCCATTACCACTAAAAAAGCATTTTCCCTTAGACCACCACTGTAAAATACAAGTCTGTAAAACTCCAGACAAGGCCAACTTAGAATCCTTTTATTCTGAATGTTTGAGCTATCATGGTTTTATATTTGTAAAACTTTGCTCGGGCTGAGAATAGCAATTTAAAAATCTGTGACGAGCCACGCAGGAACTTGTGGGTGGGGCCAGTGGGTGAAACACTACTGCACATACTCAGTGGACCACATACTGCAGACATAAACCTGGAAGCTAGGAAACTTTTTTTGCGCATGCACCAGGCAAGCAATATCTTGGCGTCTGGTACCTGGTTGCTGTTAAAATCTATGGTCAATCCCCATAGACCCTGATCGTAAAATGCTGAACTTTACAGCAGAAATAAACATGTTTACAGCTTGTATGTACCTTAGGTAACGTAACCCTGGCATAACCCCAGAACATTTTCGTTGTCTAAAAAGTCTTGTTCAGCACTTGATTGCACCAAAAGCCTCCTGTTTTGATGGTTTTAAGCCTGTTTTTTTTTGCCAGTGAACGTTAGCATTAGCATTATCACAGTTAACCATAGACTCTAAATGCACTGTGCTTACCAAGCTAACAACTAGAGTTAGCATAGGCTCAACCCTCTCGTCCAAATGCTCCAAAAATTCAAGATAGTGACGGTCAAAATGCCAAACTCAAGCACACAAACCAATGAGTGACATCATGATCGCTATATCCATTATTTTATACAGTCAGTGTTCTGCTCAAGGCAACATGCACTTCAACATGTGCTAGTCCACCTATACTTGCTACTTACAGCAGCCAAAGTATACAGTGCAGATGCTATTTTGTAATTGTTTTACTATGTAATTTTGATATTAGATATTTAATATAATTCAAATGTTATAAAGTCATTCTTTTATCTAGAGTGGGCTGGACGATAATTAATTCAGTATTACCAAGAATTCACCTTCAGTCAAATTTTATCATGAGATTTTAATAGTAAATTTTATCAAGATTTTACTGTATAGAGTGGCATTTTTTTGGCTTTGTTGGTTTTTATTTGCAACATTAACGCAGTAAATTATGTGACATATCTTCTTTACTCATTAACAGAATGTGACAATTTGCTGCTATATACAACCATTTTTTTAAGGTTGTAAATTGAACTGTCTTCATTGTAATTTTTCATAACCAGTGAACATTTTAATATTAAAGGAGTAAGTGTGCGGTTGCATAACACTAATGAGCTTCATACTGCTTCCACTGCCTCTCCCATTACTTTAATCACTTTAAATTCTGAGTTTGATTTTAGTTACCTACTTAAGACATTATTACATGGTATTTGTTATAGTGGGCTTTTATTTATTCATGTATTCATTTTATTCAGATTAGGCTGCACAGAGGGGCAACAAAATACAAAAAATAACATTCACAACACTCACTTTATATGCATGCACACACATGCATGTGGCCACAGATGCACACATGCAATGCACCAACAAAGGTTATAAGCTTGCACACAGAATTCATTGCATATACTGTTTGCTTTAAATCCAGTTGATTACACTTGTATTGACTGAATAAACACAGTGGCTGGTGAATAACTTACCTTTGCCGATCGACTTAATCTAATGTAAGGTTTAGTTACATCCATTGTAGCTCCGCTCTGCTCCACTCACATTTAGCCGTCTAACCATTGTTAACCCTTAAGAATAATTTTATGATTCACAGTGCTTTCTATTTTCCCTTCTTTAAGTTTGTTAGAGTTCAGTCAGGAACACCTTAGTCGAAGAAAACTTTATTTCCATTTGCAGTATTAAATTTTGTGGTATGGCTCTGTTCTGGGGCCTCACTGCCTTTCCTCGGGCCTGTGCAGAAAGCCTCTTCAAGCACCCACATGGAAAGCCTAAAGCAGAGGGAGCATACCTCTCTGCCCTTCCATGTGCAAACGAGGAAAGCCTGAGAAGAAGAGAGCAAACCTCCCTGCCCTTCCATGTGCCTACATGGAAAGCCTTAAGCCAGAGAGAGCACACTTCTCTGCCCTTCCACGTGCAAACGAGGAAAGCCTGAGAAGAAGAGAGCAAACCTCCCTGCCCTTCCATGCGCCTACATGGAAAGCCTAAGGCAGGGAGAGCAGCAGCAAAGACCCCTCAGGAACAGAACAGAGCAGCATCAAAGACAAACAGAAATAACACTGATAAGTCAGACAAAGCATGAAAAGGAGGAGCTGGGGTGGAGGCATGTTACAAAGTGGCTTGCAGAGGAAGAGGCAAAAGTAGGCAGGCCAGAGCAGTTTAAATAGGGCGCCCTGAATGAGATTCACCAATTGGTTGCATAGAAAGGAATCGTGATCTATCAGCTGACTCCCTTCCATCAGTCAGCTGATCCATCAGTTGACTGGGCTGTTTGAGATCAGCTGATGTAGCTGGGATGTGAGCTGAGCTTGACATCGCGTCTTGACTGAACTAATGCTATGCTCAGTTACATCCAGATGTTAAAATAAAACAAAATACTATAAGATGTTGACATTTTTTGCCCTTTTTGTCACGTTGTTTTTCTTTTTTTTAGCCTATTTACATCTATTTTAATTTCAGTATCAAACCAAAATTGATAAACAGATACCAGTATGTATAAATAGATCTTAATCACTGCAGGTCCTAGTTTAGGCTATTAGTTGATGTTTCATGGTGTAAATCAACAACTGTGAGTTTTTGAAAACTTTGTTTAGCTGTTTTAAAAGGAACCTCAGCTGCTTCTAACACATTACGGCATCGATGACATTTTGCAAGCTTTTGCTTTTGTTTTCACATGAAGCGCTTTTCTTAAATTACTTGGCCCACAATGTCTGACGATGCCTTCAACTGCTCTGTAAACTTCAACATCTGAGCAAAAATGAAGCTAATGCAACTTGACACGCGTTGTGCTTTTGGATAAAAATAATGTTGTTTTTCTTTTCGACTCCAGCAGCACCAAGCTACTTTATTTGGTTTCAAAAGAGTAAAGAGGACAGGGTATAACATCATGTGCTGTAATCGCTGTTTGAAATTACTTAGTGCAGCATACATTTGTGTCAGCGCGTAGCAACAGAAACACATAATAACCTCAAACTGTGTAGGATGCCAAGCCACGACAGAATAACATACATATATAAGCAACAAATAAGCTTTGGCTTCCCTGATGTATTTACCACTTTGGTGGGTTGTTCATGTGTGCTCAGCTTGTACTGTAATTATAATATAATATTTCCTAGAGCATTTGAAAACAGGTCGTCCTCTGTGATGCATTAATGTGATAGTGAAACATGTAATTTCAAGCTTCAAGGTGAACAAAGTTACTGTGCAAAGTTACCAGTTAGATTAAAGCTGTGAATGTAAAACTGTGAAGCTGGGAATGGATCTCAAGATGATTAAACCCACAAAGAACAGATGTCGCACATTTAATGAGTGTTTCCACCAACATGGCAGACAGAAAGAAGAACACGGTAAATGAAGTGATGACAGGTAGATCACGATTAGACGCCAAAAATAATTTCTAGTTTCCGGGTTTATTTCCTGGTTATGTGGCCCACTGAAAACGTGCAGTAGTGTTTCTCCTGCTGGCTCCACCCACAAGTTCTCGCTCAGCTTCTAGACCTTACATTGTGAGGACGTCACTGATTTTTAAATTGCTTTTCTTGACCTAAGGAAAGTTTTACAAATATTAAACACCCATGGATCAAAAATTCATAACAGGAAGAGTCATACTTGACCTTGTTTGCAGTTTGAGTTGTTCTGTGAACAGTTTTACAGACATCTCTTTTATAATGGTGGTCTACAGGGAAAAATTGGGCTACAGGTTTGTTTGGTTGTTTATTTGTTTGTTTGTTTGTTATTTCTCACTCAAGACTGCAAATGGCAAGGCTGAGCAGCGCTCCTGGTGGTTTGGATCAGAGTCAAGTTGCTAGCCAACCCCAAAAATCTGCTGTGTTCCTGTTAGAGCTGAAATGATCAGTCAATTAATCAGAATCTGCAACAATTTTTAATAATCTTTTAATTATTTAAGTCGTTGTTTAAGCAAAAATAAAAATAAATATCACTGGTTATAGCTTGTGAAAGGTTAATATTTGATGTTTTTCCAAGTCTGCTACAATAGTTAAGTGAATATCTTTTAGATTTCAGAAATGTTGGTTGCAAAGAAAGAAAAAAATCAAATAAAAAAACAAAACAGAGCAAAAAGAAATCCCTAATTTGAGATTGTGAAGATTGTGATGAGAATTTTTACTGTTTTCTGACATTTTATTGACAAAACAACTCATTGATTACGCTAACTCGCATTGCAGTTCCACACTTCTGTCAAACAACAGTTACTACCTGTTTATACCTGCACACACCTCAGTTTACATATATGTTTTTATTCTGTCTATATTGCAAGTTATTAATTATATCACTACTATACAGTATTATATTTCACATCATATTTTACTTTTATATTCTACTTTATGCCTTTTATTTGAACTTGCACTATTTTATATTTTCTTATGTCTTGGATTCTCATTTTTACTTGCGAGTTGTTGTTTTTTCTTTCATTTTGTTGTAGCACTTTTGGAGAGAGCCTGAGAACATTTTCTTTGCCAACGACTGCTCCTCTGTAACTGTTGTGCATATGACAAAAAAAAATTCTTGAAACTTGAGATGCAATTTGTGAAGAAAAGGAAAAGAACAGAGAAATAGTGATACCTTTCGATGAGACATTACTCCCGCTACAAGATTTCTACACTCCAAATTCCAGTTATACAGTAAAGGAAAAGCATAAGAACCTTACCTAGAGCTGCAACTAATGATTATTTTCCTTTTTGATAATCTGCTGATGATTTCTTCAATTAATGCTTTAGTTATTTCGTCTATGAAATATCACCAAAAAAAGAGAGTGATTTAAGTGATACATACAGAGAAAAGCAGCAGATCATATTTAAGGCGCTGATGTCTTCTGGCATCTTTGCTTGAAAAGTGACAGAACTGTTAAAAATTGTCATCACAATTGTTGCTGATTAGTTTTCTTATTTGTACTCGGCCCATTAATCACACTGCATGTCCCCACCACAGTGATGTATGATCCCAATTTATGTACTTCTTTTGTTGGATTTGTGTAAAATCCTTATCCCGCCCTGCCTTCTATTCATCTCTCCTCTACAAGTGCAGTGAGTTGACTTCGACACATGGCCTCTATCCACTTTGGAAATCAGCCCCACAGTTGCTCCAAGAGTGGATTGAGTCATGACAACCCATTAATCCTCTCCCTTTCTTTCCCGTTCTGTCATCTGCTCTCTTTCTCACCTTCCCTTTTCATGTCTCCGCGACCTTCCCTTTATCCGCCTGCCAAAAAAAAAAGCTGAGTGCTCCTGGAGTTCCTGTAACGAGGAGTATTTGAAGAATGCACATTATGATCCTCTGTCTCTCCGCAGTCATTTGTTTCCCCCCCATGTGCTTGTTGTCAGCAAGGTAAACTGCAGACATTACAGCTCTGCAGCGTGCATGATCTATCTTTATCATATGTCCAGCTGATGTGTATTTACCGCCCACTCTCATTTTAAACTATGATTTTCACACGTAGCACTTTTTCACCTGCATTCAGATCCTCTCTGTTTTCTACCCAACGTCCCTCTCCCCCCCTCTCCGTCTCTCTCCTCGTGTTATGTTCATTCAGCTCAGGGCCACTTTGCCTGTCTGGCCCGCTGAATGGATGGCAAAAATCACCAGTGTGTAAATGGGTGTTTGGTTGGCTTGCTTTGTTAATGGTGTGTGGAGGGGGCAGATAGGTAGGACTGCTCTGCCTTGCATTTTGTGAGTGCAGTCAAAGAAGCGTGCAGATGTAGCAGCAGGGATCAGGATTGTCTCTCTGAATTAAAAAAGGTGAAAGGAAAAGTGAAATACTGACATTTTGGATTTTAGCCATTACCCCACCCACCTCCCCCTCCCTTCCCACCTCCCACCCCATTTGTCAGTAGCGTAAGCTAAAGCTAGATGGATGTCAAATAGGTTTTGTTGTGCCTCTCTCACACACACTCCGTCACACTCCAGGTCTCCTCTCCGTTCTCTCCATCCGTCTCTCCGCGATCCTCCTCGTTGTCTTCCTCCCTCTTGATAAAGTCCCTTTCTGCCGCTGCCGTTACCCCCCTCTCTGTAATTTTGACTCCCTCTCTTTCCTCTCCTCTCTCTGTCTTTCTTTCTCTCTGTCTCTACCCACCCCCTCACTCTTACACCCTCTCTCCCCTTGGTTTTGGTGCATTGCAGTGGCTCCACCACCACATTGGAGACACAACAGCCTTGGCAAACGAGGTCTCTCTTTCTCTCTTACTCTCTCGCCGTCTCTCTCTTTCTCGCACACGTTCACACACACATGGACAAACACACACACACTCTCTACTTTCTGTTCTCTTGTTTTAGCCCCAATTTCCCATCTCTTTCACTTTCGCACTCTCTCAAGGCTTATCGAGAGCGAGAGACAAAGCCTCGAGAATGAGCTGAACAGTAACCTCAACCATTTCCATATCAAAAAGCCGCACAAGATTTGAAATAAAAGGCACAAACCCAATCCTTTGCCCTCATTCTAGCTAGGAAGACTTGCAGATTTCCATATGCACACACATACACACACCAAAGCCTTCAGAAGCCCTGTGCTTCTCAAACGGTTGCAAGGCAACCACCTCTTCAGTTTTCACATGATGGATTGCTCTCTGATTTCTGGGGAATAAAGACACTTCATAGATCTTTGGAGGACAAAGACTTTGTAAGATTCGCTGTTTGTGTCATCTATCACACCTGAATAGACTACCAGGCAAAGGGGCACTGTAGGAGGTGACTGTTACTGTGTCATAGCATCAATCCAGCTCAGCTCTCCGTCGCTCCTGATTCGCCATCGCTGATTAAACATACATTTGATGAGGGATTCATCTCCAGCATCATGTATTCTCAGCTGGATATACCAACAAACTAACAGGAGGATTTCAGTATCACGCCCGCAGTACAATGATCTCACATCTTTCAACACCTCTGTGTTATTTCATATGTTTCTGCCAAGGTGTCACTGAGTTTATATGCAAAAACAGAAAATCTCTGAAACACCTTCAGATGATGCTACAACAGGTCTTTGTATGTCCTTCTGAAATAATTACATTTGTTTGCAAAAAAGAAATGTTACAAGTACAATAAATTCCACACAAAACAACCCAAAAAACAAAAACAGTGAGAATCAATCACCTTCTTTTTCTCTCCATTGATTTAAATACCGACTCAACAGGTACATAATTATCTGTAATTTTACCTCACACACTCTTGGGTTACTTACAAGATTTTTTTTTTCATGAATGATCCTTTGTTTTCTGAAGTGGCAATACCTGTAAAAGCAAGATGACTAACGTGTGCTTGTGTTACTTATTTTATGTCTCGTCTTGTTCTTTTTAAAACAATTTATACATCACAATGAAGCTCTGAGTGAGTTCTCTGCTTCCTAATTCAGTCTGTTCTTTTTAATCTTCACTCAGCATTACAGAAAATAGTTTATTAAACTATTAATGAAGAGGGCTGGAGGTAATGTCATTTGTCAGAGCACATCTGGGGATATTCTGGTGCTTTGATGGCAGAGCAGGAAAGATCTGGTGACTCAGGCTGGACTGGATTGACATTTAAACTGAGATTGGAACAACAACTCTGGTATTATTCCATGCTGCTTGTATTAATGATAAGCAACACAACAATGCTGTTTTTGTGCCAACGTTGAGCCATACAAGAAGCAGCCAGACCTACATCAAATACTCAGTAGGATCACGCTTGCTGTCTTCTCCAAGGATATATCACTGCATCAGTTATAATATTTTTTCTTGTAAAGGAGCTGTTAAGGAGTTGTTTTTTGACACGTTGGAAGGTCAGAACAGAAAATGTGTTTTTCCTTTTCCTTGCACCTCATTTTATTGTTGTGAGGTTTCCATAAGAACTAAATAGTTGACAAAGTGAGAATATACGCCACTTATTTCTATAGATAACATATTGGTTTTTATAATATGAAGAAATTAGGGCTCAGTGAATAGCTAGTTGTGCTACTCTGGTGCTGGGCTTAATATTGTAAATGGTAAATGGACCTGCACTTGTATAGCGCCTTTCTAGTTGTTCGACCACTTGAAATGTTTTTAAACTACAAGTCACATTCACCCATTCACGCACACATTCATGCACTGGTGGCAGAGGCTACCATACAAGGTGCCACCTGCGCTTAACACACTCACACTCTGATGGAACAGCCGTCGGGAGCAATTTGGGGTTCAATATCTTGCTCAAGGATACTTAGGCCCAATCCCATTTCTACCCCTTAAATCTTCCACTTGGTACTGAGTGCCATTGATGAGGGAAGTGAGAAGTATTAGGGTAGAGAGCTTTCCCTAAGAAATGAGACACCACTTTATGCAAATCGGCGTCGCTGACGTGCAGGCATACGTCACGCGTAATAGCGACGCAAGATACCAGTATTCATTCAGGTTTGAAAATGCTGGTTCCAGCGCTTGTGTTGTGGTGTGTGCTATATTTATTCTTCTCCGTCTGATGAATCAGCGGAGAAGAAATGCTGAAAACAGGAGGCGCCTAAGACATCCTCTAGTTGTGATCGATTTTGTTCGGGTAAGTCGATTTGTTTAAATATTTTGACGCTGTGTTCAACCAAGTTGCTGATGTGTTTACACTAGTCCAACCAGCTGTTGTATGTATAGCCTACATTCCGATCATACAGTAACAAATTGTTTTCCAAAACTTGCCGAAGTTGCTGACTTTGCAAGGTGTTCTAGGAAATTTCTAGAGATGTACCGATACCACTTTTTCCTTCCCGATACCGATTCCGATCCCTGAACCTTAGGTATCTGCCGATACCGAGTACCGATCCGTTACAGCACGTAAAATAAAAATGGATGGGATATGAATTGTTGTATGTCTCAACTCCTAAAACTCTATGTAAAATATTAAGAAATAAATGCATAATAGTAGAATGAATGCCATAAAACTTTTTTTTATTATTATTATCCAGTGTTGACACAGATCAAGACACAGGTTAAAGTGCAGCCACACAATTTGGTAAAAAAGACATTTTAAAGGCTACAGTAGCATGCTTTTTAAACTCTGCTCCGTTTCCGCTTCGTTTGCCTGTAGCGTGCGTATGCGTAATGACGTGAGGCGTTACGTGGTATCGGATTGGTCATAAGCTGTATTGGCAGTATTGGTATGGGTACAACTCTAGAAATTTCATCTTCCACTTCGTTGAAAGTGTGGGTCGGGGCTCCCTTGGAATCTAGCGCGGGGTTTAAGTCTTGGAAACCACTTCCACTACCTCAATTCTGTTTTGGGACACCACTAGCCTAAACGTGAATGCGCACAACCAAGTGCAAGTGGGTATTTCTAGGGGAAGTGTGGGTACTGGGACAGGCCCTTAGACATGCAGACTGGAGGAGCCGGAGATCGAACTGCCGATCCTCCGATTGCAGGACGACCCAATTGGAAGATCGAAGGATGACCCAATCGCAACATCGGCCCGCTCCACCTTTGAGCCACAGCTGCCCTCCTACCATAACCACTTCGACTGCCCCTCCATTTTTGTTTCCAAATCATATTCAGTCCCATCTCTTTCATTTAAGAATTTTTTGGGGGCTTTTGCCTTTATTTGATAGGACAGACAGCGTTAAAGAGGGAGAAAGAGGGGGTATTGACATGCAGCAAAGGACCTCGGGTTGGAATCGAACCCACAACCGCTGCGGCAAGGACATAGCCTTTGTGAATGGGTGCCTGCTATATCAGGTCAGGTGGTGCGTACCTCAGTCCCATCTCTTAAGTAGTGATGATGACTGAAGATATAAGACTTGTATACCACTTTAAGTTGGTAGTTTCATAACCAAATGAACTTATAATTTATGATGGTGATAAATACTCGCGTATAACGGGATCTGAAAGTGGGGTATGCAAATCAGCTAATCAAGACACACTGTGAATGTGTAATATGCTGAACACATAATGTGTATAGTAGCAATGATTCAGTACACTACAATATCATTAAGTACAATTGTGCACTGAATGTCAGTGTTCCTGTATTGATTAGTCACATAAAATCTTTACACAGGAAGAAATGTAAATTCAGGGAGCCGTCAGAGTCAAGCAGGAGTGAATTGTGTATTTGTTGCGGATTATTTTCAGCCATGGATTAATACACGTTTGGTGCTCCAGTGAGTATTTACAGCAGCAGGACGGTGTGAGTGGGATCGGCTCAGAATAAACTACAGTGGCTGTGTTCACTATAATGAGGGAACATGTCAGACAGTGTAACAGTGTGGCTCACTGATAGAACAGAGGTCTGTTGCACAGAGGAATAAGTTACATGAGGCTTTGGTTTCACAGGAAATCCTTGTTAGTGAGATCACTCCATTGTTGGTTTTGATCTATAAATTATCGCCAGCCTTATTAAGAAGAGACAGAAAGGGGCACGTAATGTTTACTCTGAGGATCTGATCTAGAATCAGTGTATTTGTCACGTTCTTACGGCGGTTAGCGGCACATTAGCCCACCCCTGCCACAGAGGCATGCAGGACTGGATGAGGCAAACCCTGTGAAGCATCCCTCGTTATAATCCGAGCTATTTAAGGCTAACACTCCCACTTGTAAAAACCCAAAGCCGAGCCTGTGATTTAGAATTCCATGCATGCGTTATGTAATGCTTTTGTCTTTCATGCTTGAACTCCTCTCCAGGCACAGGCGTAGTTTATTAATGAAAGGGATTGCATGATTGGGGGGTTGGTTGTCTACGTGTGTGTGTGTGTTTCTATGTGTGTGCGTGTGTGCGTATTTGCATCAGTGAACAATAGTTTGCCGTATCTGTGTGTACATGCCTGTGTGGGCAGCGAGTGTACTGTTATGTGTGTCTCTCTATCTGCTCACGTGTGTGTGAGTGAGTGGGAGGAGATTGTGGGGATTCCTGTGCACTTGACATGAGGAGCATGACAACATGGCCACCCACGACCATGAAATGTCAGAGTTTGTCTTCCCTGAAGACCGTATAATGGCCTGTCACAGTGTGTACGGATTACCCACTTATGCCAGCTGACATATGTGACATGTTACGTGTGCAGTCACTGAAAGGCCCACAAATTGTAACCAAGTGGAGACTATTAACCAGGAGTTGTTATTCACTATTCTGGATGACAAAGTTGAATTGTGCTGTTGCACACTAAGTGTTGTTGTCCTGTTTCTTCTCGTGAATTATTCAGACATCCTGTCTTGTTTTGAAGTTCAGAATTGATTGAGTAAAATCTAAAAGTAAAATATGACATCACTTTGTGTCTTAACAGTAGTCCAAGGTTGCAGAGTAAAGCAGTGTTTGCCTTTTTGTCTTTATAAGAATTTTTTGGAGGCTTAAATGAAGTTTATTGTCTCTGTGTTCAACATATTTTCACTCCAGCCTTGTCACATATTGACGTTTGGTCATGGACTTTTCACGCCCACATACAATGTGCAAGGTACCCCGTTCCGGTGACGTTGACATTGACGTTCTGGGACGCCATGTCAAGTTCTGCCTGTTACATGCATTGTCTTCTTTCAAAATACACTGCAGTTTTTACAGGAAATTTACTGTTTACATACAGTCTCTTTCTAAATAAACGCACTATGTTGGTACAACACCATGAATTGACATTTTTTTTCCTTCAACAACAAACAAACATGGTTGGGTTTAGGCAAGGAAAGCACGTGGTTAGGTTTAGGAAAAAAGCACAGGGTTTGGATTTATAATCTTACGGGACACAAACACCTCTCGTGGGTGAAAGTCGGTGTTTGTCAGACCCATCCACCACCCCTCCCCCCGTCCCAGTCACACTTTTGCTGCCTTAACTTTCATCCTTGTCCTGCTATGTCCCCCCTGATGTCGCTGCTGGGTGCTGTTAAACTGTAACGGCAACCGGTCGCATATCATGCCAACGTTAAAGGATACATTTTTTCGTTGGTTTCTGACGCCGCAAGTCACTGCCCAAGCGTCAGAATTCGACGACTTCGGAGCAAGACTGGACTCCTGTGTTTGTATGCAGCCTCATTTGTACAAGAATTGGAAATTATTAGAGGCGTGTATCTCTCCCTCTCAGATAATTTTGTACACTTATGGTCCACAAGTCAAAACAAACACAATGCAGTCACCTTTAAAATGACACAATGCACTACAGTTAAAAGCACATTTGATTAGTAGTGTTGAATTACTAAATTAAAAATGACCAATATTCACTTGTTTTTTAAATGCAGAGAAGGGATGAAATGGTTACTGGTTACGCGATGATCCTCAATAAAATTCTCAACAGTTGGTATTACTGTTTCAAATTTTAATTATCATAAAAACAGTGTTTTTGTGCTCAGAAAACTCACTGTTAATACTGTCCAGCATCAACCAAAGTTAGCAACAGTCTCCCAGACACAGGTGTGCATACTGTACACAGCATGCAACATCAGACAAACTCAGCCACTGGTTCGTGACACTGACACTCAGTCGAGCATCTCCACAACAGGCTGTTTATGCACCAATATAGAATTAAACCTAGTGAAATGATTTAACTGTGTGTGTATGTACTTTTTGGGCATTTTTTTCAGCACGTTTTAACAATGGGCGAGATAATTGTGGTCACTATAATCGTGATAAAAAATATTCATACTGTTTAATCTCTGGTAAAGAGTCTGATTATCTTAGACAATTCTGTCTACTGCCACAAGAACAGCAAACATGGGCAGTGATACAGTGGGTACGTTTTTAGCTGTGGTTTTACACTATTTCACTGATCTACAGGTGGCAGTAACACGCCAAGAAATTTAGTATTGTGCAAATAAAAGCAGTGAGGAAGGAATTCAGCACATTTTTTGGACCTCAAGGAGACAGTGAGTTCTGATGAATAACAGTCAATAAAAACATAATTTTAGTTTTTATCCAAGAAAACTCCTCAACTTTAAGTTTGGTATTTATTTTAACAGCATCTTCTTGTAAACAAAGCAGCTCAGAATTTGGGAAGTAGTGTTAGCTGCTTACGTGTGTGTTACTGTTAGCGCAGTTGTCGCCCTATTAAATGAATAATAAGGAGTGTGGTGGCATATTTAAGGTTGCACATTTTGCAAACTGCAAATGCAATTTAAACATTTTTGGCAGCAGTTATATTCTGACTTTTCTTTTAGTGTGGATTTTTTCAGGAAGTAGAGTGCTTGAGGTAGGTGTGTGATTAGAGAACATAGCCAGCAGATCAGAGGTGAGTTTCACACAAAGACACTACACGCTCAGTCAGGCAGAGAGTTATTTGATGAGGTCGTTTTCAGACAGTATTGATTTTTTTTTTGATGATAAAATCAGATGTTTGGCTTCGTCACTGACTAATGAATCAGTGTCCCCATCTGTATTGGTTTGTCTTTACACCCTTGAAAATGATGAATTAAAGAATGAATTATATAATAAGTGGGTAAAGCCCACTGTGTCCATGGCAGGTCGAACACACATTGAATAGACATGCGTCATCTGTTGTCTGAAACCGTGCTAAAAATCAGATCAAATCAGAAAAAAATAATGCTGCCCTCTCATGCTGTTACCTGAATGGATTTTGTGTGCTTTTACTGACTTCAGTCGAAGCAAAGAAAAATGATGTGATTAAAAAAAATGAATTCAAGACAGAACCCAAAAGGTCACCCACGAGGAAATGGATTATGTAAGCTTTGATCAATGGATCGTCGAAGCTTTTATGGCGTCGAGCAGGTCCAAGTGCTCATCTGCTTCTAACTTCAGGGTCAAATTAATACATGCCCCCGCGTGCTTGTCAGCAGCTTATGTTGAAGCTGTCATTTGCTATCTCCGCCCGTCTCTCAGCCCAGAAGTGGGGGCCTGTCTTGGCCAGGGTTGGGTTTTAATTGAAATTGATTTTGTCTCCAGCGAAGGAAGCTGCTGTAATAGATAGGCAATGTTGCGTTGCTGCCTGCAAATCTCCCATTGTGTCCTAATGGTTTTTGAAGGCTCATAAGTCTAGAATTGTACAAAACAAAAACCCCTCTTGTTAACCTGCTCTCAGACGTCTATAGGCAGGAGAATACACGCAGATGCATGTTAAAGCACCAAATGCATCCTTCACAAAGCTATGACTATTGCGTTTTATGTTCATTGCCAATCATTTATATCATTTGTTTGCCTCACTTGCTGTGTAAACATCTAATGAAGCTATTATTTCAGCTCTAACTGTTCCTTCGATGCTCTCGTTTCATTACCTCTCTCCTCTATCTCTCCATATCCCTCAGTCTGTCTTTATAGTGTGACTGTTCACCGTCTGTGTAGGTGTGTATCAGTGGAAAATTGCCTGTTTTTCTTTTTCCCTTCAAGTGGGAAAGTAGTGACGAGGCGTTGAAGTGCGTGGAGGCTTGTCCTTCGGCATTAGGCTTAGATTGGCCGAGTGCAATTGTCCGGGCTGTTTGTGCACGCCTCTAATTGAATTGAATCAGACCAATTGAACCCCCAAAACTGCTTTCTATTGAGTCAGATGAGGAGGTGAGTGTGTTTATCACTCTTCTCGCCACGCTGAAAAGAAAGCCGCTTGCTCTCCCTCATACCAGGTGTTACGCTCCCCGAGGCAGGTCACCACGGCAAAAATCAGTACCATGGGTGCTGCCACAGGAGCCGTGTCACCATTGATGGGTTTCCACCCTGACACCTCCGGGAGCTCAACACAAAACCGCTCTTTCTTCGCGGCTAAAGGTCTTGTCAGCCCTAATCTCCTACACAGCCCTGTGCTGCGGATTGGACAGTTGAATCCCAATAGTGGTCAAACATTTTGTTTTCTTGTTCCTGTGAGAGATTTTGGCAGAGGGAAAAAAAAAATCCGTGTAACGAGAGGTTCACATTTTCTTCCTCTCGGCTTTTCTCACCCATTATTCAGGGAAGGAAACCAGCATCAACGTCACAGTGTGCTATTAATGGATGTGCCTAGGATGCCGTGTAGTCAAGGAAACCATTTAAAATGGATGTTTATTTTTCCTTTTTTTTTTTTTTTTTTTTTTTTTTTTACAGAGGAAGGTTTCTGTGCTCCAAGTGGGACTGAGCTGAGTGATGCATGCAAGAGATAAATCTGATAAGCGGTGTTATCTTGATATTTAAAACGCTCAGAGAAAAAAAACAAGTTGACGAGAGCTCCCTGCGATTTCATTAGCGCCCCATGGCTTAACAGGGTTCAGTGGAGTTCCTCTTCCCTCTGACTTTTGTCGGCCTGATTTGGCGTCTCCTTGGCAGCGAACGAGATGTGGGAGAATTACAGAGTGATTCATCTCACTACTGTGGTATCTGGCTCAGTCATAGAGCAGCAGTACACAAACTAGCCTACTCTCATCCTGTGTGTAGGATCCCGGCTCCAACGTCACACTGTAAGAGCTGCACCTTAAGAACAAATAAGGAATATTTAGTTTTGTCTGTGTAAAGCCAGTGGAGTAAAGTCGAGGTATCAGTGTGGGAAATTAAAATGAATAAATTCCAGTTAAGTTTTTCATTTATTGGAGGTTTGCAACTTTCAGTCTGGTGTTTTGTTTATTTTTCTTTATATTAAATATGCTATTTATCCAGTTAAGATCAGAGCCTGTAAAAATAATGGATGTAGCTACTGTGATGTCACTCATTGGTTTGTGGACTCCTATTTAGACGCCTTGTGTTGGGCATTTTGGCAGTCGCCATCTTGGTTTTTTGGAGGCAGAAGTGGCTAAATTTGGGCAAGCGGTGGATCTGAGTGAGAATCTGAGAACACTATCAGCCAACAGCCTGTGGCTCAAAGTGGCCAGCCCTTAATTGACCATAACTTTAAGCTTTAATAAAATTTAAATGGGTAAGTTATTTAAAAATATACTCCACTTACAGTTGTCATGAACGTTGAAATCAGCCATAGAGACCAAGGACCCGTCCCAGTACCCCCCCTTAGCCCTACCCCTTAGCCCTACCCCTTGGCCCCACCCCTTGGCCCTACCCCTTGATTTGCACGTTCCTGCGAGGGGTAGGGGTGTTCCAATTCCTTTTTGCGTGTAGGGGTAGGGGGCATAACAAAGGGTAGTGGGTATGAAACTAGCCCTTTGGAGTGAGGGATTTCAGATGCTGACTTGCCAGCGAGGGGTAGACGTTGCCATGGCTACCACCGAGCAAGAGACGGGGAAAAAAGTTTTTTTTGCTATTCACGATGTCTAGATTGGAGTTCACAGAAAGCTAGCCAGCTAGCTAACGTTACCGTCGTCAGGTTGCTTGTTAGCTAGCTAGCTAAGCCATCTGTCCTGTTCTGCAAAATTGTCGGATTTTTCACATTACGATAACACGCCAGCTAGTATAACTATGCTGCTTTGTAATGTTAGCTAGCTAGCAGAAGTCCCCTGTCGTACATATCTTATTACTCTAATGGTACGTTAGTAGCAAGCATAATAGTAGCTAACGTTATCGTTACGTTGTAGATGCCGGTTGGAAATGTAGATGGCTTGCGGCTTCCTGTTTAAAATAGTTACATGAACGTAACCGACATGGTGACGTAGTGAGTGGTGTCCCAATTCCTAAGAAAAGATTTCAACCCCTACCCCTCATTGCTTCATTTCGAGGGCCAAGGGCTAGAGGTAGGGCCAAGGGCTAAGGGGTAGTAGACAAGGGAGGGTATTTGGATTGGGCCCAAAACTGTTTTTTGGGGGTCAATGGGGACTGACTGGCTTCTGGAGCCAGCCACATTTTTTTAAGTTAATTAATTACAACATTTTTTTAAACCTTTATTTAACCAGAAAAACATTAATATAAACCAGAAATGAATCATAAAAATGCAAAAACGGCCACTACACATAATTACAAACACCATGACATTGACATACAGAAGTTCATGTACAAAAACATTTTGCAGCAGTGCTTAGAAATGGCTGAGAGGAACCAATGAGAGCAACTTCAAGTCCTTCTGCAGATATAAGGAGCTGCATACGTAAATGCTCGCTTGCCAAACTCTGTCAATAGAAAAAAAGTTTTGTGCCATTCAAGGAACTGCAATTTTTGCACCTCTGTGTTGCCTTCATACTCCAGCCCTAAAGGTTGCTGCCTTGAGACAAAACCAGAAAAAAAGTGATAAAATGTGTTTTCATTATCTTTTCCTTACCGCCTTCTGTCTTTAATTTTATGCCCTCAGCTCCTACTCAAAAATATTTGCATGTTGCAATTAATATTCCCACACTATTTTAACAGTCATTGTTTTTTGTGCCATCTCTGTACAGTACAATAAATTTGATGCCTCAGACCTTTCACCAGCTCCTCCTAGGCTGTGTTTATCACCCCTGAACAAACACAAGTTAATTAATGAAAGGATAATTAGCCACGCTAATTAAAGGGCTGTTAAAATCTCTGAAAGAGCGTTTGTCCGACTCGGACACTAGTCCTCACACCTCAGAATAATTTAGTTTGTGTTTTTTTCCCCCTTGCGAATCTATAAGAGGCTTACGCATTTGCCAAACATTGATTTGATATTCTCGGCTGACACGTGCACACTGTGATGGTCATGCTTGTAATCCTGTTGGCTAAATATGCTTAGCTGTGAAAGCAGATTAAGACATGGTTGTGTTTTCTTGGCCAGATATTCCCAGTGGCCCAGGCGATCTAAGCAAGGGCTCTGAAACATCTGTCCAGTGTTGTTGTGTTTAAGCATGACCTAAGGCTGATCTCCAATCAAGGCAGGGCGCAGGTTCCCATAGCATGAGAAATACAAGCGCTACTCATGGGGGAGAAACACTTATAATAACTTCAGATCTGGTCTCCTAATCCTCAGATTCAGACGTTTTTCTTCAATATCAAAGTAATCCAGCTGATATTGTCTGCGCATGGCTGCAGTGCAAAGTGAAACGATTAGCAGCTGTGCAGGATAAAGCTTGATTGATGTTGCACATTGTGTTATTTTCACCTTATTCTCCACATGCATGTGATTGACATTTGTGTTTAGTGTGTAGGACAGAGGGCAACTAGAGATCTCAGATTGCTATTTTTTATTCTACAAGTACCTCAGTTTAATTTAATTTTGTGCCATTAATTTTGTTCTCAAGAAAAGCCATGACTCAGATTTAAGGTTTAGAAGAAGAACACTATGCACAGTGATGTCTTATAATAGTTTCACCCTTGAAAGCAAGATATTGACATACCTCTAGAGAGGTGAATCAACCTGTCTGGAGTCATTGTACACCTGTAAACATTAAGTTCTTTGCAGCTAATTACAAATCATTTGCAGTCATTCTTTATACTCCAGGAGAATTGAAACAGGCCTGGACATAAATCAGCTTTAAGTCCGACAAGAACAAGTTGTTGTCACATCTGCAGCGGTCTGATAGATTTATTAAGACCTTGAAAACAACAGACACTAATAGCTGCTTCTGTCATCTCCATTTTTGCTCTATATCAGACTGTTTCCTGTGCCCAGTTTTATCATAGAGTAGACTGCCAGGGGCCTGACTGTCGGGCAGGCAAGGTGAGAGCAGCATGCCTGGTGAAGGCTGCATACGGCACAGGAGGGGCGGTGGACTGGAAGAGGGCAAAGCTCTGGCAGTGGGCACCACAGCCTGGCACATGAGCAGCCATGTGGAAAAGGGCAGTCTGGTGAATCTGGGACCGGACAGTGATGTATAGTGGATTGATACAAGACGGCACCAGCACAAATAGGTTAGCACCACTTGGTAAATTATATAAATAGGATGTTCTGAAGAAGAGATGGGAAAAAGAGAACAGAAGTAATAAAGGAGTGTTGTGATGCATCATTAGTGCAAATACACAAGCGTCCCATTTCATTCTGAGTGTGAATACATAATGCAGTTGGATCTCATTTGATCGATGATCCATATACGTTTACCAAAAGTGCAAGTGCAGCTGAACCCACATTGCTCCCCAGACGACAAGCGGATCATACTCGCCGCAGAGGTCTGTCAATAGATATCCGATTACTCGCGAAGCTAGCCTCGCAAATTGGGATTGAAAGTCAAATGCTAATGTTTCATCTTGTCGGATCACATCAAACATGATCAGAGCCAGCAGGACTCACTGGCATCTAAAAAGGAAAAATATCCCTTAACCCCTACTTACAGTACATTAAAGACATGGTCCATAAATATGGGCTATCAGCATGGGGCAAGTCATACAACAGCCACACACACAAAAAAAGAAAGCAAACATTGCAGTAAATCCATGCTGTGGTATTTATACATGCGACACAAAGATAAAACAGCCAGGAAGACGAGAGAGAGCGAGAGAAGGGGAAAAAGAGAAGGAAAGAGGAGAGATACAGAGAGAGAGACTGGCAGACCCACTGCTTACTATATTGGACAGGAGTGCCGTTGCCATGGCAACCAGCAGCCCTCGATTGGTATTTGGAGCAGCGAGTGGAATTACTGCAGAGGATTTGATGTTCAGTACACATCTGGGGTCAGCTAATATGGCGCTACAATCAGCTACTCCTTTTGCTCGCTCCACACCGCGCTCGCAATCCCTTGTTTGGGACACAGCGGCTGGCACCCGGAGCCACCGGCGTCAAAAAATCTCTCGCCGAGTGCCAGATTAACCGACGGCTCCCTTCATCCTGACAGATGTTTGTGCTGCCAAGTACAATGTCGGATTGGCAGATGTGAGCAGAGCATGTGTTGTGCTAGTTTTAGGGTAGCACCTATTATTGGCTCTGTGAAATGTATGTTTTCCTTCATGTCTGGGCTTTTTTTTTGTTGTTTTAAAGCTGCAGAGTTCAAGGTCAGACTTGACATGAATAAAATGTAGAGCAGAAATAGAGTTAGCTGTTACATATTTATCATTCACTGTCACAAGGCCTTAGGACCATAAATTAATGAGGATACATGTTTTTATTGTCATTGTGCCGTCAGCTTTTAGTGTTTATAGTCTAATAAAATATGACAGCTCTTCAGCCACAGAGGGCCGTCTTACAGTACACTGAAACATGCCCATCGATTTTACACCATAAGGAAGAGGAGGAACTTCTGTGTAGAAGTTGCAGTGTTGAATACAACATGTTTTATTGCAGTGTTTTTCTCCCCCACCATCTATTTCAGTGGGAAAAGAAAATGAGTTTGTCTCTTTCTGTTTGAAACCGTGTGATGCGTTTTGGATTTCTGTCTCGTGTGTGTACCTGGGCTGGTGTTGGAGTAAAAGAAGAGATGTTTTCTTAGACAATGAACAGATGGGTGAGAGCGCTGCCGCTACATGTTGTTATTTGATTTATTCACAAGAGTGATTCCAGATGCAGAGCTGAAATCAGCCGAATCCTCAGAGCTGTGGAAGCTTTGTTTCTGAAGGTCTGTTTTGCAGCAATGTGTCTTCCATTGGTTTTGTTTCTCTAACACTGGGACTGGAAGGATTTCATGAAACTTGATTTCAGATACTAGGCCTCAAATTTAGGCATACTGGTCATTATAATGTAATTTGAATGGGCTTGTCGAGTATTGATTAGTGATTGATTTCTGCTCTTGAATGTCACCCATACATTACCTGTTATCCTCAGAGGGCTGCAGAGGGGCTGGAGCCAATCCCAGCAGGCATTAGGCAAGAGGCAATGTACACACTGGACAGGTCAACAGTCAATCATAGGGCTGACACATAGAGACTGGCAACTATTCACGCTCACATTCACACCTACGGACAATTAGAGTCGCCAGTTAACCTAACATGTATATTCTGGGGACTGTGGGAGGAAAAACCACACTGACATGGGAGAACATAACCCCAAAAAGACAATGCTAACCACTGCACCACATGCTGCTTCATCAATGGATACAATAAGAATACTAAATCCAACATTTGTCCTCTGTGGCTCTGAGCCTCACAGTTAAATTGGGTGACACATACCCCCATTACCATGAATGGGCATTGTAGTTTATTTTAAAGCAATTGCATGTACAGTTGGGGTTGGGTACGGAAACCTGGTGCCAATATGGCACTGGTTTCCAGAAGACTGGGACCTTTTGGATTGAATCAATATGCAGTTTTTGGTGCCAGATTGTGTGCACAAGTTAGCGAGTTTGTGGTTGAAAGAGAGAGAGAGAGTGTGTGTGTCGAAGAGAATGGTGATTGTTGACAGTTAGACTGCGGCGACTAGAGTAGAGTTTGAAGTTAAATGTAGCCATGCAATGTGAGTACAGTTTATACATGTGATTCCCAACTGGTGCAGCTACGGGGTCCAGATTTCTCCTTAGTCATTAGTTCAAGGTACATATAGTTGATTATATTCAGTGTCATAACTGCGTTCGGCCACGTCGTTGAGCTAGTTTGCTGTCTCTGTTAAGTAGCTGTCCGTTATTCATTCACTCAACAGCAGGAAATGGGACTTAAAAATAAAAGCTTGGTGCCAAAAATTCACTGTACTCTTAAATAAAGTGTGTTTCGGTCCATTCACAATGGACTCATGACCCACTTTTGGACTGCAACCCACCAGTTGGGAACCACTGGTTCTATTAGTGAATAAATGTGACAACGCCTGAAGATACAAGACGAGTTCCCAAGTGTCTTTCTCACCATCTGCTGATTAAAGTGAAGGAGTTAGCAGTGAGGTTAGTGGACAAAGTTAGCCTCACTTAAGGTGGACTGTTAAGGTGGACCAGCTATTCTTATTGTAGTGACAATCTAAGACGCTCCTCAATAGATAATAGAGAAATGTCTGGTTGCCGAGTCTCTCCTGAGTTGGAGAGACAATCCCAACTCAAATTTTATTTTGCTCTTAATAGTGCTGTAACTATTATTTATTGTTGAAATATTTTAGTAGGGTTTGGTTTTATTGTTAATAGTGTTTTGTAATTATTTATATTTATATAATTAAGTATACTTTAAACTGTTAAGAGTTGATTTATTGTTCAATTTCAAGTTCAGATTTGCCCTTGCAACAAAAAAAGCTCTTCTTTAAAGCTATAGTGCGTAACTTCTACAGGTCCGTAAATGTCCGTTTTACCCAAGCCACTACTAGAGGAGATGACACAATGCTGATTAAGCCAATCGGCTCCTCTAACATCTCGCGGTATTTTTCAATATATATCATTTTTAGTATGCGTGTTGACTGGCAACATTCCCGCGCTGACACACAGGAAATACTTCCTCACAACAAGAAGGGCGGGGGAGGAAGAGTGGAGAGTGTCATAGCAAGAGGTAGAGCGCAGGTAGAAAGAGAAAGCAACATGGCGGAGAAGCGGCCGAGACATGGTTCAGAAGTGGATCCTACCACAAAGGCAAGTGTTATGCTGTGTTCCCACCAAACCAAGTCAATGAGAAGACGCAATTAGATGCGAATTCGCGCCGGATGGATGCGATAGAGAAATTCGCGTCCAACACCTCATCGCTCGAGTTGAAAATATTGAACTTTTGAGGCGAATTCGTGTGACGCTGTGCCGCGAAAGCCAATCAGCGTTGAGATTCTCCCGACGTCACTACTACTACTCACCGGAGACAGATGGACAGACGCTCCGCAGCTGAAATGGAGCGCCTGTAGTTGGTGTCCTGCCGGGAGATCCTGGCGCCAACCCCACGCCAACAGGTCCTCAAACTGGGCCCCAGTCAGCCTGAAGTACCGCTGAAAGCGGCTGTCATCCAGACAGAGTTCCTGGAGGAGGTGTTGAAACTCACCGAGCTGGATGTGCTTCTGCAGGATAGGGTGAACCCAAAAACGACGGCGTTTGGCCCTTCGACGCATTTGGGACTTCCAGAGCAGGTGCAAAGCAGCGATGGTGGTTATCTCAGCCATGGTCGTCAGTGGCTACCCGGAGCTATATGATACTACGTGTCTACTCTACAGAGACTGCAACAAAAAGGAGCAGGCTTGGGTGAAAGTCGCCGAGGAGACTGGTCTACTTGGTAAGTTCTGTAAATATGTGTCTTTAATTAGTTTGCAGAATGGTTGTACTATGAATGTTAGCGCTAGCTTAGCTCCAGTTAGCACAGCCGGCTTCCCCACTACTTGTGCGAATGACGCGATAACGTGAATTAACAAAATTGTCAGGCGTCCAAACTTGCGCGTTACGGGCGGCACATTACGAGCGAGTAAATCGCGTTCATCGCGTTTGGTGGGAACACAGCATTACTCTGTGTACGGTGTGTGGCGACTGGCAAGTGTTACTCTGTGTACACGGTGTGTGGCGAGTGTTACTCTGTGTACATGGAAGTGCTGCCGACTTATTAGTTGTAATAACGCATTATCCGCTGGGAGGCGACAGAAGTTACGCACTATAGCTTTAATGTTGCTGACTGTCGTTTTGTGCTTTACTTTTTAAAAAGTATCCATTCAGGCACTGTTTAGGCACATGTACAGTTTTTAAAGTATTGATTTAGCACTGGTATTGGAAGAAATCCAAACGATACCCAACCATACCCTCAGTGCACCATACTGTTGGAATGGATACTCTGTTGCACAGCAAGTAAGTATTAATACGGAGCTGAACACAGTCCCCTACAAATGCACCATTCACTCCTGTTCGAGTAATTGCTGAACACTACAGTGCCCATCTGTTTTAGGAGACCGTGGCCTATTTTTAAAATGACTCGAGATATTTCTGACTCGGGAACAAATGGCACAGATATCAGAAAGTATTGACAGACTAACCTGCTGTTGATTTTAGTCTCTTTATGACGTTTTCTCACAATGAGAAAAATATAGTTGAGTTACACCAACCGTATTCTTTACTATACTGCAAGATATTGACAATATCTTTTATTTTGTTACCCTGAATGGGCTTCATCCTTCATCCTTCACTAAACATCTGTTCTTCTCCTTCTCCTGCGTGCCTCTCTGGAGGATCACAGAGCAAACTGAGAGATTGAAAACAGCCATTTCATGGTCTGGGTACGTAATGTAGGTTTTAGTTAAGTCACAAATATTCACAGTCACAAATCCAAACACCCATTATGGGAAGAAAAAAAAGTATTTGGAAAGCACACACTTCCCGCTGTGCCCACAGAAGCAACTGCAGAGCTTCGTAGCAGCGTCTCGTAGCCTTTTTCAATTTGATAAACAAGCTTCATATATTTGTGTAATGATGTTTTTCTGTGCAGGGTATACTCGACTAAACAGAACTTCAAATAAATGGCTTTTTAAATTTCAAAGCAAACACTCTTCTATCTCCCCCCTCCCTTTATTCACTGATTTAAACTTTTCACTTTGGCTACCTTCATTCTTTCTACTTGAGTTGATAAATCTGCTAAAAGGGTTCAATGCCACACCAGCATTGTCATTTAAATATTTGAATGTCGGTTTCACTTCCAGCAGGGAAAGAGGATGGCAAGCACTTTGAGTCCATTTTTAGCCTCTGGTTGTAGATCCGCACCACTTTGACATCCTTCACCACACACGTTCCCTTCCCCCTTACTCACATGTGTATACTGTACACTAGGGCACATGCACACACACACACACACTCATATATATTGTAGACCTGCAGAGGAGATTTTATCCAAGCCTTTGAAGTCTATAAGCCGCAATATATCCCAGAAAATAATTAGGAATAAGGATGAAGAATATGATGATTTAGCAATGACCAGGCGCGGATTAAAGCCGCCAACCTAACCATAAATGGATTCTGTCCATCTTTAAGTGCTTCATAATCTCAGTCAGGATGCTGCATTCAAGGACTCAAGAGCACCATAAGAGACCCACATACATAGACAATAGTTTTATTAAAGACATTACTGTTCGCCACTTTCATAGATATGCACAGACACATTATGACTGTAAAAGCTCTTCACCCCGCAGATCTGAATGGGCAATTAGCAAGGCGTTATGGTCAAGCCGTGAGACTGTCAGTCAAACAGCGGGCAGCGTGATGCGTCTACCTTTATCACTGAGACAAACTCATCATTGTTTTGTTGTCTTATAGAGAGACAGGGTGATTAGTTTAGAACTGAGTGGCTGTAACATCTCCCCCATCATTTTTTGTAAACTGAGCAGGGTAAACAAACTCATTCAGCAACATAATGCTCGTGGCAATCAATTTTCCACAAGTAAAGCTCAAACAATGCGCCGCTCCTGCTGCTGCTGCTGCTAGCATTCAATAAGGAACTCTGGCTGAAACACACTGTCATTGTTGAATTGTGACATTTTTGTCCCTCTGTGCGCTGAAGTGAGTGGAGTGTGACCAGACGCGTTCAGTCATTGAGGAGAGGTTGTCAGGAGTTTAACCCTGGGCCACACCTGAGTTTTATGGAGGCAGTGATTAAAAAAAGGGCTTCCTGTCAAACACAGTGTGTAATTTGAAGCATTCTCTGGCACAAGAATTTCCTTCAGGATAAATATTTCTGTGTGTCTGTTCCACGTTTTTCTCCTCACTGACTTGGTCAATCCATGTGAAATTTGGCACAGTGGTAGAGGGTCATGGGAGGATGCGAATGAAGCAATATTACATCAGTTGGCCAAAGGGGGGCGCTATAGCAACCGATTGAAATTGCAAACTTTGAATGGGCATATCTCATGCCCTGTATGTCATAGAGACATGAAACTTTGCACAGAGATGCCTCTCCTCATGAGGAACAAAATTCTCTATTCTTTACATCGGAGTGACTGTAACAAATCAGAGTTTCTCTGCGGGGGATCAATAAAGTATTTCTGATTCTTGATTCTGATTCAATAAGGGTGTGTAACTGCCTGGAAAATGCGCCATCAGGCGCGAGGCGCTACTGATGTGCCTTTTTGAGCCAGCTTTCAAGAGTGTGGTGGCAGGTTGCGTCTAAGGTTTCTAAGCAACCTTAACATGCATCGTATAGTCTATTTACCTGAAATCCTGAGGGCAGAGCTGATCTTCTTCCAGGAGCTGTTTATAAGTGTGTAGGCCTATTGTCTGTGGGACAGATGTAAAGCTCTGGGTAGCCCTGCACTAACATGATCAACTTCTCCGTATGTATCACAGACTGATATTTATGGAAGACAGGAAAGGTATCTGTCAGCTGTGATTTGTTGTTCCATGACATGCCCTGCGCACTGCTGTGTTCCAAAAGTTGAACTTGATTTATCTCGGGGCACAGCCTTCGTGCCCTGAAAAATATGCTCGTCGCTCTGGCGTTTCAGTGCGCCTGCTGTGCGTCTACATTAAAAACAATGAATTTGAGGGTACAAAAAACGCGGCATGTGTACAGCCCCTAATACTCTTCTGTCAATCCAGGCTAAAGTCAATGATCTAATACGTCATATTAGTAAAGAATATATTGGGGCGTTGGTGGCTTAGTGGTAGAGCAGGCGCCCCATATACAAGGCTGTTGCCGCAGCGGCCCGGGTTCGAGTCCAGCCTGTGGCCCTTTGCTGCATGTCTCTCCCTCTCTCTCCCCCCTTCACGCTTCACTGTCCTGTCGATTAAAGGCAAAAAATGCCCTAAAAAATATCTTACCTTATCTTTACCCTAAAATAAGGGGCTGCCTTATGTTGCTCCCCTCATGTTTCTCGCTCATTTTCAGGTTGTGATTGACTACTAATGAGGCCTGCTGGTTGTAGATTAGAGTTAGTGTTAATGTTACCTTTCCAGCCTTATGGCTCCGAACCGTATTCGGGAGACCTCTGGTTTCTTTAGGCTCACTCAAGTAGCTTTCGCCTGGCTTGTAGCTGCTAACTAGCTTTTACAGTCCGGCAACTCTGCAGTGAAGAATGGTTGGGAGAGGTAGTGATACAGTTGCATTAAACAGATGTTTTATATCTTTTTTGTACAAAAACAGACAAAACACAAAAAACAACCAATTTTACAGTCATTATACTAGAACCTGACCTTTTCTATACACTTTTTGCTGACTGCTGTAGCCTTGGAACAGCATGCCCATCACTGTGTCTGCACTTTGCGACCCAGTTACAGTACTTTTCTAGACACACACTGGAGAATCTCATTTTCTATAACAAACACTGCCAGACTATGTAACACATCCAAGTAATCTGTGTTGTAACATCATGGTATCCAGGAATATGACAACCATGCAAGTTTTTCTTTTGTATCAATCAGCAAATAATTTGTAGCACTGTGAGATATAAGCCCATTTTAGAAATGTTGTTTAATTCCAACTCCCAGTGTACAAATCATCTGTGATGTAAAACGAAAGTTCAAGATTTATATACTCACACTGTGCGGTCCAATCCGCAAGCCACGACCTGAGTGCTGACACTGTTGGTGTAAGATAGACAATAAAACAGACCGTCATCCCCTCTGGGCTGTTCTGGCTATTGACAATGGTCAATAAATATTAATTAGAGCGCTCCAGGCTGTGGGCAAGTAGAAGTTTGTTTGCTATTGAAGGTGCACAATAATGTGGAGACAGACCGACCAAAGAGTGCTTACAAGTCCACTTCTGCAAAAACAGGTCAGTCCAAGTTTTGATTCCTTCTCTTTCTCGATCTTCGTCTTTCTCTGTCTCACACACGTACATACACATGCCAAATCTAGTGCTAGTGACTCTTCCTCTGTTTGGAAGGGCTTAACTAACTTCACTCCCTCCTGTACACTGCACGGCAAACAAGACCCGATAAGTTGAAATTCGGTCAGACTCTAAATGAGTCGTGCACCTAAAAAATCGGGTCAGAGACAGGCTCAAATCGTACAGTGTGTGCCCAGCTTTACTTGAGATCCCACCTCCTGTGATGAGACTACTGCACATTCACACATAGCAGTGCTGATACCGGAACAATATATTGTGCAGCCCTATTGTGAAGTTAACAGACTGAGGCTTCCTTCATTTATATTTCCCTGTCTGGAACATCCTTGTATATATTATGACTGTCTGATAAAGGTAATTCCCATAAAGACACTGAGAGCTTGTCATTGATGGAGAATGAAATTAATGTGGCTGCCACCTGTTGAATTTATATATATTTAACAAAATGTACCTGTATGGAGGCTCAGTACAAAGTGTCTGAGACAGATCTGTGGGGGTCTGTGTTATACAATGCATTTCTCCCCCTGTGTGAATATTTGATAGAGAGAAAGAGCTTACTTCATATCCCCTTGTCTCTGTGGATATAGTGGGGATAAAAGCCCCACATCTCTCCTCTCACTTCTCTAAGACCCGACTGGTTTTGTAACGCTGGCTGTTCTGTGGTCTCACATGAGTTATGGCGCGTTTTTGACTTATCAACCTTTTAAATATTGACATTTTTTTATTACAAACAAGTGTAAAAAAAAGACTGAACATCATTTGTCACTGTCATCTTAGAGACGAGATTGTTAATGAGAAAGCAGAATTCCTGTAATTAATTAAATTATTATCTAAGTGAACCAGTGCCCCTTCCTCTCCACACCCCACTCCTCCTCCTCCTTCCTCCTCTGTGTATTATTCATCATAGAGGACTCCTGCCCTGCTTCCCCGGGCTATTTTTACCCAGCATGCCCGTCACATTAACTGAGAGCCCCAATCCCCTGCTGCTCCCAACAGCAAGCCTCCCTCCATCTGGATCATGGATTACATCCCTCGTTCTCTACCCTTTCTCCCACTCTTGGTACCTCTGAGCCCCCCCCCTCTCTCTTTACATCCCTCCATCTCTGGTTTTATCCCCACTTCTGTTTCCTCACCACTCCACTAACCCTCCCGCTCTCCACTCCTGTCCTCTTTCTTATGTCTTTCAATCATTCATATTAGTGTTCCCAGTCCCCTCGGGAATACTCACTACACATCTCTTCAGAGCGCAGCCATCCCCTGCTGAGCTGGTGTTAACAGCGTGGCTGACATACCCAACTGCACATATCAGTCACTAACTCAGCCACACATTTTCACTGTTTACAGCAAAATCCTGCCATGTTGACAAGAAGTTAAAAATTACCTCCAGCCAATGCATACTGTCTCTGATTTGTTAAACTGTAAATCAGAATACAGACCTGGCATGGATGTTCAGTGGGGCTGGATCAGACTTTCTTTCGTTGGGGAGGCAATGCTGCCCTCTTGGCCAGGTCGCTCTTGAAAAAGAGATTTTTGATCTCCATGAGACTTTTACCTGGTTAATTAAGGGATTTATGTATTTGATTTTTACTTTTTGGGATTCAGATATTCTTTTTATTGAGAAATTACAAAGAAATAGCCTGAATGAAAATAAATCCTAGTGTTTCCTATGCATTTATTTATGTTTGGCTGTAACATTGACTGCCACCTATTAAATTAAATTTTTTGAACATTTTTATTTATTTATTTTACTATTTAAAATGAGTACAAACCTTTTCTATTGTAGAGCTTTGCACTGCATGTTGATTTGCTCTCTTTCTCTCTGTTTATCATGAGAGCTCTGACCTCTCTGGGGACAGTTGGTGAGAGTCTGTCTGCACACACAGTGACAGGGCTAACTGTTAGCATCACACGGCTAACATTACTCATGTTGATGTTATAAATGGGTCGACAACAGAATGGAGCCATTTCGATGTTGGTGTGAGTTTGTTGGGAGGGTTACACAGGGGTGTCAAACTCATTTTAATTCACGGGCCACATACAGTCTGATTTGATCGCAGGTGGGCCAGACCAGTAAAAACAATGGAAAATGGAAAAAAAAGCTACTTTACCTTGCTCCTGAAACCGGGCACCTCTTACCCTTCACAGGTGCATCACTATTAGGTGTGCAAGGTCATCCAGTGGGCCGGATTGGACCCTTTGGTGGGCGTGTTCTGGCCCCTGGGCCGTATGTTTGACACCCCTGGGTTAACAGCTTGTTGTGGGATGTTAGCCACTGCTGTCGTGTTAGCTCGTGCTAACACGACCGATGTTGAACTGTTCACTGGAAGGAGAGCAGCTCCAGAGACTGTCCTTCAGTGTTGCATTGCATCAATCGTGTGTAACAGAAACACAAAATCTTAAAAATAAAAATCTGAAATCTGTCAGAGCCACAATGTTTCTACGCTTCTGTTTCACAGTGCTTTATCAGTCAATGTCGGATTCGGAGCCGGTCAGAAAGTGTCATTACACACAAAAAAAATGCAGATAGCACCTTGCTGAAAGTCCTGCCGGCATTATGTTAAGCGCCTACACCCTACACCCAATGCCAAAGCTCTGGAGTCCAAAAAATTGTATTTGGGACAACCCTAATGTTCAGGCTGATGCTGAGCTGAAGCTGATTGGATCCTAATAGAAAACCCCCTGATATTTTAAGCTAATAGGCTTATTAATCTTTGGTTCTATGAAGTAATATTTTTTTAGTCTCAGTATAATTTGGAGATGATGATTAATTCCTTGTTGTCAAATACGCAGATGAAGATAAAATGCTGAAAGCCCATCCTCTGAATTCATTGTACTTGTTCATCTTCCACCAAAGAGGAGAGTTGTAGAAGGCACAGTGTGTAGGCTTGGATATGATAGGGAAAATGCTGCAGTTATATTTAGTCTGCACTATAATAAACACACACGTTGACCCATGAATGACCATATAGTAAAGAGAAGACAGTTAAAATGAAGAGGAGGAAATGCAACATTTAATAAACGGTACTTTTTCATTTGGTAGAGCCTCTACTGATATCCTCTCTCCAAAAACACGTTGTGCTCCCAAGCAGGACTTGAAGTGAAGCTTTTGGCTTTACTGACTCTTTTTTCTCTTATTTTTTAAAGAACAATAAGCAGGTTTCCAACAGGGAATTGCAGGGTACAAACTGCAGACAAACAAAAACAAACGGTCCTTGTTTTGCTCTCAGCCTGGGAGTCGTGCACAGGCTACAAAACTACGTAAAAAAAACCCCTCCTGCATTATGGGAAATATGCTTATTTGTGGCATTCACACTCAGATTAGAAGATCAATATTAGTTTCATTGGTCCAGGATGTGTTTAGACTCGCTTAGTTTAAGAGACTTGAAGCCGGGGAAACAAAATGGGGGTCGAAAACTGATATCTCACCGGATTGATTAAGTATTTTTCAATAATTATACTGCGGTCAAGTTTTGCATTCAGGCCAATATCTTCCTTTTGAGGTGGCTCCTTCAAACGAGAGCATGCATGTCCTTATGTCTCCTCCTCTCCATCCTCTTGTTTACTCAGTGACTAATGAACGTACTTCACTTGTGTATAATTACAGTTCAGAGAGTCACTTGTTTATGCAGAGGATGCTGCATACCCTCATACAGGCTGTTTAAAATCATACAAACATGCACATGGATGCAGATTGTCCAGTCATGTTCAGATTTTCATACGTACAAATTTAACTGACGGATGGGCTTCAGGTTTATCAAGAAAGCAGTAAGGCACATAAGCAAATGTGTGCACATGAGTACTGCCAAATTAATTTATTGTAATATTTTTAAAGAAGAATGAAACATTAAGATACACTGCAAGGCTTTTTATTGTCTGTCCCTTCTAGTTATTTCAGTAAGGAAATGGTTTTTTTTTTCAAGGAAACAGAGAGTACAATTCCTGAAATACCGGATTTATGCAACCCCAGTGACAGTCCTTAAGGACATTTTTACATAAAAGCAATCCTAGGGCACGATGTCATTTAATTTCCAATGAGTTCTCTATCCCTCATCAAATAAACAGAGCCTCCTCCGAGAACCAGAGCGCACTCATTACTGGTGGTTATGTTTCATTCTTAGAAAACACTGAAAGAGGCAATGAGGTGCTGCTTCTGCAGAGTCCCAGGCTATTGCAACACTTTTCTTTATTTCCCATTCAAGCCCATTTTCAACTCAAGGTAGCAACATGAACATTTTATAAGACCCACGAGGTGACATCATCACAAGGTAGTGCATGAAGAGCTAAAAAGAAAAATCTCTGGAAGCCATATTTGTGCTATTTCTGAGCCTCTGCAGAACATAACCTGTTGTCAACGTTTTTCTCCACTTTGTGATTGTGTTCAGTTGGATGCTACGTGCACTCCAGCACTTAAGATTAATGGAGGTATATGATGTCGTGCACAGAGCTGATAAATAGCTGCGATTATTAAACGGCCTACTGAGAAAAGTACGGCGGCATCATGCAGAACAAAAGACTTTTTTAATAGAACATGCAGAATTGTCATCTTATTCTTTATTGATCTTGAATTGCAATATACTGCATATTCAAATGAAAACAAATGAACGACCACCTTAACAAGAGGCTGACACCACCCTTCATTTATTGTGCCTACAACCACATGTCAGTGATTGACAAAAATGTAGACTGATGTAGCTCCCCACCCGCCAACTTTTTACTCCTGATATGGTTCCTGACATTTCCCAATGTGACACAGTATATCCATACTATATTATTAGTTTCTGAAAAAGTAATTGCTTTGGGGAGTAAGACTTTCTCCCCCAAAATGAGGCAATTTTTCCACAGGATGCGCACAAACCCACAAGAAATTCTCAAAATCCTGTTCATATTTAATTGCATATTTTTTGTTTGCTACAGCACAAATATCTGCTCTGTAAAGCACATGTCCTGTGGGTGAAATTTATATATATATATTTTGGTGCCCCTTAGTTTCTCCATCTACATAAATGGGAGAAATAGTTTCAGAACAGCCAGTCCAATTACTTGATTTCAAAAGGAGCATTTCAGAGTTTTTTTTGGTAACACTTTACTTGAAGGTATCCACATAAGAGTGACATTACATGGTCATGAACCTGTCATGAGTTGACATTAAATTTGTTTGGGATGTCCTTATTATGACAATTTGACATTAATCAGGATGACATTACCAGAAGTTGTCTTTGTCATGACAACTTGACATTAACAAGAAATGCACCTCTTTTTTGCATTTATGACAAGTTGACATAATGATTATTATTGTTATGAGAAAGACATCTTCTGGTGATGTCATCCTGGTTAATGTCAAGTTGTCAGTATAGGGACATCCCAAACAAATTTAATGTCAAGTTGTCATAATCAAGACAACCCAAACAATGTCAACTTGTCATTACAAAAACCAACAGCAGTTATAAACATTTATGACATGTACATAATGTTTATGACAAGTTCATGACAGTGTCATGTCATAGTTATGACAGTGTCATGTCACCCTTATGTAGATACCTTCAAGTAAAGTGTTACCATTTTTTCTTCCTTTTTAATTGTAGAAAAACTATTTATGATACATTTAAAAAACATGTTTGAAAACATTATTTTTGACTGCAAAAAGGAATAACTAAATGTGATTTCAGTGTGACAATAAAAGCAACTAATCATCCTGTGTTAGCTTGAACACACCCACTTCTCATATTCCAAAATTGTACCTCCCTCATATCTGTGTCAGATAGTTGCTGCAGCATCCATCCAACGTTCCTGTGATTGCACAGCTGTGTTAAAAATTCTGGTGGTCATTCAGAATTCATCGAGCTTTCGCATATTCATTTTTGTATTAATGTCTTTGCTGGTCACATAATGGTCCACATTTATTTGCATGGCCTGAAGTGTCTCCCTGAGTTTTAATTTCATTTATTTATACAGTTAAGGAATTAAAAGTTACATTGTGTGTTACAGTTAAAACTGGCCTGACTCCATTAAAAATTGGTTTTCAGCAGGTTCCTGTTGTGCAACAAAAACACATTTTCCCTCTTCATGATGGCTGAGACAGTGGTTCAGAACCAGACATTTTAGAAGGTTTTATGGAGGCTTCAGCAGATGCAGGAGGGTCATTGGAGAGTGAAAAGAAGGTGTGAATATACCCCAAACCCTGTTAAAGGTGGAGTCTATGATTCTGGAGAAAAATTGCTGATAATCAACACGGGAAGTTGGACTTTCAATTAGCTTTCAGTTAGCAGCTTTAGCAACTCTAATTCAGCCAAAGCAAACCCCAGCCACATGCACGCTTAGACCCTGACGCTGGAGTGTATGGAGCTGCCATACACTGCGGCCCCACCAAAGTCACACATAAATGAATGTATCAGAAACACTGTTTTTACATTTCGCTGCTATGATGGTGTAGCCCCAGTGCTCATGGGCAAGGACGGGAAATGGGAGAGTAGCCAGCAGAGGAAGAGGGAGAGGCAGAGGTTGGAGATGTGTGTTTGCAGTGCAGCTAACAAGGAAGGCAAAGTTACCTACATTAATCCAAACAACTCCACTGTGCTAGTGAACTTGTGTTTTCAGGTCTTCGTGGCTACAAAATCCTTTGCAAACATTGTACGGCATACAGAGCGAATAGCAAAACAGCAAGTGATGTACCTGACGTTAGTTAGGCTGTAGGTTAGCGTAGAAGTACCCCAATCTGTTAATTGTTACACAGCCACCCATCAGCAGTCGCCTGGCCGTTCACACCAGAAGCAAGTGATCCTGCTCTTTGCTCTGTTTACATTACATGTCTCTGATTGTGTCTGAGTGTGTGTGATTGTGTGTGTGGCTCTGCTCACCTCTCTGTCTCTCTGTTTAGTCATAACTGACAAATATGTGGAAGAATGGGATGCATATTCTATCATTTATAGTGGTCAAATAATTTATATCATATTTAACATAGCCCTGATATTGTTTGAAATAGATTATGAGTGTGTTTTCTCCCTAGATTCACTCGCAGCCCGCAAAACAAAAAAAAAAAAAAAAAAATAGACCAGACACCAAACAGGCCAACTGGTTAACAAAGGCGCCAAAAGCAAGCCGGCAGCGCCTCGTAGTGTGTCCGCATCCAGTGTGAACCTGGCATTAGTGTTAGCATCTGTAGCTACAGTTTATATGGACCTATTTTTGAGTCTGAAATAAAGATTGATTGATTTGCTGCTGCAAAGCTAACTAACACAGCTGACCCACAGGAATAAGTTCTGTGAAACAACAAAACTGATCTTACCCACCTTTCTATCAGAAACAGAGCAACCTCCATCTCTATGCCGTTCACCACTCGGAGGTCAGGTATCCCTTCCTTTTTATTTTTTGTTTGTCTGACCTTCTCCTCTGTGGCTGTTTCTCAGCCCTCTCTCCTCCTTGATAATGCACTGTGAATTTCAGCACCTCAGCATGTGCTGCCAGATAAACTGTTCCTCTTGCTCCAACTGCCTTCCTCTTTTCCCTCGGTCTTCCCCCTGTCCCATGCACGAGTATGAACGCCCCGTGTTGCTATGGCTACAATAGTGTTTTGTGGCTCTGTCCGAACCACTTCATTTCCCACTTACAGAGCCAGGGTTGCGTATGAGCACCAGATTGTTTTCCTAGCACACAGAACAGACAGCCAGCAGACTGTGAGAAGAATATAGTCGCTGACCATCTACTGCAAGCTCACCTACCAGCTAGCCGAGCTGCCCTGTCACAAGCACGAGCCTCTTGTCCATGAGTAGATGCACACTTCCTTCTGCATGGTGATACAATTTAGGGTGTAGTTTGGTAGAAAGAAAACAGTTCCTACATGAAACTGCTCACAACAAGGTTTGTGGATTATCTTGAGTAACCAGGTCATGATTTCTGGAAAGAGACATTGCTGTTGAGTTTTTCAAATGTATTTTTTTGGCACTTTGAGCATCACAAGCTGAGTGCCATCTAGTTCCATTATATTAGATAGAAGGCAGACATCTTTACGGCTGATATCTCCAACACTCTGCAACTCACACCAAACCAATCTAGATTGATAAATAGCACTACAGGTAAGAGGAACAATATGTATTTTTGATTTTGGGATGAACTGTCCCTTTAAGGTTCTTCAGGTCAGAGTTAAGGTGAAGGTTAGAATTCAGTCCTGTTGAAGGAGGCAGGTTTGGTTCACAGGGACAAAGAAACCCTTGAGCTTAATATGGGTTTCCGTTTTTAATTACATCACACCTTTGCACGGTTCTTTGTACAAACACCCTCCTATATGTGACGGCCACTAACACAACAAGGTAAGGGCTCTTGGGGCTGATGTGGCTTTCCTCTTAACACTTACATCATCTTCTGTTCCATGATGCTCTTTTTTCTTCCTCTGCTCTCTCAGCCTCCGTCACCCTTTCCTGTCCACTTGACATTAACTTCTCTTTAGCATCCTTCATTGAGCTGCTACCCTCCACTCCTCTGTCTTCCCCCTTCTCTCTCTCCCTCCCTCTCCAATGTCCTTTGTACCGAACACACTTCACATTAACTTACATTCTCTTCATCTGGCTCCGTCACTTGGTCTGTCACCTCGGCCCGCTCCTTCAAACCCCCCCCCCCCAATCTCCCCCTGATACCCGCTGACTCAGCAGCTGGTTTCTGAGGTTGTACCAGTTTGTGTGTGTCAGGTGGGAACAGGTGACGCCACAGGGTGCAGGCTGACCTCGCTGTGTCACTTTCACTCTAACTCACATCAAGTTTGTTTGAGATGCCGCCCTCTCTCCTTGAGGCTCCTTTCAAGCTTGTATGAGCTGCATGGAAAAGCTAGCTAGAGGCAGGGAATACTGGCACGTAGTGTAATACTTACTGCATACCTGTTTAATTCATGTCGTCTTTTATGATTTGCTGCTTTGATTAATGTTTAATGTCCAGGTGGTGTCATTCTCAAATTAGCTTTAGCTTTTACAGTTATAATCCAACATTTAAGATATGAGAAACATTTTGATCTGATTAAAATAAAAACACACTGGCTGTATTCATGTTGAAATCACAATCAAATATGATAACAAAGGTGTGTTCCTGTTGTGTATGCTGTTATCAAAGGCAATAGACACAGATGAACGCTGAGCAGCGATACAGACAAAAAGCTAACAGCTCCTCAACTGAGAAGATTTGGGATTTATAACTTGATAGAAGCTAAAATGCCTTTACACTCTCTCTGCCTGTCTGGTGTTGACCTCCTCCTTTTACCTACTGAACCCTCTGAGATGTAGCAGCTGATAGTGCTATTCGCAGAGCTATTTTGACACACAATACACACACAAATATGCACACACACACACACACACACGTAGATAATGCAGTGTGACAGAGTGAGTGCTAACAAGCAAAGCGAGGCCGAGAGTGTTCAATCTTTCCCCTGGGTATCGGAGTCAAATGTGAAACAGAATGTCCTATCGTTCACATTAGCGTTACATTATCCTCACCTCCTCTCATGAAACATTCAGTCCTCTCTAAATATTGCATATGTTGTGAAATTTTGTTGATACATCAACCGCCTATGAATAATTGATCCTGGCTCAGTTATCCTGATATTATTTATAGAAGGACATCAGCCAATAAAGTTAAAGTTTGTGGTACACTAGCCGGTAGAAATGTTTAATCTGGATCTGCACCCAAACGAGACTGGTGTACACAGGCCAGGTTCTTTTTTTTCATTCAAGTAAGTGCAGCAGTTTGGTAGAAAATGGCAAAACCCCTCTGAAATAATTACTTTTCATGCAATGTTAAGAAGAAAAAAAATCTGCACCTGGATCCTGATTTGCAAGAAAACAATTTTCTTTTTTCCTGAGCATATGGTCTACCTTTGCTTTGTGAAATATCCTGTTAATTTAAGACAGACAAACCGTTCTGTAAAAACAACATCTTTGGCAGTGGTAGGAATTGGACATTTTTTATAGTATGTGTTTAGTGATCAACAGAAAACTGAAGCTATTTACAGCCACTTGATATACTGAAGCCCTGCTGGTACAGTGGGAAGCCCATTAGTGCACACAGCACAAAGGAGATCTGAAGCATCAACATGGGAGCCCTGATGAAATTCCCCGACAAAATCCATCTGTACATTTCTTCAGTAGACACACATTTTCACTCTGTTCCTCGAGCCATGACAACAGCGACGTCAGTCAGTACGTTTACATGGACAGTTTAATTCCACTTTCATTTGGAATGAAAGGCCATTCAGACTAAAAGTGGTCATGTAAACGGTCATTCTGATTGAAAATTAAATCCGATTAAAGGGGGTGGTTTATTCCGTTTGTCATTCTGAATGAAAGAATTTTGTGTGCATGTATACACTCATTCCTCTTTAAGTTCATTGTGGTCTTTCTGCGCATGCTCGTTTCCTTGCCCTTCTGGCGCGATGACGTATATAGCGCGCATAGCAACGGGCTGAGCAGTCGATAGAGCAGTCGGACTCGTTGCACTCACCGGTTTCCATACGCCAAAGCACAGTCTTCTATCTCCCTTCTTCGACCTTCTAACTCTCTTCTCCTCCTCAACAGACGAAGCATTAGCAGAACAAGGTTGTTGTCATACTGCTGCTTCAAGAATATAAGCAAAATAAGCCCGAAAAAGGCACCAAGAATGGTGTTGTCAAGCATCTTGTTATCCGGAGCGAGGACTACAGTGTTTTCTTCCAGTAAATGTAAACACGTAACATCAGCCCCGCCCCCTATCCAATCAGAAAACTTCCCTGCCCCAAACCTTGTGCAGACCCGAATAAAGGCGATTAAACTGATCTCCCGTGTAAACCCTCATTCGGAATGAATATTTCCCATGTAAACTACCTGGAAAAAATTCCGAATTATTTCATTCAGATTTATTTCACTGTAAAGCCTGTAGTTTGCCTACAGTCATTGAGGATAATGGAAGTGTTTGCTGAAGCTTTCTTTGTCCGAGCCTTCAGTTTTTCATATACTGAAAAGCTGATACAAGTTATTAAATAAGTTTAAAATAGGCGATGTCTACATATTCTTAGTGAGCTTTAACAAAGATGAAGAGAGCTTTTTTGACCTCCATCAACCGAGCGACATCCTTTGTCAGTTCATTTGAACATTTATCAATCTATTGTTGCAGAATTAAAATTGTTTCCAGATCTGCCCCTGCTATTAGATTTCTGTTACCATTAGCGCTGCCTGCTAATACTCGACCAAATGTTAAAAGACCTCAAAAAGACACAAGAGTAGCGGCCAGTGCTCGACCTTGCGTTTACAGGCAGTTAAAGATGCGGCGTGTGTACGGCCTCTAATTTCCAGGGCTGGTACCTGCAGTTATTCCACAGGCTAGTTAACAACATGTCGGGCAGGAAATCCAAAGTGTGGGATCATTTTGAGAAGGTGAAGGATGAACCCAAGGTGATATGTAAACTCATCTTCATTGGCCGACTACAAACATGACGTATCATCTGAAACATGGAAGTAGCTACATACCCATTAGCCACTTAGCACAATCATTACTGCTTTGCCGACAGCGTCATTAACAGGCGGCTCGCTCAGTGTGTGACGTGCACTTGTAGATAAAATATAGGCCTATATTAATGAAGGTTCATTAGTATGGCTTGGTATTTCTTTGTAATGTAGCACACCTTCAACTCAAACCATTGTGTTGCCCTGCCCAAAATATATCATTTAACAATTCAATTAATGTTGTAAACATGTGGGCGACTAGTCGACTAATGGCCCTAAATGATGACTATTGGTTGACTAGGAAAATTCTTAGTCGGGGGTAGCTGAATCTCTTAAAAGTATATTCCACTGATGTATCATCCTGCTCCTGTAATATTGTTGGACTCACTATGGACATTAAACATGCATTTATCCACACATTCCTCTCAGAGCCAAAACCTGCCGCCTACCTAACCCACAATGCAACTCAGCTGCTGACACTTCAGTAGAAGATTTGGTGTCTTATGCTAGTGGTGGCTAATGTAGCCTCGAGCTGCTAACCTTAAGCACAGATGAGAAGTAGGTGAGAAAGCTTTGATGAGCTCACTCCTCTCTAACTCCACATCCCTAGTTTACTTCATTTTCAAACTTGTAGTCTTCAGACCCAGCTGACGCTGACTAAAATGACATCACTTGAGGATATTTATCAGACTTTGCGCAGCTCCCTCTGGAGCCATGTCATCACTTCACAAGAGCGAGCTCAAAGTTCAGTGTCAAGCAGATAAAAATGAACTGGTTTACATTCATAGGTCACAAGTTTGAACTAAGTTCACAGTCCCAAAAAATGAGCTAATTTACATTCATTTCTTCCATTTTTTTTTTAATACAATAAAATCTCAGCTTTCAAGTTTGTTGCAGATGTGGCTCATATTCGGACTTGTTCTTTGTCAGTCCCGGGGGGCACAATTTGCATAAAAATGTGAGATTTTTGGGAATCTGACACGAATCTGTACTTACTTGTTCATATTGTTCTTCAAATATTCATATGAACTGGCTACAGCAGTACAAGTACATGCAGCTTCGTTGTCTGAATTGTGAATTGTACTAAGCATACAGATGTTTTGTCAAAATATGTTCCCCTGTCGAATAGTGTATACCTTCACATTAAAATGCATAGTGCCCCCAGTGGTTTGGTAAAGGAAATGGAAAAGAGGCTAATTTCCGGCATTATTTTAATTCTTGGCCGTTCTTGTGATGTCAACTGGTGTAAATCAGAAAGTGATAAACTGTAGAGTGAGGCACAGTCCAAGTATAGATAATAGGTGTATGCGCCAGCCTTGTCGTAACCTGGGGTCTCGTTAATCAACGTGAACGCACAATACGAAGCCTGAAAGAGGTGTATGCCACTTCCCACGCAAACGTTGTGATCTATAAAAACAGACTTGATGGATGGGAGAAACTTTGTCCCGTGCCTACAAAATTTTTGGAGACAGGACATTGGCAACGCAGATGGTGAGGTGAAAGCCTTTATTGTAGAATTTTTTTGGCGCACACCATTTTTGGCTTTTGTCCCTTTGCACATTTTTATTATGGATCCTAGGCATTGTTTCAGCCATCCAGCACAACAACCTTCTCAGATAGATGATAGCTCCCCAACAAACAGCACTGTTTTCTTTTTCTGCTTAATCTTGTAATCTTCACTCTAAATTACAAAGTCAGAGGAGTAGAACAAGGGAAACTCTTCAGTTCTGGATGTCCAATAAGTGTGTGTGTGTTTGTGTGTGTGCGCCAGTGAGTCTCCTCCAAAGACGCCAGAGCCAATCACCACAAGGGAATTTAGTGCCTCTCTGCTTCCTGCTCCAATGGGCAGATAAGATTATAGCATTTAGATTCAGAAGACAGACATTCTCTTACTTCAAGCTGACTAGATTTTCACTGCACCTGTGAAAACTTCAGCAGCACTACATCAACAACATACTGCTGCCTTCTTCCTTTTATTTGTGGATGCGATAAAAAAAGAATGGCTGTGATGTCGTCAGTGTCTGACTGTAGCTCCAGTTCAGTTCGCCTCATTTGTGTGACTGGCTGCTGCTTATGCTGCAAATGCATTGACTGATTTTTAAGTTTATTGGCTCCAGAAAATTTAACAAAATCCCATTGTGCGTGTACAGCCTCGGGCTACGAAGGTGCAGAGGTACAGTAGTGATGAGGGAGCAAATTTTTTTTGCAGGAGTCCCAAGTTTTAATCCCAGTTATCAGGGGATTCAATCTATGTTTAGTATTTTGTTTAACAAAGCAAAACTACAAATTACACACAAAATCAGAATATAGACCGTTTCCCTGAATCTCTATGCTGCTTGTAAGAAAGACCTGTAAGGAATGTAGAGTAGATGACTGCAAGTGTCTCAGTGATCTTTGCATTGTTTTTTTGTCAATAACATTGTGATAAATAATGATTGATTGCAATTCTTCAGGCACTACTCCAAATAACCTATACACCATAAATACATAAATGAAAAATGTTGATTCATATTGACACACTGTCACTATCCAGACTAAATGTCCAATACTGCAAAGTTGAGGTGACACACTGTCAATGCGTGACTTATTCTGCAGTTAAATCCAGTAGCATGCTATAACCTGAAATGATCTACCTCCCTGATATAGTCTTAATTCTATCAGCCATGGGCCGAGCTGTAATCTTATTATCTGTTGTTAACAGAGTTGGGGTTGGATGGGGGCTCGGCAGCGATGGGGATCTCCACAGGGCAGATTACCTCTGCATTATCCACTCAGAAAAGGACATTATCACCTATCACAAGCCAGCGGTGTCAATTGATCCAATCAGATTGTCCCTCTAGTGATGCGGGCCACTCCCATCGCCAGTTAATTATAGAGAAGAGGAGACAGTACCCCGAGTGGGTTCAGCTGGTGCAGCCTGCTGGTGTCTGACTGTACTGCATCTTGCTCCGCAGCTGAACGACATGCTTCATGCGAGACATCTGACCTCTGTGAAGGTTGAGAGGCATTTTACTTTGTGCTCAGTCACTCCCTGATGTAAGCAGCCACTGCTTCTTAGTTATTGTGACTAACAGGGAAACCATGAGTGTTTTTATCAAAAGATCATGAAGCTCTTTCTTGTTAAGAAGTCTTTCAGCATTTTTTAACTGTATTGAACAGTCAGCAGATCTGTTAAGTGTCAATCAGATATTTATCTGCCTTATCTTTAATACTTGGCTGGATTCTCTTTGTCTAAAGTATTGTGCTGGGCCACAAGGTTTTGAACCTCTCTTATCATATACACAATGTCCTTTGCAAAAGTCTTAAAGGGCCATTCATGCATTTTTATCTCTGCCAAGCGTAAGCCTGGAGGGGATTATGTGTTTGGTTTGGACGTGTGTGTGTGTGTGTGTGTGTATCTGTCTCTCTGCAGTTGATCTTGTAAACTACTGGACCAATCAGCCTAATATTTTATGTGGACATTTATGATTGCATGCTAAAGGACCTCTTATGGTTGCGATAATTCACAGTTGTTGAAACATGCCGCGTCTTTAACCGCCTGGAAAATGCGAGGTCGGGTGCTGGGCGCTACTCTTGTGCCCACTCTGTGCCGACTGTCAAGGGGGCGGAGGCAGGTTGTGTCTGAGGTTGAGGTTCACATACTGAAGAAGACTTTCTGTCGAAACGTCTGTGTTTCTGGTACTGCCACCCAAGTTGGTTTATTAAATTTACCAAAAGGACATTTGTGAGTGGTGGCATTTCTCCCTTTTTCACTGTTTTTGGCCGTGCACCTTTCGAGGGGATTTATTTTGAGAGTGCTTGCTTTTTTCCTATGTGATTGTGTCTGAGGTTGCTGAGCGACCATAACCAGCACCTTATCATAGCCTACTTACATGAAATCGTCTTCCAGGTGCTGTTTCTTAAGTGTGTATTGGGCCTTAAATATTATCCGTGGGACAGATTTAAAACTCTGGCAGCCCAGAACTAAAATAATCAACTACTTTACTTTACTTACATTACCACAGACTGATATTTATGGAAGAAGGGAAAAAAATTCTGCTGGCTGTGACCGGTTGTTACTCATCACATGACATGTAGTGCACGCTGCTGCGTTCCAAAAGTTGAACTCTGTTTATCTCAGTGCGCAGCCATCGCGCCCTGAAAAATAGGCACTCTGGAACATATGCTTGCAGCAACGGTGTGGCTCTGGTGTTTGAGGGTGCCTGCCGTGCTGCGTTACTCAAATGAATGTTGATTCCTTGCTCCTCCTAACCGTCCTTTGGGGGCCGCAAGTTTTCCAGGAAATATTCTCGGCTTAAAAACAACAAGCATTACTGGCTGTAACAGACCACATTTTGGGCTTTGCTGTGGCTCAAAAACTGACATCTATAGAACAGTCTGGTCTCACTTTGAACCGGAGCATCTGCAGAATAATTCTATACCTAGTATTTTGTGATCTGATTTATCAATAGAAATCGATAATGAATATTTAAAATGGCTTCAGTACTCATTTTCCGTAGAATCTATACACTGCTTTCTTGCTGTCTTGTTAAGCTAATGTTTACCACAGTCGTCAAGGAAAGAAAATTCATCGCTGTCATATTATAGCCGTGTTTTATTTAACTTTTAATGAGAATTTTTCAGTTGTATGCCCCCAATGTCAAGTTTCCCCATAGTATTTGAAATTGGTATTGAGTATCAATATCTTTCAAGGTACTGTATCGAAGTTACAAATTCCATTATCATGACAACACTTATTTGGAGGCCCGTGTTGCTCGCTGCTATACTGTATGTTGTTTTGTCAGAGTCTATTTGCCAAACAGAGGTGGCCAGTGAAAAGCTACATGACCCAAATGAGAATGGCCAGAAGTATAATAAAACCAATTTTGAAAAATTTTAGGATTTTTTTTTAAAAGCTGCAGTAACTGAATTTTTTAGCTCCTTGAGGAAAACTAATCGTGAACACAACATTAACCAACCGTACCGTCGCCTTTTAAGCTGATTAAAAGTAAACTAAACTTGTTAACAAAAAGAGCATTTACACATCCAGCAGTTACAGTCCAGCATTATCATCCATTTTGAACATGTTTCTGGCCACTTGATAAACATAAGTCTAGTACTCTCCCTCTTTAAGCACTATGTTTAGTCTCCACAAACTCCTGAGGGAAATATTCAGCTCTGTAGCTGCTAAATCCTCCACCATGTTCACCAGGTAGCTGCTAACTTTATCTGTCTGCTGTTTGGTGCTAAGCAGGAAGTGTACAGTGGGTTTTTAGAGCTTTTTCTCTGAGACAAGCTGCCTGCTGTTGTGGAAAATGTATGCAGGACAACTAAACAATGAGCTGAAACTCATTATAAAGCCTCTCGAAGCTGCGAGGAGCTGTAGATTCAGGTAACAATCCTCTGTAGAGTCATTGCTCCTCCTTTTACATTGTTATTATAAAACTATTGACCATAGCCGCTTTAAGGGTTGGGTGTGTTGGAAAGCCACCACAGGAGAAATGATAAAGAATTATTCCCACAAGATGTTTTGGTAGGCTTCAAATACTGTACAGGATCTTTCCCTTATTGATCCCCTATGTCATGCCTCTTGGCTTCCTATCCAGCTTTGTGACCACAAAAAGAAAGTACAATCCATTACTGATGCTCATTTTGCCAACAGAAAGACAAAATGACACAATATCCATGTCCATGTGGTATATCCATCATAAAGAATGAGAGTTAAATGTCATGCTGAGATATTGTCCAAGAGGAATACACAGACAAACAACACAGCCATGTGCAGATGTGCTTTTTGTCTCTGCAACTGTATCTCAGAGGTTTAAATGCTTTGGCTGCTTCATCCTCAGCACCAGATTGTAGCAGCTGAAAACTGGAGCCCAAAAACAGCTAAAAATAGTCACAAACAAAGCAGACACACCCTTTATCTTTGAGGTTTTTTGTAATGTGCCATTATGTAATAATTTTGTCTTTGCACCAGATTGTAGTTATAAGGAAAAATAAAACAAAATAACCAAAAATAATTAGAAAAGGTGAAACAGTTGTGATTATGAAAGAGCAGACAACTTACTATATGACACCTGCGCTCAGTGGCCATCTTCAGTATACATGCCAGCTTGATCTTCCTTGCAACTTTACTTAAATCTCACTGATAGTATGAATGCCTGATTAAAGTAACAAAGCTCAAATGGATACTTTGATCTCAGCACACTGATGTGATTATTTTGGGGCGATGTTGCATTAACACAGTCACAAGCCTATTTTTCGTCAGTCTCATCCCATGAGTAAGGTTTTTTGGATGGTTGAGTATTTGCTATCAAAGCCATTCACCACCAGCCATTCAGTGGCAGACAATTTTCCGAAAGCCGCCTGAGCAGTTGTTGAGTACCAGTCAAATAATCAACATCATGTGGTGACGTGGCCTCACCGGTCGTAAAGGTCCTGCCGACTGGGAGGGAAAATAGCTTGTGTGACTGTAACAGCCTTAAATGCAGAATATGGAGTACTCTGCTAACTACCCAGTCGATGGCTGAGTGCAGGTGAGTATTTTTAGTGGAAATGTCAGCGTTGTGAGGAGTAGCCTCGGTGCACTGTTGCAGAACAGACAGAAATAGAAACAAAGGTCGGCTTGGCTTCAACATCAGATTGTTTAATATGGGAACAGTAATGAGGGGATCTATCACGAGGGACACTTACCTTGTGAGCTTACAGCAAATAAAGCACATGACTGAAGGAAAAGTTTCTCAAATATGTTAGATATCAAGTAAGACTTTTTAAAACAGGACAGTGAGAGGTTAAATTATATTTTTATCTGAGGCGTTTCATCTGCCACTTTTCCGGAGTTCTGGTCACACAACATTTTCTCTTGTAATCGCTGACCTGTTTGTGCACGCCCCATAAGTTTGTATAGCTGCGCAGGAGCAGAGCAGATAAACGATGGCCTTTTTTTTTTTTTTAAAGCTCACTAGGTCTGGACCTCATATCCTGTGGCTCTTTATGAGAAATAGTGCATTACAAACCAGGCACACCTGGCTGCTGAATATGTACGGTTGGATACACACTTTATACACTTAATATTTTCTGTTTTTTTTTGCACTTTTTGATATTGTGTAACGTACTATAAATGCTCTACAACAAAAACAGACTTTTATTTATGGTGGACCTACCTGCAATTTTGTTTGGGGTTAGATTACGTGTTACCTTTAAACCAAAACAAATGACTCACTGAACAAGCAGTCAGACCATTAAAACAAACTGACTATGAAAATTGTTTTGACATTTATTTTTTTAAATATAAAACGTCTTGGACATGGAGAAAGTGCTTACTGCATATGCTACCGAGTGCCATACCTACCTTTGACGTGGGTCCATGTCATTGGTCTGACAGCCCATTGGTCCGACATCCCATTAGTCTGACGGTCCGTGGTGCTGAACGGCTCCCGGCGGGCGTATTTCTACCTTGATGGTGTGCCGCGGCCAGCTCTGGGTCAGCTGGGAAAGGCTTGAGGTGAAGCATGCTCACAGCTTATGTGTTTGTCACTTTCTTTTTCATTTTAACCCACACCATGATCTTTTCCTGACCCTAACCAAGTGGTTTTTGTGCCTAAACCTAACCAGACCTTAACCACAGGGCATCATGATGATTTCGGAACAACGGGACTTCGGAACAATGAGTTTAATATGGTCGGACCAGTGGGCAGTTCCCGTTTCACGTTTTGATGTGGTATGACGGCCTGGTATGGTAATAATTTTTTATGAAGTTGTTAGGCAAACACTTGCCCACCTTTACATCCAGCATACAGTACAGGCCAAAAGTTTGGACACACCTTCTCATTCAATGCGTTTTCTTTATTTTCATGACTATTTACATTGTAGATTCTCACTGAAGGCATCAAAACTATGAATGAACACATGTGGAGTTATGTACTTAACAAAAAAAGGTGAAATAACTGAAAACATGTTTTATATTCTAGTTTCTTCAAAATAGCCACCCTTTGCTCTGATTACTGCTTTGCACACTCTTGGCATTCTCTCCATGAGCTTCAAGAGGTAGTCACCTGAAATGGTTTCCACTTCACAGGTGTGCCTTATCAGGGTTAATTAGTGGAATTTCTTGCTTTATCAATGGGGTTAGGACCATCAGTTGTGTTGTGCAGAAGTCAGGTTAATACACAGCTGACAGCCCTATTGGACAACTGTTAAAATTCATATTATGGCAAGAACCAATCAGCTAACTAAAGAAAAACGAGTGGCCATCATTACTTTAAGAAATGAAGGTCAGTCAGTCCGGAAAATTGCAAAAACTTTAAATGTGTCCCCAAGTGGAGTCGCAAAAACCATCAAGCGCTACAACGAAACTGGCACACATGAGGACCGACCCAGGAAAGGAAGACCAAGAGTCACCTCTGCTTCTGAGGATAAGTTCATCCGAGTCACCAGCCTCAGAAATCGCAAGTTAACAGCAGCTCAGATCAGAGACCAGATGAATGCCACACAGAGTTCTAGCAGCAGACCCATCTCTAGAACAACTGTTAAGAGGAGACTGCGCGAATCAGGCCTTCATGGTCAAATAGCTGCTAGGAAACCACTGCTAAGGAGAGGCAACAAGCAGAAGAGATTTGTTTGGGCCAAGAAACACAAGGAATGGACATTAGACCAGTGGAAATCTGTGCTTTGGTCTGATGAGTCCAAATTTGAGATCTTTGGTTCCAACCGCCGTGTCTTTGTGAGACGCAGAAAAGGTGAACGGATGGATTCCACATGCCTGGTTCCCACTGTGAAGCATGGAGGAGGAGGTGTGATGGTGTGGGGGTGTTTTGCTGGTGACACTGTTGGGGATTTATTCAAAATTGAAGGCACACTGAACCAGCATGGCTACCACAGCATCCTGCAGCGACATGCCATCCCATCCGGTTTGCGTTTAGTTGGACGATCATTTATTTTTCAACAGGACAATGACCCCAAACACACCTCCAGGCTGTGTAAGGGCTATTTGACCAAGAAGGAGAGTGATGGAGTGCTGCGGCAGATGACCTGGCCTCCACAGTCACCGGACCTGAACCCAGTCGAGATGGTTTGGGGTGAGCTGGACCGCAGAGTGAAGGCAAAGGGGCCAACAAGTGCTAAACACCTCTGGGAACTCCTTCAAGACTGTTGGAAAACCATTTCAGGTGACTACCTCTTGAAGCTCATGGAGAGAATGCCAAGAGTGTGCAAAGCAGTAATCAGAGCAAAGGGTGGCTATTTTGAAGAAACTAGAATATAAAACATGTTTTCAGTTATTTCACCTTTTTTTGTTAAGTACATAACTCCACGTGTGTTCATTCATAGTTTTGATGCCTTCAGTGAGAATCTACAATGTAAATAGTCATGAAAATAAAGAAAACGCATTGAATGAGAAGGTGTGTCCAAACTTTTGGCCTGTACTGTACATTAAATAAACATTATTTGTAGTTGTGTTTTTGGTAACTTATTGAATGTAAGTGAGATCCTTTTCCCACTTTGTGTGGTGATCATCTTGTTTTTGGCTCTGATTTGGTCTCCACCATCTCCTGAGTAAAATATCTGTCTCTTTAGAATTTAAATACTGTCTGATAAACTTTCTCCACCAGCCACTAGCTAGTTTTGTCTGCTTACTTGTGCTGGGCAAGTTGTGTACACATATTTTTATCAGACCTTTATTAGAGCGGGTCAGACTCAACAATACAGTGAATGTACACACTATAAAATCAAAAACAAGAAGTTAAAAGAAGAAATAACTTCAGAGAACTGCAGAGTTCTCTATGATTTTGGCAGTGTTCGTCAGTGTTCCTGCATTATAGAAAATTCAGTCTATAAAAGTGTTAAATAAAACTTAACTTTCAAGTTTGTTGCACCTCTGACCACAGCCACCACCAATAACATCACAATGAGCTGACACATCCTGAAGTGCGCTTCTATATCACCTCAGGAAGGTGAGTTAAAGCCAGAGTGTGTGACTTTCACCTATAAATGAATATCTGTTAGATTTAAGCCCTTGCCAATGAGGTCACACAATGCTGATTGAGCTTTTATCACCAGCGAAAGCTCTTCGTATTTTGAGTACTGTGCTGGTGCACCAAACTTATGCGTTTCACGTCTACCAGCCAGAGCTAAAGGGGGCAAGAAGGGTGGAGAGATCACAGTAACTGAGCAGCAGCCAGGAGTATGGTGGAAAATCCTGAGGAGCATCCTAGAAAGGTTTCTGGAATGGATGCTCCAGATAAAAAAAGAAACTTGGAGTTTAGAGGAAGGATTCATTCCAAAATATTTTCATGAGAAGCCTTGAAGAGAGCCCTCCTCGGGGCAGGTGAGATGCAGCAACCTCACCTGTAGGCATATGTTAGCACCATGTACTGACAATGTTTGTGTAATTACTTTCACTGCCAGAAGGGGGCAGACAGTTGTTGGGCACTGCAAGATTAATCTCAAATTTGGAAAATTATGTTGCTCTTTAACTATCCTTAGAAACTCCCGTGATTGATGGTCTTCACAGCAGACATTTTGACTTTTCTTAAATGCAACCAAGCTAAATTTATGGCTTCATTCCATTAAGGCGTGCCAGTAAGCCATGCCAGTGAGCCAGCATGCACATTAGCAGGGACCTGGCCCTGGCACATCTAAATGGAACACAGTTTTTATTAAGTTACACCTGTTTGACAATCTCTGCCAGCGTCTGTACATTTATTATGTTTGACGAGCGTCTGCTAAATGTAGACAGACCCCGATTACAAGGTGATGGTGACTACTTATGAGCATTAAAGGGATTCAGGAGTAAACATTCAGTGACTGAATCACTGGAGTTATTTTGTTTTGTTTAGACATTGCCATGACTGTCCTGTCTCAGTCTGAACTAGCACAGCAGACACCAAGCAGCTTTAACTGCAACTTTAAGGCATGTACATTTCAAAGTAGAAAACATCAGGACAATAATTATAACATTAAAGCAGTGTTTAGTCCTATGCTGACAGCAAACACTGCCAAAAGAGCTCTCTGCTCAGATAGGTTTTGTGTTTGTAGGTGTGTGTGTGTATAAAATTAGGGAGAGCAACAGTAGAAAGTCTATAAAAATCGTAAAGCCCACACATTTTACAATAACCCTGTAAAACCTTCCAGCTTTAGTATTGCAGGCAGATTGTTGTTAAATGTTACACAACAGATCCAAATTCATATATTATAAAACAAAAAATAGATTCCAGCCAACAACCTCAAGATCATCTCTCCTTTCAAACTTATTTTTGAAGCTGAAACTCATCAGGGATGTAAGAGGTGCTGTTCCAGTTGTGAAATTTCCTTTGTTATTTTTAACACAACATCCACTGCATTTCATTTCCACAAATTTACCAAACACAGCTGCCAGCTCCTCACTAAGATAATCCCTCTGATCATGTTTCTGTGAAGCCTGAACCAAACATTGATTTGTGTTACACTGGATAAATCGCCCCCTTCCCATCTCAGTCAAGTGTCTCCTTTCTGACGTAAACAGATGTTCTGTGCTCTAAAGCAGCTTACATGAGCAGCCTACAAAAACCTTCAGTATGTTGCTCCAAGGAAGGAACTGCCTACGGTACCTTAATGTTCTTGACATCATGTCCCAGCTTATTGATGCACTGCTGTGCATGCTGACGTGGTTCCTATTATAAAACTACCATTAGGCTATTTAATTACTGTAGACCTCTGTATTCATGTATACTCTGGTAGCATTAGGTGTACTGGTGTAGATGGTCACAAATTCAGGTCAAGTGCTTACATAGCAGTGTTTGTACATTAGTGTGTTCCAATTAAACATCATGGGCCAGATTTACCAAGAAAATAGAGAACTCATAAGTCCAGAGGTGCGTAATGCTCTTGATTACAAAATATTCACTTTGGTCATACAATATGTAATCATAAATACATTTGTAGGCAATAAAAATGGTAAACAAAAAGGAGTGGAACAAAATATACAGAAGGTACAAACAGCTCTATGACAGGTGGAGAGACAGAGAGACAAAGAGTAGGAAAGTGGAAATGCCCAAAAGTTTATATGCCTGGTGGAGTTAGAAAAAATCTATAAAAGATAAAGTGCAGTGGAAGATGCGTTACCGGCTACCTATTTTTCAGAGGCGGTGACTGTGCCTCGAGATAAACAGAGTTCAACTTTTGGAATGCAGCCGTGTGCAACGTATGTCATGATGAGGATCAACCAATCACAGCCGGCAGACATCTTCCCCTTCTGAATATGTAAATATGGAAAAGTTGATCATTTTGGTGCAGGGCTGTCAGAGCAGACGATAGGCCTACACTCTTATAAACAGCTCCTAGAAGATCAGCTCTGCACTCAGGGTTTCAGGTAATAAGGCTATGATATAGTGCTTGTTAAGGTTGCTTAGCAACCTCAGACACAAGCTGCCTCTTGAAAGTTGGCTCAAAAAAGGCACAAAAGTAGCGTCCAGTGCCTGATCTTTTTCAAGCGGTTAAAAACGCGGTATGTGTACGGCCCCTAACGTTACCGTCATTGCATAGGCCACTGCAAGCTCTCTTTGTCATCTCTGGATTGCTTTTAACACACCTATGTATTAGTGTTGCTGGTACCAACGTTGGACCACGGTACTTAAACACCACGGTACATATGATACCATCATGTTGGAGAACTGTAGTACTACGGTACCTCACAGTACCACTACTGTGGGATAAGTTCAATGTCCATCTGAAAGAGGGTGAGTGTCCATGCGCCGTCCAATAACGGCGTGCACTGGCCAATAATGGCGCGCGCTGGCCACCTGGCACTCACTATGCTGCTGCAGTGGTTTGTTTTCCAGTGACATGTCAGGTACGAACTGAGCTATTGAGTATCTTTAAGCACTGAAAGTTATTATTAATTTATTTTTACTTGTAGGCTAGATTTGTTTATGCTACAGTGATTTGTTTTCCACAGAGCTCTACGGTGCGAGCATTTTACTCGCATTTGCGACTAAAAATAGTTTTGTGCGAGCAAAAGAAGTCATTCAGCACGCTGTGCGAGTACAGATTTCAACCAGCAGCAGAAACGAAAGGCGAATCCTGCCGGTTGTGGGTTGAATGGGGGTCACAGACAGGAATATGGCGGAGCGCTATGGCCACCGCAAGATAACATGGTTTACTGGCGACCGAGATGCCCGGCTCCAGGTGAATGAGTTGGTGTCATGACTGCCCAGTAGTACCTGAACAGCCAAGCCGCGGCGGCACACAGGTATGTGACATGTCAGAGGAGAAACGAGCCGTTCACATTTCCACAAACCTCAGCGTACTTTAGGGACTGTTCTTAACTTGTCAGGGGAGGAGGGTGGCTGGTTGATTTTTATTTTATTTATTTATTTTATTTGGATCCCCCCTATATTCATCACTCATTGATGCTGTTTTTGAAGTATGAATAAGTCAATAAGTAATTTATTCCATTGACATATCATTGATGTATTATAGAAAAGTGATTTATCTTTTTATAAATGACAAAAGGCACATCTGCCTCATTTTCGCTGTGGTATCGTGATACTACTCAGAACCGTGATACTTTCACTGGTATCGTACTGTGGGTCCCAATTTTGGTACCATGACAACACTGCTATGTATACACACATGGCTGTTACCAAACTCTTCCAAGAGCACATAGCTATACTATTATTCATTCATGTTCCGTAACTGCTTATCCTGTTGGAGGTTGCAGGAGCCTATCCCAGCTGACACTGGGCGAGAGGCAGGGTACACCCTGGACAGGTCACCAGACTATCACAGGGCTGACACATAGAGACAGACAACCATTCACACCTACGAACAATTTAGAGTCACCAATTTACCTGCATGTCTTAAGACTGTGGGAGGAAGCTGGAGCACCCAAAGGAAACCCACGCTGACACGGGGAGAACATGCAAACTCCACACAGAAGGGCTCCCCCACCCATTGTCCAGTGTTCTATTCACTATACATCCATTGTTTTCCTTAGTTTGAGGTTTGACTGGCGCTCTTTCAATTACATCATCTCGTTGCGCCCTCTTCCCCTAAAGTTGTGCCTTACTGGAGAATTTTTTTGCTACATTTGGATTGAAACCCAACTACAAAGAGAGAAAGATGGACACAGAGAGCATTTTCAATTTGCACATGTGAACACCTGAGTGTACTGCAAAGAAGTTTTTACCATTGGTGAAGGACAAAAAAGTGGTGTGTCGATGAAAGGTAAATGTGACTAAGTGGATTTAGCTCATAAATGATGACATACAGTCATTGCATAGGCCAGTACAAGCACTTTTTGTCGTGTCTGGAACTCTTTCGAGAGCACATAGCTGTAATATTATTTGTTGAAAACGCTCTATTTCCACTGTCTAGTGTGCTCTTCGTTATAATTCATCCATTGTTTTCCTTCGTTTAAATTCTGACTGGTGCTCTTTTGATTACGTCATCTCATTGTGCCCTGTTCTGCAGTTGCACTTACTGTTTATCTCAACAAACCAACCCCCAATATTTGCATTTTCTTTTGCTGAGTATTCTGAAAATATGGTTAAAATTTGTGCTAAATTTGGATGGAAACCCAACTAATGGGGGGAGACAAAGGAGGAAGCGATTAGTTACATCCCATAGTGAATTTACATAATTGACGGTCACAAACTGCAACATTCATCCACTATGTTTGTGTTAATCACATTTTGTGTTCAGTAATAATCACCCATTGCTTTATTTTTGTTTCTAACACATACATCACACATATTTGGGGCAGAAAACACGACATCTCCATTGAAGAAACAGGTGCAAAGCCTCAGTAAATCTGGCCCTGTGAGTCTGGTATGCAAACAGTGTTCAGAGGAGAGATTGCCTGGATATTATTCTGGTTTGACCAAACTGGGTTGGTGATCATTGCGCATAAGCCAGAAGATGTAGAGCCATGTATGGAAATGAGCCCTCATTACTTTCTGTTCTCATTCAGGGTGATGCTCCCCACTCCTCTTCTACTTCTTCTTCTTCTCTCACTTCATTTTTCTCTCTCTGTTGCTCCGTCTGTTTTTCTTTGGAAGAAATAAAACTGGGTCATATCTTCCTTCCTTCCTCCTCCTCCTCCTCCTCCTCAGTGGTTTAAATGGTATAAAAAGAAAAAAAAGGGTGAATTAATGCAGTGATGGTGGATGTATGGAAGGCAGTAAAGCCATGGTCATCCACACACACACCTGCTGTACACACTTACGCCGGATTTCCACTGGATGCGTGTCCGTTGCGGAACGGCAGCACTGGTTATCCGCTGCGTGCTCCGCCGTCCGTCAATACCCACCGGCTGCGTTTGCTGTGCGGAGCGGTGCAGCTCCGCCGGAAGACATCTTGGTGCACTGCCATGATGAATATCTCCTCGTCCATGGTGTTCGCGGGGTGAAAACCTCTGACCTGTTGACTTCAGGCCTGCCTCTGCCCATTATGTAGTTTTCAAGGTGTAGTACAGGGAAATATGATCCGCGTGAACACTGTGTATTTTATTTTGAAAATTAACCGGATGTTTTATTGTGTTTCTGTGCACGACTTCCTGCCCCGCACGATCTGCTCTGTGCTGAATTGCTGCGTTGTGCTCCGGCGTCCGGCAAAAATAGAAGTCCTGCGTATCTGTTGCGGAGGGATCCGGAGTGCCGGAGCTGAGACGGAGCCGGAACGCAGCACAGCCGCAGCCGGTGGAAACACACACATTGACTAGAATTGAATCCTATCGGCTCCGCTGCCGTGCCGGAGCGCAGACGCAACCAACACGCATCTGGTGGAAATAGGCCTATAGACTCATGCATTGTAACACTCAATCCAGAAGCACTTGAAACATATCTCTCCTCTCTCAGTTCATCTTATCCACCAGCGTGTGCACTTCTTTCTTTCTGTCTTTCTTTCTTTCTTTCTTTCTTTCTTGCTTGTACAAGGTGCATCTCGCTGCTGCTTTTCTTCCCGCTACGTCTTTATCTAACATTTCAGGGGTTTCAGCATGGACTGCCTGCCGCCACAGCTCAATAGTTCTGTCAGGTTCACCTTTTTAATGTGGGAAGATGTCAGAGTCTCCTTCGCCTCACACACACACACACACACACACACACACACACACACACACAAACACACACAGATAAGCTACACACATATGCTACAATATCTTCAACAGTAGTGGAATCACAAGATAACTAACAATACAATACTATCACGATGTGCTGTGTTGCACATGATAACAGTGATGATACAATACATTATATCCTGACCGATAGAGGAGTTTTGAGGCTAACGATATTTATAAAGAGGGTTTATAAATCTTGTATTGATATATCAGCTTTAAACACCTAATATCAACATTTTTGATAATCATTCAATTTTCTTTTGAATTGTGACCAAAACACATGTCAGGACTCTGATGAACAAACAGTTTAAAGCAACACTGTCGTTATATTACAAGCAGTTACATACTGCAGTTTGGTGTTTCTGTACTTGTTGTTGCTTGTCTGCAACAAGTAAATATCAGCGTAAACATCAACAAGACTGATTTATATGTCTACGATAGTTAACAACAGTTCTCCGACTAATGCAGTTTTGTGAAATGCATTATATTACACTTAGTCTCTATATACAGACTCTATATTCAGTGAATGTAGAGTCTGTAGGCAAACCCTGGAGATCTTGCCTCCGGAAGAAGAGCGGAAGAGCCCTGGTTTCCGGTGCTAGGCTGTTTGTAGTCCGCGTGATATTGATCAATCACGTTTGAGCCGGCTGCAGTTGTTGCCAGGTTAAACGGTCCGTGCGGTGAACTAACGAGGCGGAACATAATTGGCGTCACTGCAAACTCTGAATCCATCGCAATGGTTCAGCATATTTACTTACATATAAACGGAAGTCGGAAACGGAAATTCACCTCCTCTGCCCAAGTCAAACTGGAATGCCAAAAAAATTGGGGGTCTGCCCCCAGAGGCTGTATTGCCGTCTGCCGGAAGTCAGACGCCGAGTACAGCCGATGGGTTCCGAGATGTATTACACCAAATCTTTCAAATACAGCATCCTTTATTAACTTTATTAAGTTGAGCAAAAAAGAACAGCAAATAATGAATACTGAAAGTTCAGATGTAAAATAGTCACAAGGGCTGGGTTTCATTCCAAAAAATATGATACCAGTACCAATACCAGTGCCCTTAAAGGCATACTGATACCAAAGGAGTATTCCCATTGAAATAATCCTTCCTTTATTTTATGCAGTTACTGTTTTTTATACACCACAGGTGTGTAGTATTGCCATACTTTCAAATGTTTTGGTGCCCTCAGGATCCACTGAACTACCAACTCTGTCATAGTGCTGGACTTTACCACATCACACCACTGACTGTATGGGTTATAGCGGCTGTGGTAGTGGCCCAATCACACATCACATTAAATCAAAATATGTTTGCAGTGATTGGCTGCAAGCAAAATCATACAAATAGTCATTTTGTTTTCTAGATCTAGGTACAAAAAGGATCAAATGCAGGTATCATTTGGCTCAAAGAGTTTCAGTACTACTTGTTAGGGGGTTATTCAGGTCGATAGGTATTGAGTAGGAGTCCATCAAATCTATTGATTCAGGGATCAACAATCCAGTACTTCTGATGCAAGTGAAAAATTGGATACATATCGTCATCTTTAAGATATACCTTTCTTTTGAAATTCCCATGTTGCTGCCATCATTTTCGTCCAAGTGTTTTCCATTGTCAGCATGGGATTTCTCCAGGTACTCCAGCTTCCTCCCACAGTCCAAAGACATGTAGGTTGGATAAAGTAGTGGCTCTGAATTGCCCATATGAGCATGAGTGATTGTCTGTCTCTAGGTGTCAGCCCTGTGATAGTCTGGTGACCTGTCCAGGGTGTACCCTGCCTCTCACCCAGTGTCAGCTGGGATACCTTCATGAAGGAGTCTAGTGCACCTGTTTAGTGTATATGAAACTATGTGGGCAACAAAATGGTCACACACACATAAAAGGACGTTTATGCCATTAAAGACTTTCATTAAGTTCACTTTCTTAAAACACATGTATTTACCAGCCTGTTTAACCTGGTCGCTGATCTTCAATGTCTGTATGATGTAAAAATATGACCAGTTATTCATGTTCTGCAACAGCCTAATAATTATAATGATTTTCACTTTTTAATTAGCATCTCTTATGCATAAGGAAACGAGATTCATTAAGTAAACCACTCTTGAAATGAAAAACTCCAAATGAGCTTATATTCAAGTTAAAGGAGAGACGTGAACATATTTTTTTTCCCACAGGCTGCGCTTCAGGTTGATTGATTTGTCTGAGGCTGCTAAGTTTTACGTGTGTCTTTGAATCTATAAGGTCATTTGACCAAACTGCTTTAGGAATGTATTTTGTGACATTCAAACAATGAGATAAGAATATAAATTCAATGGAAATACTATCTGAACAACACAGATATTTTCTCTGGCTGGGGCATTAAATGATTGATTAAACTCTCGTCAGTTATGGTAGCAACACTGCAGTAACATTTTGCTGTAATTCAGTTACTATCAAAAAACATTTCCAGGACACACCAGGTGTTTTAATCCCCTCCAATGTGACAAAGTATGCTACACAAATTGACATGATTATCACCAAGATAATATGTTGATTAAAGGGATAGTTCAGATCTTTTGAAGTGAGTTTGTATGAGGTACTTACACAGAGTCAGTGTATTAAATACAGCAGATGGCGGTCAGCATGCCCCCAGTTTGGACAAGCAGGTAGGAGATGTACCTCCGAGGAAGCAGAGCAACATGCTGCTGTGAATGAGGTCAACAACAACATCAACAACATTAGCCACCTAAAAATAAACAATTTAAGTGTACTTAGTGTAATTTAATTGCTATATCTAGAATATATCAACCAGCTATTTCTGGGAACTGAAGCAGTTATATCGCTCCCTTTAAAACCAAACTACATTGAGAAAAAACAACATTTTAATTTGCTTTACACAGGAGCTGCTGGTCGACCGCTGCCTTTATCAGATACTTAATTTGTTTTACTGTATGACTTTTGTGTTTAAAAGGGTTCGTTCGGATGCGCCAAAGTCACACAGTAACACAAATGGACGAACTGAACGAGGCAGCGGTAGACCAGCAGCTCCTGTGTTCAGCAATCTTAAATTACTGTTTTTCTCAATGGGGTCTGGTGCCTTTGACAAGAGTATAGCTCAGGAATGGAAGCTGGTAATAGCTTCCTGTAAGTGGCAAGGTATACCTGTGATAATATTCTTAATAAATCATACAGTTAAACTGATATGGAATATGTTTGGGGGCTAATATATGCTTTGCTGCTACCCCTGTCCACAATAGTACATTTCTTACCTTTCACAGTTCTCCGAACCAGGGGCATGACGACTGACATCTGCTGTATGTAATACACTGACTATGGATAAGTACCACATGTAACCCCACTTTAAAATATCCAAACTTTCCTTTTAAAGGCTACTATGCTTAATGGTATCTTGCCCTCTTCCATTAAACGTGCTTGTACTTCACTGTACCCTACTCTGTCTAAGTTAAATTGCCATCAGCTCTATCAATCTGCTGCTTTTGCTTTCACCTGATTTCTTCAGCATTGAACGCAACAGTCCTCAACATGTGCACCCCTGTCTCCACCTACACACATTACATTTAACACACTCAGCATATAGAGAGAGTAGATGACCTCAGTATTTGTCAGTTGTTTGTTTTTTTTTTCTCAGAGAGGCAGCGGCTGCTGTTGAAGGATTAGGCGATTAAAAAGACAACGCTCTGAGATTGGCCAGCAGGCCTCATCAGATAAAGCATGTTTAGAGCAAAACAAAAGCCCGGCTCTGCTGTGTCGGAACATCACCAGACCACTTTGATCTCCTCACTCTTTCCTGCCGAGGCTACAAGAATCTCCTCTCACATCTTCAGATGTCTGTCTCGCAATCAAAGCCCTGTCAGATGCGGGGGCTCGTTTCTCAGGGCTGCCCCTGCTATTCTCAGATTAATTACTTGACAACCCCTCTGAGGGCCAAGAGGTTCTGCCAGCCCTGCAGGTTTCAACACTTAACAAATCTCTGACACCGTACACATGTACTAGTAAACTCTCTGCTCTGATGAACAATATATTATGTTGCTGCCCAGTCAACTCGAGCTAACGAGGACCGGGGACACATTTTGAGCATTCATAAAAGTTTTACACAATTGTACAGATTTGATTTCTGCCCGCCTCGCTCCCATTGTCCCTTCATCACGTTTCCCACTCATATTTGTTAATGGCGGTCAGAGAACGTCCTTTCATATCGCAAAATCAAGCCTTTCACAAGGGACAGAGCTCTGATTAGATTTGTTTGTGAAGGACAAATTTAAAAAAAAGCCGGCCGATTCAATAAAGAGAATTCACACAGTGGGCGTAAACTTGTTATTCAATTTGGCAGCACCAGGTAAACTGACAGACAGCAGTAGATGGAATCCACCCAGCCCATCCTGAATAACATCCATTATCATCCGCAGCCTACTGTAAATTACCTCTCGGGAGACCAGGGCTGAATTCAAACTGTTACCGTGTAATCTTCTCGAGCCCATCCTAACACAATTTCATACAAATAAACCATTAACTGCGTCCTTTAGTGTTTGTGCCTGCGTGTATGTATGTATTTGTCCTCAGGCTCGGTGTAGGAGGATATTAGGCAGTTCTTTGAGCAGAGCCTGATCAGATTTACAGCCGAGAGAGAGAATAAGACACATGGGAAATACAATCGAGCTGAACTCATCAGCAGAAGTGCTCGGGTATTGTGCTAACAAACTGCATTCTCAAATTGTTTCACCACAGCTCTGCAATAACACCCTCTGCACATCAGCCCCACTTTATGTTTATGGAAGTCATTTTAATGTTTGCATATTTCACCCCCAAAATGGCTCAGACAGAAAACCAAGATGCATTATTTATCACAATTGCAGCTTCAATTAGATTCATTGCAGGCATCATCAAGTCAAGATTTGACTTACGAGGGTTATTTTGGGCTGATAAACACACGAAGCATGATCGTATAAATGTCCAAATCAACCCAGCGCTGTGTTCGTGCGAAGCAAACCTGTCATCATTTTCATGATCAAATTGGTGGCTCGGTTGTGTCTAATGCTGACTGAGCCTTTTCTGCCCAAGATTTTTTTTGACAGATCAAGAAAGACTGTATTGCATTATTTAAGTGCCTCCTCTCACTCAAAATATTTTTTGATTTCAGACACTGAGGGAATTCAGAGAGAATATTACAGATGCTGTTTCACTGCAAAACTTTTGACACTCCTCTCGCCTCACACTTGGAGATGAGTCACTGAAAACACCTTTTTAAGCTTCCTGAGATTTTTTGTTTGTTTCCTGTTTTGTTTTGTCTTTTGTGTCCAGTTGAAGTTTTAACTCTGTGTCCAGGGCTTTATAGTATTTGTGGCTGTTAGATGCTGTGAAATGCTGCATGCCCTTGTCAACGTTTGGAGGTGCTCAGACAGACTATAATGATCTGGCAGGAGTCCAAGACACCACAGCATATGAGAAGACGAGGCTCTGCTACTGATGCTGTAGGTTGGAAGTGGTTGTCCTCTTGCTTTATCTCATCCTATAACAACCCAGACTCCTTGAGCAGCTCACTGGTGTGCAGTGAGAAAATGTGTAGCGGTTTCACGACCCTGTGTCCTACAGTGTGGTGCTGAAGAAAACCTGGAACTGGACCCACATGTATAAGACGAGATTTATTAAGAAAATGTTACCCTTTACATCTTCTAAGTGTCCTTGTATATGTATGGCTGGCTCTAGTACTCAGAAATGTGACACAACATAATGGTGTCAGAATAAAACAAACAAAAACAAATAAACATCAGGTACATCACAGCGAGTAAAAATCATACAAATATCAATACCAAAAAGAAAAAATAAAGGGAGGAGTCTCTGTCTAACATAAGGGAGCAACTTTTGGACTTGTTGTCACTAGCTACCAGTGGAGACTCCCACATTATCCCACATTATTTCAAAGAAATATTTGGCACATAACCTTGGTGAAACTGCAACTTGTCATTTTTAAACTTCAGCTTTTGTACTGCTTAAACTAATGAGATATGTAAGGGGTTATTGCCCATCGAGGAGACAACTAATGGCCTCTCCGTCATCCATTAATTCCTGATTATGGACACCTTGAGGGGCATTATCCCGCTTATGCCATGGTCAATTACCATTGTCACCTGGCAAAGAAATAAAATTAAGACCATTCATCAATGTTTTTGTTTGATAGAAATCCAAAGTTTTTCACAAGTCATGCCAAGCTCAAGTCAAGCCCTTAAGTGTTAACAGAGAAACTAAAACTAAAATTTCCATCCCAGATATTGGATATCATCACGTACCGTACAGCAATCATCAGATAAATGAACATGAACATGACAACCATAATCTACACAGAAGGGCTCCCCACCTCGGGTTCTAATCAGGAACTCTCTTGCTGTGAGGTGACAATGCTAACCACTGCCCCACCATGCCACCCTACCACATACATATATCATTACAGTGCTTTAGGTATCATAAAGTGCAGCATCCTTACATACAGAGGTTTGGCAGTTTGTTCAACAGTGCAGTCCTGGTAGGCCCAAAAGATCTGTGAGCCTCTTTAGTAATCGCTCACCCTTTTCTCCCCACTCGGGACTCACATCATTGTCATGCAGTTTTGCTGCTGTCCAGCAATCTAACTGGATATACTCTCTTATTCTGTTTGTTTTTATTGTTTGCTGAAAATAAAAAAATGCAGGCAGTAGAACAGACAGTTTAAATGTCCTCCACAAAGGAGTGATAGAAAGGACCAATATATGTCTATCCACTCTGAACTGTCTCACTTTACACATGAAATACAGATGCTGCAAACCTTTCTTATAATTCCATGTCAGTTTGGCATCTGTAATTGTTCCTACATATTTGTAGTTATCTACAACTTCAGTAGCTTCCCCATTGATAGTCATTTGTAGGTGGGTGATGTTACACGTCCCACAGCACAAGATGATTTCTTTTGTTTTCTTGCCATTCAAACGAAGAAATCCAGACCTACACCAACCAACGAACTGATCTGCCCACCTACAGTAGCTGGTTTAATCATCATCCTGAATCAGTACAGTGGAAACGTTGTTCACTACACCAGTAAATAGGAGGAACCTTAGATATGACTTGGCAACAGGAGATATTTCTAGTCTGCTCAGCTCATCAAACTCTTTGGCTCAGCTATGACACAGAAAGCTAATGCTGTGCTAGCAAGATTCAAAGTCAATAGCACTGTGTACAGTTGACAAACTGTAAAAATAATTTGACAGTATGTTTAACAACAAGTTTAGTGGAAGGCATGTTTGTTGTGGGCACAAATTCTGCCCAATATATCTTGAAGTGGAAAGGAAATTTATAACTAAACCAGTTAAAATGGCTAATTATGTAATAATTATTGTCATGATGAATCCGTTTTTTACGTCTGGAACCTCCTGTCTACATTGGGCTTAAGATGCGCCCTCGGTTTTGAGGACTTGGCTCAGATTCTGGACTCACTCCGTGAGGAATCTGATCCCATTTGATGCGGCAATGGGAACCTCTTGCGACCGCATGCCTTTGCTGAAATAGGTTTCGAGCCACGGACATTCCGCATGGAAGACGAGTGCTCTAACCACTACACTGGGGAGGCCATGATAAGGTTGACAATATCAGAAGCAATTTGAACCACACAAGCAATAGTACCTCCATAAAACTAATTAAGGACTTCATAATAAAGACTAAGATGTCTGAATTTAAAATTGAAAAAGTGAGTTTTACAGATGTTCAATGTCTGCTTAAGAAATGCAAGGTTAGAAGATAAGTCAGATTCCTGAAATTGTTGCTAATTTAAATGCTGCTTCTGTCTGACATTTTATTAATTTGAGTATTGAAAAATCTGTTTGTCCACAAGGATGAAAGATAAAGATTATTCCACTCACTAAGAATTCGGCTAACAAATGATACGCAATTTTTAACTTTTAACTTTTTAATGCGGCCAGAAGTAGCGTGTCGAATCGCGAATGGGATGCGAGAGGGTTGCTGATGTGAAATAGTGTCCGAACGTTCAGAGTGTACTTGCAGCTTGTGTGTTACAGTCTCCATTCTGTGTGTGCGGGATATAAATTGTAAATGGAGGCTTTGACTGGGTCACTGTTGCTATGGTTACTGATTTTAGATATAGGCTGATTCGATGTAGCCAGTACATTAATTTAGAATAGTGAACAGACAGTCTCACTGGTACTACTTAGAAGGTGTCCTATATCAGGAAGTAAAGGACACTCTGCAGCCAGTCAGAATTGAGTGTTCATGAAGACCACAGTGCAGTTTTGGACAGAGTCAGGCCATCTGTTCCCCCCTGTTTCCAGTGTTTAGGTTAAGCTAAGCTAACTGGCTGCTGGGTGCTAGATTCTTATTCACCACACAGACACGAGATGGGTATCAACCTTCTCATCGAACTCTCGGTAAGAAAGCGAATAAGCATTTCCCAAAATTGCGAACTGTTCCTTTAAATATAAAGACTCTTTTGTATTTTACATACAGTACTATGGCAAGTAAGATTTAGTGGAGGGTTCATTCTGGTGTAGCGCTTATCAGATGCATTGTCTAATGCCCCATTGCACACAAAATGCTTCTCATTGCTTCACTGAGTCACTTTTGAGTCACAGTTTTTGCTAAAAGTCCTACACGGGTTCCTCCCTCTTTTCCTTGCTTTATGACTCAGCTCACATCCACTTCCTTCTTGTATCTCTTGAAGTCCAGTGCCCTGTCCTCCACCGCTGCCCCTTTTAATGACACAAGGTCACAAGAGGTCAGCAAGCCCTGCTCGGAAACATAATTGAATTTCTTTTGACCGTGGCCTGTCATCATTAAAAGTATTTGGAGTGCGTGGACTTCCTTAGTAGGGTCTTGGAAAAGAGCTGATCGGGTCAATATGACCTTAGCATGGCACCATTTAGTAAAACATTACTCAACAGAGATCGCCCGCTTTCCGTCTCCTGTTCAGAGCCGCGGCTCTAAGTTCATGACATTTAAATGAGCCCGCAATCGAAGCCCTTGAACATGTAAATTTAGCCTTTCTGTTTCGAAAACCCCTTTGAAAACTGTTCTCTCAAAGGTGATTAATTGGTAGGAGCACTCCTCTGAGGAAAACATGACATACAGACGGAATTGCACACAAGTATGTTCACGCATGAATGCCGGCTCACACGCATGTAATCAGGCACAGATAACAAGCGCAACTTCAGGAAGTGTTTGACTCATGCATCTGCATTTAGTTGTCAATACCACCCCTCGACTTCTCTCTGTCTGTCTGTGTCTCTTCATCACACACGCTGTTGAACCCACAACCTAGTAGCTGCACCATTTTTATTTTTACCAGCCCTCGCTTTTGACTACAACGCCCCTAGGCTCTGGTGCATGCAGCTATGCACATTTACACTCTCTCTCACACATGCAGGCACTCAGAAGACAGGATCCAGTTTCATTGTAGTGTTACTGCACATGCATCCACTATCGTAGTAGTTTCTACTGCCTCTACTTCCCATACTGTAGCCGAAGAGTTGCTTTTGGCAGTGTGTGAGTGTTGTAAGGGTTTGGGCTAATCCAATAACAGGGCCCTGTTTGTAGACAAGACACTGTTAAGTTGTCAGCAAGCCATGCTGCTTAAGAAATAAGAAAGCCTTCAGATGCACGAGTGAGTCAGCAGTACACGCGCAGAATAGTGCCCACAGAAAATTTGAATTGCATTCATTAGAGGCTTGAATTGAATTGAATGAGGGAAACAAAACAACTGAAATTAATTATAGTATTTCAATCTGTCTCCAGGAACCGTTAGTGCACAAGTTATGAGTGAAATTGACCTTTATATGCAGCACAAGAACATCGTCTTGTTCCTCTGATGGATGAATTTCCGTCTTTTGATTGTAAAGTTTTGATTTAATTTGAAGCGATCTTTTTTAAGCTAGCCACATTCACCTCACACCCACCTGGGTGAGTCCGTTTCTGTTTGTGAATCCCTGGATGGGAAACAAAATTTGAAATGGCACTGAGTGTTTAAGTTTTACCTCAAACTATTGTAGCTTGACATAACTTTCTAACAACATTTTCTAACGTTGTTTTTCAGAGACAACTTTTATAGGCATTCCCTATAACTCCATCTAGTCTTATCAATAGATTTAGTTTGATTTTGAAAAGTGTAACCGAGCCTTCTGTTTGTTGGGAAACAGCTGCTGTGCCAGCAGGTCCCTCTGCTCCAGTGCACTCAGCGTTTGTCTGCCGTCCTCCTCATACATCCTTCCTCGTCACTGCCTTGAAGCACAATATATTCTTGTCACCCAACACATAAACATATGAATAGTACAAAAACTGCTTTATTGTTAAATCATATCAACACATTTTGGGTCCCTTTTGTAACCCTACAGATGTGTCATTGTTTTAGGCATTTCTAGAAGTCTCACCTTCCGAGAATATAAAGGGTGAATGGCAGGTCCTTTTTTAAACATCCAGGACACTGGTGTAAAAATGGTGGTGACTGGCAGATGAATGCAGTACACCACTTTCTGGAAATGGTGAGCAGACATCCTCAAGTAAATGTCTTTGCCATCATCCGCCTGACAGGTACATGTTCTCACCTGTCCTTTGTTCTGTTTAGGTAATGTATCGACCACCTTCTCCCTGTCCTCTCCTTTCTTCTTCTTCTTCTCCACAAACCTCAGCGCAGAGACCAATTTAACAGCTGATCTTATCACAGATGTTTTATTCAATGCTCCGGTGTTATATGATGGTGTCGTAAGTGAGGTATTGAGTTACGTGGGTGGCATGCTGCAGCCGCACAAGTATTTTTGATTTAGAAAATTCATGCACAGTGTCATAAAGGAGCTTTATTTCAAGGTCAGTGTTGTCAAACAAGACGTTACATTGCTCAACAATGTAAAACAAGAAATTACTCATATTTATAGTTGGCTCTTTGCCTGCCTTGTTTCCCCCTTTATCAAAATATTGCAGAGATTTGGCAGTGTGTTAGCTAACGTCAGCCAGTTATGTTCTCATTTCATCCAGCCCACTCGCACGGAACGGTGGTATAAATATGTGAGTTCAGAGTTTGTGCCAGGTTTGGTGTCCAGGCTGTGACATTTAAACCAGCTCAGAGAGGGATTTGTAGTGATGATAACCTCACTCCACCTCTCTCTGGAGGACATTTTAGTCTACAGGTGGATGCTGGAGTGGATTTGGGCTGATTAGATGCTCTGTTTAAGCAGCTGCAGTGATGATGCAGTGTTGTGGTGAAGCAGCAGCAGCACCAGTGGATTGACCTGTGCATTGAGAGATTAAATAGATCACCTGATTTGTGTTGGATATGTTTTACAGAGAGTAAAGTATGAGACATGTGAGTGTGTTTTAGCACTGTCTGTCATAACTGTGTGGAAGATTTGCTCAATTTATTACAGATTACATGGCATTTTATCGTTTGTTCCACATGACAGTGGGATTTTATAGTTGAATACGGAGGACGTGAACTTGCCGATTGATAAAGCTAAAATTGTGGACTCTGATATTATTTTAAGATGCATGTCATTATTAAAAAAACACTGTATTTACTGGACATAAACCAATTGTCAGACCTAAATATTTGCACTGTTTGACACACTAGCCAGCCATGCTAACAATTAAAACACAGCGGGAGCATCAGTTCCAGAACAGGGGAAAAATGTAATTTTGGGTTAACATGATAGTACAGCTCTATCTCACCTAATTAATTGTTTATTTTTATGTAGCATGGACCACTGCCACATACCACAGCATTTATAGCCAAAGCTAGTTTGTAGTGTTCATCCCGAGATGGACCTTTGTATGAATACCCGAAACACAGAGTAATCATTAAACTGGGTCGTCGTCCTGTTATGCAGTTTAACAGAAGCTCGGTATCCTCAGGATGAAATTAAGTTAACCATTTACTAGCCCTCCATCCATCTGAATGACAGCAGTAATGACCGCAGTCACTGCGGGGTCAGTGACAAGCTGACAGCGGTTGCTGCAGGGCAGGACTCTCATTTACAGTAAATGTCTAGTATGGATCAGTGCTGCATCCACATACATAAGTCAGTGTTTTAAAGCAGAAATGCCTGAAATGGAGAGCTTTACCAGGATGGTGGGTACAGGACCGTTAGAGTTCAGTGAGGCACATCCATGGTGTGTACAAAGTACCCATTATTACAGTAAGTAATGCAATTGTGTTGTTAGTAATGCACACGTACTGTTTTGTCCAAAGTTGTTTACCTCCTTGTAATTTAAAAACAAGAAAAATCTTCCTGTGTAACCAGTAAACCAGTAGATATGTACATTTCTATCATCCGTCGTCATGGTCTCCATTTCCACTGCTACGCTGATGACATCCAAATCTACATCTCCACAAAATCCATCACCCCGGCCACCCGCTCTACCCTCACCAACTGTCTGACTGAACTCCAATCATGGCTGCAAGCCAACTTCCTCAAACTCAACTGTGACAAATCTGAAATAATACTCATCGGCCCAAAATCCTTCTCTACAGCAACACAAAACTTCACCCTCAGCATTGACAACACCACCCTCTCTCCCTCCCCATTCATCCGCAACCTTGGTATCATCTTCGACAATAACCTCTCATTTGAACATCACATTAGCTGCCTCGCCCAAACTGCCTTCTTTCACCTTAGAAACATTGCCCGTCTCCGCCCATTGCTCTCCTTCTCTGCCGCTGAAACTCTCATCCATGCTTTCATCACCTCAAGACTGGACTACTGCAACAGCATCCTCTACGGCTCCTCATCCAAAGTCCTCAACAAACTTCAGTACATCCAAAACTCTGCCGCCCGCCTCCTCACCCACACCAGCTCCCGTGAACATATAACCCCTGTCCTGCTAAACCTTCACTGGCTCCCTGTCCCGTACAGAATCAATTTCAAGATCCTCCTCCTCACCCACAAAGCCCTCCACAGCCAGGCCCCCTCCTACCTCACGGACATGCTCCACCACCACCACACTCCCTCCCGCAACCTTCGATCATCCGACAAAAACCTCCTCTCACCCCCACACAGGACCAAGCACAGAACCTGGGGCGACAGAGCCTTCTCCATAGCCGCCCCCTCCCTCTGGAACACCCTCCCTATACACATCCGTGACTGTCCAAATCCATCCACCTTCAAATCACTCCTCAAAACCCACCTTTTCAAATCCGCCTTTAACCTTTAACATTAGCTTTTCGTTCTCGGTTCCTCATGTGCCCTCCTTTTCTTTGTTTTGCACTATGCTTTTGCACCTTGTTGTTTTATATTGTCCTTGTCTTCTGTTTATGTCTTTGCACTTACATGTATGTACTTCTTTTCTTTGGTTTTAAATGTAAAGCGTCTTTGAGAGCTGTAAAAGCGCTGTATAAATAAAATGTATTATTATTTATAGCAACATTATGCAACTTTTTTTTTTTACCTAAAAAAACCCAAAAAACTACAACATCACCTCGACATGTTATAGGGAGAATGGTGCCTCATTCATCCCCAAATGCGCCCAAATGCTTGTTGCTACACTGTGTAACTTTTGGGGAGCAGGTGGGATATCCTTGGAGAGATGTGTTAACACTTTATGGCACTAGCTAGTTTGGTTGTTTGGCATAAAGAAGCTAGCTTGGTATCCTCAGATTGGCCATCGTAGCAGAGGCAAAGAGACCAATAAGAACGTTGACAGAGAAAGCAAATTAGAGGAAAAGAGAGTGACAGAGCTAAAGGCCGGACAAGAGTAAACTAACAAACTAATGCTAAAATAAGGGTTTCAAACTGTGTATGACATTATTGTCCTGACTCAAGCTGGAGGGATCTGTCTTATAGCTAACGGGAGAACAATGACAGTCTCACAGCAGAGTGTGTATCCCTGCCAGTGTTTTGAAAGATTGTGAGGCAGTTTGTTACTGTATCAGTGTCATCCCTGTCTCACAGAGTTTTGTGGCTTTTTCTGGATGCCAGAAGTCACATTCAAACTATGTATATATGCTAAAACATTGGCTGTACTTCAGCAAAACTAAAAGTTTCTGTTGTTTTTACATTCAGTGAAACTATGCAGAGACATATATATGTTAAATCCTGTAATATACTCTACCCTGTCTGTCGACTAGGGCTGGGCAATTAATCGAAACCGACATTTCAAACCGCTAACCTTTTTTTTCGCAATCTGTTATACCTTCCCCACTGTGTTTGTATTCATGTAGTGTCCCCTTAAAGACCTACAACTGCATGTGTAGTCATGTGACTCCACCCTATCCAGTCCGCGACCTGGAAGCAACATGGAGGAGAACTCAAACACGGAGCCAACTGAGCAACGTGAGCAGCTTGTACAAAGAGAAATGCCGTGTCCGTCGTTGGGACACATTTTGGCTTTCGTGAAGAGGACACCAAACAAAAAGAAATCAATTGTAAACACTGTGGAAAACCGTTTCAGCGACCAAAGGTAATACCACCAATCTGTTTAAGCACTTGAAGCACAATCATGTTACCGAATGTGATCAGTGCATGGCTCAAAAAAGCGTCCAGCAACAAGTGCCTCCACAAAGCAGCTCTCAATAACACAGGCATTTACAGAGGCTACACAATATTCAAAATATTGAAATATTCAATAAATAAAACAAAATAATTGTTCAGTAATCGTAATCGAGGTAAAATGTTTAATTAATCATGATGTTGATTTGAGGTCACATCGCCCAGCCCTACTGTCGATATTGCTCTTTGACTTTTGACGTCCTGTTCACAGGTTTCAAATCCCTCAGCTTGTCAACAAATGTAAAGTCAGGTGTTGGAATGTCATTTTTCTGTTAGCTGTGAGATGGATCACTTGAGCTGACGTCAGGACAAAATCCAAAATCGCAAAGTATCAGTTCTTGCATAATGGTAACCATAACCAATCTGATTAGTTGCATGACATGATGCAAGTATAATCCACATTAAGTAATGACAAGCAGGTTATTCAGGACACAATGCCCTGTGGATATTTTTATTAAATTTGCGCATGTCTTCTGTTGTTACCAACAAACTGCTGGCTATGGTGCAAGTACTAATGAACAAAGAAAGAGTAATGTATCTGTACACACAGCTCAGTAGAGTAAATTTATCGCCAGGCGTCAAGGTATTGGTTCTTTGTCAAGGTAATTGTACCATGACAAAACCAGTTTTGTTTGAGACATCGGTAATAAATTTATCCACTGGAGCCAAGCGTGCGGTTATATTTTTCCTCCTTCCCTTTTTGTTGAAATCTATTCTGTGCATCAGCGCTACCATGACTAAAACCAAGATTAATTGCTTTCATATCTCTGGTGTGGGATCACAACCACTGGGACACACAGAAACACACACATGCAGAGTGTCTTCATACTACACACTTTTTTTTTTTTTTTTTTTTTTTTGCACACGGTACACAGTGTACCAGATCAAAATGAATCTGCATGCTTCAAAATGAGACTGGCCTAATTGACAGCGAGGCTTCAGTGCTGTATGCCGACGCCATGCAGCACCTCGGTTGGAACCAAACATCTCTGCGCTCTGAAGGGTTGGATTAAGAGAGGAAATGTCAGAGATAAAGAACCATGCTCTGTTTAGTTAGCTGCATATAAACACAGAGCAGAGAGGCAGGTGTGTGTTTGCATCTGTGCATTCACTATATACATATTGTCTTGCTGACAGAGTGTGTCTTTCCATGTGTGTGCATCAAAGTACACGGCTCTCCATGTTTATCCTAACTGCATACAGATGATGCTGATAGGGCTTGTTCATCGCTTGAAGGAAACAGAGGCTGTATTTGCATCTGACATTAAAGTAGGGAGCAAGTGCGGCGGCTTATTACAAAGCTGACAGGAGAAAAAGCCGATGCATAACGCACCTCTGTGGACAGAGAACATCAGAGCGGCGAGGCTAGTGCCTGCTCTCTCTTTAACAGCATCAATTCCACTTCCCCAATCACTTCTCTGTCTGACAGCTTCGATGAGCAGGGGGGAGGCAGAGAGGGAGGGGAGGAAGAGATATAGAAGAAATCACAGTACTGCTTGAATATGTAATCAGTTTGGCAACTACAGTGACTGAGCAACATCATCTGAGCAGGGGAGAGTGTTTTTTTTTTGTATCTGTGAGTGGGAGAGATAGAGATCAGGAGTGAGAAAGGCAAAAAAAAAATAGAGAGAAGGAAAGAGGGAAGGAGGGAGAGAGCAAGTATGCAGCTTTGAGGCGTTCCATCATCCACCAAACTCCTGCAGCTTCCCTCTTCCCTCCTCCTCCTCCTCCTCCTCCTGGAGAGAGAGAGAGCAACAGAGAGAGGGAGCAACAGAGAGAGAGTGAGAGAGTCACGCTTACAAGCCAGCGGAGAAGAGACGTCAAGAGGAGGATCTACAGAGGGAGGAAAAAAAAAATCCCTCTCTCTCTCTCTCTTCTGCTGCCTCTCTTCGAGCATCCTACGGGCAGCGAGGAGCGAAGAGGAGCGAGGAGGATCCGGCTGGCATATTTTCTACGCTGCTTCCCCGCGATTTCTGTGGCCGAATCACAGTGGGTGGAGCGCAGGGAGAGCCGCCGAGAGCTCGATCGGTGACACCGCTCCGCAGCAGAAGAAGAGTACTGTAGAGGAGCCGGGATGCTTAACAACCTGACCGACACAGAGGAGGGGGACGGGGGAGCGCAAAGCCAGGGTGAGTGATGGGATGTGTCATGCAGTAACACACACACACACACACACACACACACACACACACACACACACACACACACACACGAGCAGATATGCATAAACAGGGACGTTCATATAGCAATGCAAGACACATAGATACAGTGCATCTGCCCACGCCAACATGTAGACGGAGAGTTAATATATGTACCACAGGCAAAGCACGCAACATGCACATATTCGGGCTCACACTGATGGGAATGAGCAGTCATTGGTAGAGGAAGTGTGTGTGTGCGTGTGTGAATGTGCGTGTGAGTGTTACAGCACTGTACGGTGGTCGGCCTGCTTGCCTTCTCTGCTGCTGCTCTTACTGCAAGGCTGTTGTGACAGGAATAGTAATGGGCTCACTCCATACGATGGATGGTGAGTGTGAGGGCATTACAGCATTGTTCAGCACATACACACACACACACACACACACACACACACACACACAATCAAACATGCATACATGCTTACATGCACAATACAAAATGTTTTCTGCTGCAGCTGTCCAAAGGTTCATTCATTCTTCATGGAAAACGTAAATGCTCCCGCCACATATGGCACTCTGTGGACAGGCGGTATGGGTATTTGAACACACACATACACACACCAGCACACACACACAACCACTCACAATTACAGATACCAAGCCACCATCACTGCTAATCTCATCGCCCCCAGCTGTCAAAATCAGCCCTCCATCCAATCCCCAGCGCTCAGCCCAGTCCTCACACTCTGCAGGCTTTCTGGAGAGAACCTGTGGGTTGCTGGTTTGTGCAGAGCTGTGTTTGTGAGTGCTCTCATACCAGCTGTTCACCAAAGAGCACATACCTGCTCAGGCCCAGACGGGAAATTGAACCTATTCCTCTAAGTGCTAATGCGACTGCACATTTCGGAACAGTCATGAATGCAGTTGGAGTCCCAGGTAACTTTGGTTTGGCTGCCATTTTTTTAACCCATCGGCTCACTGGAACTGAGGATAACGCTGCAGAAGCTGCACACCGGCAAAATTTCTTGTGCCTCTCTGCTATATGTTGAGGATTCTTATAGCGATGCACACATCCCTCTCTCTCAAGGCCCCCCCCCCCCTTCACTGCCCTCTTTTATTTTTTTTCTCCTTTTGCTCTCTACATTAGTCTCAGCTTTTTTCCAACTCTTTCATGTCTCCCCTCCTGCGTTACGGTACAAATCTCCCTGTTGTTGTCAGGACTCTCAGCGATGCACCGGAGAGACAGGTTGCGGATGAGAGAACAGTCACTATGCTGCTTCTCCTACCTGTGAGGGCTTAATGATAAAAATAGACTAGCGCTGGGAACATGAATATTTAACTTAATGCGGGCATCTCTTTTTTTTTTTTTTTTTTCTTTTTTCGCGGGGGGTTTACAATGGTGTACTAAGAGCATGGACAGCAGTTGTAAGAGGTTGGGGACAGGGTTGAAGCATGACCCTGTTTATAAGTGCAGCGAATTGGAACCATCAAGGGCAGGCGAGCGAGTGTGACATAAGGCCACATAACGGCACATGCAGAAGTGTTAAGCTAACAAGATTACCTGAGCGTCGCTGTCTCTGTGTGTGTGCTCCTAGCTTCCAGCACTGTCGAATTTACCGTCTGATTTACATGTAGGTGTAAGCCGTGTGTGTGTGTGTGTGTGTGAGTGTGTGTGCAGAATGGAGTTTGAAAGTTGGCACGTGTGTTCATACATGTGTGAGAAGTGTGTGAGGCTGTAGCTCATGGCCTCTACTGCTATATATAGATGTCTTTTACCTGTCTGCTGGGGAATAATGTATAGATATAAACATAACTAACAATTATTTTGCAATGTAGATTATTTTCTCGAGTAATCAGTTAGTTGTCAGTGTTTCCCTAAGCCCAACATGACGTCCTCAAATGTCTTGTTTTGTCCACAACCCAAAGACATTCAGTTTACTGTCACAGAGGAGGAAAGAAACCAGAAAATCAGGGAATTTTCACTTATTTTCTTCAAAAAAAAAAAAAAAATCACAAACCAAGTAATTGATTATCAAATTAGTTGGTGTTTAATCTAATAATTGTTGCAGCTTTCATGCATGTAATGTGCATTAAATTGTAATGTGCCAGTTTCCCTCCTCCGACACATCTCTCTCTGCTTCTCAGCTTGTGTCAGTCTCTCCCTCTGTCTGTCTTTTTGTCACTCTGCAGTAGCAGCATCTCTCAGGATAGGACCTCATTCACACACACACACACACACACACACACACACACACATATTCTCACACACACACATCCACCCCCTCACACACACACATCCACCCCCCCCCTCATCCCTTTCATCTGAATCACATCCCTGCTAAGCTAGCTGGGCAACAACCTGAATAACTCTGTTTAGTCATCAGTACTATGCAGGGCAGCTCCTGATAGGGAGGGCTTTCCGCCTCTTTACAGTAGGAATGTCAGAGGCTGTCGCTGTCCGCTCTCCCCCTCGTGCTGAAAGCAACCCCCCCCCCCGTCTCCCTCGCCTGACTCCAGTAGTATGTACATCCAGGAGCTCAGGGCTGCCTAGCGCTGTCCAAGGTGCTGATTTATAGCCTTCATTACACGGCTGGGTCACAGCCCGGGAGAGGACAGCAAAGAGAGTTACACACAGCGTCAGGGTGGAGATGTTTGTGTGTGTGTGTGTGTGTGTGTGTGTGTGTGTGTGTGTTTGTGTGTTTGTGTGTTTGCACTGCACACTTTTTTATGAGAATGCAAAGATGAAAGGCATAATTCTCAGGGAAATTAAAAAAAAAAATAAAGGTTGTAAGAGAAGAAGTGGATGCAGGTTGAGTCAAGGCCAGATTTACATATTCATAAGTTGTCATGTTGCTCTCCCACAGTATTGTTAATTATCTGCAGATTTTTTTCCCTTTGGAGCAAGTGGGGCGTCAGCGGTGCAAGGAAGTGGGAAGTGCAATCACGAGTTGAATGGAAGGTGAAGTGTTAGTGATCTATTTGAAGCACAGAAGGAGTTTAATGGCAGAGCTTGTCCTGTTTTTTAGGCACAAGAGGGGAGGCAGGTTCTGTCTGAGAGGTGCAGTGATGCAGGGTGATGGACAACTAAAGTCAAGAGTTGTTTCCTTGGCAGGTGGAGAATGATGGATGCCTTCATTTTTTTGCATCTCACATTGAGTTGAGAGAGTCATGGTTTATTTCTTGCTTCCAAAAAGTGTAGAGGATTATTTTACGTATTGTAACAAATCTCCCACATCTACTGATCATGTAAAGTTCTGATCCTGTCATCGTTACAATGATAAGCCACAGTGTAAACAGTGTTTGCAGGGACAGTCGGAGCACTCATGATTATGGTGTAGCAGTAACAGGAGCTGCTCTGGGCTCTTGCTAGCAAGCAGAAGTGATTTCATGCTACTTCTCCAAATGTTTGTTGCTGTCTGTAGTTTTTCATTTACGTATTCAGCCGCTCATTAGCGTGTCAGTTCAGTTTATTCGCTCCAGTTTAATGAGTGAGTAGTTTTTGTTACGTGTGCATAATTGAATATCGCTTATGAGTTCTGCCTGGACAGGCTTCGGCTCAGCAGGTCAGCTGACTGCTGATAGCCGGCTCGCTCCACACAGATCACACACTGGAGGGTTATTTAGGAAACATTTCAAACTTTATTGCCTCTGTTAGATAGGATACATTTTATTGTTCCCAGGCTGGTAAAGTGAGCAGCAACAGTATAAGTACAAGAGCACGACATAGCATAGAGAAGTAACTTAACCAAAATATCTACATGGAGCATGAAACAACTAAAAGAAATCTTGAGACAAAAATACTCACATATGGTATAAACGAGGAGACATGGAAGTTGCAATTAAAAGGTAAAGTTGTAATTTATAAGATTTCAGTCCTGGTTAAGTGTATATGGTGACACCTGTTACTGTGGCACTGTGGTAAGTGCTCATAGGACGGCTACTTTGCCAGAAATACAACAGATAAGCAACTGTAGATGTTTACAGTGCAGCCAAACAAACTCAGAAGTCAGTCAATAATAATTGTAGCCCCGATTTATATTTGTGCTGCACACATAGCAAGCAGTTTCCAACAGCAGAGCACAGCAAAGCAATCGAACTGATAGTGTTGTCACGATACTGGAATCTCTAACTTAGACGTCTTGAAAAATATCAATATATGATACCATTTTTTGATACCACAGGGACACATTGACATAAGAGCAAAATAATTGAAAATTTGTCTTTAAGGATAAATAAAACAAACCTATAAAATGACACCAGCAACATGTTCTGCTTTGTTAGTGGCAGAGAACAGCAGAATGACTGTAGTAAACATTGACTATAAGAGAGCGAGAAAGCGCAGCTGGTGACGGTGTGGAAATGAGTATTGAAACCATTTCAAATATTCAGTATTGATTGCATGGATAAATCAATGTTTTCAACAGCAGTAATAGCTGAGTATTTGAAAGTGTGAAGCCTGCAGCTCTTCATCTAACTGCTCACTGTTGCTGTTCCATTACTCCCTACAATATTTAAAACTGATCTGCTGACAAAAAACTCCATGGGAAAACCAAAATCTTGTTATGTAAATGCACTGTTGATGAACTATCGCAGTCAGGGTTGGTAACAAATACACTGCATTTTCTGTGACTGCTTCATAATAAAGGCCACCCTGTTTGGCTAGTTGCAACAGCAGCAACAGTAGGAAATGTCCCGTTTGCATCAGCAGTTACTCAACACAGCTCTGATGTGAGCAATAAAAAACGAGGCTGATATCAGTGAGATAAAAGTACCATTGTGTTTGAAGGGAGCTTGAATACCACACGGGCCACTAACAATGACAAACAACATTTATGTCTAGGATGTAAATATACTGAGTGGCTTTTGCTGACAAAATCAAAACACAGGTTGTGAGTTCATGAGAATCTTGAGGATTATAACTCTAAATACAAAATCTGCACTTGGAGGCTTGACTGGTTGTGATTTGATGGTTCTTACTTTGCTGCTTTTTATTAACTTCAACTTCACCTGCCATCGGATTTATGTCTGATCAGTATTCACCCACTGGGAGCTTTACATTGCTTGTTTATGTAATTATGACTGGATTTCGTACAGGAGGAAGCAACCTGAAGGCCTCAGTGCTACTGTACTGCAGGTACATGTAAAGAAAGGTAAAATCTGTGATGTGCATGATGCAGAACCAAACTCAATTTTGAGATTTTAATACGTCTAACCATGCTAGTAGCTACCACTCCATTCACTCATCTAGAGCTGCAACAATTGAAAAATATCCACAGAGTATTCTGATAGGTACTTAACTGTTTGAGTCACATATTCTGGTTTAATTAAGTAAACTGAACACCTTTGGGTTTTGGACTGTTGGCCACGAGCAACGAGCAACAACAAGAAATTTGAATCCACCTCATTGTGCTCTACAAAATAATGAGGCATTTTCGGTTTTGTCAGACATTTCATAGACCAAGTGATTTGCAGATTAATCAAGAAAATAGACTGCGGATTATTTGAGAATGAAAATAATCATAATCATTCATGCGTCCATCCATCCCTCCATCCTACCCCTCTCTCCAGCCAGTCCGTACTCTTGGTCAGGCCCGTGAATAGGGTTGTAATGATGTTTTAGTTATGGCTGACTGCATAATACTGCAAAATGCTCCCTGGGGCCCTCTCCGAGGGAGGCAGTTGTTGTGCATGCTCAATGTCATTATTCTCTGTCTACCCGCTCTGCGACTTATCTACTGTGAATGGAGAGAGAGAGAGGGTAGAAATGCACTGTAAGTGAGAGAGATTGCTGGCTAATACAGAACCACAGGCACTTGTTACTTGGGTAGGTAGCTCTCTGGCTGCACACACACACACACAAAAAATGCATTTTCAGTAGCTTAGCACTAAAGTGTATCATCTCCACATGAGTAGACAGACACATAGGCCTGTTGTAGCCTGCAGTATAGCGCCGTATAGGTCAAGCTCAATACTTTATTGCTGTGTCAACCAAGTAAATTGTGTCGCAGGACAACGCTGTATGCTGCATTCCTCATAAGACACATCAGTGTGGTGCTTATTGTGCAAAAATACCGTCCAATTTAGAATAAGAAGTTAGAGTTTTGCCTGTATTAGCTATTTCTAGATTTTTTTTGTTCTATTTCTAATGCTCACAAAAATCTCCTGATGAGTCAGAGCTATTTCTCATCAGTGTACCAACTGCCATCGTACAAACGGCTCCTGAAGTCCAAATTTAGATTATAATTATGTATCACTTAATTGAATTTGATAAAGGTAGGTATTAATGAAACACGGACACAATGGCTTACGTAACGACGGGGCAGATGAATTGGATTCCTTGTTAAGAGTATGGTTACCATCAGTAGTGGGTGTCCATATATAATGGATGGGTATTCATTCATGGGTTTGTCAATTAATAAGCAGGAGAGAGTATAATCAGCGGTGAAGGGTGCTGTTTCCCCAAAGCATGCTGTTGACTCATACTGTTCTGATGAAAAGCTCAAACAAAAGCATGTACAAACAGGGGGCTCATGCATACACACAAACGCACACGTTTAAGACCATTAGTCATGCTTGGTCTGTTTTACTACATGTTGTCCTTTTCTTGTCTAAGAAATTGCTCAGCATTTCACTGCCATCAGCTTTAGTGGCGTCGGAGTACATTTTCATGACAAATGATTAATGGAACTCTGTGGTTTCATTTTAAACTCAAAGATAAAAACATAGCTACTGAATTTCATTTGGAGGACATGAATACGTTGGTTACACAACTTTAATTCTCTGCACGGCAACAGAGACAGTGGTAGGAACATAGAGGCACCGAAGGGTTTCCAAGAAAGATTTCAAATGGATGGATGGTCTCGGAGAGAAATAGATGGCCGTTTTTATGGAGGGGTAGAGGAGGTCAGTGGAAGTGAAGGAAAGAGATGAATCATGCCAGAAGAAGCTCAACCAAGCTGAACACAGGAACCTTCGTCATCTCTCTCACCACTTTCGTAGCAATGTACTGGAAACTTCTGTGATTGCCTCTGCTTTAACACCTACGAGTAAGAATATTTTTCTGATTTAAAAACATAAAGTAAGTCATATTAAAATGAGGAAAACAATGAATTCAAGGCATTTATATATGATATATGAAAGATGAAGATATTAACAAAGAAGCGATAAATAATAGCAGAGAAAGTATGTAATATCCTGTTTTTGAGAGGGACACAAAGCAGGAATAAGCAAACAGTGTCATGTTGGTTATGTCAGGTGTAAAGCCTGCCCGGGTCCTGACCTTGGAATCCACCCGCTCCACCGAGTTTGAGTTGACTGATTCGTCTGGCATTGTGACATGAAACAGCATTTTCTCGGTTAAAATAAAAATCAATCCAATGTGTGCTGCAGGACAACCAACGATTAGCCAATCAGTGCCACAAGCTGGACTAATGCTGTTGTCAAGCTGTTGTCAAGCGGTGCGCCTGAACCAATGAGGAGTAATAACAAACCCTAGCCCTACGGCGAGCCCTGTAGACAAGATAGATGCTGCTATCAAGGCTGTTCTCAATCGACATATCCTCTCAATATCGCCTAACGTCGTAGTTTGTGTTTACTTTGCTCAGCTCCACTCTTATAACCCTGGCAAAAACAGTATGTTGGCTTGGCTATTTCGTCACTGCGGACTTTGGTCAGATGAGTATATTGGTCTTCAGGGATTGGTTAGGGAGAGTTAAAGCATCCTCCCCATGGATATTGGTTAATGAGGACACAAGGTCAGACAGAACTTTCGCAATTTTAACGCCCAAGGACAGCAACAGCACCACCTACCCAGATCTCAAAGTAGAAAAAGTTGGCAGCATATCATCTAAATAAAATGCCATGGCTGACGTGTTTAACAGCAGACCCCTTCAGTACCAAACCAGAGTTCTGGTTCAGTAGGTTTACCACCCTGTAGAGCTACATGTACTTGTCAAGATGTGTATATAATCTTCTTGAAAGATATCATAAAGAACGGCAGCTCTCATATTGTCTTCCTGTGTCACTGAAACATTTAATAGTTCATTGTAGTCCATCTTCAATACCCTTAATTCTACTGTACGATGTATTGCTTATACCATGGTCTGGGTGAATACTTGCATCCGACAGTTCACAACTCCACATGGGGGACTGTTGAGGATGCCCTGGGAGTAGTTCCCCCAAGATCTACATGTCTTCTGGGCCTTTTTTCTGTTTGCATTTGCACTGCCAATAGAAACGCTTAAATGACATTAGCCGGCCTGTGCCTGCTTTGCTTTGAGGAATCAAAATTGTGTTGTATATCCCCCAGAGCATATACAGTATGCTAGGTATAGCCTGGACATCACTGACGGCCCATTTGTCTGTGTCCTGTTGTTTTCACGGCTGGTGGGTGTTAAAAAATGGCGGTTGCCGGTGCTACATTGGCTCATGTGTTTGATCACAGTACATTTACGTCACTAAAGCTTCCCCTTGTGCTGGGAGAGTGCCTAGGAGCTAAATAAGTCACTTAAAAAGTGTGTTTTAAGAGCTACGATTGTTCCTAGCGGGGCGATTTAAGTTTTTGTAATGATACAACAGAATCCATGAAAGAGGAGGCAGAAATGTATTTTTTCTTGAGTGAGACAACTGTTCATCACTATCACTGTCTCCAGCTATACGTAATGAAAGCAGTATATTTAGACATGCTCTGTTGGAATCGTCTAAAGGCAGATCAGAACAGCTGAAGCAGATTACAACATCAAAACACAACTCTGAATGCATCACAAACATGACAGTATTATAAACTGAAAGAATTCTCCTGTATTGGTCTTAAAGATGTGAGCTCTTCCTCAGTGTTTGCAGTTTTCTTATCAAAAGGAATCCATTCGGTTCAGGTGCAACGCTGTGTGCGAATCTGCACACAGCAGATAAAGTAAATCAAAACCATTCCAGTGGAGCCGTCGGCTCGCGCTGCACACTGGTGACACATCCTCACTTTCCTGCTGCTCGTTATTGAAGAGACCGAAGTCCTTGATGAGTCTCTCAATTTCCACCGTATCTGACATTACTGTTTACCGACCTGCGCCAGGAGATGGAACCATAATGAAAAGCCACGTATTGATTTGCTCTCACTCATATACCTATTTGCAGTGATTTAGCTGGTGTGTGGTTGAGACCGGCCTCAGAACCATGATACCCACTCGGCCCAGTAGCACAACAATCAGTCGTATCTGTACAGGGAGGCTTTCTGGTCTGTCACTGTGTGTGTGTGTGTGTGTGTGTGTGTGTCAGAGCCTGGCTTCATCCCATTATATCAAGCTGTTTTCCTTTTGGCTCAGGAGAGAAAAATAACCAAGTAGGTAATGTGGATTGCCATGGTTACAGTCTGGGCTATTGGAATTGTTCCATATATTTGGTGAATATGAACCCTTTACACTGAAGTAAAACATGACAAACAAAATACAGCCCGTATTGCTCCTCTCCTGCCGCTCATTGGTTTCTTCGGGTAAATCGCAGCTGTGGTAGATTCACTTGCATCGGGAATATTCAGTATTTAAGTTGGGGAATTTCCCTGATGGATTAATAATTTGCATTTCACAAAGCGCAGAAAGAAGTCACGTTTCTCTCTTTTCAAGCTCACACGTTACCTCTGCGTCACGGCACACTCTCTCCGTCTCTCCGAGGAAGGCTAAACAATCCTCTCAGCTCTGTCTCTAATTGCCTAGGTAACCACCAGCCAACTGAAAAATATTCTTTTTCTTTCATCTTCAGAGTAGTTGTTATACAGTATGTGCTCTGCCATCACATGTGTACTTGGCCCTGAGCATGTGTGTGTGTGTGTGTGTGTGTGTGTGTGTGTGTACTGTGACTCTCATATGTGTGATTTCCTTTAATGTATGTGCATGCTAATATTTGGCACAACAAATAAAAGCGGCTGGACTCACAGGAAAGAAAAGGCTGCTGGTGTTTAAGTCAGCCAGCAGCAGTGGAGAAGCTCATTATTGTGTGTGTGGGGTGGGGCGATGTGGACGTACAGTTTGTGGAAACCCCAGTGTGTGTGTGTGTGTGTGTGTGCGTGCGTGTGTGTGTGGGAGGATCCTCTGTTGTACAGCATGGCATTGTGGGATTGCTGTGTCTTTTAAAGTAGAAAGTGGCTTAATTGGTGGGTATGAGTGGGCAGAGGGACTGCAAGGCGACTGCGAGACCAGCGGTGGAGGTTTCTGTAGAACCGAGAAGCGCCTGGCCGCCTTGGACTGAAATCAAACACACAGTGTTGTAATTGGGCAGGGGAGGGTGGTGGGGGAGGGGCACGGAGGGGGATCAATCCCTCACAGTCTGCTTCATCGTCAGAACTGTAATTCTGGCCAGCAGTACACCAGCGGAGTCGCGACGCACACACGTATAATGTTCGGGATGGACTGGAATTGCTAATGAGGCAGATGGGCCTCATGCTTGTACATAAGGACTTCAGTGCACAGATTGAAGTTCAGATCATGCAAGTGACACGGCTTAGATGATGAGAAAAGTTACCACTGATTAATTACTGACACAGTGTAGTGAACAAGTTAAAGTACTGAGGCACCTTTTAAAAGCAGCGGCAACACACGGAAAGGCGGGGACACGTTGGAGGAGGAAAAAAGAAAAATAAAAGCAAATTAAAATGATTTTCTCCTCCCTTCGTCAGAGATTCAGACACTTAAACTAGTTTTTCTTCATCAGTGAAGAAAGTAACTCTGCAGTACGGTGATTATGTCCTTATGTTGGTCATATCCACCCTGGTCTCCTATCGTCAGACCTTGTGCTGGAGAAAGGGTTGACTGAACCCATCATAATAAAATACTCTACCTTTTTTGTAATTCTTTAAACCAATCACAGTTGTTAAGGATGCATGATGTTGGAGTTTTTTCCGATATCCGATATGTAGCAACTTGACCAATTTCCGATAACCAATATCGGTATATCCACTTTTTTCCCCACCTAATTTTAATGATCATCAAGTCTCTCCTGTAGTGGAATTGACATCATATTATCGTGATGAATCACCAGCAGATGGACACATGACATAAGTACTTTTAAACGTATATAATATTCAATTATTTTGCAAAGTAAGATTTCGATATTTCATTTTAAAGCCAATATTGGCCAATACCAATGACATGCCAATTATGGAACATCACTAACAGTTGTCGTAGGCAGCACTGAGCCCAGGAGGCAGCGATGCTACCCTTACAAAATAATGTCGCGAGGGAACTTGTTTTGGTGGACATGCGAGCACTGGCTTTAAAATGGCTAAATCCCAGCAGAGGAAAAAGGCTACATAAAACACTGAAAGTGTTTAGCCTGTAGATGACTAGCTTAGAAGTTGTTTCACCAACATCAGTGTGGCTATACAAACGTAGTTTCACGTAGCAGCGGGGATTTTAAAACCCCTTTATATCCACAGTCTACATCCTGTGAGCTGCTCTAAAATGAAGAGAGTTTATAGACTTTTAATGCTATTAAGCTCCCAAGCAGAAGTGTGAGGTCCATTATTGGGCTTCAACCAATGAATGAAAAAATGAATTGAAAGATTCATCTATTAATCACGTAGACAATGAAAAAATGACCATCACAGGGTCTAAAAAGTCTTGAGACGTCTCAAAATGTCCAAAAAGTCCAGAACTCAAAGACATGCAACTTAAAAAAATGATACAAAAACAGGACAGTTGTAAATCCTCAAATTGAGGTAGCATTTATGTGGCATTTTTACTTGATTTAAACACTTAAATGATTAACCGATTTTTGAAATGAATATTCTATCAATCAACTATTTCATTAAATGTCTAATTGTTTCATATTTTTGGTTCCGTTTGTACCGTAATATACTGTGCGGACTGTGTTTTTACCGTCTCTGAAAGTATCAGGTTCGTGCAATATTAAAAGTCAAAGGCCAGGACCTTTTTAAGGCAATATTGAATTTGTAAATGATTCCTGCATCAATCTGATGTAGTAACTCGATTTTTTAAAAATAGAGATTTCTGTAGTTAATTTAGCCAATAACAATTTCCTCCTTGGTTCCAGAAAAAGTATTATATCTTGATAGATATTGATGTTGGGATATTAAATTACATATACAGTGATAAGATTTTATCCATTACCCACCCCTAGCTCCAAGTCAGCAGCACCTGGCCTCAGTGAACTGTTTCTTATTGTACCGTGAAACAGGGACATGACTTGCTTATTGGAACAAAATCAATATAGATTAGATAATAGGGTTTAGGGTGTAAAAATGCAGTCTAATGATGACATTGAGGGGTCCTAATGTTTTGCATGTTCCTGGTATATAAAGTACAACTGGTCTGTTTTAGCTTACTGCCTGTTAAGCACAGTAATCAAAATTGTTAGGGCTGTTCCACTGATGAAAACTGATATGTTCCAGGCACAGTGCCTCTCCTTCATTGCCACAACCTGCTGTCCAGATGCCACCGTCCTATGAAGGCCGACTCTGATTATAAATCTCCTCATTTGCGCGATTGACCACATTAAAGCCCAATGGTCCGTTTGTAATTTTGGCTTTAACGATGAAATGGCCAGAGCTGGTGATGAAGTTTTAGCTCGTTCTGTCTTTCCAGTTTTCCTGTTAGTTCCTGGCCATTAGGATACCCAGAGCGTCATTAGAGGATATTAAGGTTTTTTTTAGTGGAAATGGTTTGGCAGGAGTTTGAGAGGGGGGTGTGTGTGGGTGGAAGCATAATGAAATGTCTCTTTCCGAGGCTTATAATGCAGAGAACAGCGGGGGCCCTCGGTTTGTTTTTTACTTCATTTTAAACATCTACAGGGTGATTTGAAGCTTGCTTTTTCAAGAAGAAACCATTATCTTCTGCATACCAAGCCATATAATGAAACTATTCACCAGACGTATAATGATAAACAGGTAAATCCGAACATGAATCTATATCTATAGTCAACTAAACTGTTGTGTCAGTTGATAATGTACCCCTTTATCCTGTTTCCCCTTCACACATTGCTTGAAGTGACAGATAAATGTACAAGGACATTACTGGATTAGGGCCATTATGACCGGGACACAAAGAGCAACACTATAATTTGAACATTTTCAATGGCGGGGCTATCAGTGGAGCAGTTTGGGAAAATAGTCATTCATTGTAGGAAGAGGACACTTTTTACCCCTTTTTTGCCAAAACAAACTGTAGACTGCTAATTCTATAAAACACACACAACAAACAGATCACTTATTGTCAATTAAATGGTCCAATTTGTTTTATGGTCCATGGTGCCCATACAGATGTTTGATGTCTTTACAGCTGTTTCATGTCGTAGTGCCATTTGAAGACGGTGTCTTTTGTTAAGGATCAAACAGACATGACAGAGAAGATAGAAGAGATGTGCAGAGATAGACAGACTGTGACTGATTCTGCTGTTATTGGCTAGTAGCCCTGGAGTATTGAAAGAAGTATTTCAAAGCTGGAAAGACAAATGCTTTTGAATTTGGTGCTGAATGATCAGAGAAAACAGAGGAAAAGGGCTAGAGCACAGCTACCAGAATGCACTGCCCTGCACTGGACCAATAAGGGTTTGTTCCATTTGCATCAGCAAGTTCCCAGTCAGAAGTTTGAACTTGAACGCCCCCTAAAGACGAATATTTGACTCAGAAAGTTGGAGAAACCTTGCCAACCCCTAACCTCGAAGTGATATCCTGTTTATTAGCACTTCTGCTTTAAGGTCTTTGCAAACTGTGTCTGTTTTTTTCGTCCAAGATTGTCACACATCTAAAAATAAATGTGACCTGACATTGCGTCACTCAAGTTTGCACACTTCCGAGTCCGAAACTTTCATCCGTCTTAAAGGGTTTCAGAACAGGTCTGATTTTCTGCGTTCTTCGCATCTGTGAGAAGCTTTTAGAGAGATTTTTGACAAATATTCAGTGTAGTATGTTTTTATCAATTGATATTTCTTACAAAGGCTAACTTGGCTACAATTGGTATTGTTAACAACATCTTGGTTTTCTGACTTGTTGAACTGGAACACGGTCAACTCGGTTGTGACATCATTCCCAGCTCCAACCTCTGACTGGTTCGTGGAGAAATGCATGCTCATCTGTTTTGACACAGAAAACAATATGGCGGCTGACTGGTAACAATCTCAAATTACAGTAAGATGATATGTTTTTGAAAACATTTGAGATGAGAAATGGGCAAGACAGTAACAGAATCTTGGTTCTGTTGCAACTCAGTTTGTTCAGCCTTCTTTTTAACAATACAGGAAACAGTATGGTGCCTGCTTCCTGTTCACAAACTCTCCTATTACAGCCAAACAGTGCACTAAAATATGTTTGAGGACATTTTAGGGGAGAAATAGGCAATACAATAACAGAATTGTGGTTCATATTTGATCAGCACTGCCTTGTTTTACAGTTAATCTAAGTTTGGTCTTAGTTTGAGGGGGGTGGGTCTCTGTCTCAATCTGTTTCTAAACTCTGTGTGTTTGTAGCAGCGAGCCTACGAAAATGCAAAAGTATGATCTGTAGTTGGAGCAACAGCCCAGTGGAGGCAAGGCAAGACGGAACGAAGTTTAACACATTTCATTTGCACATACTACACACATTGTTATGATATTAAACTGGTTGAAAATCATCAATGTCAACCTTTAAAACACGCAGACATAAACTGCTTTATGTCTTATCACTGGAACGTTAGCTTGAATGCACCAACACAAATACTTCAGCGTGGCCTGTATGATTTCAGGTTATTTAATAATTGACTATACTTATAACCACTTACATTCATATTTCAGGTGCATCTCTAAACATTTTACATAATTTTCGCTTCTCACGGGCAGCAATCAAACGCCACTCACCCCACAGTAGCCACTCTATACCATCTGATTCAATCATTGCCTTTCAGCCCACCACTTAAACACAGCCCAGCTAAGTGGACATATAGATGTAAAGCATGATCTCACAATCAAATATTTATGTCTCTAGGTATGAGTTTCATGCACTGTTCCCCTGAGTATACTGTCGCCTTTGGCTAGGCCGATCACTTAGCTCACCGTCTCTCTCTCCCTCCCTGTCTATCTGTCGCCCTCTTTCCCTTTGACGACAGCTTAGTTGACATGTCTGCAGAACTCTCAGTCAGCCGAGTGTCTGGGGCTGATATGCCTTTATGAATAGTATTTCCCATTTCGCCACGGCCCAGAGAGCCTATCAGCATCCTCAGCAAATGGAAATAAACCATCTGTCAGTCGGGCCCCTCCACAGGCGGCGGAGAGCCGCGCCACTTGCCCCGTGTCCCATCTCGGCCGTCAATAGGAACCCATTTAGCCATTGTCACACAGGAAATGGAGCAACTTAACTGGAGAGCTCTGGGATTGGTGTGGTGTGTGCCGCAGCGTAAATACAGAGGATTTCTCGAGGCGCTCTGAGCGTTTGATGTTTTATGTTCGGCAAGCAGGATTAGAGGATATTCTGTCTCTATGGACTCCCACTTTACAGAAGTTTTATTAATTTTGGGGCACTTGACAAGATGAAATTTGACTATTTGTACCTCTGATTTGCTTTAACAATTGACACTTCAGGCTGTTAGTTAATGTATTTTATACATGGAAGTAATGTTTTGTTAAAGCAATAATCAGTGTTGTGTATTAACAGCGGGTCAAATGACTGTGTGTGGTGTAAAAGGGCTCACTGGAGGTGGTGAACCTGTGGAGATTTATCACCTGACTCTGCAGTTTTTAGCTCTGCAGGACATTGTGTCTTTCAGCTCATTCTTTTGGTTTTACAGCCCACAGCTTTACTATTCAGGGCCGTCATTGCACAACAATATCCTAACTGCTTGCCCTTTCTTGACTTTAGTTTCATCTTCCTATTTCAGAGGCAGTTCCTAAACTCACGACCGTGTCCCATCCCATCTTAAATCTCCTGTCTTATCTTAAGAAATCCCAACTCTGGCTGTAAACTCGTTCCATCATGTATCTATGTTTCAAATGTACTGTTAGGCTACTCGAGATGGACAAGACATAATGTCAGCAGCTCTGACATTGCAGTGGCTAACTAGCTTGCTATCATGGACAAAAAAGACAGGCATTTAAATTTAGCTACTTGGTGTCAGAGGAACTAATCGTGTTGATGGTGGAGGAGATGAATTGGCACCTTTGATTGAAATTTTCTTTCTTTTATCATTTTTATTTTTATTAACTGTTAAATTAGGATATTTACTCTCTTTGTATCTTTTTTTATATCCACCAAGAGAAATACCTGGCTCTCTAGCTGCCAGATTCCCCACTGTGTTCACCAGCTAGCCAGTTATTTTTATTAATGATTATTTCTTGGCAGTTAGTGGTGCTAAGTGTTAAATCCAAATGTGGTGGAATTGCTTTTAGCCATTGTGCTGCCCAGTGCTGGAATCTAGATATGCCCTATTCATAGCCACTTATCTATTTTCCAGAGCTTTTTATTGATTATTTTTTATGGTACTTTTATTAATTTTTATCAGTTTGTTTTTTAAGCTTGTCTGTACTTTTATTAAACTTGCCTATGCTTTTATTTATCTAATTTTATTCTTTTTTTTCTCATCTTTTGTCTGCGAAGCACTTTGTATAACCTTTGTGTATAATAAGGTGCTATATAAATAACCTACCTTGTTTTACCTCTAACTGATAAATTAATTTGAATTATTCATTGAAATTTAAAGCATTGTCATATGGTTTAAGTAGCCTTTTATTTTATTTATTTTAGTTTTATTTATTTATTTATTTTTTGTTAATATTGTTCCCGATCCTAATTGTAATTACCACACAGACCTAACAAGAGTTCAGGACTGGGTCTGTGTGAGGACGGTTCTGTAATAGCTAAATTCGTATCCTTAGATAAGATAATATTTCTTTTCTAAATACAGTTTGGGAGCATCTTGCTGTAAAACCAAAAATCCTAAACATCCTAAACTGAAATAAGATCGGATTTCAGACTTAGGAGGTTTCTGTAATAAGGCCCAAGGTTCATTTCCATCGCTCTCATCAACCTGGTCTCAGCTCTTACATCTCACTCTCGATCCCTGCCCAACACCAAACAGCAGACAGATGACGTTGGCAACAACTCGGTGAACACAGTGGAGCATTTGGCAGCTCGAGAGCCAGATAGTTCCCTTGGTGGATATCAAAATAATAAATAAAAAGAGAGTAAATATTCTACTTATATTTCGCCAGGTGGACAGAAACACGACATTCTGCATTCACTGCTCGTACTGTATGTGCTGGACGCCTAAATTGGCAGCTGTTTGGTAACACGTTTGTCGTTACAGCTTTACAAGGTGATAAAATGCCAATGTTGTGTTTGCAGCTTGTTCTGCTGCCCACAAGCCACCAAAGAAAATCAATTATGGGTGCTCTGATAAAATGTTTTGTCACACTCCCATCACATGACCCCCAAAAAGTCCCAGGAAGTTCTTGTACTTGTGAAAACATGTTTAATTCAAACAACTGCATTAATCATCGTTTGAGACGTCACAAACGGAAGAAAACATTGACACCATCAGTACAAAAATCTGAAGATGTTTATAAGATGATTATACTCATTTGACATCGTCTGTTAAGAAAATATTTTGTACATTTGAAGCCAAATGGATCCTTACATGGCAAGATAACCTAAAGTTTCTATCTCTGTCCATCTGTCTATCTTGATTGGCACAAATAAGTTGAGAAACATTCGATGAGTCTCACATTCCATCACACTTTAGTTTTTTAGCTTTCAGCTTATTTTAACTCCAGTGAAATATTACAATAGATCTTTCAGATGACAGAGTTTCAGTGCTATTCTCATCCATTCTGCAAGACTGCTTTGAATAGATGCTGTCTTTTCTCGTACATGTTCATGCTGCACTATTCAGATGATGGTACTGACACTTTCCGCCACTGTGACTCCCCTAATGAATGCATTTATTCTGGTCTTATGGTCTTTATTATTCAATAATGCAGCTTTAGACTTCTGCAAAGGGACATAAAAACCCCCAGCTTCTTAAAATAGAAGCCCTTATGTTCTCCTATTTTGCCTTATAATTCATGATCCATCAGCCCCATATATTCTATGAATGCTTAAAGTGTAGAGCCATCACCACTGGAGCTTCACGTTTTATAATTTTTTCATTTTTCAAGAGCTGTCAAGTAGTCTTTGCCCTCAGATATCGGTCCATTTGCTCCATGTCCGTCTCTAAGAAAGAGATTTCTACATGTATGCTTCCCGTCTGTGAGAGCGAGAGCGCTCCGTGACCTCCATCCAGTAATCCCTGGACCTCTACTTACACACTGCTGATCCCTCCTCATTTGCTGTCTATCGTCTTCTTCCTTTCTCACCCTGTCATCTTTGTCCAGGATGTCTAGATTATTAAACCCAACACGTTCTAATCCTCTCATCCTACTAGTCTGCAGCTGCCTCCCAGATTGGTCATCAGACCGCTACTTTTTTAGCTTAGCACGCCCGGGACGTTGGCTCAGCAGCTCTTCATCACAGCTGGGCGTAGCCTCAAGACCTCTCTGCTGCCCAGTCAACTAAGAGTAATCCTAGTTTTGGATCTTTTTGAGCTGCTAATGATTGTGCTGTGTTAACAAAAAAAAAAAAGTGTTCATTCTTGTGAGACTGCTTCGTGCTTCTTTTTCACTAAAGCTGCGAACTTTAATTTTGAAATTATTCTTCCTCCCCATTTTTCCGCCGCTCATTCTAATCGTCTTCCCTCATTCTCTAATGTCCTCTTCCCCATGTCCCAGGCGTGGTTCAAACTCCTCTTGGACGTGATTGCTGCAGCTCGTCACACATTCACTTAATTTCATTATGGTTGATGGTGCAGAGGGAGGAAGTGAAGGAGCCTTTGATATTTAGGAGGCACAATGTGCAGGGAGAAAGAAACAGAGGGGCTCATGGGATGGGGGGGGCTGCCATCACTGCTCCGGCACATCAAAGGATTCCTAAGCAGATGTCTCTAAACAAGATGGCTGCCAGGTCAGCTTAGTCAATTACCTCAGTAATAAGAACAGGTTGGTGTTTGTGCGGCATGCTCGAGTCCGTGCGCTGTTTTGTGTTTTTTTCACGCAGCGGGCAGTTGTTTTTGCCTGACCTTTGAACTTGCTTTGAGCTTTTTAAATCAAAGTGATCTTATTTGCATGGATTGAGGTATCTTTTGATCACACGGAGAGAAGTGAAAAGCATTTGTTGTGAGGGGCTGTTGAATTGGTGACTGCCCCCTGCTCTCACTCCCCAGACTGACACATACAGAAAAGAGTTAAAAAGTTTGCCTATGGCTCAGTTTTTTGCCTCTATGGCAGCTGTCATCCTCTGTTTCAGAGGAGGAACCAACAGGGAATAATCATCTGTGCTTGGTATGTTTTGGGCCTGAAGGCCTGACAGGCCTAATGGAACATGGGTGGCCAAACCACGTCTGACTGAATGAGGCCATCAGATTCATATTTGGGATTGTAGTTCAGGAGGCTATAGATCAACACGTTCGTGCTGAGGTGACAGTCAGCTAAGCGTCGAGTCTGTGAACATGTACTTGTTCATTAAGAAGCCCACAGCCTCGGTCATTACTGCAGCCTCACTGCTTATGCGGCTGCTTCTCTTTCAACTCATAAATATGGACACAGATGGCATCAAACAAAATGTTACGCAAACATCTCTGCAGCCTCCAGGGTTACTAAATCTAAATGTTTGTAGGCCCCAAAATCTTTCAGGCTCATTTACAGAAAAAAAAACATCTCTATCCACATGCATCCGAAGTCTGTTATATCCGAAGAACAAACTATTGTTATGATTAGCATAAGTGTTAGTATTAGTGTGAGTATTACCCATCCAACAGGTATATATTGCCGCAGTGAGAATATTTTCTGAGCTTCACTGCTGCTGTAGCAACCAGCAGTCTCCCTGGCTCCATTATTCAACAACGCAGGCACTTGCCTCTAGAAATGATATAGGCAGCAACACTGTCTCATGCATACAAATGGGAAGGTTAGCATGTGATCCATCTCGGAATGGATCATACACTCCGGCTTTGGCAACAAGAAAAACATCGTAGCGGGATTAAAGTGCTCCCGCCCCTCGTGAGTAAATGTGAAATGACACAGTCAGATGGACAGTATACTTGATGTGTTATCTGTTCACCGAGAGCATAAGGAAGCTGCTCAGATGGTCAGGCAGTGGCTCTGCTCTTATTTCTGGGATGAGAGAAGGAGGGAGAGAGAGAGAGAGAGAGAGAGAGAAAGGGACTGCATGCAACTCCAGCCTTTATCCTCGGCTGCATGGCTAGTTGCTATAGCAACATGACTTCGCATTCCTTTTCACCTGCCGTTTTTGATCAGTTCTCACTCTTGCCTCTCCCTCACCAACCTTCCTTTGTCCTGAAATGCCTCGCCACTGCGGCTGACTTACCTCTGCTGTTTCAGACAGGGCTGCTGCCACGTTTGCTCTTATACCTGCAATATTAGCCTTCCTTATGGCAATTAATAAAGCCTGACTGCAAACATGGTGTTCTCCATCTTCATCCTCACAGACACCACTGCCAACTGTTAAGATACAGCATATTTTAAGTGTACCAACTCCAAATCCCTATGGTGAAATAGGACCTACATTGTGCTACACCATTATCTCCTCACTAATGCTGACTAGAACACTCTCTGTGTGGCAACACCACTCCTACAGAGCCAATCACGCCCCAAGGTAATGATTCATCAGGAGCCAGGACACTGGTGTGTCCCTGGACCACCTTAGCTGCAGCACAGTCCATCATGGCCATATAGACAAATTACAGAGGTGTTTGCCAGAACCTAACCAGACCGCCATTACAGTCAGAGGGCATCCTTTCTTCTCTGGAGACACTGGGGAAGAATAAGAAAACCGCATAGCCGTAGGTTAGATGTGAGCAATTATATGCCACACACACCCTTCATAATGTATTTGAACTATGTGTCACAGCTTCCATCATTTGAACCGTGTTTTCCCGGAATGGTATTGTGCTAATTAGCCTGTTTTTAATCAGGCAAGTGAAAAGAAGAGCTCTGTGCGGGGTCTTGCGTAATGGGTATATAGATGGATAGTGACAGTCAGTCCTGCGTGAGGAAACTGGGCATGCAGGGAGTAAAGCCAGAGCTGGAGGCAGTGAGGCGTGATCACTCGCCTCTCAGTAAAAGTGCATTTCTACTCAGTGATATCTGTTTATAGTTCTGTTCATATATATATAATAAATATCTTCACAGTGATTCATGTTCACGTGCACTCACAGGCACCTCTAGGCGTAAAGGTACAATAGCATGTCCAGAGTGATTTATATGTATGTTCGGGATTTCTCTGATAAAAACATACATAAGAACATACAGTATATTCTGCTCTTTGTCCCATAAACTTGCACAGAAACATGTGCAAATTTGTGAAATGAAATGCATTCATTCCCATCTTCATCCACCCTGCTCCTTATGTGCAGTGCAATCATGCAAGTGCCTTTACTTATCTAATGCACATATGGATGTCAGCAGAATAGCTAATCATTAAAATCACGCATTACGGAGGAACGATCTGCGGTTGTTTTCATAAAACGTCTCCTATTACTTCGCTATGTAGACTGATAATTGGATCATCTTACATATTGTTCCCTTCCACTAAATTGCACCGCACAGGACGTAGAGGTGATTTCCCCGAGCGTGTGCAGAGGTAGGGAATGCAGAAATTAGGGAAAAATTATTGAATATGGCTTCCACAAATGTTGAAAAGGGAGGGGGTGAATTAGAGTGCGGCATCATAAAAATTCTGTGGTTACCGGGAGGAAAAACAAACAAAAAAAAAGAGCTTTGTTACTCTAAATTAATGCACATGGTATGACAAGGTGGCACTAATCTCCCAGCTCATTAGCACAACATCTGGAGTAGGTCACACAATCTTGCCAGAAAGCAAACAGAGGAAGATACAGGAAAATGCACTCTCGCCTAACACACGGGAGCTATGTTTGTCACCACTTACATATGCATGCATGCACGCGTGGTCTTAAACAATCACATTCACACATGTGCATAAGCGCAGACACATCCAGCAAACATCATCCTGTAACACTACACTGTCTGCAGTTTCCTCTGGGTTTCCACCGAAACAAATGGAATAGCAATTGTTGATGCATGTTCGACTGTGACTGACGAGTCCAGGCACAGTTCTGCAACGTCTCCTGTGTCATTTACACAACACCTTGGCTCCGCAGAATGATCTGGGTGAGGCAGAATCTTGCAGTGTGTTTGTGTTTATGGTAGAAGGGTATTCAGTTTTCTCCCTCTGGGTTTAACGGGTGTTGTTGGAAAGGCAGAATGCATATATGCATGTCTGGAGGGATGAAGGAGATACGTTATACAAGGAAACAAAAAACAGTAGAAGTGTTATTCATTTTCCTCTCCCTGATGAACCCTCACTTCCTTGTGTTGCTGGTGCCGTCAAGCTGTGGGTAAACTGAGAGAAATAAACAGACCCGGGTCAAAATGTGGCCACATTTCTTTTTAGTAGTTCGTGGCTCAAAGGGACCAAACAGTGAGTTCCAGAAAGTTACCAGAGAGTTTTTCAAATTAAGGTCTGAATATTGGGCCACCGTGATTAACAACTTGCTCAACTCTGATTGAACTGCCCTCATTGATCTGGTTTTTCAAGCAGGCTGGAGAGAACATCAGTAACATAAAGGATTTCAGATTAAAACCATGATTAAAAAAAAAAGTTAAAGATCAGCTTGCCTACATTCTTGATTTGTTCAGCAAGTTAGATGGTTGGTGTCGCCTTGGAATCTACGTACTCCTCCAAGTTGACTGATTCGTCTGGCATCACGAAAAGAAACTGAGGTGTCCTGGTTGAATTAAAAAAAAAAACAATCCAATCAGTAGTCCTCATTGTCAAGCAATGAGAAGTAATAACAAGAACAAGGAGCACATAAACAAGATAGACGCTGCTATCAAGGCTGTTATAAATCGACATGTCTACTCAATATCGCCTGCCATCATAGTTTGTTTTACTTCGCTCTGCTACAAACCCCAACTAAACCAGTATGCTGGCATGGCTACATATCAGTGTGGATTTAAACTTATGTTAGATTGGTTATGGAAAATCGAATCCTCCTTCCCCACGGGAATCATTAGAGTGGAGACAATGTCAGACTGAGGATAGAAACAGAGAGCAAGGAGCTGACAATCTGCCTGATTTCAGGCAATATTTGGTGAGCCTTGTAGACAGGGTTAAGAATAGAGACTTAGAGTGTGTCTCAAATCTCGTACTTCTGTACTTACACTTAATAATTTGAGTGCATAAGTGCGTTCACACTGAGAAGTATGGAAAAATGCAGTGCACTATGAGTACCAGGATGGTGCACTCAAAATGGTCAAGAAGTTGAGTGTGGAACTATGGACACTTCTCGCCCTCAATGGTCGCCATCTTGGCTACGTAGCAGAAGGCGAGGGACCACTTTTCAAACTGGAAATAGCGGCCGAGGACTGTGCGACCGTGAACGTCGCTACATTGTATAAATACATGTTTTTTTTGCACAACAGCCATGTTTGGTTTGAGACAACACTACCCTGTCGAAATTTGCGCCCTACGCCAGTAAGTACATAGTGCACATACATGGAAGTGTAATAACGGAAGTACGTGATTTGAGACACAGCATTCATCTTCGTCAGTAGCTTGCTAGCTGCCTAGCTTCCTAGCTTTGCTCCTGAAAAATTACAAATAATGGTGACAAGCGTGGATAAGACAGCTGTAAAAGTTGCTGTAGGTCGATTGGAACCCTTGAATCAGCAGATCTCTCCAATCGTCAAAAACAAATTGCAACTGCAACCTGGTGTCAGCAGGACAGATGTGCCAAGTGCTACTGATTGGTTAGGTCAAAACAAGATAGAATAGCCTCTCCTCAAACAGTAAATCAGCTAACATGAACCCAATGTAAGGTTGAACGAATGATGTAAAACAAAATGGCAATTCAGACTTATACAGCTTGTTAAGGCAAACTTTTTTGGCAAACCTGTTCTTGCTGCATGATAAATGCACTGCTGACGTACTTAGCAAGGCCTGCTACTAACAATACATCCTCGGCAGAAGATACGTAGAGACAGTCTTCTCTCTTGGAGAAAACACATGATTCCACCAATACTCTGTGTGAAAGTTTTTACATATTCAGTTTCTAATAAACAATTCTGGGAGAGAAAAACTCAGTATCAGAAGCAACAGTTTGTCAGCACCAAGGCTTTGTGTGGGAAATAAAGGACATGTGCAGTTAGCATTAGCAGCGATAGCCAGGCTGATTGAACAGACAATGACAATGGCTACCTACAGATGGACTTACAAATGGGTCTAGCAGATTGCCATTTTCAGTCCAGAGAATATAACAATATGTGGGGGCTAAATGAACCAATCTAATTTCAGTAAATGACTTACCTAAATAGAAAAACTGGGGACATATTATGAGTCTTGAATTACACCGGGAAACATCTACGAAATAGATGCGAACGAAGATTCAAATTCACCTGCCATGAAGTCCCATAGATATCACAGAATATGCACAGAGCATTATTTTCTTACATGCAGTAATTTAGCACCAGGAATGGTGAATATGAAATGTTGGAGCCAAAGCCAGGTCAGGAGACACACAGATATGGGGGTGAGCGGTTGGACAACTCCTGCTTTTTCTACGTCTCTTGATGCTTAGCGAGTTTCTGTTGGCAGTGCTCATCATGGGAGCCTCTCTGGTGCCTACATCACTATGCCAACTCTCAACCATGCCAGTCAGCAGCAGCAGCAGCAGCAACACAGCTAAGTAGGTCACACTGCAGTCACACTGGCTTCCCAGCTAGAGAAGGAAGCGCGAGAAAGACAGGGAGAGCAAAAAGAAAGATACAAAAGAGAGATGGAGAGAGAGGGCAAATAGAGAAGGGTTTAAGAGAGAAGTGGATACAGAAGATAAAGGAATGAGGAAGAGGAGGGAGGAGCCAGAAGATCAGGAGCGAGAAGTGATAGGAATGACTGAGGAGAGATTACAGCTAACCGGAAACGAGGCAGAGGAGTCACGAAAGGAGAGCAGCTGATTTATAGATGTGGATTTAAAAAAAGAAAAAAAAGAAACAGCAATGATGATTCAAGATTGCAGCACAGAACGTCATTCAGAGGGAACGAAGGTTGAGAGTTGATGAGCACAGTGTACATAGAAGGTGATGGTGAGGCAGATGAAAGGGAATCTCACATACGCACACACGATCTCCACTGACGCGACAGTCACATCATGCAGATGCTCTCGTCCAAAAAGGCTGCATTGTGATTCCACTTCTATTTAATCAACAAACAGAACAGTGTGCAATCTTAGAGAGTGTTTCTTTTTTGAAACAGAGCCACTGAATGAGAACGCACGGCAACGTCGAGACACTGTGGGGCATTTCTGCGACATTCTTTTTTTAAAAATCATCGAGTAAAGTCCATCACTCAAAAATGTATCATATGCAGGATATTATCGTAAAAGTGTTGTAATTATAAACGAAAGAAGTTTGTGAGTGAAGAATTCTTAGTTTTATGGATTTGCTTTTGACTTTTGTGCTTCACTTTCTGCTGAGAACTCACAGATTATTTTCCTTGCCTGCATTAGTTTATTTTTGTGTCGCTTGCAAATAAGCTACATGATGCAATTTTGGAGACCAGGATTACTGTGATTTTCCATGCCAGCTCAGACTGCGTCAAAAGCACACAGCAGAAGTCAGTCAGTCAGTCATCTGTTTTAACTCTGTGGCTCTACCAAGCAGTACACACTCAAAGTAGATCCACAATCACTCATTTTAATCTGCAAGCAAAACCTTTAACCCTTTTAACCCAAAGTGGAAACCATCAACTCTCCCACCCCCCTCCACAAATTGTATTACTGCTGTTTTCGTCAGAGCCTTGCAGTTTTTCTTTCGCCGGATGGAGTTTCCACAGTTAACTCAGTTATTCCCCCGTCCGCCATTTCCGCCACTGGGGATAGTAACTGCAAAGAATTTCCAATGATACTCATTGGTAGCAGGGGATAGCTACCAATAGCTCAGGGAAAACAGTCCTTCTCCTGTTTTGGTTGCACAGTGGTTGACGCACTTCCTCTGTGCCATAAAATCAAGCTTTCATTTCCTCTGTAGATTGTACCTGATGGCAGACAGAAATGCGTCATGAAAGCGAGGCTTATGGGGAACCAATTTAAACACCAGTGGTATCATTATTCTATAGCTATTTTATTGTGCAATCATTATTTACTTCATAATGGGAAGTTAAAGTAAGAAAAAAAGTCTAATTCCACTTTAATAAAGGTTTGCCATGTGAAAGCCATGATCCCCGTACTAGAAATTTGCTTGTTTAAGCTTGTTAATAGTATTGCATTCGTTAAGGTGTTTCCATCGTGTTTAGGGCGTTTTAGCAGTTTTATTTATGGATTTATCTGCAGATAATTTTTCAATCATTGTATTCATTGTTTGGTCAGTGTCATGTCAGAAAATCGCCAAAAAAGCTTACATATATTACGACTTAACACATTTAACTTACTTGTTTTGTCCGACCAGCGATCTAAGTCCCAAAGATATTCAGTTTACTATTTCAAAAGGTTTAGAAAGCCAGCAACTATTCACATTTGCATATAGAACAAGTCCTTTGCTTAAAACTGACGTAAGTGATCGTCATTACTAAGCACAAATTTTTTCATACACAAACCCAAAATATAGTGGTCACTGTTCTGTGATGGCAGTGAGGAATAGGACCCAAAATGCAGACTCAGAGGGAAGAGGGTTAACAGGTTTATTGTGTCAGAATTGTGCAGAGAACTGAGGAGATCCGGAGTCGAGGTGCCGAGTGAGGAAACCAGGTGAGAGTGCTGGGCTGTGGGCTGCTGAGAGGCACGGAGGGAGACACTGGAACAAAAAAGGCAGGAGAACGAGGGTTAACACACGAGGAGCAAAAAACACCATCAAACTTGCAAGATACTTAATTCACTGGAGGATCAGAGGAGCCGAGATACCACTGCGTGCAGAAGCGAATACTATGGCACTGAGGCTAGAGACGGCGGCAGTCTTAACAGCCTGTTGATTGCCGATGAGTCACAGGTGTGCGCACTCAGCCTCAGTGCAGGGCGGGGGAAGGGAGAAGCCTCTGGAGACAGGCAAACACAGCAGCAAACAACCCACACAGGAAGTAGACTCCGGAAATGTTCATAAAATAAAAGCCAAAAGTCCATGCTCACCACAGTACCCCCCTCTCAACGGACGCCTCCTGGCGTCCTACCAGGCTTGTCCGGGTTAGCAGCGTAAAAATCTCTCAGCAGGGATGCGTCCAGAATGAGCTTCCTGGAGATCCATGATCGCTCCTCCGGGCCATACCCCTCCCAATCGACCAAGTACTGGAAACCCCGTCCTCGGGGCCGAACATCCAGAATCCTGGACACAGAGAAGGCAGGGTGGTCATCGATGATCTGGGGGGGGACGGCCGGAGGGCTCAGGTCACAGGAAGCGACAGGTTTCAGGAGGGACACATGGAAGGTAGGGTGGATCTTAAGAGAGTCCGGTAACTGGAGTCTGACAGCAGAGGGGTTAATGACTTTGACGACAGGGAAGGGACCAATGAAACGGGGTGACAGCTTACGTGACTCAGTCTGTAGTGGGAGGTCGCGGGACGAGAGCCACACCATCTGACCGGGACGGTACTCAGGGGCAGGAGACCGGTGTCCGTCCGCTATCCGCTTAGTCCTGGCTGCATTGCGGGTGAGTGCGGCTCTGGCGGTCCTCCACACCTCCCGCAGGCGCCTGATGTGCTCCCTCACCGACGGGGTGGCCACTGCTCGCTCCTGGTCAGGGAACAATGGGGGTTGAAAGCCATAACAACACATAAAGGGTGACATACCTGTGGCCGCGCTGGTGAGGGAGTTGTGCGCGTGCTCGATCCACAGGAGGTGGGAGCTCCAGGTGACCGGATGGTGAGCCGCCACACAGCGCAGCGCAGTCTCCAAACTTTGGTTGGCCCGCTCTGTCTGGCCGTTGGTCTGAGGGTGGTAGCCAGAGGACAAGCTAGCTGTTGCGCCCAGGGACTTACAGAAATCCCTCCAAACCTGGGAGGAAAACTGTGGACCACGGTCCGACACAATGTCACAGGGTATCCCATGTAGTCTGAAGACATGGGTAACCAGGAGATCTGAGGTCTCACGAGCTGAGGGGAGCTTGGGTAAAGGCACGTAATGCACACACTTGGAAAATCTGTCTATGATGGTAAGGATAACGGTGTTACCTTCAGATGGCGGTAGTCCAGTGACGAAATCCAGAGCTATGTGAGACCAGGGACGGGATGGTATGGGTAGAGGGCGCAACAGACCAGCTGGAGGCAAATGAGAGGCTTTGCCTCGGGCGCAGACAGAGCAGGCGGCCACAAAATCCCGGACGTCCCGAGCCATCCCCAGCCACCAGAAGCTTTGGCAGAGGAAATGGAGCGTTCTCTGGATCCCAGGATGGCAGGTGAGTTTCGATGAATGTCCCCACTGAAGAACCTGAGAACGGGCGGATTCTGGAATGAACCTCCAGTCCGGGGGTCCAGTCTTGGGGTCTGGTTGCGTCTTCAGCGCCTCCTCGATAAGTGCCTCTACCTCCCAGGTGGCGGCACCGACGAAGCAGGTGGGTGGAAGGATGAGGTCCGGTTCACTGGTGTCAGAAGGAGCGCTGAAGACCTGGGAGAGGGCGTCGGGCTTAGCGTTGCGGGATCCGGGTCTGTAGGACATGCTAAAGTTGAATCTGCTCAGAAAAAGTGCCCAGCGGGCTTGGCGGGAGTTCAGGCGCCGAGCAGAGCGCAGATAGGCGAGATTCTTGTGGTCCGTCCAGATAATAAAAGGAAGATGCGAACCCTCCAGCCAGTGCCTCCACTCCTGCAGAGCCCACACCACAGCCAGCAACTCTTGGTTTCCCACATCATAATTCTTCTCCGCAGGAGACAGGCGGCGAGAAAAAAACGCACAGGGATGCAATCTCTGAGTCTTGGGGTCCCGTTGAGACAGAACCGCTCCAGCACCGGAGTCGGAGGCATCCACTTCCACCACGAATTGCAGCGACGGGTCAGGATGCTTTAACACAGGAGCGGAGGTGAACAGAGCCTTCAATCTGGAGAAGGCTGAAGCTGCCTCCGGGGACCAGAGGAAGGGAGTGTTGGGGGATGTGAGACGAGAGAGGGGAGCAGCCACCTTACTATAGTCCCATATGAATCTCCGGTAGAAATTTGCAAAGCCGAGGAAACGCTGCAACTCCTTGCGGGTGGTAGGAGTGGGCCACTCCCTTACCGCCTGGATCTTAGCTGGGTCTGGCTGCAACTGTCCCTGAGCTATCACATAACCCAGGAAACTCACCGACGAGGTGTGAAACTCACATTTCTCGGGTTTCACATAAAGGCGGTTTTCTAACAGTCTCTGAAGAACCAGACGGACGTGCTGCCGGTGCTCCTCCTCATCCCGGGAGAAAATGAGGATGTCATCCAAGTAGACGAACACGAACCGGTTTAGCATGTCCCGGAGCACGTCATTGATCAGGGCCTGGAAGACAGCGGGGGCGTTGGTGAGTCCAAATGGCATCACTAGATACTCGAAATGACCAAGCGGGGTGTTGAATGCCGTCTTCCACTCATCTCCCTCCTTGATTCTGATTAGGTGGTAGGCATTCCGTAGGTCGAGCTTGGTGAAGATTCTGGCGCTACACAGTGGTTCGAAGGAGGGATCAATGAGGGGAAGAGGATACTTATTTTTAACTGTGATCTCATTCAGACCTCGGAAATCAATACAGGGGCGAAGGGAGGAATCTTTCTTTTTAACGAAAAAGAAACCCGCACCTAGTGGGGAAGAGGACGGCCGAATGAGTCCTGAAGCTAAGGAGTCCTGAATGTAGGACTCCATGGCCTCCCTCTCAGGACGGGACAGATTGTAGAGACGGCTACAGGGAAGAGTGGCGCCAGGAAGGAGGTCGATGGCACAATCATAGGGGCGGTGAGGGGGTAGGGATAAGGCCAGTTCCTTACTGAACACAGTAGCAAGGTCATGATACTCTGAGGGAACACTGGTGAGAACAGGTTGAGCTGGGGTTGCCATCTGTCGGCAGGAGAAGGGATTGGCGGATCTGAGGCAGTGGGAATGACAATGAACGCTCCAGTTGGTTATGGTGGCAGATTTCCAGTTAATTTGCGGATTGTGGAGTTGTAACCAGGGGAGACCAAGAACTATGGGGGATAGAGGAGAGGGAATGACGTAGAGCTGGAGGTCTTCACGATGATTACCGGAGATGATAAGAGTTAAAGGGGCAGTGCGGTGGGTGACATTGGAAATAAGGCGGCCATCTAAGGCAGTGACTCTCTTGGGAGAGGGAAGAGGCTCTAACGGGAGATTGAGTTGTTCAGCTAACTCACTGTGAATGAAGTTGTCGTCCGCACCAGAATCGATGAGGGTCTGCAGGGGTAGAGAGTCCCTCTCCCAGAGGAGGCAGGAGGGCACAGAGATCCGTTGAGGAGAGCTGGAGTGGGAGGAGGTGTGGCTCACCAGTGCGCTCTCACCTACTGATGAGCCTTGTCGTTTAACTTATGAGGGCAGGTGGCGAGGAAATGGCCAGCTTGGCCGCAGTAGATGCAGAGTCTCTGAGTGATGCGTCTCTGCCGCTCATTTGGGTGCAACTTCGCCCGCCCCAACTGCATGGGCTCCTCCGGGGGCACAATGGAGCTGGCAGGAGAGGGTGGTGAAGCAGAGGGTCTTGTCAGGCCGGAAGAGGGAGCCAAGCTACAGGGTCTGGGTAATCTATGCTGAGTTCTCTCCCTGTGTCTCTCCCTCAAGCGATTATCTATACGAATCCCTAGGGAAATTAACTCCTCGAGTGAGCCTGGCTCATCTCTGGAGGCTAGCTCATCCTTAAGCTCGTCGGACAAGCCTCTCAAAAATACCCCCTTTAATTCTTGCTCCCCCCACCCGCTCTCTGAGGCTGCGATACGAAAATCAATGGAAAATTCAGCCACTGACTGAGAACCTTGAGTTAGAGAAAATAGGCGCTTTGCTGCCTCCTGGCCCCCAATAGGGTGATCAAAAACTCTGCGAAGTTCCTCAGAAAAACAAGAAAAAGAACTTAAGACAGGTGACTGCTGGTCCCAGATGGCTGTGGCCCATTTAGCTGCCTTACCCCGTAACAAATTAATGACATAAGCTATCCTGGCTTTATCGGTAGGATAACTACAGGGCTGCTGGTCAAAAACTAAGGAGCAGCGTAACAAAAAACTCCTACAACTACCTATCTCCCCAGCGTAAGGCTCAGGAGGGGGTACATAGGGCTCTTTGGGGGAAGAGGGAGAGGGTGAGGTGGCTGAGGTGTCGGGGAGGGGAGCCGTACTCACAAGGGGAGTGGAGCCGGATGGCTGGGGAGGCAAGCGGGCGACGAGTTGCTCGGAGAGGAGGGAGACTTGAGCGCGGAGGTCCTGTAAAGAGTCCATGAGACCTTGCAACATGTGCTCATGCTGTCCGAGCCGAGTTCCTTGGTTGGCGAGAGCTCTCCTGACGGGGTCTGAATCTGCTGGGTCCATGATTGGCCAGAGTATTCTGTGATGGCAGTGAGGAATAGGACCCAAAATGCAGACTCAGAGGGAAGAGGGTTAACAGGTTTATTGTGTCAGAATTGTGCAGAGAACTGAGGAGATCCGGAGTCGAGGTGCCGAGTGAGGAAACCAGGTGAGAGTGCTGGGCTGTGGGCTGCTGAGAGGCATGGAGGGAGACACTGGAACAAAAAAGGCAGGAGAACGAGGGTTAACACACAAGGAGCAAAAAACATCATCAAACTTGCAAGATACTTAATTCACTGGAGGATCAGAGGAGCCGAGATACCACTGCGTGCAGAAGCGAATACTCTGGCACTGAGGCTAGAGACGGTGGCAGTCTTAACAGCCCGTTGATTGCCGATGAGTCACAGGTGTGCGCACTCAGCCTCAGTGCAGGGCGGGGGAAGGGAGAAGCCTCTGGAGACAGGCAAACACAGCAGCAAACAACCCACACAGGAAGTAGACTCCGGAAATGTTCATAAAATAAAAGCCAAAAGTCCATGCTCACCACATGTTCTTTGAAGTTGTTGATTGTCAGGTTTTCATCTGACAGTTTCTCATCAAAGTTGTATTAAAAGTTAAATTAAAAGTTGTATTAAAGTTGTATTAAAAAGTATGAATCAGGTTGATCAGTCTAATAAGTGACATTGAAACAACTTACAAAGACATAAAACATGGTCATAAATGTCTCTTTTCTTGTTTTATACTATTGAATTTTTCTTTTCGTTGTTGTCGCAGTTATGTGGTGATCTCATCTAATTTCACCTTTGTGATTTCAAATGATGTGCAGTTTGTCAAGCATTCAACCGTATGCATCCAAATATGGTAACAACTACATCTCTTGGCCCGTATTCCAGCTGCTGCTTGTTAATTGATCATTAAAATTGCAGATTCGTTTTCGGTTGATCGACTTATTGTTGCTCTTTAATGTTCTTGGTTTATAAAAATGTCATTCATCAACGAATAAGTATGTAAATATATGTGATAAACAGCACTCAAAAAATCAGGTGTCTCCACATTAATAGTATCTCTAAAAATTCTTCATAGCTTGCAGCTTCAAAGCTAATTTTCAGTTTGACTTTTGTTTGTACGTGAAGACTGATTGTCAAACTGCTGGCTCTCAGACATCGGCACAGACACACATCTGTAACAGTGACTTTACTGCAGCTCAGCTAACAGCTGTGAGCTCTGATAAGAGGACATATTGCTTTTCTGGTGAACACCCTCAACCTCTGATCCATCAACACAACACAGCATCACTTCTCTCTCCTTTGCTTCTGCACCATGTCTTCACTGAGTCTTGCTCAGGACAGAGCACACACACACATAAGATTTACACACTTACACGCAAACACACACACCATGTTAACCAAGCACACTGTGACAGTTTAACACCCTCATTATGTTATTAATACCTGTGGCCGTGTCAATAGCCTCTAATGTCAGTGTCAACGCCCTTTAATGGAATCACTTACATCAGTGCTGCGTCTCACCTCCTCCCTCTCCTTGAACTGTTTGTCATGCAGAGGGCGTGCAGTCCTCTAGCCCTCCCGCTCGGCTAACAGCAGGGGGAGGATGAGGAGAGAGTGACGAGGGCAGGAGGAGAGGAAAAGAGAAAAAGAGCTCTGGCAGGTTTCGCAGATGTAGCATGGGTTGGATAGCTTTCCCCGCAAAGGTGCCTGAGGTTTTGTTGTGACAGTTGTGCGGCTATCTGACCTTTTCCTGTTTAAAAGACGCCGTCAAAAATCCCGTCACCTGTTTATTTATTACCACAGTTCAAATATGTCTCATCAAGCATCTCGTCTGCATCATACCCTCTGCTTCACCTACTGCATCAGAATTAAAAACGGTGAACTCTCCTAATCAGTGCTCTATCAGTGGATTGAAAATGTCATGGCAACAGCTGCTCTGTCTTCCTCACTTCCCTCGTCTTCTGTCTTTCTTTCACCTGATTAATCTCTGGCCTTGAGCCTATTGAATCTCCGCCAAAGATGGCGACGAGTGAAGGACTGTTTACTTCCGTACCACAGCAGTGGAACACCTTTTCTCTCCACGAAGCTTATTACCACTGTGATACTACTCAAGGATAAGGCTGGCAACCATTCCCATGAAAAGACCAGGACTTCTCTGCCCTAACCGTCTGGATTGATAGTCGTCTCAGAGATCATGAATCAGAGAAGGGGCAGAACAGTCTTGACAGTCCAGCATTCAGAGGTCAACCACCACCTTCCCTGTTAGTTTTATGTCTCACTGCCTCATTTTTTGGGGGGCTTCATTGTGTGCGGATGGATCCAGGCAAGACCTGCACCCTCCTACTGCGTCCACATTTTAAATTAGTACATACAGTAACTTCAGCACCCTGGCTGCCCCTCACAATGCTCTTACTTTGCTCTGTTCCTTGTAAGTGATTAACCAGACCTTCAATGATAATAAAGGAATACTTAACCCTCCAGATAAACCATGTGTATATCAATTACAAACCCTGTGTAGCAATGAATTTGTGAAGAATTTTTTGTTTTTCTTGCATGCCTCCACAATAAACAAAGAATCCAAAAATGGATACACAACTCATACAGCATTATTGAAGTCTCATTTATCCAGTGGTATGCTCAGTGCCTCTCAAATGGACGGGAAACTGAACCAAAAGTGAAACTTACCTACGCTCTCTTTAAAGCCAGATTCAATTGACAAAAACAGTAATTTAACCTCACTGAACATGGGAGTTACTGGTCTGCCATTGCCTTAATCAATTAGTCTGTGTGTGGTGTGACTTTGGTGAATCTGAACTAATCCTTCTTGGGTTGTGGGTCCATTCTGAATGGACCGCAAGTGATTTGCGAATGTGTCAAGTTTGTAAAAACACACTTTATTTTGAAGTACAGTGAATTTTTGAAGTGTTGTTTCCTGCTGTAAAGTGACTAACTGACAGACAGCTACTTAAAATAGACAGCAACTAGCTCCACAACATGGCCAAACGCAAGTATGACGCTGAACATATTAAACTGTGTGGACCTTGAACTAATGGATAAGGACAAATCTGGATGCCGTGGCTGGATCAGTTGGGAACCACAGCTGATTGAAAGAATGACAGACCAGCAACTTTGTCAGTGGAGTCTGGCTGTGAAAAGAGCATAGGTCAGTTTTTTTGTTTGTTTGTTTTGACCAGTTTCCTGCCAGAAAACGCTGTCTGTTTGGGAAGCAATGAGCGTATGACTGGATAAATGAGTCTTGGATTATATTGCACGAGTTGTGTGAGAGTTTGTAAACAGATGTTTTGTTATAGTTTTGCTGTTGTTAAAATTGGTCGCCTAATTCTTAAATTTATCAAGAATTTTCTCCATTTTTGGATTCTTCGTTCATCATGGAGGCATATGAGAAAAATCCTTCAGAATTCATCCTTACACGGGGCAAGTAATTGATATACAAATGGTCAATGGGGGGTGAAGTTTTCCTTCAAACAGCATTTTACCTCAGCCTTCATCCTGATCCACCTTAATCCAGCACACCAGTTTGTTGGTCTGATTTGGGTGCTACACTTCTCTCATTCATAAACCCTGCCCAAGAACCAGAACCACAAGTCAGCGTTGGAGGCTAGATTGGGCTGAGCAGCTGTTTCTATTGTGTACCAGTCATACAAATCTGGAATATTTAAGCATCCAAACGTCCAAGTACGCTCTATTTTTCAGCTAAGACACATGAACAAAAGACATTAGACAGGTGGGAGGGATGAAGCAGCAGACGATGCCAGCCCTATTCTTCACTGTTGGTCTTTTCCGTTTCCAAAGGGCCCATACCTTTCAACCTTTGTTGCGTTCGCAGAAAGAGGAAGATGACAGTGTCCCATCTGTTTAGGCCCACATCGAGTGATACAGAGGTAGATAAGGATGTAGATGAGGATGCATGCCAACCTTCTTTGTAATTGGATCCCCCCAACAAAACCAGGCTGTAGACTTTATTCTCTTTTATCCTTTTTCATCTGCCCGATATTTCCACCACATTAACTCAGAAATAGATTCGTGGTGAGCTGTTACATGTTTCTTCTGACAGTCAAACTGAAGGACAGACGGAAGTAATTTGCTCGACATGAACTGGTTTGACTCTGGCCTGGTCAGAGGCAGCAGAGTGTGAAGGGGGTTGTAGACCCAGATGTAAGGGGATCATTGTGAAAATAAATACAATACCCAGAGTTCCTGAACATGGCAGGCCTACTGCTGTTTTTTGAGCTCCTGCAGTCTGTTCTTACACAACGAGAAACTTTTCGAGTCACAATGTTCCTTTCTAGTTTTGGAACTGTAAGTAGAGACGACATGTTGATGCATTTCTTTTTAATTAGAGAGCGGTCGTTGACACAGGTATCTAAAAAAATGTAAAACGATGAAATATTCATCCAGACCTCTGTTGAGGACAGAGCCTGTCTGCTGGATGGGACGAGGCGCGGAGATGAAACTAGAAATGATGTCTCATCATCCCGGCATCACTTATTGCTTCAGTCACAGACACCAAACCAGGACAAGACCAAAATAGCACAGTCAAGTCTTTTTTACCACACTTGGAAGTTTTACTTTGTGTCTTTTTGGTCACGGACATGTTCATTTCTGCAGACATGGTGGATGTATGTGTATGTGATCATATTTGCATGTGCATTGGCTTTGTCCTTGATGAATCATGTAGATACCACTGCAGATAGAAGACACTGGTCGTCTAATTAGGGATATGCTTCCTGTGAAATTCTGAAACACAGAGTTGTTGTTAACAATAAACATTATCAGGGATTTGAAAGGGTGCATCCTCTGACGCATAGATAATGGATTTATTACATCCTTTCATCCCCAAGGCATCCTAGGAAAGATCTCTGTTTTATTATTCTGCCTGGGATGAAGAGACAATGTTAGTCTGGCCTTGCTTTTTAGCTTGCGCAACACTGATGTGACACAACAGAAAAGCTTCGGCCACTGACATTGGTATATGTCATTGGTGAAAAGTCATCTTATTTGCCGATGGTAGTTAAAGCAAATATGGTGGATACCACCGGTCAGATGATAAATCGGGGCAGCTCTACATCTAATAATGTGAAAACATACTTAGTACTTTTATCTCTAAGCCAACATGCTTTTTTTTTTCTACGTGACTGTGTGTGTGTGTGTATGTGTGTGTATGTCTGTGTATTAGTGTGTGTGTGTGTGTGTGTGTGCTTGTGTCTTTGTGACTAAACGGTTACAGACAGTAAACTGTCAGTAGAGGCAAACGGGTGCAATTATTCTCCGGCACTGATTGATGACACAGCGAGCTCCATCTAATGATAAGAGTCCCCTGTACGACATGCCCTTATGTTATGTAGTCAACAGAAACACACACACACACACAAACGCATGCACGTGCACACACACACACACACAAACACACACGCATACACATTTTGTCAAGAGAAATGAAAATGCAACCAACAGTAACTTGTTGGAACCGGGCATTTGAGGGTGATACATCAAAATCCCCCTCAAATGCAAACACTTGCAAAGCCGACACGTTTCATAAATCACCTGAGGAGGCAGAGTCGGTGTGTGCGTGTGTGTGTGTGCGCGCGCGTGTGTGTGTGGATGTACAGTATGCTGCTTGTGTCCTCCTCCTCTCATATCCTCCTTCAAGAAGTGACCTCTATTTACCTGTCACACACCGTTACCTCCTCCAACACACACACACACACACACACACACACAGAGTTGCTGCAGTGCAATGCAGCATCATGGCTATTCATTCCAGTTGTGCACACAGCTCAAAACCAGAGGGACTTCTGCTTCGACACAATGACTAAGACGATGCTCTAGAAAGGGGGGAGTGATGAGGGAGCATAAAAAAGTCAGATAGAAGACAAACATCCAGGAGGAAATTTCTGAAGTGAAGGATTGTAGGAGTTACAGCTTTCAAAAGGACACCGTGTACAGACAGACAGTCAGAAAAGAGAGTGTAGCTTTCAAATTTGCAGCATCATGGAGACTAAAGTATCTTCCAATACCCACGTCCACTGAGGACAAGAGCATCTCATTTTACTACGCTTACAAAAGCATATGCACACAGAGGCCCCCCCACACACATGCACTCATACCCACACGCTCTGGAGGTTGTGTAACGCATGTAGTGAAAGGGGTAGAAAGGGTGTCTCCGCTGAGGCATCGGCCTTCAGTAGTTGAAGAGCCTCGGAGCGGAACAGATTCAACCTGGCGCTTTGAGGTTCGGCTGCACCCGGCCCAGCCTTTGAACTGTGCACGCGTCCGGCCTCGTGGCCCGGGGTAATTAGCATTTCACCGGCATCCATCTTCAAAGGCAGCGGAGAAAAGCAAGGAACATCGCACACACACGTTCATATCAAAAGGGTTCCTGTCCTCCACGGCAAGGTCTAATGTCGCACTTTAAAAAGCTGCTGCGGTTAAACTTTCAGTATGCTCGGGTCATTCAGCAAAAGAGTGTCTGCATTACAGTATGTAGGTATTAATTTATTCATAGAGAGCTGAAACCATGAATCTATCAGTCGATCGATGGTAAAGTATATTGCCAACTATTTAGATTACTGATTGAAGTCATTGTCCTTTTTATATAATAGTAAACTGTATATGTTTGGGGGAACAAAAAGCAATTTGAAGATGATATTGTAACAGGTATTTTTTACTTTTTACATTTCATAAACCAAATAATTCATCAATTAATTACAAAAATAATGAAGCAATCTTGCAGCCATGCATATTTTAGCACATTTCCAACTCTGGTCCTCAGTGACGTAGACCTCTTATTGTCATCCACAAAACTGTTAAAAGACACATAAATTAGCCGCACTGTTGTACTATGCAACATGTTCCCTCTTTACAATGAACATGGGCACTGTAGTTTATTTCAGTAATAGAAGATTGTGTATGAATTCGCTGTTGAAAATAGTCATACCCAACAAAAGTAACTCCTGTTTGAGTACAATTTGCTAAAAACGAGCTGTTTTAGGAAAAAATTAGTTGTAGTTAAAAGACTAATTTTTTGTCCCATTTCTAACATTGTCAATATAAGTAATTTGCGAAGTGACAAGGACCTCTAGCATCTGTGTTTATTGTGACATTGACAAAATTAGCATGATGTTGCTATTGAGCCTCAAAATCCACACGGGGAGGACAAAATCTCTCACTTGTACATTATAAATTGCTGATCATTTGCTACTGTGTTTGCTAATCCATGTTGGTTTCTTTAAACTCTTCTTCTTCTTCTTCTACACCAGAATCCCCAAAATATTGGTTGTTGCCCCCAAACGCTAATTATCGTCAGACCGATAGACAATGGGTCTAAACCCAAACAAATCTTAACTAGAGTGGTGTCAGATCAGATATTGACTGCATGGCTTGTTCTTGAAAGCTTTGATTAACAATGTATTTCAAGTGTAATGGTTTTTATTGAATTATATCTTCAGTAATAAATGGTTAAGTGCCACCAACATGCAGGGGGCGTTGAAATGTTTTAAGAGATGGACTAACACATTGTTGGTTCATGCATGGTGGCATTAGCAAGCTAGCTAGCTAACTAGTCAGCCACTGTATGAGTAACATATAACAACTTAATGTTTCATTCACACACCTTTGTCACAGTGTAGGAAAGCACATTGCTATCATCAGATGAGTGACAACGTAAAGATAAAAGCATAAAAGCTAGCTCGCCAACTAGCCAGTCGCCAACAAAATGGCAGTTTTGGACGGAAGAAAGAGAAGATCACCTCATCTATTTGTTTGAGGAACAGCCGTATGACACAAGCCTTAAATTTGTCTTAACATCATTGACAGTGCTGTCACCGTTATGAAGCTGAAGCTGAAGAGGGGAGAGGAAGGTTGTTTTAAGTCCATAGTAAAGGAGTTTGATCTGGAGCTCCAGAGCTCCAGATAAAGCAGGTCCCTTCTGCTGTGTGACTGTGTCTAAGAGTACTGCCAGCACTGTAAAATAAAAGTCAAAGTGAACAAAAGCACAACTGGGTATATGCCAGCCACTTCCTGTTTCAAATTAAAAGCCCTCTAGTGTGTCATACACAGTCCGGCCATATACAGGTTCTGAACTAGTCTTGTTGTTGAGGAGTCGGTCAGATCTGGTACCCCTGCCGTAATCAGTCAGCCCGGTCAGCCTGCACTTTCAAAGCTTCAGATGTCAAATGTGTACTTAAGTGAAGCTGAAGTGTACTTAGGAGGAGCGTACTTAACACCAGTAGCACATCTGCCAAGCCTCGGTAAGACGAGCGGCGGTGTCTCATCAGTGGGAATCCACCGACAGAGGGGCTGACAGTGGACCACCAGCTGTTTATGAAAGACAAGCAGGAGGGATGATGGGGAGTGAGAGAGACTGAATATGAAAATAGGCCAGGGGTGAGGACACGAGGAGGCGGCAGGAGAATTAGAGAAGAAGAGGATCAGGTCAGAGGGAACAGAGGAGATTAGACTTAGAAACATATTGGCGAGATGATGTCGTCTCATGGATGTGACAAGGTTAAGCTGAGCGAGGCTGAGAGACAGAACATCGCGTACCACACGTTAGTCATAAATGACTCAGCTGTGCGTGATGTTTACCTCTGTGCTACACGGACGAGTTCGTCTATGTCTAATAAAGGGTTTACATATTGTTTTGTTTGGCTGCATATGCATTTCCCTTCCCTGAGGCGATGCTGTTGCGGAAAGAATTGAATTAAGCGAGCCTTGATGTTCCGCATAAACGTATGTATAACTCCTTCCCCGTGTGCCTTATTAAATGCACAGACTCATCATTAGTTTCACTTTGAGAATTTCTGTATTCTTTATGTATTTAAAGAATCCAAAGTATTATCAGATGAAGAAAATGAAGCAAATCTCACATTAAAAGCTGCATACAAGCAAAAAATGCAACTTTTTACTTCTGTAGCACAAACTGATAAATGATGAATATTTCAATGTAAACTTATGAAGGAGCTGTTCTTGTCTCACGCTCATGCACATCTGTCTTATCATCCGGCGGAGGCTTGTGTCTGCTGACAGTGTGTCTGAATTCATGTTTTATTCAGCTAGAGTGTGTCTCCCTCCCGTCACTCAGACAGGCTAAGAAGATGTGCTGTGGATAGCCAAGCGTGGACATGCCATCAGTCACCACCTAACTTAATCCACACGCAAGTGCTCACATCCACGCAGAATCAAACTCAAGGACACTCACACACATGCGGGCAGAAACTCAGCTTGCAGCACACACACAAACACATCTACACCAGTACAGTTTGTACAACACTCAGTATTCAAAATACAACCGCAGACATGTGCACACACACACACACGCACACACACAGTTGGATGCTCAGTATTCATAAGGCACACAGCGGAGGGATGCGAAAGAGCTCGGCAGTTACGACAAATCACTGACAAGCTAAATTCATCACACAGCTCCAATCACTGTACAGATGGGAGGGAAAGTGGCAAAATGGAGACACGAATGGCATCCAAAACGCGGTGATCACACCCAAGGTTACCTCCATTAAACATTACGATCGTTAAGAGTTGCTTTTCAACCTTTTTGCCTGACCAACCAGCAGATTAGTCGCTCACTCACAGCTGCTTGGATACTTATAAAACTCCCATTGTGAATTCAGAGGACAAAACGGCCCCAATAAAATATTAAGGGAACTCTGTGTCACTGACTGTTCGTGCGGACATCTTCAAACCGAGCACTCAAAGAACAACAGAAAGAAGAAGTTTTTAACCTGTGAAAACCCACCGAAGTGGTTAGAAAAACTGCATTGATAACATCTTGACAGCTTCCTTCTTGTCTGCTGTAGACGTCACTGAAGCTGTGTCATCATAAAAAACAACTCTGATTTTTGCTAGAGTCGCTGACCTGTAAGCGATTCCCAGAAAACAACAAGGACTTCCCAAAATGGCGGCCTGGTTAGCTGCCTCTTGGTTGGAGTCCATTAAATCTCTCTGAGGGAGGCTCACAGGCGACTGTGCCAGTCCTGTGGCTGGAGGCTGGAGGCTGGCAGAGGTGGCTTGTCAAACACTAGACAATACACACAACCAGGGAGGACGAGGAGAGATTAGCAGCCCGCTGGCTGGTTTGTGTTGAAAGCTGCTGCTGCTGCTGCTGCAGCCTGAGGAACATCAGTCACACTGGCAGCCAAGACGAAACGACTTTGATCGTGATTTTGTCTCTTCTTGTTTTGGCCTTTTTGTATCCCTACATCTCGATCTTATATCAACAGCAGTGTCAACCGAAGATCAAACTGTGCGGTATTTAGTGTTTTATTGCCATCAATCACTAGTATAAAAATCTTTAGGTTCTTTGATGTACAGTTGCAATCAGTATTTTCAGTTTTGGACTGGTTGTGTGGAGGCTGTAGGGGAGAACAGAGTTGGTTGGAGCCACTTCTTCTAATTAGGCAGTTGTACACAGAGTTTCCCAAAGTATTTTAGCTTAAACACACGAGGAATGTTCTAGGACTTTAACAACTGCAGATGATTCTTGTATTCAACTTGAAGTAGATGCATTTGAGGCTGAAGTATTTTCCACACATTCATTTATATGTGGCGGTATCCATTTTAAATTAACTGTTCACTAATTCATATAGAAATAGAGCACCCTATTTCTTCAAACAACAGCACTCTCATTTTAGTGAAAAGCATCAGATTGGATTTATGAACAACCCAATGACAACAGACGCATCTGTGTGTGTCATTTTTCCAACCTACTTTAGATGAAACTGGCTGCGTTCCCATGGAAACCTATAGTCCAGCATTGGGTCTCACCTGTGTAACGGCAGCAAGTAAAAGTTTGCTGATTGGTCAGTTACCACCTCACATACAGTAGTGAGGGAAACACTGTGTATTTTGTTGTTATTAAATTTAATAATAAACAGCAGTGTTTATGTGATGCTGCTGAGAGGCTGCTGTGTTTGTAAAGATATTACTGTAGGTTACATGCACCAGTAACCCTGAGGCAATTTAAACCTGCATGATTGATTTCTTGGCCAGTGGAAACAAGTTATGAACACAACACTGACATGGTGAACTTGAATGGTTGCTTATTTACACATCCATCAGTTGTGGAGCAACATTATCATTCATTTGGAGTCTTGTATCTCTCTAACTGATGATGTTATGGGCTCTCTTGTAGCTCCGTTTTTGGTCTCTACCAACACCTACGGCAAATTTCTGGCTCTTTAGTTGCTGCTACATTGTTTTAGTCACCAACTTTCTTTGTCTGCTGTTTGGTGCTGAGCAGGTTGTGTATAGTATTTCAAGATCTATATATCGATATCGATCCAGTATCGTAATTGCAATGAGAAAAAATCAAACATGTTGTCATCTTTAAGTTGTGGCGTTATTTTGAAATTCCTATGGCCCACATGGGTCACCATTTCCGTCTAAGCAGGCTTCCTTCCTAAACATTCAAACAGTACTAGTGGCTTAGCTCCAGAAAGATAATCATAAGAAACCAAAAGAAAAACAGCGAGGATCTTTACTGATATCGTCTCATATTGATAGCCGACCCCTGAATGGAATCGAATCAAAATCGTATCATAGCAGACTTTGTGATATTGGCAAATCTTGTATCCTTGTCCAAAGGATTGATGTATTACCATGTCATGATGACACATTTGGTTTACACCGGAGTGTACAGTTGGTTTATAGAGGGTTTCTTCTGAAAACAGCTGGGCGGAAACTCACCTCACAGCAAGAGGGTTCCTAGTTCCAATGGGGTGGGTTTGCGTGCTCTCCTCAAGTCAGCATGGGTTTTCTCCAGGTACTCCAGCTTCCTCCCACAGTCCAAAGACATGCAAGTTATTCAGTGACTCTAAATTGTCCGTAGGTTTGAATGTGAGTATGAATGGTTGTCTGTCTCTATGTGTCAGCCCTGTGACAGTCTGGTGACCTGTCCAGAGTGTACCCCGCCTCTCACCTAGTGTCAGCTGGGATAGGCTCCAGCCCCCCCGCGACCCCTTACAATTTAAGCAGTTACGTAAAAATGAATGAATGAGTCAGTATAAAGCTCCACTAAGCAGAGGGGAGCTCAGGTGATAATTCTTTGTAGGTTCATTACTACAAGTGATCTCTTTCATACTGTCAAATTGTTTTCATATTATTTAATTAACATTGTTGTATAAATATCAGTTTATTGCAGCTTGAAGCAACTGGATAGTTTACCATTAATTTTGATTAATTCAAGGTCAAGTTGCCTCTTCAGAAGCTTTTAGCAACCTGAACAAATTCCCTCTACTCTTGAAGACTTTGAAATAAAGTTGAAAGTCTGGGGAAAAATACCACCTGGACCTTGAGTTAAGATTTTTCCTTTAAAGTACTTTTTTCCAAGGTGAAGAATGACCTTACAGGCGTGTGGGTATTGTTGATGTCTGGAACATTTCAGAGTAAATACTGTATCAGTACACCTGGAGATTTATAGGGCTTTGTCCCTCTGGAGGATCCATAAAAGCAGCCAAAGAAGAGTCCAAAGGTCGATCTGATGAGTAACACGAGAACAGAAAATAGACGAGATGACTCTGTGGTGATGTTACGAGAAAATCAACAGAAGACTTATCCAGCTCAGGTGCCCACATATTCACATCACACAAATGTTTAGCTGGCAGGTGAGCCAAGCTGTGCAGTGAAGATGCATAAATGTATCTCTGTATTTTTTCAATCATGATTGCAAAACCAGCAACCTCATTTAACCCTCACAGGATTCAACTTGTCTTGTCCCCACGCTCAGCCTCAGCCAAATTTATGGTTTCTCTAACTGCGCGGAGATTGTGGTGTTCCAGCAGGGAGCGTCTGCTCTGCAGAGAGGCCACATTTTTATGGAAAAACAGCAGCAAGTTGTGTTCACCAGGCTCCCTGAATCTCTTCTGCCTCACTGCTTATGATAACCACATATGTGGCCCTGCTTGTGCTTCATTTATTTCCGCCTGCGTGTTTGTAAATACTGACAAATTGTGTTTTTTATAGGTTTGTTTGTTTTCTTATCCCTGCCATATGGTAAACCGAGCTAAACGACCAATTTTATCTCTCTAAAGAAATCCACATATATAGTTTAAGTGTAATAAATCCAGGTTTATTTGCAATATAGACAGAAATTGTGCCCCCAAAAAAAAGTTTCAAGGTGCTTATCTTACCTTGTTCTCCCTCCTGTTGAGACTGGAAAATGTGAATCATGGGATATGGTGAGAGCGAGGACAGGTGCAAGGAGGATGTTCAATCCCATAACAGAGTAAGAGGCCTGACATTGTGTGTGCTGTCCCCCCCGCTGAGCTGCTGGGGCGCCTCGTAGCTCTATATCTTAAAGACTGTATCTTTTATTCAGTGTAAATGCGGTGTGGGCTGAGGAGACTGGCGCATTGTGTCTGAGATGGATGGATCTCGATAGCAGCACAATGTCAGTGTGAACGCCAATGTCTGGACTGAATGGATTCCCTTTGTTGATCTCTTCCTCAATTTCTATCTCTGTTCTGGCTTCCCCCCGTGAGCTCGTATCTGACACTCCATCTCCCTCTCGACTGCAGCCATTTTTCTCCCACAAATGTAACAACATGGCAATCACCCCTCCAACCTTTCTCTCTCTCTGTTTCTTTATCCCTAATATTCCATTCCCCCTCTCTTTCCCACTGAATATCCTGCGATGGGCACAGAGATACTGTGGACAAGGAAGGCAGAGAGTTACAATGAGGGAAACACAGCTGGCTGAATGCATTACCTGCTATCTTGTCAGTAAGAGGTATGACTGTGTAGGCAGAGTGTAAACCGCTGCATATTTCACAGCACCCAGCCTTTCCCATTTGTCTGTATGCACAGCATATGCAGTCCTGAGGGATTTCCTTGGCCGTGAGTGCAGGGTTGTTCCACTGCTCCCTGATGTCCTGTTCAGCAGAGGAGTTACCCCCGTGGGCCTCAGAGAGGAAATATGAGATGGATGGATGTGGTGATGTAACTGTGACAGCACAAGGTCATTTTATTAAAACTTTCAATCAGACGTGCCGCAGTGTTGCACGCAATTTGGAGTCGAAAGTGTGCACCACCCGGTGTGTCGTCATGTGATCCAGGAGAAACAAATGAACAAAAAGGAATCTCTGGCACTGACTTGTTGTTTGTGTTTTCCCCACAGAACAGCTGCTAATGGCAATTAGTAATGCTCCTCAGTGTGTGACACACAGAGGTTTTAATAAATGAAAAAGTCTTACGGCGCTGATAGAGCCCACAGGAGGTTGGCATGTGAACAGTGTATTAAAGCAGGACAACTAGGGCCAATATCTGCGGTCACGTGATGCTACCGTGGTGATGAGATCATCACCGTCATGACTGATTTCTTTTTTTTCTTTGGCTAATACGATAGATTCATTGAAAAATGCACTACTTTGGCTCTGACGCCGCCACCTGCCTCTGAGTCACGAGTAACAGCTTATCAACTCTAAAAGCTGCTGTGCTACAGACGGAGACTGGAGCTGCTCCGATGACCAAACATATGACAGCAGATACTACTGTACTACTGAAGTTGTAATAAACATCACAGACTCATACTGGAGTTGCAGACGATCTGTCATTAGTGATAGTAGTTACAGTTGGATGAGTACGAGAACTGCAGGGAGAGGAAGAGGGTGTGACCAGATTATCATAGTTAATAAAAAGGTAGTGCAGACATTTCATACACCCGACGTATATAATGCACACCTGCCAATGTACAGCCCATGTTAGACTGTTCACGTGAGTCAGCCGTCCTATCACTCTGTTTGTCACTGTGAAAATCCAGTCTGCAGAGTAGATCTTACACTAAACCAGAGAATTATACAGTGACATTCATGATGTGCACGTGCATAACTCTATGTGTAGAGCAGCAAGTGCCAGCAGGGGCCACTGTAAAGTCCCGCACATACTGAAATACTGGGGGTGTTGGCAGCGGGAGGGGGCATTGGCGATACACCGTCAAACCACGTTGCTTTCTCACAGCATACTTTGAAAAGAGAAATAGCACATTCTGTCTCTTTCAGGTGTATAGTTGAATCCATTAGCAATGAAACAGACCTTTGCTCACCTCACTACACTGAGGGGTTTTAATGGTGCGGCCTAACTTGGCCTGGTGTGACCAATAGCTTTTGTGTCTAATGTTAGCTAGCGTTAACAAACTGTAGATACATGTTGATGTGTAACTGTCATTACCGAGCAAGTGGCACACTTGTCAACACAGTGGCCACTGTTCAATCAGCAAATTTTTACTTAGGCTTGCATATGTTTGCTCTACATCTTGTTCTGTAGATAAATAGACACTAATGTAACATCCCAATAATCCAGCAGCTCATCAGACAAAATTATCTGTAGAAGAATTAACTATATATATACAGTACAGGCCAAAAGTTTGGACACACCTTCTCATTCAATGCGTTTTCTTTATTTTCATGACTATTTACATTGTAGATTCTCACTGAAGGCATCAAAACTATGAATGAACACATGTGGAGTTATGTACTTAACAAAAAAAGGTGAAATAACTGAAAACATGTTTTATATTCTAGTTTCTTCAAAATAGCCACCCTTTGCTCTGATTACTGCTTTGCACACTCTTGGCATTCTCTCCATGAGCTTCAAGAGGTAGTCACCTGAAATGGTTTCCACTTCACAGGTGTGCCTTATCAGGGTTAATTAGTGGAATTTCTTGCTTTATCAATGGGGTTGGGACCATCAGTTGTGTTGTGCAGAAGTCAGGTTAATACACAGCTGACAGCCCTATTGGACAACTGTTAAAATTCATATTATGGCAAGAACCAATCAGCTAACTAAAGAAAAACGAGTGGCCATCATTACTTTAAGAAATGAAGGTCAGTCAGTCCGGAAAATTGCAAAAACTTTAAATGTGTCCCCAAGTGGAGTCGCAAAAACCATCAAGCGCTACAACGAAACTGGCACACATGAGGACCGACCCAGGAAAGGAAGACCAAGAGTCACCTCTGCTTCTGAGGATAAGTTCATCCGAGTCACCAGCCTCAGAAATCGCAAGTTAACAGCAGCTCAGATCAGAGACCAGATGAATGCCACACAGAGTTCTAGCAGCAGACCCATCTCTAGAACAACTGTTAAGAGGAGACTGCGCGAATCAGGCCTTCATGGTCAAATAGCTGCTAGGAAACCACTGCTAAGGAGAGGCAACAAGCAGAAGAGATTTGTTTGGACCAAGAAACACAAGGAATGGACATTAGACCAGTGGAAATCTGTGCTTTGGTCTGATGAGTCCAAATTTGAGATCTTTGGTTCCAACCGCCGTGTCTTTGTGAGACGCAGAAAAGGTGAACGGATGGATTCCACATGCCTGGTTCCCACTGTGCAGCATGGAGGAGGAGGTGTGATGGTGTGGGGGTGTTTTGCTGGTGACACTGTTGGGGATTTATTCAAAATTGAAGGCACACTGAACCAGCATGGCTACCACAGCATCCTGCAGCGACATGCCATCCCATCCGGTTTGCGTTTAGTTGGACGATCATTTATTTTTCAACAGGACAATGACCCCAAACACACCTCCAGGCTGTGTAAGGGCTATTTGACCAAGAAGGAGAGTGATGGAGTGCTGCGGCAGATGACCTGGCCTCCACAGTCACCGGACCTGAACCCAGTCGAGATGGTTTGGGGTGAGCTGGACCGCAGAGTGAAGGCAAAGGGGCCAACAAGTGCTAAACACCTCTGGGAACTCCTTCAAGACTGTTGGAAAACCATTTCAGGTGACTACCTCTTGAAGCTCATGGAGAGAATGCCAAGAGTGTGCAAAGCAGTAATCAGAGCAAAGGGTGGCTATTTTGAAGAAACTAGAATATAAAACATGTTTTCAGTTATTTCACCTTTTTTTTGTTAAGTACATAACTCCACATGTGTTCATTCATAGTTTTGATGCCTTCAGTGAGAATCTACAATGTAAATAGTCATGAAAATAAAGAAAACGCATTGAATGAGAAGGTGTGTCCAAACTTTTGGCCTGTACTGTATATATATATATATATATATATATATATATGTATGTATATAAACTTTCAAGTTTAAAATTCATGCCATGTGAAATTGAAAAACATTAAAAAAGAACTCTTTTCATAAGTTTGTTTGTCTGAAGGTTATCCTCAGACAATATTGTACCACTGTGAAACAGCTTATAGGAATTAACTGCATTAAATAGTGTGAGCATAACCCTCTTCAAAACAATATAGTGAGTTATAATTCAGTGTCTGATCATTTGTTTTACTTTTAAGGGCCTGTTTTCAGTGTCCTGGTGTGTGTCTTTCCCGCCACCATTTGTTGTGTTGCTGCTGGGTTGGTAGCAGCTTGTTATCCTCCATATTTCTAAATTGTGATTCATCCTCACCAGCATCAACTGGGAATCCTAATTTAGCCTCTTCTTCTTTGAATCATAGAACACTATTGCATTCATGTTGTAAATGGAAGAAAATGTGTGTAAAATATAAGCATACAATATGTTCTGCAGAGAGGACTCACAGAGTGCACAGTTATAGTAGACTTAACAGTGTCGCAGCCTGAACTTTATTGAAACTAACATTATTAAACATTATCTAGAATCTACAATCAGTTTGTAGAAATAAAAAGAAAATGATGTTGACTGTTTTGCATTTGAACAATATATAAGCAAAATACTACAAACTGTTGTGGTGGGATTCCATAATGGTACCATGTTGCTTCAAGGCAACATTTGCATTTTAACAATTTTCTATTACTTCATTATCACCTAAAGGACATTAAACAATTGAATAATAATAAAATAATAAACCATAATGGAAAATGACAGAAAAAGAAAGTTGATGGAGCTGAACCATGCGATGAAGGCCCTGAAAAAGGGCCTCAACATGGCCTCCAGAAAGTCATGTTACAATATAAACAGTGCTATTGATTTCCTTGGGGCCCAGCTCTATTTGAAAGTATTGCAACATAATTGAGGATGTATTGTGTGAGTGTAAACAGCCAACAAAGGTCATGTTACCTAGAGGCAGCACAATACAATATTAATCTACAACATAATGCAACATCTTTGGATATCATGTAATCATTTTGTTTGAATAGTTTCGTAATACAAACTGGTCTGAGAACCGAAACAAGCCTCACATGTAACCCAAATATGTTGCATCCTGTCGTGGATGTGTAAAACCTCATTTGACTGGTGTGTTTCGGTTTACAGTGATTTTATTAAGCAGCTCAATTTGTGGCTCCGGTTCTGTCTGACAAGCTGGCAGCTCGCTGAGATTATTTCCGACTGCAGGATCTGTAGACTGAACTGTCTGTATATTGATATCCCCTCTGGACTCCGACCATCTTGTGTCAAAACTAGTGCTGAAGCAATGCAACCCATTTGTCAACTGACAGAAAATACTTTATCAAGCAGAAATGAACAAATATATGGTTACGTTTCTGGAACGTGAAGACTGTGCTTTTTGGAACAAGTTTATAATTTAAACAGTGAAACTGTGCCAAAAGTTCCACATGTTCCCGTTAAAGAGTGAACCACAGACTCACACCACACCCTGCTTGACTTAATTAAAAATGATACAGCTTAGTTAACGCTGCACACAGTTTTTGACCTTCACAGCGTTCAGAAGTTGGAGCTCAGATCTCTGACGGCCAGTGATGAGAGATAAGAGAGTAAAGAGGAGGCAAGGACGAATATCAGTCACTCTAACTGAGTTTCCATGTGTGCATGAACGTGTTAGTGCGTGTCTGCGTGAGCTTGTATGATTTTCGGCATGTGGGCCTCATAAGGGAGAGAGAGTGTCGGAGAAGGGCGAAGTAGCATCAGTCACTGTCACTGAACACTGCAGTCGCTGGCTCGGTTCCACATGCACACACTCAAAGACACACATGGACACACAAACAGAGAGGTACAGGATGCATAATTCATAGGAGTAATCAAAGGCAGACAAAAAGCCACAGTCTTTGAGTCTGTGGGCCCACCAGGACGCAGTCTGAAACACACACACACACACGCACGCACGCACGCACGCACGCACGCACGCACACAGCAAGTCTATTCAAGTGAACAGTGCTTCCTAGCAGCCAGGCAGTAGTCTACAGAGGGTAACAGAGAGAGAAGAGGAGGTGAATAAGAGGAAAAGCAGATGATTTTTCAAACAGCCCCTTCACTTCCCTCCTCTGCCTAGAGGCCCGCTCTTACAACTTCCTCTCCTCCTTTTTTTTTTTAAACTTAAAAAATAGTTCTGTCTAGACCAAAGGAGACAGTAGAATGGAGATAAACTCCCTCAGCTCACTGGCTATAACTTCCTGTTTCATTTGCCCCCTCTCTTTCCTCTGTACATTTTCTCCTGAGTGCATCCAACGAGAGGGGGGGGGGGTTAAAAAAAGTGTTTTTGGGGCTGCATACTGCATTAATATTTTATAAAATGCAGATGACTAGCATACATGAGAGAAGCCGTATTTTGCATTGATATTATTCTGTACAGTGATTCAAGGTATGCACTGTAAAGAGGCAGGCCCTATTTCTGTGGTGATGGGTTTGTGGTTGAGTGTTTGCTTATGCATGTTTGCATGGTGCCATGTTTTCTTTCTGTCTTCTGTCTCTCTCTCTCTGAGGGCACAGCTGTAAAAAGCTCAGCTCTTAAAGCTTTCATCTCTGTCTAAATCCAAACCAGTGTTCCATTATTTATTTATCTGCCAGAGACCAGAAATATCCGCTAAGATCTGCCGGGCTTTGACAAGATGAGCCTCGGCCTTGCGGTGGGTCTCTGGGCAGAGCGGTCACACACAAACAAACACACACACATGCGAAATAAATGGGCAAACGAGCACACGAGTGTTAGAAACTGAGATTCACACACATAAACACGCAGACACACAGAGCCACGTATACTGTACACTATCAGTAAATGACTGCGCTCAGCCGTCCAGGTAATGCACCTGTACTGAGGCACCTGATAAATCCCTGAATGCTGTAGTCTTATCTGCCCAGGCCAGATTGAAGAACAAGGCTCTAATCTTTCTGTGTGCGGCTCCGTCTGTCCATCTGTCTGTTTGTGTCTGTCGCTCTGCCCGCCCGCCTGCTGCAGTGCCTCGGTCTGCAGTCTGTCTTTCCTGACTCCATTACTTTTCCTGTTGAAGTTGATAGGCTATAAACTCTCCTCATTATGGGTAATCCCTAGCTGCCTCACTTTGCCTCGCTTTTTTTTTATGTGCTTTAAAATGTCAGGTCTTTGGTGCTGAGGCAGCCTCACACATTTTAGTGGGACTTAAAGCCGCAGTGCTAATCAATATTTTGACATTAACAGTGGCCGTAATATGAAAGGCGTCACAGGTAGGGACAAACCCACAGAGAGATCACTTGAAGCAGCAGTACAACTTATCTCTATGGCGTGTTTCAGCATTTTTCAGCTCATTGTTTTGGGTTTTACCACCCATAGCTTTACTGCTTTGGTTCCCTGATCTAGGGCCAGTGGTGCACTGGCCATCTGGCATTGCAGGGCAAATGCCAGCGGGTCGCCGCATCAGCGGGCCAGTGGACTGTCAAAGATCGGTAAAGGTTTTACACTTTCGTCCAGCTCTGTTTATCTTTTTAGTGTCCATCTCTGTGTGCCTTTTGGTGGGCTCCATTTGAGCTAGGAAGTCAGATTTTCCAAGTTCCCATTTGGAAATTTCAACTGGAACACCCCCTGAAGTTGAATTTCCAACCTCAAACTCCAAGATGGCTGCTCAACACATCTACAGTAGTGAAAGCTGTAGTAATATACTGTTTTATAGCACTACTGTCTAATTTGTGTCTCATTAAATCAGTTGCACACACAGCACTGTATAACGTCTATCCGTGGACATGTTGCGTAGGTGTTTCTAAGAGCAAAATACCATGTAATGTGTTGTTAACCTCTCTTGAGAAAACACCACTGTGAAGTAATGTTTTTCTGACTGTAACACGGTTAACTCCAGTGTATCGTCATTCCTAGTTCTGGCTTCTGACTTCCAGCTTATATTCAAGGTAAATGGAACTCAAGAGCGCAGTGTGTGACTGAGCTCTCTGGCCAGTCACATCCAAGTTAGTAAGCTTGTGCTTATGTCATAGGCTCCACCGTAGCCTTTTCTGTCGCTAGTGTAAAATGGTAGATTATTTTAAGCATGACAATCCCCCGCAATTGACTCATTTTACCATCAGAATTTGATCAGTTCAGTTAGATACCATTTGAGGAGCGTAGAAGAGCAGCATGACTGAATTATTTTATCCCCATTCAAGTTAGCTTAGGGCTAAACTGGAAGCTAGCCAGCTTGACCGGCTGAAGTCTCTGGTGTGCTCTGCCCATAGAGCAACAGCGACTGTAAAGATGTTCTAAAATCAATACAGTGATCATGTCTTTAAATAGAAACGCAACATTGCCAACATATGAGCTGTCCTGTTGAAGATGAGAAACATTTGCTATATGACTTGTTCAAACATTGTAAAATACCTTAGTATCTACTTAGAGGAGGCAAAAAGGGCCAAGGCGCTATAGGGGGGCCCATGGAGGCCAGCAGTAATCATGGTCATCCTGAATATAAGCAGTGATGACCTACTTTTATTTTGAACCAGTATATTCACCAAATAAACCAGCACTTTAAGTGGGCAGGCCTGTACCTTGGTAACATACATTAGTTCATATGAATGGCAATCTTATGTATTTATTTAAGGACGTCATCACTTTATTTATTTATTGCATGTTTCCATTTGGTTTGATAAACTACGAATAATATAGATAGGTTTAAGATAATAGAAGAAACAAGCCAAGCAGTAACAATTTCTGGAGTGTTATTAACCTTCAACCATGACACAAAAGGTGATAAACATTTGGGGTTGAATAGATACATATGTAAGGACATTAACCCAACCTCAGCCGTAACTGACTGCCCATCAGGTAGTGGATAAGTCCATGCTCAAATTACCCATTTCCCATTTTATTCTTTGCCAGTAAAACCCTGTCCAGGACCGTCACACTATATATCACTAAAAGATGGATTTATACTCTTTCATCCATATAAATAAATCTTGAAAGTACAAACTCAATAGAGAGGAGGCAATCTTCTTGGCAACTTAAACTGCCAAAAAAGAGGAATGTTGCTGGGTAGATATAAAGCAACAAACATCCGCTGTAAGCCACCAGGACTGTGATCCATGGTGTGACGGTCCTGGATCAGTGCAAGCCGAAGCTGTTGTTCATCACACGCCTGAACGGGGCTGAGATAGAGTCGGCTGCATGAGTTTTATGACCCTCTCTGCTCACTGATGCTGTTGCCTTGCAAATCAGCTGAATTATGCTGTTAGTTCTTTTGCAAATGAGTTTGATGTAGATTTATCCCCCCTCAGCCTTTCGCCCCACCACGGCCAGCTTGCCTTGACTTTCAGAGACGATGCTGAAATGTTTCATTGAAGTTATTTTTGGCCATGTTACATAATAAGTCTCCCTTTCTGTCTCATCACATGAAGTTGTGTGATGCTGCGCACTTGGCAGACAAGTCAGCACTGAAGTACTAATTGTGGTCTATCACAGAGATATTTAAGGATGTGTTCGCTCCAACCAGCAGCTGTCGGTCAAGAATATTAGCGGAGTATTATGAGAGACGTCTATGGTACGATAACTGGGTGCCTGAGTGCTGCTTTGCTGTAAATTTTGAGCAGTTGGAAAGGCTTTACCAGGCCAGTCGAGGCAGACAAACCATCTGGGGTTGTGGAAGTTTTCCCAGTCTGTGAGTCGACCTGTGAACCAGAAGTGGGTCCAGTAAACACATAAAAAAAATCTCATGCTGTTTGGTGAATTTGCATCAGATTAACCAGCCAGCTTAATGATTATGTTCTGCAAGAACTAAAGACAGCATAGACCGAACAAATTAACGTCATGCTGCTTTTAAGACACCTTAAAAATCACAACAGATTACTTCACACACACTAAATATACAAATGACATTGATACTGTATACGGAATTATTTCAATCCCCAAGTTACTGAAATGTGACTTGCATGAAAGGAGCATGGAAACCTGCAGAAGGGCTGCAACTTTATTGATCAATCTGCAAACTATCTTTTCATTCATTCATTTTCTGTAACTGCTTATCCTGTGGGGGGTCAAGGGGGGCTGGCTGACATTGGGTGAGAGGCAAGATACACCTGGCACAGGGCTAACACATAGAGACACACAACCATTCACACTCACATTTACACCTACGGACAGTTTAGAGTCACCAGTTAATCTGCATGTCTTTGGACTGTGGGAGGAAGCTGGAGTACCTGGAGAAAGCCCACGACGGGCTCTTCCACCCCTGGGATTCGAACCCCCCATGCTGGGTTCGAATCAGAAACCCTGTTGCTTTGAGGCAACAATGCTAACCACTGCCTGTCAGTGTCACACGTTCAATTAATGGATTATTCGTTTGGTTTGTATTATAAACCACAGGAGAAAACTAAAAAAAAAAAAATGCTACTTTTTGTTCAGCCAACAGTCCATAACCTAAAGATATTCAGTTTATGCCAGCCTTACACCAAACGACTTTTCAAGTGATTTCACTGTTGCTGACAAAATCAGTGTCGGAATAAAATCATGAGAGTTTCACCTCAGCTGGTGCACACTGCTTTGACCTGGATCGCTGGTGCAAGGTGGTCATACAACTCAGTCTGAGCTGTCTTAAGTCAGACCTTCTCTCTTGTTGATGTTCAGAAAATGTCTTTTTCAAATATTTTTTTTATGGCTTTTTTGCCTTAATTAGATAGGACAGGATGAGTGTAAAAGGGGAAGAGAGAAGCGACAACATGCAGCACAGGTCAGAAATGAGCCCACGGCAGCTGCTGCAAGGACATGGGCTTTGTACATGTGGCGCCCGCTCTACCAGTTGAGCTATTAGGCCCCCGAGTTTCATATTATTCAAAGTTTTTAGTCTTGGTGCAAGCTGCGCTCTCTTCAGCACCAAACAGGAAACAGCAAACCAGGTAAGCTGTAAACATGGAGGAGAGGCGCTAGAACGTGAACAAAAGTCCTTGTTTAATTTGGCGGGCATCTGATCGACCAGCTGGCACTGATTTTAGTGAGAATATTTTTTGAGGTTCACCTCTCATTCATCTCCTCCCACAAAAATAGCACAGCTAACCAGTGGAGGATGGTTGCAAGTTGAGGCAACAAAATCCAACATGTTACTTTTTAACACAAATGCAGTTTATTTTTATGGATATAATCCATTGATGCCGAACTGACAAGAATACTTTCAACATATGAAGCCTTTGATCTTGAGTTTCTAGAGTTATGTGTTTTTGTGAACATGTAAGAAATCATGAATGTGTCATATGTTTTAAAGGGAGTTTGGTGTGATATTTTCCACCAGAAGCAGAATGGGGAATAATCTCAAAAGGAATCTAGCTGTAGTAAATACTGACCCTTGAAGATCTCCAAAATTTTATAGTGTGACTAGAAACTCATGTTTTCTTTAAATGTGAGAGGGTGTCAGACTTTTAAAAGTATTTTCAGCTTCTTCTAGTGTATAGTAGGCATTCCTATCATATAAGACAAAGACAAGCAGATAATCCCCACAATACAGATGCAGGACTATAATTTTAAAAATGATCTTAATTTGTCACCATTAATAATTCATTCATTTGTCTTTTTCTTTTTAATTTCATCCTTTTTTAGTTTTCATTTTACTTGTGGGTATTTTTCATTCCATCTCTTGGTTGAACATTGATTCACATCAGTGTGGTAGATTGGTTTTCTGCATCCACGGCCATGCCTGTTGACTGTTATTTTTCTGGAGGAGAGAGAGGACATGAGGGGTGAGAAAAAGGGCAGGAAGGAAAGGAGTAGGAAGAGGTGTGGGAGAGAAGAGACCACAGAGATGTGGTATCGCACCTTAGAGGAGAAGACCAGAGAACGAAATAAATGAGGAAAGGTGCTGAGAGAGAGAGAGAGGAGGACGTGCCCTCCCTCTGTTGTCCTCTGGGCTTTGGCTAGATTGCTTTCTCTCTGACTTGTAAGCTGGGGTGGTGAAGGATGGAGAACACGGCCACAGCCTGAGGGAGGGGTTGGAGGGTCGGTCAGCAGAGAAGACACTCAGGTGTTAATTTGCACCACGATTCACACCTCCAGCATTCCATCAGAGAGCCAGAAAGCTGCAGACCTGGCGAGATGATAGCCCTGTCTCCTTCGATCAGACCTAGCGATCGCATAAACCATCCCTGCCATTTATAAGAGTTTGCTGCAGGCGATTGGATCCCAGAACCCCCTCTCCCTCTCATCTCTCCCTCTGACTCAGCCAAGATACCTCTCTCGTCCTGTTACAGGCTGCTGAACCCTCTTATAGGAGCCCCCTTGTCCAAAAATGTGCCAAATGTAATAAAAGTGTGATAGCGCTTGGCTCTGCGTCCGGACCTGGCACCAGAGCACCGTGAAGGAAATTATGTTTCCGAGTTAAATTGGTTTCCTGGCATGTGATAAGTTGGGGTGAATTTTTAATCCATGACCTCATGAAAATATGTCAATCTCCCAGCTGCTATCGTTTCTCCCATCCTGTCACCACCCTCCCTCTCCCCTGTTCCCACCTGCTTCTTGCCCTGGTGTCTTTTCTTTTTTCTGGTTGTGCTGTTCTTAAAAAGTAAAAGATAGCAGGTGTGGGACACCTTTGCTCCTCTACCAATTACCTCACCAGTGTATAATCCTAGCCAACCTCACCTCTCTTCCCACTCGATCCTCTTCCCTCCCTGCTGCTCTCACTCCCTCACCTCCGCCCACGCCATTCCTTTTTATTTATTTTTTTCATCTCTTCCCTTCATCCCTCCAGCCCTGTTAGGCTTCGTGGCTCACCAATTACAGCAGCAGTAGGCAGCTAGCTACAGTTACTCCCACAGGCAGTCTCCATGCATGCAGGAGGCATGCAGCTGACTGACATGACACAGGGTGTTCTCCCATAGCCAGCCCACCACCTGAGGGAGGCTGATAGCCAGGCTCCACCGCCGCTCAGTGTTACCGGCTTGACATGGCTAGCCATTCGCTGCACCTCATACCGGGCGGCCTCCTGCCCGCCTGACACTTTTCTTTTCAAGTGAACACGCTGAAAAGGCTTGTGGACAGGCGGACAAGCCAAGGTATGTCTGCGGAGAGTGGAGGGGGGTTTTGGTTTAAAAGTTTAAACGCTTCCCTGAATGAAGCACAAGGGCTTATGTTGGTTCCAGAAGCTCTGTAGAGTAGAGCTGAATCAATTAGTCAGTCGATAGAAAAGTAATGGGCAACTGTTTTGATGATCAGTTAATCAATTTTAAAGCCAAACATTTGCCTGTTCCAGCTTCTGCAATGTGACAATTTACTGCCTTTCACTGATTTAAATAATTGTGAAGCAAATTTATTTCAAGGTTGATTTATTGTCATTTGGGTTTTGGACTTTTGGTCAGATAAAACGAGACATCTGAAGATGTCAGTTTAGGCTCTTGAGAATAGTGTGGACATAGTAGTGGACATTCTTGGTTACTTTCTGACATTTATAGACAAGGTACTGAATTGAGAGAAAAATTCACTAATGAAAATAATGTTGTTTTTTTCCCTGATGTAATTGGCTGCATTATTTTCTGACAAATCTTATAAGCACCTATAATTTATTTGATAAATATATAATTGTCTTTACCGTTACCTTTACCTTTAAATTTAAAGGGACAGTTCAGCACAAATTCAAATGCTCCCTTTTCCCTGTAGTGCTGTTTATCTATCTAGATTATCTGGTGTGAGTTGTCGAGTGTTGGAAATATCTGCCGTAAAGATGTCTGCCATCTCTTAAGTATAATGGAACTAGATGGCACTCAGCTTGTGGTGCTCAAAGTGCCCCAAAAAAACACATTTAAAAACTCAATGGCAATGTCCATCCATCCATGTGAGCCTCCTCTTTGGCTGAGCTGTAACGTTCGCTAGTTTAGTGGTGCTATAGGTGAAGTAGGAGTAGATGCACACTTCCTTGTGCACAGTGATACATTTGGCGGTTGTCATTTGGTAGAAAGAAAATAGTCCCTACATGAAAATGGTCATAACAGGATCTGCTGTTGAGTTTTTCAAATGTATTTTTTGGTGCTTTGAGCATTACAAGCTGAGTGCCATCTAGTTCCATTATTTTGGAGAGAAAGCAGACATCTCTTGGGCTGATATCGCCAACACTCACACCAAAACAATCTAGACTGATAAACAGCACTACAGGTAAGAGGAAAAATATGTATTTTAAATTTTGGAGTGAACTGTCCCTTTAATAAACAATCTTACATGCTAATATCTATTAGAAAGGTGAGCTTCTCTCTTCTGGGTTTTTGCAGATGGACAGTAGAAAGAAGTAGAAATGATTTCAAGAAACAAACTGAAACTGTACAAGGATGTGGGGGTGGGTGGCAAAAGTACGATTCTAAAAAGTGAAACTTACGCCCCTGATGCAGCAGACTAAAGTTTATCTTAAGGCCACTGTTAAAGGCCACAGCTCTATTATCCGAAATGATTTTTTACAGTGCAGCAGCGACGGTCTGTTTGCCTGCCAGCTCTTCATTTCATCTTATCTGATGTATAGAAATTCAAGACACTTTAACAAGGGTACTAATATGTTTTGTAATCTGTGTTTTCATGTCAAATGGAAGGAGATTCTTATCTGTTAAATATCAGCGCTAGAGATTATTGAAGGGCATTCTATGATAATGTGAAAACATAAGCACAGGAATAAATTCTGTCACTGAACGATAAGAGTTTATGGAGAATTAAAGTCTCCTTATGATATACAGTGAATAAAATTCTCAATCTGCCTTTTCTCTGCATCATGTCATAGCTGAGTCTGGCACTTGTCACCTCCCAGCAACATCTGCGTCTCTTCCTCTGTCGAGATATTCCTCCGGTCATCCGGTAGTCGCAGAGATTAACAAATAAAGAGGCGAGGGATGGCTTAGTTTTATTTGCCTGTCAGTCTCCTCCTGCGCACAATCACCTGATGTCAGATAGAGAGCGTGCTGCTGGGAAACCGTTGCAGGGGCTTGCCATTAAACAAAAATTAATCCTGACGTGCACAGCTAGAGGCGAGGCAGAGGCAGTGAGGGGAAATTGGACCAAACCTACACATTCATCATCACACAGTGGCATGTGTGGAAGCCCGGTCAACATGTTAAGAGCCGCTGTACACTCTCATGTGCATGCACAGGCATCCTCCTGCCTCCCTCTGCTGTCAGCCAATCAGCTGCTGCCAGCTAAGGAGCCAATCAGGAGCAAGGAATCTCTGCTGGAGATGTTGAAGGGCTGAAGAGAAGGGACTGTGTCAAAGTCGTACCCTGTGAGGCAAGGCTGCATTAAAATTCATATCGAGCTGAAGCACCGGCCTGAATACTGATCAGGACACCTGTCCTGTCCTGCAGCAACACTGAGGACGTAGGACGCCACACTCGCGTGTTCCCCCCACATAAATATAACCATAAAAATACATCATGTGAGAGCAGTGGCAGAGAAGAAGAATAAAAACAGTTAGATTGGGGAGAGTGGGAGATCGAGAGAGAAAACGCAGAGCGTGAGATCCCGTTATACAAGGCTGTTGTGTCTCTGATGTGGTGCTGGAGCCATGATAGGGAGGGAGAGGGTGAGAGAATATCTATTTATGACAGTGCGTGGGGGCAGATGTGGGCATCTAACCATATGCTGTTGCTATTTTTTCCTCTGTACATTATCTTTGTGCTTTTGAAAGCTTGTAAATCGCCTGTAAATGCAGTATTTTTAAACACAGGTACTTTCTCACTTCCCACCTTTGTACATCGTTACAAATAAAAGGTATAATAGTCTGAATAGCTGATAGAGACCAAGATCAATGCTCGTGTCACAACCTGGCAAACATGGTATTTGCAAATATTTGTTTGTCAGGGATAAAAACATATCGTCTGACTTTGTGCTGATGGAGGCAGTAAATTTGGTTTCATCCAGTTGGAAAGGTTAAACCAATTTATAGGTCCATGGCTGGACGACAATTTCATATTATCATTTTTCAGCTTTGACCTTTATCAGATCGTGATGATATGATTACACCTTGTTGTCATTTCACAATATTTTTGGTCCAGAAAAAGAGAATTTTCATTACAATTTAGTGAAATAGTTATTTAGATTGGAACGATGAGTCAATTATTTAATTAATCAGCAACTGTTCAGATAACCAGTTACTTGTTTAAGTCACTTTTCATGCAGTCTTGGAACCTTTCGACTATCGTTGGAAGAAGATAAAGCCTCAGGGGGTGAGGGCCAATATTTTGGGCTGATCTGGTGTAGCCAGAGCTAAAATCAGATATCTGCATATGAATGCACAAAAGTTAAAAAAAAAAAAAGCTAATATAAAGCTAATCTTTATTCGGATCCTCATTAGCTTCCACAAAGTGTTTGCTTGTCTTCCTTGGGGTCAACTCAACTAAAAATACATCAATTTGAAATCACACAGTATGAATGAGACGGTAACTTTCAATATTAGTCCAAACATAAGACAAAAAAAATAGTAAAAAATAAACAAAATTGTCACAAATTCACCGTACCAAATAAAAAATAAGAATCAATGTCAGACAACAGTGAATGGGTTCCAAGACTGGATGTTGGCAAACAGGTTCTGCCTTTCCACACAGACTGTTTACCTGCTGTTCAAATGTGTTTGGTCAACTCTACCTGGACTACAAATGGAAACCAGAACACCTCTGTTACCAAAATACTGTCCCGTCACCTGAGGATTCTGCATTTATATGCAGTTATCTGTGTAAATGCCAGAAACTGCTGAAATGTTTATGTCTTTGGAAATTTAATATTTTTGAGTTCTGCATCTTGGTTGGACAAAACAAGAGATTTAAAGACGTCTTCTTGGGCTCATGGGATTTGTGAGGAGCATTTTTAAACCATTTTCTGAGACCAAATGAGAAATCAGTTGCTAGATTTATTAAAATAATCATCAGATGCAGCCCTAGACTGCTTTACATAAGATAAGATGAGTCAAACAACAGCAGTAGGAACACAAGTACAGCTGTAAATGTCCTGTAACTTTGAAATTTGACTGTTGTATTCATGGCCAACATCTACGACATACAGATATAGCTTGAAAAAACAAAAGTAAAATGCACTTGAGACTGAAAATATATCAACTGTTAAAGTGCATTCAGAAAAAAATGGTCACAAGTAAAATGATGAGATGAAAAAATTACATTTAAAAATATTCTACAATAACTTGGTGTGGTTTTGAATACTGTCCATTCACCATATTTCGTTGTATCACTATTGGATAAATCTTGTTTAATACTCATAGTGCACAGCTCATCTTTATAGCTGACATTTATGGTCACATGGTTTTGTGTAAAGTCAACCAGCGGCCCTGTGCCCCTCTGTGAACTGTAAAATATTAAACCGCCTTGTAACTGAAAGCTCCTACATGTAGGTCAGTTTTAGGCAAACTCCTTTTTTTTCAGAATTGCTCATGGATATGTTTGGGTACATGCTAAATCACCGTCAATCCTGATTTGACTGGAATTTAGATTAAAGTGACCTTAATCCTTCACCTGACTCCACCCAGCATCCCTCTGCCCCGTCAGCATGCCGACAGAGAGACGGAGAGAGCGAGAGAGAGAGCTCTGCTATTGATTGCCAGACGTGACTTAATGTGTGACTGTGGTGACGTTTTCAGAGGAGACAAGAGACTCACTGAGTGAACTCGTGACCCTGCATGGATTTGGCGATGCACCAAAGCAACAATGGCGGGGAACGCAGCCAGAAAATCCAACTCTGTCTTTTCTTAATTGTTTGTTTCCGTCCCACTAATTCCATTTAAATTCCTCACTCTTCCACCAGATAAAGCATCTCTCTCTGGATACAAATTAAATGTGAGCACATGCGCTCACTGTTTACTCCACTGTGAGTCTGACTAACAGCCAAAAGGATCGTCTATATTTACTTTCATACATGAAGTAGCTGTAAATACATTTTGGATGTGTATTTAAAAAAAAAAAAAAAAAGTCTTGTTTTTCAGTGATCATATTTCATGTGTCCCTGTTTTCACATGAAATGGCTGAAATCCAGCTTTCTCTGCCCAGACTAAGATTAATTGGCCACATCCGTTCTTCTGCTGCTGCTGTACAACACCGTCAGTGGGGTCCGCACCAAGCGTATGCACCATCACATATATACACACTCACAGTTTCGCACAAACACACTCACACACACATAGCCAACCAACAAGTGGTCCCCGAGCCTCTGTTGAGTCAGCTTCTCAAGACTCAGCATCTAGCGCTTTGGCTTTTTCCCCTTGAAGCCGGTCCGCAGAGAGCAGGAGCAGTACGGCAACATGACAGAGAGCAGGAAGAAGGAGAGCACAACAGACTGTTATTGTAAAGAGAGAGACGGAGCAATAACTGCGACTGTCACCACCTCGCCATCGTATAAGGAGGATCAATAAAACAAAGTCGAATAGTTCTCACCGGCTAATCCTCTGTGGCGCTGCTCAAAGATCTGCTGGAAAACTGTGAATTGTCCGAGTGAGAGCAGCGCACCAGACCTCCACTCATTAGCAGTGAAAGTTATATTTGCTCTCAAACAGTGGAAGTGTTCCGACTCTTGGCTGTAGCTCACACTCAGACAGTAGAGAGCAAAGAACTTATGTGGACTATAGGACATGGGAGGGATACACTATAGCAGTGGTTCCCAACTGGTCTAGCCATGGGGTGCAGATTTCTCCTGAATGATTAGCTCAAGGTCCACACAGTTAAAAATATTCAGTGTCTGTCTCTATCAAGTAGCTGTCCGTTAGTGCCTCATTGTACAGCAAGCAACAGCAGCTCTGTGCCGGATATTCACAATACTTCAAATAAATTGTGTATTTTATAAACTTGACACATTCATGAGTCACTTGCGGTCCTTTCAGACCCACTTTTGTACCGCGATCACCTATTGGGGGCCACCGCAATGATGTGTCCGCTCTTAAGGTGCTCCCTGGATCAGACAAGCAGCATGCTGAGCCAAACCAGTGAGCACAGTGCAGAAACCCCCCTGAGTGTACAAGAGAGGGCTAAAGCAAGACATTAAATACCATGTTGACCTTTGAGCCATGTTAGGACTCTGAATTAGAAAGGTGGAGGCAAAGCTTTGCCGCTGGCAGCAGCAGGGGTGTATGGCAGCAGGGGTGTAGCAGGGATCAGTGAGTAGGCCTTGTTGTGAGAATGTGCTGTGATTGGTGTGTGACTGATTGGGGACAATGATTCAATGACCTGGCTGTCAGCTGGTTACAGCCGGGGTGTATGACTCCCGTGTCCTGAATGAACTAACTTGATGCTTCACTTCTTTAAAACAATATATGATCATACTTATACTGTCCATTTATGAAACATGATTCTTGCACGCAGAATATATATACATATATATACCCTAATGCTGTTTTTCCATCAGATGAGTAAATGCATTTTATGTTTCATATTGTGCATGTTGTGATGCTGTATCAATTCCCTAAAACACAGATTTTTGATTAATAAGTTCAGTGCAAAGATTCATGGCAGTGGTTCATCTCATGTTGTGTTTAAAGTCCCGACTGCAAGATCCTTCAGTGTTGTAAGCTATCTTCAGCTGTTTGATGCTTTTACTGGGTTCATTGATCTGGATCAATATATCAATTAAATATGTTGCACATATTGTATATATTTCCTATTCTTAGACCTACTTATATATATATATAGTGTTGTACATTGCAGCGTTATACACATATTTATATTTTTCTAACTTTACATATTTTTTACACACTTTACATACTCAGCACGTTAAATATATGTTATATTTTTAAATATTTTACATACTAGTGTTAACATTGTAGCATATTACACATATTTTATTTTCATATTTTTACATTATTTATACTTCTTACTGCTAATTCTCTATGCTTGACAACAGAGAGACTATAACGAACCACAATTTGTCCTCGAGGATCAATAAAGTATTCCTGATTCTGATTCAATGATCAGCAGTCCAATATTATAAATGCAAAGTGAAAGCAACAATACATATCATCATCTTTAAGATATGCCTTTATTTTGAAATTCCTATGGCACGTCTGTGTCACCATTTCCATCCAAGCACACCTCCTTCCTCAAAAGTTTTACAGTAGGGCCTCGCACCAAACAATGTTAAGCAGCCAAGAAAAAGACACTGAAGATATTAACTGATATTGTCGATCCCAGACCTCTGAATTATATCGAATCAAAATCATAACGTTGCAGACTCTGTGATACCAGCAAATATTGTATCTTTGTCCAAAGAATCTATGTGGTATTATATCATGATGAAACTTGTCACTACACCCCTTATTGCTTGTGTTAACACAAAGAAAACAGGACAGTGAATCAGGCAGGGTCATAAAGGGGCAGCGCTATCTCCCAAAATTAGATTTTTATCACAATATATTGAATTGCAACCCCTGTATTGTGACATGGATCATATAACCAGATTCCTGCCAATACACAGCCCCAGTATATGCATGCTATAGCACAGGATGTTAAAGGGCCAGTGTGTAATATTTGGCATGGTTTATTGTCAATCTGAATCTGAATCTGAATATTCTACCCATTAATATGTTTATATAAGTGTATAATCGCTATAAAATAAAATTCGTTTGGTTTTCGTAGCCTTATAATTATGCTTTTATATATATATATATATATATATATATATATATAGCAAGGGCCTTGCTTTAGAGAGGACGCCATCTTGCGCTGCCATGTATGTACGGCAGACTGAGCGGACAATCCAGCCAGCCAGAGAACACGTTTCGCGTGTATAAATGAACCAACGAAGACAGCGGAAGGAAGGAAGAAGGAGGAGGAAACAGCAGAGTGTGTTAGTAGTTCGTCGATAGAGAGTAGTGAAAAGTTTTTTTTAGTTATAAAGTTTGCGAATGGACCACACTTACCACGCAACAAGAGAGAATGAACCCGAACCGTCATCTGTGAGGAAAAGAAGACACAACTTCACTCCTTGTGATGCACTCTCTGCGGCGCTTTTCCTCCTGATGATATATCTCCCCAACGATGATAGCAGTAGCACCGAATCCCATTCTGTGCATTCAGCCTCTCTTCTCGCCCGCTCAGCATCAAACACATGGAGTTCCTCATCTGTATGCTCCGGCTCAAACAGGTATGGTTCTGGGTCTGTGTCCGCTACAAGAAACTCTTCAAAATCGCCTTCAAAGTCGTCCATTGCAGCTGCTATAGTCCGGAGATATTGCTAGGCTAAATAAACAGCTGAGTTTTGTTTACCGTCAGTGTGTGGGCTGGGGATTGGCAGAGCAGAGAGGGGAGGGGGTCCCCACTCGGAATGGTAAACGAGTATGTGTGTATGTGTGCGTGTTACGCTAGAAGAGTCACATTTTGGGACGGAGTCTTTTACCCCCTGGAGTGTTACCAGAGGTTTTGGAGTGCTCAAATAAACTGGCCTTTTTCCCGAACGCTACTCTGGTCTCCTGCTCGTGAGGGATTCATTACAATATCGTAACATGGTTTAGATTTCTAAATAAACATTCACCTCGTCACTAGATAGACCTACTCCTGAAAAACTCGTGCGCAAGGCTTTTTGTCCCTACGAGGCCACCGTCATTTACCTGACGGGAGGGGTGAGCGAGTGAGCCCTGCCATCTAGAATTTGACCACTGATGTCACTGTTTTCAACCCATTTTACACACTGGCCCTTTAAGTGTAACACAAAGGCAAAGTCTAGAGATGTACTCCAAACAGATAAAATCAAAAAAATCTCACATTTAAGAAGCTGAAAACACAAAATGTTTGGCTTTCTTTTTATTTAATAGAGTCATCCTTTCAGCTCTACTTTAATGGCACTGGATGCATATTTGGGGCTCAAAGCTGAATCTAGCTACTTTCCTGCGAAACCTGTTAGAAAATCAGGGCAGTGTGATGTTTAGTGCTGCTGCTCCCATAACAGCACCAAACATCACACTGACATCATTGGAAATAATGGCCTGTATGCTTCTTGCTACAAACAAGGCTTCGTTGCAATTAATTTTGAATATTAAAGAATAATACAGTGAGCACAATAAATTAATCTACACAGCAGAGCACAGCCTTTCATGTCCTCGCCTGCCATGACACTAACTAGGTCTTAAACCCCAGTGCATCAAGTTCCAGTATATTCACAATAAACTGTAAAAAGTCCAGGACAAGAAGAAGAAGAAGAGAGAAAAGTGTAGATTCAGTGTTTTTGTTTTGTCGAGGATTTGGAAGACGATCGCATGCTCAGTGAGCAGTAAAGCTCTGGATTTTGACCATAGATAGGGAGAGGCTTTGATAGCGAGAGCCATTGTTGGACGGATCCCATCAGATTGAGGGAGGATAAGCTGCTTGGGCGACGCGGTCAGAGCAAAAACTCTTTCAGGCACTGTCATTTTTCCAAAACGGGGGTACCCATCACTCCTTTAATGGCGGAGTTTTAATTATTAGACGATGGGGAGAAATGGGCCATGGAGAGATAAGTGATAGTAGGAGAGAGACGTTGTCTTTGGGCATTAGCCCTGCAGATATACAACTCTGTCTGTGTGTGTGCATGTGTATGTGTGTTCCCACTAAAATCAGTTTTCCCTTATGATCCTTTAAGAAGTGCTCAGTGCAATGGTGTGTGTCTGTATTTGCTCTCATTCCCTATCCAGAGATTAATCTATAGTTAACAGTAGTAGTAAGTGTAGTTTTAAAAATGGGCATAGATTTCGGGGGGCCACAGGGGCCACAACCCTCTCAATATTTAGAACATGAGCATTTGTTCTCCCCCTATAAAATGAAAGTAGCAGTGGACTATTATCTTGACAAAATTAAAGACATTTATGCCATAAATTGATGCAGAAAATTAAGTGTTAGATGCTCAAAATTTCCAGGCAGAGGACCCTAAACCCTGTGTGTTGTGTGTGTGTGTGTGTGTGTGTGTGTGTGTGTGTGTGTGTGTGTGTGTGTGTTCCCCCTGCCCCCCTAAATGTTGAAACCAAACCTCTGCCCTTGGTTTTACATACCTAACAAAGGCTAATATATTAAACAATGGGTCATAGTTAGTTAGTCGAGTAAAAGCACTCGAGTTGTGGGTGCATTAGTTGATTAACATCAGCTGTTTCATTTATGCTTCAGCACTTCCATCAGCTGTGCGGCTGTCAGCTGACTAGTAACGTCCAATCATATTCATGCAGGTGTACAGCGCAGCCATTATTACCTGTCACATTTCACTGTTACTCTTCTGATTCATGACAACATGTGTTGCAGTTACAGCTCACTCCATCACCCCAAACCTGACCGTATAACCATTTAATGTAAATGATAAACTCCTTGATTCAAGTGTATCTGATTGAATTAGGTCTAGAGTCTGTCATGCAAAACACTCACCACACACCAGCAACACTTTTTAAAACAATCACAAATATTACAAATATAAGTGAGTAAAGTTTTAATTCCCCACACACTAATTAGGGTGTCTAACTTCAGTCATGTTTTGTTTTTTGCAGTCGCACAGTGCATGGCACCAGAAACCAGTCTTCCACAGATGGGATGTGGTATGAGATGAATTTAAAACTCACCTATCCTGTGATCCTGTGATCTTGTGTAGTGACTGTTCATTTCCATCTGAGGTGTAGTTCATACCTATCAGTCTGCAACATGTAACAATCAGTTGTGCTCATTATGGATTAATGGATTCATCTGTAAATGACTTAATCAATTCACTGATTCATCATTTTGTCTTTAAAATGCCTGCAATTTTTCAGATGTGACTAGGGGTTGGGGGAAAATGGATACAGCACAAAGTATTGTTTTTTTTTTAATTATATAAATTATTAATATTGCAAATACAAAGTAAACTTTTGGTAGCCTACTAGAATAATAAAATCAAATGCGTTTTTGGTCCACTAAATACATTTTAATGCAGAAAAAATGAAGTGCCATGAACAGACAGAGAAATTCGTCATATTAGATAAAACAGATTTTGACAAAGTTTTCTTTTGGGGATATAATTTGCCATTTAAAAAAAGGTAATAAATCACAATATATTGCATTAAATTTAACAACAATATTCAGCAGAGCATTTAAAATTGCAAAAATATTTTATCATGACTTAAATATCTGAGGTCACTTACTTGAAATTGCTTGTTTTGTCCGACCAACATTTCAAAAGGCCAAAAAATCTCTTTGCAGTGATATAAAAGAAATGTTCTTCTGAATCAGTTATCAACTTTTCTTTTTCAGTTTTTGGTAGATCGACATTTCAAGTTATCAATGTACCGTTTCAGCACTAAATAAAGTTTTTGTAAATTTGATTATAGTGCTTTTAATTAGCATCATGGGACAGATAGAACAAAATAACTATAGTAACTAAGCAGCATGTAGCGAGTGGTTTCAGTGTTGTGTTTAAAAGCATACATTAGTGCACACTGTACACGGAAGCATAATGTATTCATTCAAGAAGAAAGTCTTTGCCGTTTTTCTGAATTAACATAATGTTGATACAGAAAAACAGAATTCTTCCGTACGTTATGCTTCTGTTTACATCTCCTTCTGTTCATGTGTTCATCTGTGCTCATAGATGTTTATCTCATCTGCCCTGCACAACAAGCCTGATATCGATGTCAACAGATGCATGTAGCACTCCTGTATCATAGAGGTATATCATGCTGGCATGGTTTGAAGAGGTTAAAATAGTTTTAAACAAACAACTAAATAATACATGTGTTCTGAGAACCCTCAGCAGGATGCTCTGGCTTCCCTTTTAACCGCCTGTGTATGTTTGAACCTGCAGGTCAAAGTGAGCTGAACCTTAAGTGCAGCAGAAGCTTTTACATTTTACAGCCCGAGACATAAGTGTATGTGTCTCTCTCCCCTCTCTCCCTCTGCGGGTTCCCATTTCAGGTCTGGCTGCCTTGTCTTTGTCTGTCTGAGCCTATATCTCTCTCCTTGTCACTATTGCTCTCGCCCCATCTATCTGTGTCTCTCTCCATCTCCTCATCTGCACCCTGATTCTCTTGCTTTCCATCTCTTTGTATCAACCTCTCCTCTGATTGCCTCTTTTTTTTGTGCTCTTTTTGTGCCCCGAATCTCTTTGAACGCGGCCCCTTTTTTCGTCTGCATCCCCGTCTGAGTGGCCCTATTGCTATGTCTCTGTAGAACAGCGTACCGGCTGTTAGCGGTGCCCCGACGTCATGGCACATGGCTGCAGCATCCCGGCTATAAATAACTTGGTCTCGTGGTGCTCAGTCCAAGACAGGACCAGGAGCCAGAGGGAGAGCAATCTGCTGTCTCCCTCAAGAGACGCTCGGAGGGGAAGGCGCAAATACGACGGCTTACTCTGTGCAAGCCTTTCGCCACCCAAGACCTTCATTGTGAATAGTGCTGAACAAAGTGGTTCTGAATTCAATTAATTTTCGAGACAAGAGCAAAACGTCTGGTCAGGAAGCAGGTCAAGTGCTGAAGCTAATCAAAGCTTCAGGCTCAAAACAGTGTGGTGTGAAATAACAGACAGGATGTTCACTGGATCCACATGAGGCAGGTACAACAACTGGAATCAGATGTGTTGAACCATTGTTCTACATCTCTGTTTAGGGATTGATTTACAGTCTGCATAATGTGCTTCAACACTGTCTTAATGAATGGTCATTATCAAGCATTCATTATAATTCAAAGTATGATTGGATATGATTGATATCACATGATGATTCATTCATTTTCCTGTAATGGGTCGCAGGGGGGCTGGAGCCTATCCTAGCTGACATTGAGCGAGAGGTAGGGTACACCCTGGACAGGTGGCCAGACTATCACAGGGCTGACACATAGAGACAGACAACCATTCACACTCGCAATCGCACCTACGGCCAATTGAAGTCGCCAGTTAACCTCGCCTGCATGTCTTTGGACTGTGGGAGGAAGCTGGAGTACCCAGGGAATAACCACACTGACCGAACCAGGAACCTTCGTGCTGTGAGGTAACAACTCTATTTGGTCCAGAATTCAGCCACCTGCATCATAACCAGAACCTCCTTCATAGATCATATCACTTCTGTTCTCTAACTTCAATTTTCCTTCCTACCTGTCTGAACTCCTTCATATCTACACACCTTCCCGTACTCTTACATCCTCTCCTGCACTCCACCTCACATCACCATCTGCCCTCTTGACTACCATGGGCTCTAGAGCCTCCAGCCGTTCTGCCCCCACCTCTGGAACACTCTCCACCACGACATTCGCAATGTTGACTCCCTTTCCACTTCCAAATCCCGTCTGAAAACTCACCTTTTCAAGCTGGCATATTCGGTCTGATAATGATGATTTTGTACCAAATATTTGAAACTATGATTTTTGTCTAGTCAGTTTATTAACTTTTATTGTATATACTTGAATTATTAATTATTATTATTATTATTATTAATAATGCTAACCACTGCACCACTGTGCTACCTTGTTTCATAATATATTAAATTGAATATCTTAAGGTTTTTAGCTGCTAATCAGACAAAACAAAATATGTGAAGACGCCAATCTGGGATCTGGGATGTGATGAGATTTGTCACATTTTTCTGATTCTACAGACTGAAAGATTAATGGATTAATGGACAAATAACACTGATTAAAAACAGATTGATGATGAAAATAGTCAAATTTAATATGGTGACTGCTTTGCTTGAGTTAAAAGTGCAAATTTAACCACAAAAAAAAAAGAAAAAAAAAAAGATTGCAGAGCCTCTCTTCAGCCTGCTCCATGTCGTCCCGACACTTAACAAGTTTGCCCGTCGACACTCCAGCCCAAACTGACCAATCACAGTTTTTGTAGCTTCCATGTCACCCATTAAAGTGTAGCTGTAGCTCTCGTATTTGTACTCACCCACAGAGCCACCACAGGTATCTAAGGTAGAGCTACAATTATGTTGTGGTAATTCCAGCAGCAGCTGCTCAGACAAAGACATTTCTTTCCTCAATTACGTGTTTTACAGAAGCACCTACAGTTGTAACCCATTAGCCACCTCTAAGCTAAACAAATACCTGTTTAAAAATGTCCAGTACTTCAAAGGTCCAAAACTTACAACCTCTATTAACCTTAACAAATGAAGGTAGAAATATTCGAGGGCTGTTATAAAAACAGAAAGGGCTGCAGAAAGTGTTGAGCTTGTTTATCAGCACGTCAACGTCGAACAAGGTCGGCTCATTCTCTCAATCTCTCGTTCTCGTTCTGCTAAAAAAAATGAAAATAAAAAATAAACCTAGGTGAGAAAAGCCCAGAGAAAAATAAGAAGAGTTGTTTATTTTGACTGGAACAGTCACACTGCAAAAAAAAAAATGCTGTTTGCGATCCATTTTCAAACCCTCAATTGGAAATCAATGAGCTTGTCAATGATCTCTCCCAAGAGGCCGATAATGACCTTCCCCATATCGTTTGTTTTGGAGATTTGCCTTGTGCCTTTGGACGCTGTAGAAGCCCTGAGAGGGAAGGGAGAAAAACAATTCTGGTGATCAGGTTTCTAAGTCTGATCAATATTGTTTTTTCTCCTGTGTTTATGACCTAAGAACAGGTGAAAAATAAAGATTTTTTATCAGGATAATATTTCCAAGTTCCTTATTTTTATTCCCCATCTGTGGTGGGAAGAAAGTTTTGGCAGATGACTTGTTTGTTTGTTTGTTTTTTGGTCAGGTTTTTTGTTGTAATATGGTTACAAAAGGCTGAAATGCACCACAGCCCCATGTACTGAATAGGACATAAAGCATTTATTCAAATAAAATGAAAATAAAAAGTAGAATAAAATAAATATAAATAAAAAAAGTAAAATATAAAAAATGAAATAAAACAAAATAAATAAAATAAAATAAATATAAAATATAAATAAAATAGATTAAAATAAAATAAAAAAAATATAAAAAAATAAAATAAAATAAAACAAAATGAAATAAAATAAAATAAAATGAAATAAAGCAGATAAATATTCACCTGTTCTAAGTCAAAAACACAGGACGGAAATCAAATTAAATCAGTTTTACAAAATGGATCACCAGATTTATTTTCCTCACCGGCCTTTCGGGGCCTCCATCAGCCTGTGAACTTGCGGACAGATGCTTCTCGATGGAGTCATGATGCCTATAGCAAGCTGTCACCTAAATAACATCACACTGTTTCTGCCGTTCTGTGTTTCGGGGGTAAAAAGCTGCCGAACATTTCTCATTATTTCTCTGCGTTAGTGTTCGGACTTGTGATCTCCTCGTTTGTCGGCGTGGCGAAAAAACTGATTGAGATGTTCCAGTTTGCGTTCTTCCTCCGGCCATATGGAATGTATAGCACTGCACATATTGTGAATGCACACTCCATTAGTTATGGATCTGTTCCTCTGCATTTCTGACTGTGGGCGCTTTACAGAGACGACGAACCTCCCCTCCTCTCCTGGCTGATGTCCTCCAGTTTGAGCTTTCTGTTTGTGTGTCTTTCTTTGATTACACAATAAATAAATAGATGAATAAAAAACAAGTCTGTCTGTTCTTGAAAGATGTTGTTCGCACATGAAGACGCACATGTACATTATGCTCTTTGCTGGTATTTTTTTTCTTTAGTCCAGTCTAAATGTCAAGGCGTGTGTGCTTGTTTCCTCCAGGTGACAGTAACCCCAAGGAGAGCAGCCCCTTCATCAACAGCAGTGATGTTGCCGCAGAGAAGAGCCAGCAGTATGACGGCAAGAACATGGCCTTGTTTGAGGTACGGTCCAATCATCTGCACACACACACACGCTGATACACAATCCGGCACGATCATAAGACGCAGGATACACTCAGCCTCACAATTTGGGGATTGAATAGGGGCTGTGACATCTATTAATGAGGGTAATTACTGTGTGAAGGGCACGTTGGAACCTCAGGTTAATGCAAGCAAATATCACACTGCTACAGGAGAGAACTTCAGTGAGGCAATTTGCCACAGCTCTGCACAAATGTATTTACATTGTGCTCTCAGTGGGGTTTCTAGATTAAACAAGAGAAAAGAAAACAGAATCAGAAAATGAACTATGTATTGTGTAAGCACCTTTTTTCCCTCCAGATAGGTATGACTTTATAAAATCCATGCAGCACAGCACCTGAAATAGCAACTTATCTACAAGTACAGTGTATTAAGGTTACAGTATCTGGTTCATGTGGCCGTCTGAGGGTTAAAATACACAGCTGTACCAAAGATGTAGGCTCACACTTTGAAGTGTTGCATCTCTGACTCCAGCTCTTCTGTGCGTGTTTGTATCCCTGCAGGAGGAGATGGACACCAGTCCCATGGTGTCGTCTCTTCTCAGCAGCCTGGCCAACTATTCCAACCTGCCCCAAGGTAGCAAAGAGCACGAGGAGGCAGAGAACAACGAGGCAGAGTCATCGCGCAAGAAACCCGTCAAGGTATTTGACAAAATTTGACTTGTATAAACGAATCTTCTCTGAATTGTCTGTTGCGAGGCTGTTCACCAGGTCCAACTGGTCAACCCATATCAACCCCATTTTAGTTTCTTTACTCTGGCCTCCCATCAGGCTCAGGATTTAAGATACTTGTTCTCATATAGAGCCCTCCATGTTTAGGCACCTGATTACATTAGTGATCTCCTCCATCCATATATTGTCCCAAGGTCCCTTAGGTCTTCAGGACCTACTGGCTGTCCCCTGCTCCAGACTCAAAACAAAATCGTGCCTTTGCAGTCATGGCTCCAACAATTTGGAGCTTTACTGTCCGCTGTCTATTTAGAAATTTTTAAAAGACAACTGAAGACCCATCTTTTCAAAATGGCCTCTGTCCCACCCTAAATTGTAAATATATACATATGATACAGGGCACACGACAGCACATACAGTACATGTATGCTCACATACAGGTGTGACCTACTGTATGTTTTGGAGACACGCAGTTTGACTTGTGTATTAAATTGGTTGTAGCAGTGTGTTGTGTTGGTTATTGTGATTTCAGTCCCAAATCAGTAATCCATATGAGTATTGATTGGATACAGAGACAATGTGACCTTTTAAAAAACAGTTTTAATTTCCAAAAAAAGTCAAGGAATGTATCTGTTGTTGTTTTTTTATCTTCAAACACCTCTAATTATACAGCATTCTGCCAAAAACGCATCCTAATTTAGCTGTGTTTTCTTTCCTGTGCATATTGTGGCACATAACCAGCAGCATATTTGCGTTTCCCCCACATTTTCATCTTCTCATTCCATCATGTAAATTATATTCTGAGCTGTGCTCTCCTGTAAACTGCTGTGATCTGTGTCTTTTATAGCAACAAACACAACAAATTCTCACTGTACAAATCTGGATTAAAAAAAAATCAGGTGAAACTGGCCCGCTCCTTTTGATAAATCTTTGTATTTCCACTGAAAATCAATATGAACTGCAAGAGATTAGCTTTAATGGTGCTGCAGTAAACACAAAAGCACTAATGGGCTTTTCACTGTGTGAATTAATAAGAGAAAGGGTGGTGTTTGCTATGATGCATTGTAATGCTTCTAACTGCTGAGGTGTTTATCAGCTATTAGTAAAAACATTTAAATATACTTAAAATGTAGACTCGTCTCCAAGAAATTACGTTTAAAAGCAACTAATTTGAAACAGCAAATATGTTTTGAGGGGAAAATTAATGCAGAGCAAATTAAAGTCTATTAACGTATTGAGGAAATGTTTTTATCACTTTTCTTATTAACGTTTTAGCGAATCACGATCTTTGCCTGACCTTAACCAGAGTGCATTTGATGCATAAACTTAAGACAGGAGTCTGGACGAGAACCTGAAATTCTGGTGCCAAGTCCTGCACTTTGTACATTTGCCATCCACCCCAGCAACCTCATTTCAAAACCTACACGGGACATGAAAGAAGCTGTTTCTCTGAACATAATCCAGGCTGTGATTACATTGCCTCATTATTAGGAAAGCGGTTTAGTAACATGCAAAGGTAATTTCTATGAGACAGCGGTGTACAATGTGCTTTAAAGCAATGCAGATATTTACGCTAGGAGTTTTCATGTTGCTGCAGTACTAGTGTGACACAGCAAAGACTCATTATTTTACTGACTAATATTAAAAAGGTGGTTGAAGCTGTCTGCACAAAAAGGGCAGGTTTATTAAGTTGTAGACGCATCTCGAGGATAATTAAAGCAAACAGGATGCACCTGAGTGCCACAGCAAAGGGCCTGAACACTTATGCAAATGAGATATTTCAGTTTTTGATTTTTAATACATTTGCAAAAACGTCTGAAAGCATGTTTTCACTTTGTCATCATGGGTCATTGAGTGTAGACTGATAGGCAAAAATGGTATCCATTTAACATCAAATCAACAACACAATGAAGTGTGTAAAAAGCCTGTGAAGCCACGGCAGCGCTGCACACTCCCTTAGTTATGTTTCTATTAAAGATATTCCTTCAAAAAACAAAACTAACATCAGCTCACAGGAGTCTGACTCCAGCGTGCACAGATGTATCACTTTGCGGTAGATGTACCTTTGCTGTAATATTGCGCACCGTGGACGACTGTTTGCCCGGGAAAAGGGTCGTTAATGCTTGTTGCCGGGAGGTGGTCATTAAGTGTTACCAAATATAGAATTGTACTTTCCGTTACATCATAAATCCCTAATAGCAAAGTTTATGGTTGTTTTGTTAAGACACTCACTGGAGAGAAAGGGAAGAAACTCCAGCAGTTTAGAACTTGTCAATCATTCTCTGTTGATATTATAAATCCCCTGTTCGTGTTACTGGATTGCATCTTAAATGCCACTCACTAATGAGTTCCCTCCACATCATCCCCTGGTATTCTCTTCTGTTGGGTGTTGAGATGCCAGCAGGAAGGAGTTTACATCTCGGCACTTGATAGACAGACAGGCAGCTACGTTATTAATCCTGTGGGAAATGGTGGTTTTAGCAGCAAGGCGAGATGTGACACTGCAAAGCTGAAACGAGAGGAGACGTGTGATAACGATGACGATAATGCAAATAATGAAAGAAGTTATCCCAATCGAGAGCGACAGACTGGTGGGAAATGGACAGTCACATCTCGACATATGTCACATGAAACTCTGTACAGTAACTCCACCGTGTGTGAGGTAAAGCACAGATTAGACAGTGTGTGTGGGCACAGCAGTGACAGGTTGACAGCTTCTCTATGACCCTTGACCCAGGCTGTCTTCCCAGGTGCCCAATCAGCCTGATATTTTTCCACCCTGATGTATTTTCCTCTCTCCCCAACATGTGTCAGTCACTTTTCATTCTTTTCCTTTCACTCAGTGAGGTTTTCCTCCTTGTTTCTCACCTTGACACAAATCACTGGTGATGACCTTGCATGTCAGTGCGCCTGTATCTGATATGCTGTCTGTTTTTCCCTCTGGGAATCAGATGAGCCCTGTAGATGTACAGTAGATGCTCTGTGGAAAACATTTCAAATTGGATATAAGGATTATGGGTGCAATCGACCTCACGACCATATTGATTTCTGTGTGTGTACATTTCATTTGTAGAAAACAACATGAACAAACAGACTGTTAAAGTGCATAACACTGGAGAATAATTTATTGGCAACTGATTTTCATCTCAAGGGACCACAAATATTGTTTTTTTCCAGAGACTTCAGCCACATCTCATCACTGGCTCATTTGCTTGTTTCCCAGTGTGATGGTTCATCAGTTTAGTTGTTATCATGTGACCAAAGTATTGAGTTTTTAGCGACCATATCACTGGGCAGCAGAAAGCTTGCGTCTTATTTCAGTACTGCTAGCATCACTGAACTAGCTAATGTTACACCTCAGCAAAGGAAGAAGCCATTAATGTTTACATCTCATGCAGTTATGATGACAAATCTCTTGTCCATGAGTAGATGAATGTGTCCTATTGTGTTGTGATATGGTTGGCAGGGGTAGTTTGGTAAAAGAAAATAGTTCCTACATGAAACTGCTCACAACAAGGACTGTGGATTATCTGGAGTAACTAAGTCATGATTTTTTGGGCTGTATCCGACTCAGAATTATGTCAGTCAAATCAGATTAGGCAATTCAGTTCAACTATTTGACTGTTCATTCCTTTTTTCCAAAAAGAGATTGAGAGTTCCAACAGGACGTTCAGTGGAACAGTGACATTTATGTGTATTTATAAATTCACCACTTCTAAGTAGAAGGCAGAAGTTAGCGTTACTTCACGGAGCCTCATGGTGCAAAGCCTCTCGTCATTCTGAGCAGCTGCCTCTGTGTCTGCAGCTGCCTGCACCAAAGAGCAGCATGAAAGCAAGGAACGCTCACTCTGCAGCTAAATCTGGAGACCAAAACATCCCCAGAAATACCAGCCATTTCAAAGTCATCAAATACCATCGCTTTGTCAGTGATTTTAGCATCAGACACTGATGCCAAAAACCACCTTTCACAGCGGTATGATACACCACCAAGTGGCGTCAGTTTGTAACACGGCTGGATGGAACCTTTCATTGTGTTATGATACGCTGTCGGGCGGCTGGACAGCGCCTGTCGCGGCAGTATGATACACAGACAGGCAGTGTTAGTAGATAACGTCACCAAACAGCACCTTGGCGTCAGTTTGAAAGCTGCCGGTAACAACATAATATAAGGAGCTGAAGAGTCCCTAAAGGTTGAGTGGGAGGGTTGGTGGATGGTTCAACAAACCCTGGACTTTTATCCGGGAGCCTGGTATTTGGTTCCCGTATGAATGTTGAGCCAAACCATGATGGTTTTTTCGGCTACACCTAACCATGTGCTTTTGTTGACACCCCAGTGTTGGTTGTGGCGTCCTGGAGCATCAACAGCAGATGCAGAAGGTTGCCTAGTGTGTAGTATGTAGATGTGAAAGTCCACTGACAAATCTGTGATATGTGACAACTTTTTGGCGCTTAGAGCACCACAAGCCGAATGCCATCAGGTTCCATTATATTTAAGAGAAGGCAGACATCTCTACGGCCAATATCTCCAGCACTCAGAAACTCACATCATAACTATTTAGATTGATAATAGTGCCACAGGTGAGAGAGGAAGAATATGTATTTTTGATTTTGAGGTGAACTGTCCCTTTAAGAAAAAGAATAGCTATTAATAAAACATCCTGATGGCAGTGTGTAGGCATTTGACAGATAGCAACAACGGCCCGACCCCTTTGGATGACAAACACAAAAAAGCACAAAAATGCATTCAAACCACAGTAACATTTCATATTTAAAAGGCCAGTTCATCCAAAAGAGAAAAAACAAACATTATAACGATGCTTTTTCACTCACTTGTAGTGGCATCTAGCTGCGCAGATAGATTTTGTTTTATTTGCACAGGTTGTGAGATATCTGTCTTTACAATTTCTGCCTCCAGCTCAAAGCAGTTCAAATTACAGATGAAAACATCAACAGCAACCTCTCTTCCCAGAAACAATTTCTCAGTTCATCAAGATAAACTGTGAAGAGTTTCTGCTAGAATGACTCTGTACAAAAGAAATACTCTGCATGAAAACAGTTGACAGTGAGACAGGCACACTGTTAGAGGGAGATGTAATTTGGGTGACCTAACCTTTAAACAGGTTCTGATTGTACCAGTATTGCAGGTAGCTGCTTTAGACAACAACCATGTTCACATGGGAGCTGAGCATTGGATCAGAATGTCTTTACTGTTTGCTAGTGGTATATTCCCCCATTATCCCAGTTGTAAGGTGTATTTGTCTGATTCCCCTCGGCTCGGCTAACCCTGGGAGCAGGTCTAATCTCCCCCTGTCACCCCAACCCCTTCAATACTTTAATTAGTCTGCACACTACACCAAGCTGCTGCTTCTCCAATCAGCAGCCCATTCCACAGGCAATCTCTCCATCGCCACGAGAGGCTTTTCATTAAGGCAGCCTGTGGCGTTTTATCGCTCACACAGCGACCTCTCTCTCTCTTTCGCCTTCCATCCCTATTTCTCGCGCCCCTCCCCCCCATCCCTCTCTCTCAGCCTCACTCTCCGTCTCCTTCATCATCAGTCCCTCGAGTTGGCGAGTGAGTGAGTTGTGAGGGAGGGAGCGCGAGGCAGCGGGCTTTCTTTGTCGCAGTATGAAAGCCAAGATTAGAGATTTGTTTGGCATGTGACATGAGGGAGCAGTCTGGAGGTCGCACAGGTTAAAACGGAAACCGGTCACAGCTAATCTGCCTGCGATTTTCTGTCCCCTGACCTCAGTCCTCTGGAATCCAACGAAACAAGTTTGTGTGAATAGCACTTTTCTTTATTTTTAGGTGTTTTACTTGAGGCAGAAAAATGCATTAGAACAAGATTTAAATTTCTAGGTTTTTCCACAAGTCCTTTGATCCATTGTTAATTTAACAGAGAATCATCACCTGACTCTGTGGAGCAATTTAGCATCTTCGTTTCAGTTCACTGTAACTGCTCTCATCAGTGTTGTTTCCAGCAGCAGGCAGCTGTTTTAAGCAAAAACCCCAATAGAAAAAATCCTCTATGCTGTACCTGCACAGCATCAAACAGAAGGCAGACAAAATTAGCGCCTAGCTGGTGAACATAGTGGAGAATTTAGCAGCTAATATTTCCCTCTAATGTACTGAGACCAAAGCAGAGCTAAAAAGAGATTGAATCATGGACTTAGATTCACTAGGTGGCCAGAAACACGACCCCAAATGAATCTGAATAAATGCTAATGTTGCTCTGGATCTGCTGGATGAGTAAATAAGCAAACACAGTATGACAGTGTTATAGGTAACAGTATATTGGTGTTGTATTTACAGCTTGTAGCGCTGCTCCTTAGTGCATAGGTGTGGATTTCAGGCGGAATGCAGGGGTCATGTCTCCCTCAATAGTTAGGAAGCAAATTTGTCACCCACCAATAAAAACATGAACGTAGCACAGGTCTTTTAGTTTGACAAAATTAAAGAGATTTCCACCTTTTGTTGATGCATTAACTTCCCCCAGAATGCAGAAAATTCAAACAGGCTATTTCATATGAAACGAAATGAAACCTGCACCCTTGCCTAAGTGTCCTCCCTGAAAAAAGGTCTAGATGAATGGTCTAAAAATGAAGGTCTAGAAACACTGTGAAGAGGAATACACTGGTGGCCGAGGCTACCATACAAGGTGCCACCTGCTACTCAGTTGTTAACAAACTCACATGCCGATGGAAAAGCCATCAGGAGCATTCTGGGGTTCAGTGTCTTGCTTAAGGGTGCTTCGGCATGCAGGCTGGATGAGCCGGGGATCAAACTGCTGATCTTCCAATTAGTGGACGACCCACTCTACCTTCTGACACACAGCCATAGTCACCCCAGTGATGAAAAATACTAAACAAGACAGTGCAGTTACAGTAAGTTTAAAGATTTAGAGATTAGGATTTATAAACTGAAAAATATTTTTCAGTTCTTCTGGTTCTTATTAGAATTCTTGCAGCATCCTCCTGAATATGTTTCTGCTGTCTAACGATCTTTATGGGGAGACAAGACAAGGGACCTTTTCAATTGTGCGTCTGCCTGGAGATGAAAATTAGCTTTTCTAAATCTTGTCTGGACGAGAGACCCCTAATTCTTGCTATTTGTTTTAGATGATAAAAGGCTGATTTAGTGACATGGCTGCTGAACCTAAAAGCTGTGTGTTTGATAATAACAAATTCTAACTTGGCCTTTAGTCTTGATAGTTCAGAAGTCAAGCTGAGCACTTGCTTTGAGTCTGTTTTAAATTTAATTGCATCCAGTAGCAACTTGACAGAATATGCAGACTGGTGGTCAGAGTGCAGCAGTTTCTTCTTTTGTTTGTCTAATAAAATCCAACATAATGTGCGGCAATATTTGCTCCATAAAGTCCTGCGGGTCGACCAAACTCAACACAAACCATAAACCTCTTTACTCGTATTCAAGTCATTTTCTAGTCGAGTGCTTTTGTCAAGAATTACAGTAACAATACTCCATACGCTCTCTGCCCCCCCCCCCCCCCCCCTTTTTTTTTTTAACAGCATAATGTTCCCTCATATAAACGTTGTTTCTCTCGCAGGTGTTTTATGACCCCTGCTCTTATCTTTGCTCTCCCCTCTCGTTCCCTCCCTCTCTCATTAGACCGGAGCATCAGATTAGTATTCACATACAGTAGGCTGGCTCTCCTCTAAAGGATGTATCCTTAATAATGTCCTGTTAAATATTACAGCAGCGTGCACAGGAGTTCACAGCCAAGCTAAACTGAGATTTCACACCTCACATTTTGTCCATTTAGTGAAGACACAAAAGCTAACGAGCCAAGTGGAGGTTTTTGCTCTGCAGAGCAGGGCTGCACTGAACTATTATAATGATTCATCTGACGATAACTTTTTTTTTTGATGAACATATCCAAGCACCAGAGATCAGATGTTCAGATGCCTGGTTTTTGGACTTTTATAATCAGTCAGTCGATATTTATGACATTATACAATCATATATGACCAAGAAAAGCCAAATCATCTCACTAAGAACAAAATGTTTGTATGTGATAGTGTAGATAGATAGGTAACCCTTTATTTAAGTGTCACTCCACAACACACAATAAGAATACCAAGTACATAAGGGTACAGAATAATTGCAAAAATATACATAAGTTACAGTATTCAGTATGCTGAATATGTGGACCTTAAACTAGTGACCAAGGAGACATCTGGACCCCGCGGTTGGATCAGTTGGGAACCACTGGACTAAACCATTTGTGCTCCTTTAAGGGGTGAGGGGGGCCTCAGAGAGCTCCCACTATTTCCAGTCTTTGAACCAAAATCCAGTCTTTGAACCAATTTATTTAGCCAGTTCAAACAAAGCTAGTTATGACACTAATTACCTAGGGGGGAAAAAATCAAACAAAACCAAGCTTTTTATTCCAGGCTTATCGTGGGCCCCCCTTTCATTGGTGCCCTCTGTAAGCAATCCCACTTTTCTCCCCACTGTGACACCCCTGGTCATAATATCTTATTCCAGGCTGTTACATCTTATTTTTTCTCATCCTAGATTTATAGAAAATCTTGCCAAGCGCAATTAGCATTATATTATCAAACTTAATTGAGCTGAATAAAACAAATGACCCAGCTTCAAGGACTTTCATTCTGAATTTCTCGAGTTTCATGCATCTTTTTGAAAGATAAGATGTTTTAAAGTGGACTGATTTCCAAAAAAACTTACTGGTAATTCTTAGGCAAGGCAAGTGTAATTGATAAAGCACATTTCAGCAACAAGGCAAATCGGAGTGTTCTACACAAAACATCAAAACAGTCAAGACAAAGTGCAAAAGAAACACATTATAAAAGGTCATTTACAATTAAAACAGCCATAAAATTGCAAGAGAATTAAAAAATAGTACAGTACAGTGCAGGAAATGAAAAAATAAGTAATCCTACTATCAAATTTCTCCACATGCAGCACTATGTTGCTTATTTGTAGGTGAGCTTTTTTTTGTGCAGCGTGGAATCCATTTCAACTCACCTGTCCTGCTTTCATCCGAGCCAGGTTACTGCTGACCTGGATTCCAGTGTGTAGCTTCTGTTCAGCGGCACATGTGCATTAGCGGATAAGGAGACTTTCAGCCTTGAATGTGAAAGCGCGGCTAAATAGAGGTTTCACAACTGGTGGGAACACACGAGGCTTTGTGGAGTCTTTTAACCTAGAATATTCTAGTAACACATGTACACGCCATTTCATGGTGGTGAGCCTTCAGCACCACAGAGCACGTTTAGCCTCAGCAGGCAGTGTTTTACAGATAACAGTAGGATCACGCTTTCACACACACACACACACACACACACACACACACACACACACACACACACACAGTGTTGACCGCTGAGTGACTGGTTGATCCACAGCCGGTCAGGGAGGCTGATGTTCGCTGGCCTCTCCTCTTGCTGTCTATTTAATAATTCAGCACACCTGAGCAGAAACACATTTGCCCTATCAGCTCCTGTTTGGCCAGTAGAGCGTGGAGATGGCGTTACAAGCTCCCAGTCTGCCTCCCTCGCTGTCATTAACCTCCCCCCTCCTCCCTCTGCCTCCTCCTCACCCGCTCCACTTCATGCCTCTGTCTCTCCCTCCACGGTAATAAAACTGAAAGAATGCGTGCTCTCCTCACCTCTGTTGTTTCTTCATCTCTTCTCCCTCCCCTCTCTAGTGCTGCTTTGCTTCCTCCTCTCCTTACCTCTCATCTCCTTCCTCCTACTCTCCTTTCCACTCCTGCTGTTTCCTCTCCTCTCTTGTTTCCTCTCCTCCCTTTCCTTTCTTCCTTTTCTCCTCTTTTTTCTTTTCTTTTCTCTCCTCTCCTCTCCTCTCCTCTCCCCTCTTGTTTGCTCCTCTCCCTTGCTTTTGGTTTCTCATCCTCCTTCTCTTCTCAACTTTCTTACCTGTCCCCTCCCTTCCTTTCCTCTTGTATCCTTTCCTTTTGTTTCCTCTTCCACCTCCTCTCTTGTTTCCTTCTCTCCTTTCCTTCCTTTTCTCTTGTATCCTTTCCTTTCATTTTTTCTTCTGCCTCCTTTCCTTTCTTTTCCTTTTCTTTCCTTTCCTTTCCTTTCCCCCATTTCCTTTCCCTTCATTTCCTTTCCTTCCCTGTCATCTCCCCTCCTTTCCTCTCCTTTCCTTTTCTCACTATTCCTATTTTATCATTTTCTCTCATCTCCTTTCCCCTCTTTTCACAATCTTTCACTATTTTTTCTTTCCTCTCCTTTGTTTTCATTTTATCTCCTTTCATCTTCCCCTTCCTCCCTTTTCCCCTCTTCCTATTCTCTCATTTACTCTCATTTTCTCTCCTTTTCTTTCCTCTTCTTTCAGTTTCTCTTCTCTCCTCCCTCCTTGTCTCCTCTCCTCTCCTCCTGCCTTTTCTCCTCTCCTCTCCTCTCCTCCTGCCTTTTCTCCTCTCCTCTCCTCTCCTCTCCTCTCCTCCCCTCCATTGTGTTGCTCTGGTGATTAACATTTGATTAATGAATTAACTATCATATGCACTGATACCATATTGATGAAATTTCATTGATCTACTGTAAAAAATGGAGACAGTAACGTAATGTAGGTGAATTGGATGATTCAGTCTACAGTAACTCATCAGCTCGCCGTAAAAGACAGGCACAGCTCCAATTCGGTATAAAACAATACGATAAACATTTGATCACAGATTTATACAGTTTCCGATGTGCAGCAGATTCTACTCCTGCTGCTGAGCATAAGAAAATCCTGTACGATGTGATTTTAAAAGATGACACTGGTTTTGCCAGCCTAAGCAGGTTGGCAGGGTGTCCCAGAGCCTGAGGGCCTGGACGTTTCCTTTCCTCTCTCCTGCAACTCCTTTCAGATGTATGTAGTCTCCCCACATTCCTCCCCCTACTCCTCTGCCCTCTTTCATTTTATTTCCCCTGCAGCTAACCAAGGATGTGAAGTTACTTTCACCTTCCCCTTTCTAACTCTTCTCCAAACTCTAATGTCGAGTAGAGGGAAGGTGCTGCCTTTGCTAGCATCAGCAATTCAGGAGATGTCCATGGGAGGGTCAAAATAAGACTGTGGGGGTATAAGGGAAAGAGAAGAAAGGGAATACAGTACATACCAAACAATATACAGCATAAAATGTACAGATTTTAGGATGGGTCGCCAGTGTTCATATGAGTGTTTTTATGGCGAAGGTTTGGTAAAGTTTAGGCTACTAAAACTAATTGGTTGAGGTTGGCCCACACTAATACGTTTTCATTTTTGAGCATATAACTATTGCTACGTTTACAACTGGTGTCCACACTACAAACAGCCATGTTCACTTCCTGATTGGGTCTTATCAGTCACAATGTGACTACGCTACTACGCTAATATATTGTCATATTTGCTTTGCAATGACTCCCAGTCTATGTTTTCGACTGCCTTGACCACCTTATACTCATGTGTTTGTTGCAGTAACAGTTCCACCTTGTCGCTTGTCCAAGCGAAGAAATCTCTGGTCTTACTTTTTGTCACCTCTGTAGTATTTTCTGTAACTAAGCAACTAACTGCAGAGTAGATAATGTGCTTCGTGCCACTGATATGTGCATGCCCACTGTATGTGAATGGGTATGTGATATGCGATTGCAGGTGTGTTAGCATGGACAGAGATTATTTCTGTAAGGGTGCTAAAACACTCATGTGTACAGAGATCATTTTCAGTTTAAGACATCACTTTAACATAAGGACATAATAGTGTAGATGTGGCTTTAGTTGCTAAACCATGACCATACCATAACCATATTTTATTTGGCATCACTACGATCTTACCATGAACTGAACTACACCGTGGTTATCATGCACATGTATTATAGAAAGCAAGACATTTAAAAATGTTGGCCAAGGTAATTGTTTAGATCCAACAATTTAACCTCAGTGAGCTATTTGAAATTACAAAGCCATATTTTTTTGAATGTATTTTTGGTGAAATCATGTCGCCTCTTAATGCATAAATATAGATGAGGCAAAGATACAATCAGCGATTCTAATCCAATACACCTTTTTCAAATCTCCTCACAGTTGGCTAGTTGTCCATTCTGAGTGCATGCTCCTGGCTCTGTAAATGGGAAACAAAGTGGCTCCAACTGAGCAACACAACACTATTTCAGCCAATAAGCAACAGGGGGCATTCATGCTTGTGCAGGACGGGGAAAGGCCATGGATGTATACAGAAAAAGGCAGTTGGAGGGAGAGGGACGGCAAACCAGAGCCTCTGGGGAGAGGAGTATTTGTATAGGTATTGAGTTCAAATAACAATCATTCAACAGAATCACAGACTTCACCTTTGACCCTAACCACACCGTTGACATATGTTATTTGCCATAACCACAGTCTTTCTCTAACCTTAACTATACTGTAGCCCCCATGTGGGGATAGTTGGAAAGCAATAATTAAAAAAAACATGTTGAACATATTCTGAGGTTTAGCAAAATCGTCTATTATCTACACTATGTCTGCCAGTTGCAACAAGCCTGTCATGTCACAGCCACATACTCTGTCGACCCCCTCGTCCACCACAACCTCCTTCTTAAGTGGTCCTGCGAAATTACATGACACAAATTACATTTGTCACTTAGAGAGGACAATAATTACTCTCACAGCCACAAGAGGTCACATGTCAGGAAAGCTTTAACCTGGATCTTGAGCAAACAATCAGTGCTGTTGTTTTACTGATGAAGTGTCAGACTGAGGAAGCAAACAGAGATTTTTTAATGCAATAATATGATGTTTGGTTATTGCTTCAGTGGGTTTGAGAGCTCAGTGTGAATAAAGTGCTCCTGATGGATGTAGAGGCTGCAGAGAGGCAGAGAGAGAGAGGTCCAGCCTGGTGAGAGGCTAGTGGTAAGTGGTAGGGCAGCAGGAGGCAGCGAATCTGAAGTAGGTGCCACGGCAGATGTATTGAAAGGTCCTGTTGTGCGTCTAACACACCTGAGCCATCCATTCAGTGGGTTCACTTCACTTCCCAGGGGGTCGGTGGGCAGCTGTTCCTTCCTAGTTCGGGGGTGCCACGCTGGCCTACCTGTGGCTCTGCAGCAGTCACTGCTGCCTTCGCTCGCGGTGGCCCGCTCTCCAGGGAAATCATCACTCTTCTGGCTCTCAGCCCATTAAACAGACACTCATTCTGCTTTCGCGTGTGTGTGTTTGTGTGTCTGTCAGTGCAGATGCCGGTTGGGACTGCAATCCCCCTCCACAAATGAACAAATGAAACGCCAATTGAGTGAAAATAGAAAAGCGGCACTTTCAATAAACGTCCAGCATTTTCTCCTCAACAGGGTCATTGATTCAATGCATACGCAAGTATTTCATCTGTTTCAGGCTATTTCTCCATATAAAGTCATTACAATCATCCATTAGTTCACCAGATCTTTTTTGTGTTTTGGTGGCTGTTTACCAAACCAACAGAGAGGTGTTTTTATCATGCTCAGGTTCTCAGACTCAGTGTAAGCCCTCTCACTATCTATTATCTGCGTCTGTACATCTTATGTAACACCCAGGATTTCTAGCAGACACACACAGTTTTTCAAAGCCCGCCTATTGTTGAACGAGGATTATAATTTATCACTCAGCTGCCGCAGACACTCATGCAGCGGGCCAATACACAAGGTCTGCTTGATTGTGGTTCTCCATTGTGCGGGGGAGCAGGCGGGGAAAATGACATTTAGCAGTCTGGAGAGGGTTGTTGCCTACTTTGGTTATGTTACTCTCCTGTGGAGTGTTGTGGGGCATAAACACCTTTTTGTTGTAACACTGAATAGTATTTACACACCTTTTAGGGCAGATTAGTATAATCTGTAATCATTATTTTCAGTTGCTCCATGCTTTTCAACCTGCTTTCATCCAAGTCTGCAGATACGTATGAAAACCATTAGAGGGACAAGAATATCTCACTTCGTTTTTTTACAGTACTGTTAAAGCTTTTCTGACAAACTATTCTGCCAAGATGTTATCTCGTTTTGGATCCTGCAGTCTAACCTCAATGTGCTGTGTGAATTTACAAAGCCATCCTTTTTTCTTATCTATTTTTGATAAAAATCAACGGTCTAGGAAGTTGGTATCGTGGCTGCAACTATCTCTCAGACAACTCTTTTTCTGTTTTGATCCGTCTGAAGTGAACACTGCAAAGGGATTTTTTTCCTAATAAAAGAGGCTGTGAAATATGTGTTCACCTTTTTGACTTCAAACGCTACAAAACAAAGTCATTGTCTTTTTGAGAATCCTTTCAAATTAGAATCACCCACCTTGAAAGGACTCACAGAGCCTTCATCCTCTGCAGGGTGTTGTGTCTGCTGCTGTATGTAGATGCTCACAGGTTTTTCTCTAATAACGTACCTGTTATTACAAACTGACCTCAGACCACTTTCTGCAGCAGCAGCAGTTTTGGGTCTAACAACAAAGTGCTGATGGCAGGGTTACCTTTCTGCCTGCAACACCTGACTGCTAATGCACATTACACACCAAGTCCCTGAAGAACCTGTCAATGGAAACTCAGGCTTTTTAATTACAGCTTTGCTGCTGGGTGGGAGAGTCAAGAAGAAAAAGAAGAATTTGGAGGTGAAAAGTACAGACGAATTCCCGATACAGATTCTGATACCTTAACTTGCATGTTGACTGATACCTAGTACCAGTCCAATACCACCGCTGTCGTGAAACCTCATCAAGTAAGGCTAGCAAGCCCTTAACTTAGTGCCTCTCCCTACATGTTGCATGAGACATGAGAAATGTGCCTGGACTTCCTTGGGTGAGTGCAACCTCTCCTATCTGGAGGGATGTGTGGTTGACTCACTGCCAGGCCACCACTCTTGCTACTTGTGACCAGCTCTCTTGAACTGGAGGACTCCACTGACACCCCTCGGATGCTGTTCCATCGGACCAGTTGGCCAGCTTGCCGTTCTTTGTGGTTGCTCAGAGTGAATGTGTATTTACATGGATAATTCGTGGTGGCGTGTCAAACACTTTCTCAGTCTCTTTTGTCTTCAGAGTGTCTTGCCTCCGGCTTCTCCCTCGTGGCGTGCCCGCTTAGCTCAAAGGCCCTTTTCAGTTCTCCCCTTAGGTGCGCCAAATAGCGGCTAAAGAGTCATTACCACCAACTCCCAAGTGAAACGTCAGTGCTGATCCTGCCACCTGCTTAAACCGCACCCACAAGACATTCATTACACTACCAATAATGCTATCATGATAACCACGTTAAAAGTGTAAAATATTGCTAAATTGCTGATATTTTGCTAATGGTGTCTACAAACAATATTCACCAGTGTCTGCACAACGCAACTTGCTGTGTAGGCTCCTGTTTTATAACGACAAAGAAGAGTTGATTTTCCAGGAAAACTGCCATTTTATTCAGGTGTGAAACTACCTTAAAGTCCATCCATCCAGCTACTTTCATCCGCTTATCCGGGGCGGGGTGGTGGGGGCAGCAGGCCAAGCAAAGCACCCCAGGCGTCCCTCTCCTTAGCAATGCCTTCTAGCTCCTCCTTGGGGACCCCGAGGTGTTCCCAGGCCAGATGAGGTATGTAATCCCTCTAGTGTGTTCTGTGTCTGCCACTGCAGTGGCTCTACTCCGAGCTCCCTCCGGATGTCTGAGCTCCTCACCCTATCTCTAAGGCTGAGCCCAGCCACCCCACAGAGGAAACTCATTTTGGCTGCTTGTATCCGCAACCTCATTCTTCCAGTCACTACCCAGAGCTCATGACTATAGATGAGGGTTGGGACGTAGATGGACCAGTAAATCGAAAGCTTCGCCTTCCGGCTCAGCTCCCTCGTCACCACAACGGACCGGCGCAGCACCTACATCACTGCAGAAGCCACACCAAACCGCTGATCATCTCACGCTCCATTCTACCCTCACTCGTGAACAAGACGCCTAAATACTTTTAAGTTTATTAATAGATTATGTGTTATAGGATTGATGCATAGACTCGCATACTCTCAGATACCCAATCCCGCATTTTAGGCAGTATGGGAGGCGTTTCCAATACAGGTATTAGTATCCAAGCAACTCTGGTGAAAAGATGTAACAGTTTGAAAATTATCCATGGACTTTTTCCTTAATAGGTTTTTATTCTTTTAAGTAATCCTTGTGGCCTCACAGTTAAAACAGAGCTGCTCTGACTGCTTTAATACAGTAAATGAATTTTACATATTTGATTTTCAAACCAACCTTAATTGATGGAGGAAATACAGCCGGACATCGATACTAGACTGTTCTGTATCTGATCAGCAGCCCAGCATGGGTGCATAATGGAAATATTGCTTACAGGATACAAATGTCGTTTTAAAGGTAGACGCCTATTCAAGGTTTCAGTATTCATAGAAAAAAAAAAACTTTATTAAGACCCTTGACAAGCAGATGATGAAAAATCCTCTCCGCCACACACTGAAGGGCACAGTCACAGTGAGTCACAATCTGATTTGCATTAGCTTAGACAACAGACAAACTGTGCGAATCATTATCATATAGTGGGGGAGGTGACAGAGATGGACGAGGTTTGCTCTCCACGGCTCCCCGCAGCAACCTGTGGAGGCCACGATGTGGATCTTTGATTAAAGCACAATGAGGCTGAAGGTTGAGAGATTCCCCGCTGTGAGGATTAAGTTGCAGAAGGGGCAAGGCTGTAGGTTACATTTCAGCTCTGCAGAGGAGAAACCAACACCTGTGACAAATGCAAGAAAGATGAAGCTGAAAAGAATATTAAGACATATAAAACTGACAGAATATTAGCAGCATAGATCAGTTCAGATTTTTATTTTTCCACAAAAGAAATTTGTTTTTGCAGGAAAACACACTTAGACAACTCTGCCCTACAAAGATGTAGATGGAAGGTGGATAATGTGTCTCCATTTATTCCCACTGTAGAAAAAATTAAGCCAAAATACTCCAGATACAGCTGCTGCCATCTTGCGCTGGTGACATCATTTGGAGCCAGATTTTGCACAGTAGCGATCTCCATGGTATAGAGTTCCCCCCATACACCATTTATGCCAATCGCGAGCAGCGCCATGGGATCACAAACACACCAAATGACACACACAACCGAACCCTTGAACGTACATCAGTGTGATAAGAACCAGGTCCAGCCCCAGACTTTTGGGGCAGATTTGGTCTGGGAGCCCTCTTCAAAGTAATGTGTCGCCACTTTACATGGCACCACAACAACTTATGCGCATTGTATAAATCAGTTTAAGCACTCATAGTGTACAAATCATCATGTGAAGACTCAAGTGGGACCCATTAGCAGCAACACTGTCTTTAAATAGACTACAGTGAATACAGTATTTGTCTTGGCTACGAGTGGTCCTTCTCAGGGCCTTTTGCTTGATCTGGTTAAAGTTTGATGCGTATCAGGAGACTGGAGCTCATGTCCGATGTGAAACCAAAAGTCAGCAGTGAGTTATTTTAAGTCGGCCCATGTAACGGCACGTCACGTCGTCACACTCGTTAATGATTCTTTTCCTAAATCTAACCTAACCAGTAGGGACTCTGATTCTTAAGAGATCATACGAACAGCTGTATGAGGATATATTGACATAGCACATGTCATGCTACTGTATACAGTGGTAGAAAGTAACTAAGTACATTTACCCAAGTACTTTACTTGAGTATTAGTATTAGTAGTCCGCCACATTTTGGAGGGGGACATTGTACTTTTTACTCCAGTACATTTATCTGATGGATTTTGTTTCTAATTACTTTAAAGATTCAGATTATTAATACAAAATTCCTTCATTTTCTGTAACCGCTTATCCTGTATCCTACACTGCTGACATTGGGTGAAAGGCAGGGTACACCCTGGACAGATCACCAGACTATCACAGGGCTGACACATAGAGACAGACAACCATTCACGCTCACATTCACACCTACAGGCAATTTAGAGTTATCAATTAACCTGCATGTCTTTGGACTGTGGGAGGAAGCTGGAGTACCCTGAGAAAAGACCCCACGCCGACACAGGGAGAGCATGCAGGCTCCACATGGGGGGTGTCCCCCCACCCTGGGTTTGAACCAGGAACCCTCTTGCTGTGAGGCAGCAGAAATGAAAATGTAAAATATATTCAACAATAAAATCCAATATATTGTCATAGATTAAGCTACGTGGCAGTATAAGTGTAAAAATAATTACAGTTGGCCCAACCTTTACCAGCTGACATTAGAGTGATATAAATAATAATTTAACAATGATTGAAAACCAATAATATAATACATTTTATTCTGCAATGGAACATTCTGCATCAAGAGTACTTCTACTTTTGGTACTTACTAAGTACTTATGCTAGGTATATCTTAATGTTAATACTCTGAACTTTTTTACTCAAGTAAAATCTTTACTTGTAACACAGTATTTCTCCACCGTGGTATTGATACTTCACTTGAACTGACTGACTGGCCGTACGTCACATTGTGTTAATGTAATGTCACATATTGATATGATACAATATGTGATGCCGTATATGTGCACATAACACACATGATATGATATATGATATGGCATGATCTGATATGACGTATGATGTGATCTGACACATGATACGACACACGATGTGATAGGATTTGACACGTTTATAAGAAATTTGCGCCTCCTCACAACCAGATCAGGGTTTCCAGTGTGATAAACTTGCTAATTACAGTTCCGAGTGTGAGCGCTTGCTCTGTTGTTTATCTGAAGGAAATTAGAAGATAATTATATTTGTGGGACCTGTTTGGACTTGCTCTCTCTCTCTCTCTCTCTCTCTCTCTCTCTCTTTCTCTGCTTCTCTCTCTCACTCTCCTCCCTGCAAACAGTGCATTATTAATGCTGGAAAGCAAGCCTCTCCAAACAAATCACATACTGTAGCATCAGACACAATATTATTCATTTGATGTCAGCCACTTGTCAGGATGATTTGATTAAAAGTCTGCTTTATGAATTCAGCATCTGCCGTCTCTTCCCAGCGCAGGGCTTTTATTTTTAAATCCTCCATCTTGTGTAGTGTCCTTCCTGTTACAGTATATTTAATAACCACTTTTGAAGAAATGTATTAGTGGCAGTCACTGACAACCGAGCAGTGTTCAAAGTGCTTTCAGGAGGGACATCATTAATTTCATGATGCATTTTGGAGCTGAAGACAAAAGATAAAAAATTACAGCCCAACCTGCACTGGAGTTTGAGGTCGAAATTGACAGAGATTTGAGACTTTAAAGGTGTTACTGTAACTGTAAACATGCTCGCCAGTGAAAGTGAAAGCCATCTCAAGATTCACCCTCGTTTTGGAATGAGCTTTATCCACTTAGCGTTTCACCTTGCTATATTTGCGTTTTTCAGCGCCGCTTCTGTGATTTTCACTACCTTTTTATAACGTCCTGGCCTCACCTCAGTGCTATGGCGGTACACGCCCATAAACATCCAGAACATGGAAAAATAATAAGAGAATCAGAAAATACAGGCAGAGGACAGAGTCTCTGCGGATAAATACATGACTGCACACTTGTAGTGGGTCATAAGTGATGAATGCGAGGGATTAATTTTGCACAACTATTACTAATGACCAATAGTCTTCTCATATGAACACAATAAAAACAAAACACTCCTTAAATTTGATTATTAAAGAATTTTAAGCAGGACTAAAATAACTCACTGACACTGTCTCCAGATGTTTTTGTGGTCCTGTGCTGCAGTTTCAACTGACAAAATACATCTGCAATATGCTAATATGAGCCAGTATATCAACCCAGCCAATTTATCAGTGCAGCGCTAATTGAGTTTGTGGAGTTATGTTTACATTGAGTGTTTCTCACTACATAGTGTTGTGTGTATATTTGAGGTCTAACAAACATGTTGAATAAATTTCCCTTCCTCATTAAACATAAAATTGTCAGCAGAGAGTCGTGTACATGCCATTCAAACACTCAAACCAAATGGCGGACACTAAATATGGTGCATTATGTAGTAAATAGGGAGTGATTTCGGACACGGCCAACACTCCATAACATTAGTTAACGTCAAAGATTTCTAAGAAAACACTGTCAACTAAAATGTCTCCTATAAAACTGAGACAGCTTTTTTCTTTTATCACAGTGGTCATTTATATCTTCACTTATTTGGCTGAGTTGGAAAAACGCTTACATTGTGCAGGTTTAAAATGTAAAACAGATTAAAAAGAAAAGCAGCTATTATTTTTCATCTACATCTGGAGTTGCTGCTTTTGGATGTTTTGTATTAATAACATCATGTGTTGCTGGTTGGTGAAAGGTTAGTTGATGAACAGATAGAGCCACACAGTTCTGTATTGAATCCAATTATCTGAAATTTGTGTCATTAGTCAGAATTTTATTGTATTAGTTTCAAGAAATAATTCAACCTATATGATTTAGTAGTTTAACAATATATACAGTATGATGCCATTCTACAAAAAAAAAGGTATTTGGTAGACAGGACTGAACTTATCTGACAAACAACTCTAGTAAATAAAACAGATTCAGGAAGCATTTAAGTGTCAACTAGGGCTGCAATGATTAGTCGACTTATCGATGACTAATCGACTATTAAAATAATCTGTTACTATTTTAGTAGTTGACTAATCGGTTTGAGTCTTTTTCCATTTAAAAGTACTATAAAAGTACCCCACAATACTTTTATTGCAGCTTCTTACGTTCAAATCTTGGCAGCTTTACACACTCTCCCATGACGGTGAACTAAAACCCTGAGTATGAAACAAGACATTAGATGACATAATTTGGGGGTTTGTCAGAGACAGACTGACGTTTTTCAATATTTTAACACATTTTTCGATAAAATGATTAGTCGAATAATCGAAGAAATAATCAACAGATTAGTCGACAATGAAAATAATCGTAAGTTGTAGCCCTAGTGTGAACCCAATAGCCAGACTGAATGTTGCTGTTAAACGTTTCGTCAAACAATGGATATTTAACATTGTAATGTAGTGGATATGTTGAAACTTTATGTTTCTGTATGTTTCAACAACACTCTGTTTGACGTGTGGTGATGTTTAGGCACAATAATGACTTGGTTTTGGTTAGGAAAACATCGGGCTTTGGCTTTAAAATGGTTTTGGTGGCTCAATCAAAGCTGGCAATGCTGCAGATGTCTTACTAAAGGACACCAGACTTTGTTGGTCTGCCATGGTTTGCAGTTCATAAACATGTAATCAGAACTTTAGAAATGCTGATATGATGCGAAGATACTTACACGTATCCATGGTTTGCAGGAACATACAGTGGCAACATTTTCTTGTGGTTGCAAGTGTGTAGTCTGATACAGGTTGTAATCCCTATTTTTGAGATGAATTATTATCCCAGCTTCATTTTCCTTCCAATCTGAGGAATATGCACCTTCTTGTGACAAATCCTCGTCTGTAATAACATCTTTACTGACACCAATCACAGCTAATCAGCCCTCCATTCATCCTGTTTGTCTGCATTTAAGCATAGCAACGACGCAGCAGGGAGGGTTTGTCCATGTGTTATCCGCCATGTAATGATGTGACAGTTAAGGTCTGCGCTCTCACTTGGTAAAATGGGTCATGGCTGGATATCGGCATAATTACCCTTCATTGGCCAAGCTGTCCTTGAGCAGGAAATGAATATTTCTCTATTATGTACAGGGTCAGCTGATGTGTCCTTCAGATTTAATGCATGCCATCACGTTGGTGCTCACACACACACAAACACACACAGGACACGTTCATATACAAACAAATATAGCTGCGCACAAACACACACACACTTAAAAACCTTCAGGAAAAGAAATCTCCTATTAATCAACCTGACGTGCAACAAAATACATCTTCAGTCTCCGTGTGTCAGTAATTGCCTTCAATGAAACGGCCTTGAAACTGATTTTGATGCTGTGTAAGGACGCACAGCGCCGCTCTCTCTTTGTCCACTGATCCACACCAGGGACAACACTGCAGCAAAACCAACCAGAACAAATCCACTGCAAAAAAGGAGCCTGTAAAGAAATAAAATAATAATCCATCCATCCATTGAACAGAATGGTCCCCTGGCTGCCTCCTGATCTCAAAGTATTCTTTGCTTCCTGGACTCAAAGTAATTACTGTTGCGGAAATCAACAAAGGATTTACAGTAAGCAATGTGGGAAATCCTTAAATTAAAAAACGACAACCAAAAGGTGCATTTTGGTGAATGACACAGATGGAAGAGCCAAATCCTTTAACTTTTAAATACTTAAATAACTAGTAAATACAACAGCTTAAATGCATTTTAAGCTGCAACAAGGACGAGTAAAGAAAAGAACGAAAGAATCCATTAACACTGACATAATGGGAAACACATGTTTACAATAAATAAAGATAAACAAAGCCCTTAATGTCGCAACAGCAGTTATTTCCACCCAAAGAGCCGTATTAAAATTACAAATTGGGCCTTTGAAAGTAATAATCTGTGAAGTCCTACTAGTAAATGTCTGTTGTGCCTTAATGGCGGTATGACCATCTGTAGTGTGTTTTCATTGTACATGACCCTCAGAGAAGAAAAAAAAGAGCAAACTTGCACACTGTGATTCCCAGCATGCACGGCTGGTGCGTTGACTTTTATTGATTCACACAGACGCCCAAAGTGAAGCAGGAGTCGTTCAGCAAGCGCTGCACATCTGGTGTGTCAGGCTCAAAGCAAATAAGCAAGAGGTACTATGCTAAATATTCACCCTCTGTAGTCTGAGGTTCAACAATAGGATATACAGAACAAATAAAGTCTCACTGGAGCTCAATCTTCATCAGTAAACTCATAAAATGAACAAAAACGTGTCACACAAAACACAATACTCATGACCAAGCTGATTAAGTAACCTTGTGTATTTCTGTTACAATAACCTCTCCCCTCGTCCTCCTGCAGGCCCCCCAGCTCGGCACTCTGATGGGCGTCTACCTGCCGTGCATCCAGAACATTTTCGGAGTGATCCTCTTCCTCAGGATGACCTGGTTGGTGGGAATCGGAGGTGTCATTGGGACTTTCATCATCGTCTTCATGTGCTGTGCCACAGTGAGTGTGTTACCTACTGTTATATTTTAGCCCTTCTGTTGCTGCACACTGATGGAGCAGCACGTTGACTTGGTTTATCCTAAAATCTGAAGTTCACACGTTTTAAAATTCCTATTAAAAAGTGACCTTAAAGCGGAGAGCAGCATATTATAGCGCACATGGCATCAGGCAGTGCACAGTTAATGAGCTGTGCAGCAGCAAAAGATACCAGATGTTCACTGTTATTACCTTCATGGAGAACAGCAGAGATGAACAGAATCTAAAACTCTGCAATAAATACCATCAGACAATGTGGATTTTTCTATCATGAGAAATTTAGTTTACCATTTACACCACTGCTATCACTTTGACACAGTATCTGTAGCAGCTTTAGGCCACTGTGGGCAATGGAGCATTTTGCATGAATGTGATGAAGTACCTTGATTTGTCAGGTATGAGTTGTCATGATTGAAACATTTTTGGTTATTCGTAGCACCACAAGCAGAGCACACTCAAGGCAGAGACAAAGCAGCAGAACATCAGGTGCATTGAAGATAAACCATTAATTCTGCTGGGTCTAAAAGTTTCCTTTCACTCACAAACAGCTGCTCCTCTCATCCATTATTCTGATCTGATCAGCTCTGAATGAATCGACAGATCAATTATCCACCTCGCGAGCCACAAAGTGCTGAGGAGAAAACAGAAGTAACTGAGAACTCTGCCTGAACCAGTTCAGACCGGCGAAAACCTCCAAATTTAGAGAAGAAACGCAGAATGATAAAAGGGGACACACAAGCATTTAAAAAAGACAGTTTCCTGTCATCCCTCCTCAGCATAGAGGCGGCTGAGCTAACGGCTAGCAGCTGACGATGGTAACTTCATAAACATTTGTAAACAACGGTGACAGTGCTGACAGAGCTAACAGTGTTAACCAGGGGGAAATTGGAAAATTCTGCAGCAGTACCGTCCAGATATCAGCGGTAACTGCCATATCAGCACAGTGCAAAGCAGCTGCAGTGAGCTAGCCAACGGGACACACACATGCACTCACACGTAGACATGGCCAAACCACAGCAAAGAACAGAGAAGCTCAGATGACAACACACACAAAGACAGCGTGATTCTTTCTCTACTCAGGACGCCATTATTTCACTGTATCTTTACATAACAGATGGGGGTTTGCAACTATATTAATGCTCTGAGTGTCACATACAGGACCTTTACGTCACTGGATTAGCCAAAAGCATACATTACCATCTGCTTAATTTATTCAGAAATAGTTTCTTAATTGTTTAACAAGAAAATTTGCCATATTGTGAAATACATGATGGTCAGTATCTTGGCCATAATTCTCTTCTCTCCTCTGTGGAGTCCAAAAACACCAACAAAACGGGTCTTCGTAATTAGTTCCTCCAGCATCTTCCTGTCTGAAGCTGAGATTTAACTGCCCTGTAGACCACCACAAGGCATCATAAATTTTCTTTCACAGTCCCTAAACGCAGACTCTAAATAACATTAGTCTCCTCAGTAGGTACAGTCAACTTTGGCCCCCCTGTAAAGTCTAGATTGGTCAGAATTTCTATTGGCCCTTGCATTCCCATTCCCACTGAAGACCCACATCTTGAAAAATTGGTCTCAATTATGTACTTAAAATCATTTTTTAAAGAAAAGGCAGAGTTATTTGCTAAAACAGCGGGGCACTGTAGTTTTCAGCAACTCAACAGGAGTAAATGGTGCATTTGTTCGAGGGACTATATTCAGCTTCTAGTGAGTATTTACAACAGCAGGATGGTGTATGTGGGATGGACTCGAAAATAAACTTCAGTGCCCATTTTTATGGTAATGAAAGAACATGCCAATCAGTGTAGCAGTGTGACTCAGTAATGTGTTTTTAATAGTCCTTGGAGGCAGCACTGACAATACTTGTTAGTAGGATCAATTCATTTTGGTCTTTTTGATGTGATTTGATATGAATAGAAATAAAGAATATCACACCAGATGAGTCCTTTTAAAAAGAAAAAAAAACAAACTCACAGACACATATTACAAGAAATCAGATCTGACACGTGAATACGTACCTAGAAATAATGGAAAAAAATAAATGCGATATAAAGGCTTTTTAGCATCATCCATCCTCAGTGAGTCACCACTCTCTGAGTTACGGCACGTGCAGCTTTAAGTAGAATTCATCGAAACATCAGTCATCCTGTTTTTCTACCTTTCATTCCTCACACAGATGTATACATAATGTCCCCATCACTGCCTGACATGTGGAGCAACATGTGAGCAGCACTTCAGCCTCTTGGCACATACAATAGCACACTCATGGTTAAGAGTTTCAGAAGTGCCTTTGGGAAAAAACATACTTGCCAACATTGGGTTGTGAAAAATAGGGAGATTTTTTTCATCAGTGTATCGGCCCAAGGAATGGTTCCTTCGCAGAGTGTGGGTATAATTGTCGTCATTTCTTGCCTTGTATTTTAAACCTGATGAAGGAAACTTGTTCTGAAAATGTTGTTTCTTTGATATTCAATAAATGATTCTGTTTACCATTGAGAACAATGAAAAAATTAGAAGCCAGTTTCCTTTCGGCGCACATGTTAACCAATTGTGTCATCCACATCAGCTGCGCCGCGCCACGCAGCTCTGTGGCTCCGTCATTTCGGCTTGCTAGCGGCTGTGCGAGCCGCTAGCAAATGTGTCAAGCCGGGTGACGGAGACAACAGCTGGGAGCAGAACCGCTTTTTCGACCAGCGTGGAGAAATGCGCGTCTGATGAGAACGGAAGTGCTCTGGCTCGCGCGAGAATTTCGGTGCGCTGCGCTTTGCAGCACTTCCGCGGGCGGTGTGGCCCTGGCGTCAGGTGTCTCTCTTTCTCTATCCGTCTGTCTGGGCGCTGAACTGAGCGGAAGACAGAAACCAGCGAGTGACTACTACTACTACTACTACTACCAAAGTGCATGGATACCAAGAGGCAAAGCTCAATAGAACGCCCCATAGCAACAAATTCCCCCATGGTTTCGTCCTACCGCCGCCATTTTGGACCGTCAGCAGACCGCAGCAGACCCACTTGCATACAAAAACACACAGACAATCTGAAGTGCTTACATGCTTACAATGTGCTTACATGCTTACAATGCTACTCACCTCGTGATAGCTTGGTCACAGCTGCTTTTTCACGTTTTTGTGAAGCAAAATATAGACTTTAAAAAAAAACAAAACGACGAAAAACGGCCTAGATGGCATCTCTACATATTACATCCACTTATGAGAAGATTAACTTAATTACTCCTTCAAAATCACCCCATAAGCCAATCTACCAAAAAAAAAACCAACAAAAAAAAAAAAAAATCAATATTTTAACTGGACACACATTAATGGTGACATCACATAGTCAGGAATAAAGATTTATTTACAGTTTGTACAGTAAGGGGACAGTAATAACAATAATAATAATAATAATAATAATAATAATAATAATAATAATAATAATATATAGGCTATTATAATATGATATATTTTAATGCTAAAGCAGTAATCAGATCTGATATAAATGGTCCAAGAGGCCATATATATATATATATATGTGTGTGTGTGTGTGTGTGTGTGTGTGTGTGTGTGTATGTGTGTGTGTGTGTGTGTGTACATATATATATATATATATATATATATATATATATATATATATATCTATACAGTACAGGCCAAAAGTTTGGACACACCTTCTCATTCAATGCGTTTTCTTTATTTTCATGACTATTTACATTGTAGATTCTCACTGAAGGCATCAAAACTATGAATGAACACATGTGGAGTTATGTACTTAACAAAAAAAGGTGAAATAACTGAAAACATGTTTTATATTCTAGTTTCTTCAAAATAGCCACTCTTTGCTCTGATTACTGCTTTGCACACTCTTGGCATTCTCTCCATGAGCTTCAAGAGGTAGTCACCTGAAATGGTTTTCCAACAGTCTTGAAGGAGTTCCCAGAGGTGTTTAGCACTTGTTGGCCCCTTTGCCTTCACTCTGCGGTCCAGCTCACCCCAAACCATCTCGACTGGGTTCAGGTCCGGTGACTGTGGAGGCCAGGTCATCTGCCGCAGCACTCCATCACTCTCCTTCTTGGTCAAATAGCTCTTACACAGCCTGGAGGTGTGTTTGGGGTCATTGTCCTGTTGAAAAATAAATGATCGTCCAACTAAACGCAAACCGGATGGGATGGCATGTCGCTGCAGGATGCTGTGGTAGCCATGCTGGTTCAGTGTGCCTTCAATTTTGAATAAATCCCCAACAGTGTCACCAGCAAAACACCCCCACACCATCACACCTCCTCCTCCATGCTTCACAGTGGGAACCAGGCATGTGGAATCCATCCGTTCACCTTTTCTGCGTCTCACAAAGACACAGCGGTTGGAACCAAAGATCTCAAATTTGGACTCATCAGACCAAAGCACAGATTTCCACTGGTCTAATGTCCATTCCTTGTGTTTCTTGGCCCAAACAAATCTCTTCTGCTTGTTGCCTCTCCTTAGCAGTGGTTTCCTAGCAGCTATTTGACCATGAAGGCCTGATTCGCGCAGTCTCCTCTTAACAGTTGTTCTAGAGATGGGTCTGCTGCTAGAACTCTGTGTGGCATTCATCTGGTCTCTGATCTGAGCTGCTGTTAACTTGCGATTTCTGAGGCTGGTGACTCGGATGAACTTATCCTCAGAAGCAGAGGTGACTCTTGGTCTTCCTTTCCTGGGTCGGTCCTCATGTGTGCCAGTTTCGTTGTAGCGCTTGATGGTTTTTGCGACTCCACTTGGGGACACATTTAAAGTTTTTGCAATTTTCCGGACTGACTGACCTTCATTTCTTAAAGTAATGATGGCCACTCGTTTTTCTTTAGTTAGCTGATTGGTTCTTGCCATAATATGAATTTTAACAGTTGTCCAATAGGGCTGTCGGCTGTGTATTAACCTGACTTCTGCACAACACAACTGATGGTCCCAACCCCATTGATAAAGCAAGAAATTCCACTAATTAAGGAGGTGACTACCTCTTGAAGCTCATGGAGAGAATGCCAAGAGTGTGCAAAGCAGTAATCAGAGCAAAGGGTGGCTATTTTGAAGAAACTAGAATATAAAACATGTTTTCAGTTATTTCACCTTTTTTTGTTAAGTACATAACTCCACATGTGTTCATTCATAGTTTTGATGCCTTCAGTGAGAATCTACAATGTAAATAGTCATGAAAATAAAGAAAACGCATTGAATGAGAAGGTGTGTCCAAACTTTTGGCCTGTACTGTATATATATATACATATATATATATATATATATATATATATATATATATATATATAGGTAGATTGGCTTATGGGGTGATTTTGAAGGAGTAATCAAGTTTCTTATCTTCTTATAAGTGTTATCTGTTATCTATAAGTGTTATCTTCCCTCCAAAACTGGCATATTGAATTGATATTAAAACATTTAAAAAGTACACCTCAGGGGCCGGTTGCACCAACTGGTCTTTACTAAGCCTGGTCGTAACTCCTAAGACAGTCTTTGTTAAGACCAGTCTTAAGGAGTGGACTTACGCCGGTTGCACCATCAGGGCTTACGCCTGGTCTTAGCTACGCTGGTTTTAGCTGTGCACATCCATGTGAATGCCCCCGGAATGCCCCTCGCAGCCTGCCTAGAGGAGCGCGGTGATGTTAAATGACGCGCCGCTGAATCACCCCATGTGCTTGACAGATGACAGTTGACAGTTGACAGCCCCTCTCATCTGTGTTGACAGTTTATTTACAGTTTAAGATTTGAAGAAAACATGAAGGATCAACGAAAAACTTTACCGACACTGAAATTAGAAAATTAATCAAGCTGTACAGCGAGCACAGAGACGTATTACAAATAAGAACAAACAGTTGGTATGGGCAGAGATAACGGGGCACATCAATACGTGTTCAGACTCTGGCTGCCTTCATACAGAGGCTGACATGAGGAAGAACTGGAAAGATCTCAGCAAGGCAAAAAATACATCTCCTTCAAAAAAAATCATCCAACTGGCGGGGGTCCTCCCCGAAAACCTCAATTTACAGTGACATCATTGTTGACGTATTTGGGGAGGATTCCCCTGCCTGGTGGGAAGGCTGGTGGTGGTGCTGCGTTGCAGCCCAACACAAACTGTAAATCCAGTGACAGCTCTCTCAATAAGTTCAAGCAGATCTCTCCTACCGAATTGAAACCTCTCAATCAGCTCCTCGTCATTATATAGGCTATGTCCAATTGCTTCTGTCCCTAATTACCCTCTCCCGTCTAAATGCCCGCTCCTATACAGACAGTGGATGAGACGTGCCATAATAAAGTTGCGCTCTCTGCGCTCTAGAGTGCATGAGCGCAGCTTGATAATGACCTTACGCCTGCTCTTGACTAGGTGTAAGATTTACGCCTGGTCTTAGTGAGAAGAAGTCTTAAGCCCTGTTGGTGCAACCGGCGTAACTATTAGGTCGGACTTAGAACGCCAAGTTACCACCAACTTAGCTTAAGACCAGGCTTAAGACCAGTTGGTGCAACCGGCCCCAGGAGTTCTTACCTGTCGGGATCCTTCGGGAAATGGTGGAAGGCCAGGTGTGGGGTGTTCCACTGATAGTTGTTGCAGTTAATTGCACTACACTGTTTTCTTTTACTTTTTTTCTCCTCTCTCCTTGACACCTTGCATGTTGTCTGGGCGCAACAGTCCAAGCTCAACAGTCCAAAATGGCGGTAGTGCCCCTAGTGGCTGTTGGCAGAAATTCAACAGAGCTTCGCCTCTTGGTATCCATGCTCTTTGCTACTACTACTACTACTACTTCTTCTTCTTCTTCTTCTTCTTCTTCTTCTTCAGCAGTATCAACGCTACTTAGCATATCACTGCCTCCAGCGAGTGACTGAGTCACGTCACCGGCTTGCCTCATATGCACAGGCAGGCCAGGGTTGCTAGATACTGCGACAAATATCTCCCACAATATTACTTGTTTCCTTCGCTGTAAAATCAGGAGATTAGCGGGAGAAATTACTGACCTGGAGCATCGCGGGAGATAGGGTTAAAAATCGGGAGTCTCACGCGTGAATCGGGAGAGTTGGCAAGTATGGAAATAATAATAATAAAAGTGGTAATATTGACCGTGCTCCAAACTCAACGAAGCCCTGTTGAGGCTGCATTTCAGGGGAGTAAGTTTTAACTTGTATCTTATTTAAGCCAGTTTGATTATTACTGTCCACTGGTGGCGCATAATGTTGCTGTAACTGCAGTCGCATGGTGGTAGCTATTACACTGTACCATATAAGGTGGATAAAGAGGGAAGCAGCCACTCCATCAACGCTCCAGTTGTATTTAAAGATGCTGCACATTCGATCTGTGAAAAGAACAAAATGGATGATGACACAGTACGACGTTCCCTGGTTCCCATTAATGTCAGCGGCACAGAGCTGTCGTGTGTCACAGTGACTCTGGTGTTGGTCTGACACCCAGTCGTGGCCTTGAGACTCAAATTACAAAACACACTGTCCCGCAGGATTGTCAGCGCTGCTGTCAGTGATCTGAGTGGCTGTTTGCAACCTGATTGTGTTTGACTTGTTTCAAGCATTTGATTGTCAGGGAACATATAAAGCGCCTCCTCACCGAACATCCTATCTGTTCAGGAGGAAAGGAGGGGGATGCATTTTACATTTTCAGAAATTCAATTTGAATTTAGCTTCTCAAAGCATAGTGCAACAAAACCTTTATTTTGGTATTGTGTAAGGCGGTTTAATTCATGCTGCGTGGTCTATCAGCTGTCAGAGTTGTGTGTCATTCGGTTTGCAGTGTGCGTTGTGGCAGCACTGTATGTTGGCATGTCTGTGTGTTTGTGCAGCCTAGATTCTCCTCCAGCACAGAGTGTATTTATAGAACAACCCCCTCAAATCCCAACCATAGCAAAGTTGCCTGCACAGACACACAGGCAATATGCTTCCGAATCATGTTTCTCTGTGACAGTGGAGAGCTTTGAAACGGCATACTGAGGGGAAAACAGTGTTTTTATATTGATTGTTGTACTCATCTGAAAGCTGATAAACATGCAATTGTTGGGGAATATATATTCTCAAATATAGATATGCAAACTGTAAAATGGCTGGTAATTAAACCAACGACGCAGCGAGCCAATCTAGAGCAGTAACTGATTTTGAATGTACTTAAATTGGATAGTGCATCATATTTTAATTGTGTTTCACTGGTGATGAATGAGTTTGTGTCATGAGATATTTATCCCACTTTAATTGTTTCTCATACAGTGTTTATATAATTGTAAATTTATTTTCTAAAACAGGGCAAGATATTGTGTGGAAGCCTCTGGGAAAAAATGGCGCTCAGTTTTATCCTAAAAATAGCATCAAAAATTGTGTGGTGTAAAAAAAAAAAAAAACCTTCCAAGATCAAAGCTGGTTCAGTTTGACAGGAAGTCATGCAAACACACACACACACGCACCGATACTATACTAAATGTGTCATGGTTGCACACACACTAACGTTTCTTTACATGTCATATACTGGGGAGAATTTAACTTCTGCTCCCCTCTCCTTTTTTCTCACCGTTACTATCTTTCTCACACACACACACACACACACACACACACTCGTTTCTTATCAGTCACACCGCGCTCATTGCAGAGCCCCGGGGCGATAAGCCTGAGCGTGAACGGTGTGTGAGAAACCCCCACCTCTCTCCTCCTGAGCTCCTTACATAACACATAACCACCGAGCCCTCCAGGGGATGCCAGCAACACACCGCAGGAGTGTGTGTGTATGTGTGTGCATGTAAGTACATGTATGCAGAGATCCCCACCTTCGGTGAAATCCACAGGACCTGAAGTGGGGAGGAATCACGCGCATGCTGTAAAGCTCGATAATATACAAGCGCGGCCCCATGTTTTATTCACATGAGTGCATGATGGGATATCACTGACAGAGCACTTTTCATTAGATGCTCAATCACAGCGGGACGTATCTGCAACTGTCCAACACCGTTATTTTTCCGTCACGCAACGTTTTGACAGAGCATTAACGAGCCTGCGCACGTTCAGGGAGTCATTATTGAGTGAGGAATGTGCCTCCGTGTGGAACAGCTCTGACACATTACATACCATTAACTGTGGGATTACACACACAACCATTTTAAAAGTCGGCATATGATGGTAGACAGTGCTCTCTGAGCAGATATATTCAAACATGCACTGCTGCTTGTGTGTATTTTTAGCCCAGATAATGAATGCAGGCTTGTCACCAAGATAAAATGAGGTTTAATATTCTAGATGGAAAGTCATCTGTTGTTTGGCCTTCCTCATTACTTCCAGGTCTTGAATCCAAATGCTGCGAGGGGAAGGGTGGCCTGCCCTCTGTTGTGACTCATTTAAATGCTAAGGACACTTTTCTCCCTTCATCCCTTTGATTTTTTTGCTCTCATCTCATCTCAATTTCTCCAACGCTTTTTTTTTTTTTTTCATTTTACTGTCTCATTATTTCCCCTCTCTCTTTTGCTTCCTCTCCTCTCTTTTCACCTACCATCCAGTTTTTGTCCTGCTTTTCCACCTCTCCTCCTCCTCCTCCTCCCCTCTCACACAGCTGCATCTCATCCTCTTGTACTCGGGCTCCATCCCCTCCGATGTCAGTCTGAAAGTAAAAATTACCTCCATCTCCTTCACCTGACACTTTTGCCTTCTGCAGCGCACCATCCACGGGGACTTCAAGTGATAAACAGCACACTGAAAATAGACTTCTACTGTACCATTGTATGTGAATTGATGAAGCTGTACTTGACAAAACTATTCCGCATTTGTGTAATGAAGCGTGCTAATGAAGCACGCTCTCAGGGCAGCACAGAAACTCCGTTCCTGTCAAAACCAATTTCCTCTCAAGTCCGAGGTCGATTAAAGGCCAAATCAGAGTTTGACTGTAGCTTTGGGAGGAAACAGACCTAAAGTGTCCTTTGCAGTCAGCGTCACGGGTACATCTACAGACTTTTTCTTAAAAACGAAAATTAGCTTCTTTGCCAAATGCATTCCGCGGGCTCAGACATAATCATGGCGGATTTGCAATTATTCAAGTTTCGCTAGCATTCACACTGCCCTAGAAGGAAACCGTCCCTTTTGTTTGATATGTAAGCTGTCTGCTGTTGAACCTCATACGAACAAGACAGATGGCGAGGCAGCATAATGTGACGTTTTCTGCTGGCACCCTTGGAGGCCAGAGAGCGTGTGTGAGAGTTTGGAGGTGCAGGCGCTGACTCCAGGCTTCACAGAGAAGGATAATGTTAGCAAACCAGAGTACGCCATTTACTCTAACAGAGACACTCTCAAGCCATAGCAGTTTTAGGTTACCTGCACTGCCTGAAAGTGGGACAATTAAACAGGCCACAGGCTCTGGGTCAGTGGGAAAAAAGATGCTGCACATGCTGCCCACTACAGCAGAAGACTGCCACCTCCAGTGCCAGTCCTCCAATCAGGTGCAGATTCAGACATGAAGTCATCAGATAAAGTATTTGCTAAACAATGTTGATCTTAAAGGAATACTTAAGGCACAAAATGACCATTTGTACATCAGTTACTCACACCATGTTACCTTTAATTTGTAAAGAGAACTTTCTTGCATGCCTCCACTGTGAACAAAGAATCCAAAAACAGCAAACATTCTTCATTAATTGGAGGGATTTTTTTTTTGTAAAGTATCATTTAAATTTTAGATATTTAATCTACACATCAACCTATTTTACAAGTGCAGCAAACAGAGGTCAGTGAGATCAGTGCAAACTTTGCAGGACGGTCAGAGTGATGCTCTGCGTTAGTGACAGCGGCTGATTGATGACACTTGTTAATGTCTCTGTCTGCAGTGGGGCCCAGAGGTGCTGTGCGGCACGAAAGTAGGACAGTGCTAAAACTAAACGCTAAGTGACCAAATAGAATTTCACAAAAATAAAAATAAATCGTATCTCCTGGCTGCATGTCAAGACAATGACAGACCAGAGGGGAATTAACCAGACGATGGAGGTGAAATAACCATTCTTACCAGAGACAAAATGCTCGACTGGGTTTGGAAAGGTCACGCTTGCTGCTGTATCCTGTCTGGAGCTTGTCACGGTCCAGACAAAAAATGTGCTGGTGGATACTGGAAAGAAAAAGGATAATAAAATCCATCCATATGTATCTAAAGAAAGGGATAGCCCTCCTTAGTAACTGTTGCTATGCCTGTCAAGTTTTCCTCTCACACACATATACAATAACAACAGTGGCAGATTTACAACTCAGAGTTCTTTATAATTTTTACACAATGGGTCCTTGATTTCACACAGAAGTAAACAAAAGATAATAACAAGTGTCACTAGCAAACTTTATCAGCTGTAGCTTTATAGCTATCTAATTATCGTCAGCTCCTTTAATGCTGCTTTAAAACTCTGTGTCCACTTGATTCATTTTGAAATGAGAAGTCTATAAGGAGGATTTAAATGTGCACTTTATGGCTCTGGAAATTATATTGTGCTAAAAGGCTGCGGCTAAAGTGTGTCCCAGGCAAAGAATTAGCATCTTTACCAGCTGAAGCTCAGTGTAGAAGACACCAACATGTAGCAGAATTGTTTTGTACTGCGGTCCACAGTCAAGTATCATCTGTAGTGTACATGAGCCCCTGTTTAACTGTACCAGTACGTCTAAATCATTTAATTCCATTGGTGGCTGTCCTGTACAGTTGTGTGGTGCCTCGGTGACTCAGTATGCGTCACACTACCTCTGCGTGGCTGCTGCCCGCATCAGATAAAACACTTAAACAATTACTGTCTTATCTGCTGTGGTGGGAGAAGAGCTTGTGGCCTCATTATGACCAGATTAGAGAGGAGAACAGTCCCACTCATTCTTCACTCCTGATCGTCAGTCCACGGGGCCCTCAGGTGACACTAACCACATTACAGTCTTCTCAGAGACAGGCGCAATGATAGTGCAACATAACCGGCTGGGACTCACCGGACTTTTGTTGCACTGCCAGCCTCAGTCTTGCTGGTCCAAGATACAGAAATTAAAATAGCTTTAATAATGTAGAAAATGTTGTGATTTCATTTTAAGGACTGCAGAGCAAGAACACCACAACGACCACAGGATACAGTATCATGGATGTTTGTCAGGATACTTTGTGTACTGTATGTAAGATAAAGACAAGAAATGATTCATTGTGATTTATAAAAGTAGTTGTCTGTTGTTACATTTATGGGTGTAGCATTCAGGAAATCAAACATAAAAACTATTAAAACATTGATTTATCATAAAGCCAAAGCAATACCGGATTAATGACGATTAAATGTAATATTGGTATTTGAGAATTTAAATAATGTGATAATAATTATTGGCCAGTATTTGGTTTTAAAATCAAACTTTTTGGATGTAAAAGAATTGTAAAAACTAAATTTGTCAAAGAAGAACTTAAAGCAACATTCACAATGAAACAAAAATGCGTTAGCATTGAGCTTAAAAAAAAAAGGGACTCAAATGTATGACATTGTAGTCTATGAAACTTTATGTAATGTACTGGAATTAAAGTCCCACTCACACCCAAAATTGCATTTTGCTTATTGCAATTGCACTTGCATGTTTGAGCTTCACTGTGCAGAGTGATGTACTGCACAGTGTGTGCTGAGTTTGACCCTACAAAACTATTTTCAGGCTCATGTGCTGACATACTTTAAGACATGCACTTACAAGCATGATTTATTACATCACAATTACTCCTGAAGTCGATCATTGGGCCAAAATGCATCTCACACATAGACTGTATAGTAAAGATGGATGGCATGACAGTTTCCCCAAGGTGAAGTCAAAAAATCTCGGTCGCCCCCTAGTGGCTGGCTGAAGTATAGGTGACCCTGCCCCCTGCATGTTAGGGGATGGGGCATGGTCCAAACCAAAGGTCAAAGAACAGGTCAAATAAATTTGTCCCAAAGATGGCTTCTGTCCATTTAGATAGTTGTTATTACGCTGATGTTTGCTCACGTGTTTGTTTTTTCCGATAAGAGCTATGTGCGCCAAACAGTGAACTCTGGATCTATGGCGCCGTTTGTCATTGATCAGAGGCAGAAAGTCAATACCGCAAAGATAGCTACTGCGCAGACTCTGGCTCCAAATGACGTCACCAGCACAAGATGGCCGCTGTCATATCAGGGATATTTTGGCTTCATTTATGTACACTGGGAGGAAGTGGAGACATGTTGTCCATTTTTATGTACAGTGATTGATCTTCAGAAGAAGTGACTTAAATCTATAACAAAATATGAGAATGGACATTCAGTGAAGTAGGAGTCATCTTGTGTCAAGCAGTTAAACTTTAAAATTGAAAATATTTGGATATTCTGCGCCTCTGGATTATTAACTAGGGAGAAGTAGATGTGATTTTATTTTTTTTTAACAAGGCAATTCAACATTTTTATGGAAAATACACATCAAACATAAATTCTTACTCCATGTTTTGAAATATGTCTGAGGCAGATCTTTAACCATAATTAACATTAAAAATAGAATAGTCTGTGGTGTAAACATGATTTTATTGATTGATGATTATAAGTAGTATTACCTCAAACTTATATTTGGCATTTATGTGCTACAGTTGCTTGTAACTTATGCCATAACAATATATCTGTGATGAGCTAAAATGATTGGATGAATGCATCAGGCTCTGATTCATACGCTGTAAGATCAAAAGTAGTTTGGTCCTTTTTTTCTGCCGTCATAACGTGACATCTTTTACCTTGAATTTTTCATGGCCAAACTTTCAGTAGATATCATGAAATTTTAATGAGCCAGTTTGTCTTCTGCACCACTGTGTTGATGCTGCTGCTGCAAAAAAATTGTACCCACATCACACTGAATGCATACATCAATATTTTTGTGAACATGTGAACACTTTCATGAACTGGGTCGAAGCTGAATCAATAATAGTCGTGTAAAAAATACTGTGGACTGTAAAAAGTTGTATTTGAAAGCATTGAAACAATGATCTAAAGGATAAATGCAATAGTGAATAATGGCACAATAAAAATGTAAAAACAAGATAATTAGAGCAGTGAAAAGTGAAAAAGAGCAACAGAGTGAGTAGGAGCTGTTTCAGGAGATGGCACTGATTTTTACCAGCCTGCTCTCACATCTCCTCCTCATGCCTCTCTTTCTGTCTCCATCGCTCCCTTTCATGTGCAGACAATGTAAAAAGACACTCAGAAATTCAACAATAGCGTTTGAAAGAATGATGAAATCTTAATGCTGTCTTTGTACTGTCACACACACTATCTCTCTCTCTACTTCTCACTTTGTCATTTTGTATTTTTCCTGGCCCGTTCTTCCACTCGCTGCCTGCATGTCTCTCTCCCTCTCTCCCTCTCTCTGCAGGGCAGTGAAGGCTGTTTGTGTTGTGATCTCCATTCTACCATGCACTTACATTTCTTCCAGTGTTTTGTTTTTTTGCTTGCACTCAGTACCGGAGTTACATTAGAGTTGTCATTGACTGTCTGAATGTGCTCTGACAGCTGTGGACAGGCCTGGTGGCTTTATGATTTATCTAATCAACAACCAGTCAACTTTAGCATTTAGCATCACTGTAAACTGATGTTGTCCTCACGTAAACTAGATCACAGGGTGTGTTGATGTTATACACCACAAGCCTGACACTGTTATGATCACTGGGAGGATATTCAAACGTGGAGAGTTAACTTTTAAAAGTGGCTATCCGACAAAAAAAGTAGAAATGACTTTTACTAAATGACGAATGACATCAAATTAAAGCAGTGTATGGATTTTCAGCGGCCAGCTGGTTCACCGCTAACTGAAATATCTCAACAACTATTGGATGGATTGCCATGGAATTTAGTACAAATGTTCATGTTTTTATCAGGTTGAATTGTTCTAATTTTTAATTATGTAGCTCCATCATCACGTCAAAGATTTGTACGATATTTATGTCTTTGTCTTTAGTGCTAATTGGCAAATGTTAGCATGCTAACAAGCTAAGCTAAGGTGGCACAGAGTCAGGCTAGTTGTTTCCAGTCTATAAGCTAACTTAGATAAACACTATACTAGCTAGCATGTTGGCATTGTTATTGTAAGCATGCTAGCACCAATATGCCAAAGAGCCAGGCCCCCAAGAAAGCAGCTTAGCTTTGCAGCTAATTTTTTCCCGTGGCCACTCGGGGTATTGCAGCAAGAAAAAAACCCTGTGGCCCAAAAAGCATTTTTTACAGCAAGATACGTCTGTAAAACTGTTGACACGACACCTCCAACTGCAAACAAGGTCAATTATGACTCTTTCTATTTAAATGTTTGATCCCTGGACGTTTTGTTTTTGTAAAACTTTACTCAAGCCAAGCAAAGCGATTTAAAAATCTGTGGGAACTCACAGGCGTAGCCAGCAGGAGAAACACTACTGTGCAGATTCTTTGGGCCACATACTGCGGAAGTAAATCTGGAGGCTAGAAAAAGTTTTTGGTTTATTCGCCAGGCGAGCATCTCCGTTGGAATAAATAGGTGCCATCTTGGGATCCAGTTGTTATTAAATCTATGCAAAGTACAGCCTCACAGAGTTGCAAGCAGAGCTGTAGACTCTAAGTGTCTCCTTGTTTATCTTTTATTGGTAAGATTTTTGGATTATAAACATTGCTCCATCTACAGATGGAAACCAGTTCTTTCATATTGTACATTCGGGTTTAGTTAACAGGTTATTAAAGGAAACAAAAACTTTTTAAAGGATTAAAGTTACATTTGGTAACTTATAAAAATGTTTTCCGAGACATATTTTAGTGTACTGTTTAGCTGTAAAAAAAGAGAAAGTTTGCTCTGACTTATAGGCGTTGTTTCCAACATGGCGGCCAGGTCACAAACTTTCTCATTTCACAGCTAGACAGTACACTAAGATATGTTTTACAAAAACATAGGCAAGAAATAGGCAATGCAGTAACAGAATCTTGATGCATATTTGATCAGCGCTAATTCGATCATAGTTCATGTAGTTCAGTGATTGACATGATTGACAGCTACTCGGTTCTAGATTCTAGCAAATGCTTTTAGAAGCTCTATGTGGAGGGGGGAGGAACATGATATTTTTCACAGGCTATTTTTATGTAATTCCATGTAGATATAATGACATTTTAGTCATTGGCAAAAAGAAAAAAAATGTGTAAAAGTAAGCTACTGCAGCTTCAAAGGATAAGTAAGTCAACTCTGCACCATATTCACAGTTTATGCAGAATTTGGTGAAAATTATTTCATTCTCTTCTCTCTGCTCCTCTGTCGTTTCCCCTCCCTCTCTTTGCAGACCATGTTGACTGCCATCTCGATGAGTGCCATCGCTACCAATGGAGTAGTGCCAGGTGGGTGAGCAGACGCTGGCATCACACAGTCATCACTGTTTGAGTCTGTCCGCTTCTAAAATTCTCTTTTCACTGATTGCTTTTGGCACATTACACCCAGCGCAGCTTGATATCCCCAGAAACATTAAAAGCTTTAGTCTGGGATCTTGTGCACTTTCACTTCTCGTCGCACAACGTTATTTACACAAAATAAAACGTCCGCCAAGTGCCTGAAATGTAACACTGAATGTATGTGTTTGTATCTGTTCGCAGACACATTGATGTACACAGTATATTTTATAATGTAGAGTTTACATAGTAATGATGGCCTGCGTCTTACCAGTTGGAGTGCATACAGCAGGGGTCAGAGCAAATTACAGGCTTGTGGAGAAGTGTGGAAGTGTACGCCAATTATAACTGTCTCTGTTATAACTGGTACCAGCCTTAATGCTGCTGCAGAGTGCTGATTAAGTTCTATTTATTTATGTTCAGTTAATTTATTTGCACAATACAAATGCTGTGGTAAAACGCAAAGACAAAGAAAGATTGTTCACAGGAACAGCACAAGCCAGATTACAACTATTGGAAAGCAATGTGACAAAATATAGTGAATATTATTTGATAATTAGTCAGTCTATAACAAAAAATAATCAATTCCAGGTGTGACAATCAATGAATAACTTAATTAGTTATCAAGAAAATAAAGCAAAGTTACTTTTTTTTTGGCTAATAGTTGTACAGACTCAACAATTGTGAGACATTATTTTGAGCTCCGGTAACATGATGGGCATTTTCATCAGTTAATAAAAAAAAAAAAAAAAAGATGAATTTAAAAAATGTAAAAAAAAAAAAAAACCTTACTGGTGATTTTTTTTTGTGGCACTCTAATATTAAACTTGAACTCAACTAGTTTATGTGTTTCTCTCCAGCGCTTTTTACACAAAGATCATGCTACAGGACCACTATGAAGTCCCTCCTTTATGCCGCCTTTGCATTTTTGCACAGAACCAAACAACATGCTGCCCCAGTGTGTGTGATCTTAGATAGCATGCCGACATCACGGACGTGAAAGAGGTTTGATGGCGTGCTATGTAACACCACAGCATCAGTCTCAAGTATGTCGTATAACATACACCTTGGCAGCATTCTCTAAACAATAACAATAGCAAAAACAATCATTTACTGTCCCTGTTATACGGCAGCTGATTTCGTCCTCTGCACGGAGAATAAGGAGCTCCTGGACCTCATTGTTTTCCCAAGTTATTTTCGGCCGCTGTTCTTTCTCTTTGAGCTAACTGCACCCAGCTGCTTTTTAAATCTAATGGGAATGGGTTGCAAAGATAACAAGTTGTCAAAATGTCACACCCATTCCATCCTGCCAGGTGTCCCTTTTACTCAGTGGTCATTTTGGCCCTGTTATGACCTCCACTGCTGGCTTAAAGGCCAAACAACTCTGTCTCCCCATTCAGCAGTCATAGTGTTTATAAAGAATGGTGAAGCAGCATAACAGCGCAATATTCTTCAATATTCTTTTACTTGGAAAGCCATTAAAATAGAGATCTCGGTACTGCAGAGCCACTAAAATCCTGAAAGGGGATATTTATTCATTTCGTGCACACAAGATAATAACTGTTATCTTGTGTGCACAAGTAATTATTTTGTACGCACAAAATAAAAGCTATCACATTTTGGGACTTTAGGGGCTCCGTACATTTACAATTTAGCAGAGCAAACAATGTTGAAAGGATCAAAGGCACCAAGAACACAAATAAGAAACTTAGATAAAAAAATGGCAATAAAAAGTCATGATAATTTAAAAGCCATGATGAGTAAAATAATTAAATCTTAAGAATAAATTAAGCAATTAGAATTAAGAGCAAATGAACCGACTAAGACAAGAACAGCTGGACGACGTAAATAATATTAACAATTAGTAAGTAATGTGCAGAGAAAATGTAACTTAATGTAATTGAAATCCAAGTAATCACTATTTAACTTGTACGTGTAGTGAAAAACAGATTTATGAATACACACAGCTGCTCATTAAAAGAATTTACCCCTTGTGTTTAAATCATATACATACTTAAATGGACTGTTTTGTTTGTGTGCAGCTGGAGGCTCCTACTACATGATATCCCGTTCGCTGGGCCCTGAATTTGGGGGAGCAGTGGGGATCTGTTTCTATCTGGGGACCACCTTTGCTGGAGCCATGTACATCCTGGGGGCCATCGAGCTCCTCCTGGTGAGACGCTTCCTCTCTCTCTCTCATCCTGTTACTGTTTCTGTCATCATCGGGGCGTCTGCTTCGTCATCTCACAATTTTTTTAAGAGTTAAATTCTTGGGCCATTGATAATATTTACAGCGTGAGCCCACCAGGTGTGGTGACTCAGTGATTTTGTGGCAAGAGGCAAACAGAGAGATATCGCTTAGACGAGAGGTGAGATAAACAGAAGTGTGTGTGTGTGTGTGTGTGTGTGTGTGTGGTTCAGAGCAGGCTTGATTCAGCCCAGTCTGTCGGACCAGTCAGCAAACGTTTGGATGATCAAGGGACTCAACCTTGATAACAAATATTCAATTTAGGCATTGTAGAAATGAAATGGAGCATTTCTCTGCAGGATTTTGGCCCGTTTCTCACCTCGGATTTATTCTGAGAATCTGGTTAATAATTGATTCACTTCCAGAACAGCTGCCATGTTTTCTCCAACCAGAAATTAGAAGCAGAGACCACTGACAGCCCAGTGAGTGGGCTCATGTTGATGCAAGTAAAGGAGACCCTCTTTTGTACAGCACACTTGAAATGATATCCATCTCAAGCCAATTCATCCACGGTGTTGCCAGACCACAATGAGTGAAAGGGAAAATGATGGGATAGCGTTGCCAGGGTAGTGGAGGATGACCACTCAAATCACTGCTTTTCTTTCTGCGCAGTAAACTCTGCAACATCATACTTGGACAATTTAGTCACAGTGATAACACTGTCCACAAAAAGCTGCTCTCGAGAGGAAGGTGATGTCATTGAGCATCAAGTGCAGAGTTGCCATGATTGAATATGACCCGTTAGATTAAATTATGTTGGTGATACATAAAAGATTTGGTTCCACGTTGCTCCGGTCCAAAACTGGTGCCAATACTGGAAACGGTTCAATGATATGAGGCAAGGAGCCAAACAGAACCAGCAGAGGCAGACACATTTAAAAACCAATCACTGGTGTCTGATGAGAAAATGATGGATCTTGCTTTCTTTTCCTAAGCCAGGCAAAAGTATCATTAATATTAAGATTTATATTAAGACCAGGCATATTCTGATAGTCAGACTGAATTACCATTTTTGTTTCTGCTTCATTAATCAGTCTGACGGTTTGTTCATGTTAGCCGTCATCTGACTGACATATCAGTCCTATTGATGTCGTTTTCAGTTGACATGAAAGCTGCAGTAGTTGTCTCTTGGAGCAGTTCACTTCAACAAATAATCTGATGTGCACTCTCTCACTGAGTTAATGGAGAAGATTGAGACTACTCTTTGTATCTGCACATTCAATATGACGCTTCATCCGGTTAGTATGTTAAAAAATCTGGACATGGGCTCAACAAACAATATTTTAACATGTGAATCAGGAGGGCTGAGTCATAAAGAGAAAATAAATAAATAGCATGCTATCTTTGAACAAATACCTCAATATTGATATTGCAATGATATTGTAGGGTTGACTGACTTTACAAAATGACATTTTTGGTAATTAATCAGCATTAATGTGGATATAATGACTAAGCGGGAACAGATAGAACAGTGTGGTAAGAGAAAATGACACCACTTTACTGTACTGCTGCCTTCAAAACCAGGAAAAGACAACACTTACAATCTTACAATATCCAAAATCTAAGAGAATATCTATTTTCATATCATCATTTTAACCTACTATCGATATTTTGCTAAGCCCTAGTAATTAGTGAGCTTTAGAGGTGCCATTAGGTTGATTTTCTTACCTATTGACAGAGCTAAGCTATGTTTCTCTCTTTTTTCAGCCTTTATGCTAAGCTAACCAACATGTCAGGGGTAGTCTCACATAGCCAGGCCTGTCCTGCACCGAGCTAACGCTTAAGAAAGGTCCAGCTGAACCCTTCCTTATTCTGCCCTAAAGGCTCTGGGTTGTTTGCATTTCTTAGAACCAATCACTGTTGTCCTGGGCGGCACTAAGACCAGGATGCAGCAATGATGACCTTGCAAAGTGGTGCTGGGAGGGTATTTGTTCAGTGGACCATTTGCACATGGGGAGGCGAGCTCTGGCATTAAAATGGCTGAATCCCCATAATAGAAAGTACCACATTTGATATTACAAGACATTTTAGGGCATAGATGTCTAACTTGGTGGTTGTTGTTGTTTCACACACAGCGCTAGGACAAAATTTGAAGACAGGCCTGGCTATGTGAGACTAGATTCAAGTAGCAACAGGGATTTTGAACACAGTAACCGTCTAAAAAAAATTTGGACATGACAAGCTCATACACATATTTCACATCCTGTGAGCCAGATTATGATGGAAGTAGCTTCATATATATGACGGTAAACATGAAAGTGGAATCTTCTCTCTCAACATGAGAACATAAAGATATTCAAAGATTACATATATTTAAATCAAGCAATAACTGAACAGCAGACACAAAGACGCAGGGTTAGAACTTGTAAAATGTATTTTTTGTTTCACTGTGTCTTTAGTTGGTTCTTATCAGAGTCTGTTCAAGCAGAAAATATAATCCAAGAAGGGTTTTTGACATCGCTGTAATCCTTGACAGCACAGTGTAGTGCAGCTTGATTGCTGTGGACTCTGACACTGTCAGCGCAGTGAAATTAATGAATTGGCAAATGTGGAAAAAAAAAAAACCTGTGCTCCCAATAAAAAAAAAGAAAGCTAGCAGTGCATCATTATGTGCCACTGTGTGCCTTGTTGAAAACAGAGTTCTCCTTCAGTTTATTTTCCTCCACAAAGCCCTTTGAAGCTATTTTTTCTCGAGCTGTGTGTTCTTCAACGTGAATTCTGATCAGTTGATGAAATGCAGGGATCTTTCATCTCGATCTTCATTCCTCTCCTCCTCGTCCTCCTCCACCTCCTCCTCCTCTGCCTTTTATTCTGCGCTCCCTCCACTGCAGTCCCCCATGCTGCACGGACTATTGGGTAATTATGCAAATACTGCATTAGCAAGCGATCAAGACACTGGCGGAGTAACAAGACAATTCCTTGAAACAGCTCTCATCACTTTGGTCCACTGTTATCAACATACCAGTGTGTGTTTATTTATTTATTATTTATTTTATTCTTCCGTTCTTCTCCTTGTGGATGCCTCTAATGGATATGCAGAGTTTGATCATGCCTGGAGGTTAATTCTGTCTTCTGGGTCAAAGCTGGCTTATTTTCCATTGTAAAATAACAATCCCTGCAGAATTGTAAGGAGCGGATCTGGAGAAGGCTGATTTGAATATGTTTCATCCTTCCACCCGAGCCAAGAACACAAACTGATGCTGCTATTTTAGGAAGCATGAACAGTTCACAGTGAAGCAGGAGATTTGTTTGCCTAGTGATAATGCTGTTCTTAGCATCAGATCACTCTCTCCAGCCAAATGACCGAAATGAGCCCCGACTTCCCTGCTCATTTCAATTTTATATTCTTTCCTTGTTCAGTTTTATTTCCTCTCACATGGTGATTCAAGTGTTTTGGGTGGAAACCAGATAATTATAAAAAAAAAAAGAGAGAAATTCCCATGCTTATGTAACAGCTCCAGCATGAATCATCTAAAGCTGATGACAGATACTGATGGGCTAATTAGGGGTTTACCGTTTTATATATGATGGGACTATTCTTAGATTGACCCGTAGTAAAAGTGTAATAATGGCAGTTAATTTTGAAAATTAATACCATGCTTGAGTTCTTTAATTAAGCTGGATTGAAATAGCAGGGCAGTATTATGCTGCTCCGAGCTCCAGTGGAGGACTGTTAATGTGAGCATCACATGTTTTCACACTTCACAGAGTTGTCCTCCTTACTCACCTCATGCTTTTCTCACCTCTCTTTTATTATATTTCGTCCTTTTTTTTCACCCTGGGTGAAATTTATTAAATCCAGCAGTAAACAGCGAGCTGGAGGAGCAGGCTTGTGACCTGAAATGTGCCAGTTTAAATCCCCAGACAGGCTGGGGAAAAGTGAGATGGGAAAGTGGATGAGTAACACTCCCTAAACAACTACCACCAAGATGCCCTTGAGCAGCAGTGAGATTGTATAGAACTTTTATGAGGAAATTGCAGGTATGATGTCCCTGGATATATAGAGAGGAGGAGGAATAATAATGTTATCCCTTTATTTCAGATCTACATAGTGCCCAAAGCGGCCATCTTTCCCCTGGAGGGTCTGGAGGGTGCCGAGGCAGAGGCCGCCCTGCTGAACAACATGCGAGTGTACGGGACCATCCTGCTGACCTCCATGGCCACGGTGGTGTTTGTCGGCGTGAAGTACGTCAACAAGCTGGCCTTGGTGTTTCTGGCCTGCGTCATTCTCTCCATCCTGGCCGTCTACGCCGGGGTCATCAAGACCGCCGTCGAACCTCCTGTTTTCCCGTAAGCAGTGACAGAATATAAGCTCAGACACAAATCATAACTCTGACAGCCGAGCAGAGAAACACACCTGGACACATTTAATACACACCCAGCACACAACACACGCTAGGTTTGTAACAACATGTCACAACATTGATTGGATGATAGAGAACACCTGCGTTGATTTGAAAGCTTGGAATTAAGTATTGTTTTTGTTTTTACTGAAATACACCGCCTGCTTAGATGTGTTTCTGTTTGTTCAGATGTTTTTCCCTCGTGCCAATAACTCTACTCGACTTCTAGACGTGTGGGTTAAAACCGTACACTGTATTAAAATAATTGACGTAACCATCGTGACGTCCATTCATTTGTGGACTCCAGGTTTGAAGCCTCGAGTTTGGCATTTCAACTGTCGCCATCTTAGAATTTGGGGTGAATATGACTCCCAGACTGTGGTAATGCCTCGCAGACAGCCTGTCATTCAGTGGCCATGCTTTTAAATATGCATAACTTTAAGTATTAATAAAATTTAAATGGGATAGTCATATAAAAAATTCACCACCTGTACAATTGTCATGAATGTTGAAAGTAGCTATAGAGACAAAAACGTTTTTTGTATCAGACTGTAAACATGTTTATTTCTGCTGTAAAGTTGGACATTTTAACGTGTAAGTCTATGAGGATTGACTTGTTTTTGGAGCCAGCCTCAAGTGGCCATTAGAGGAACTGCAGGTCTGGCACTTTGACGTTGACTTCATTTTTAAGCCTTGGAGGCTGTCGCTTGCTTAAAACGGAGTTACTGATGAATCACCAGTTATAGTTAACATATCTGTCCACTTTTAAACCCTGCAAAAAATCACTAAATCATTCTGTGGAGAATATTGTTATTTGAGGTTGAAGTATAAAGCTTAGAACAAATGACATTTATTTTATTTTATTATTTCATTTTATTTTATTATTTTATTTTATTGTATCTAAGTTTATTTTTTGCTATTTAAATGATTTTAGTTTAGTTTTTTAGTTGTTTTTTTCCACCTAAGTTTTTACTATAGAATTTAAATCTGTAGACCTGTTGGACCGTAATTGAATTTCCCCCTTGGGGATTAATAAATTATATAAAATTAAAATTAAAAATTAATTAAATTAAAATAGGCGATCAAATTAATCAAATTGAAAGGAATCAGATGAAACTGTGTAGGGCTGGTCAATTAATCAAATTATATTTTCAAATAAGATTGGGCTTCCAACAATTAATTGAAAACAAGATAATTGAGATAAAATAATTATTGTGCCGCATTCTGTTTTGCAATGACGCTCTCAATTTGTCGTGTTATAAATCCAACACACCCCTTTCCTCTCACAAAGGCGTGCTTTCACCCCTCCCTGAAAATCCAAACTCGCTGTCAGGGTGTGGCGTGTTTCGGTCTTTGTTTTAATTTTATTATTTTTTAAGTTTAAGAAAATCCACTTTTTTTTTAAGTTCAATAAATGCATAACCTTTTCAAGGCTGATGAGAAATCTTGTTAAATAACTGTTGTCTCAATATTGACCAAAATAACTGTGATGATGATTTTTGTCATAATCGAGGAGCCCTAAAGTTGCAGGCACAATGTGGCACTCATTTTGTGATTTTAGATTGTTGTTATTGTTATCAATGTGTTATACAGGAAGTCCAAACTAAATGCTAATGCTTTTCTTTTCTCCAGAGTGTGTCTCTTGGGTAACCGCACGTTGGTGTGGAAGGCCTTCGATGTGTGTGCCAAGACCCTTGAGACAGCTAATGGGACAGTCACCACCCAGCTGTGGCGCATGTTCTGTGACTCACCTTTCCTCAATGCTACCTGCGACAAATACTTCACAGCCAACAATGTGTCAGAGATCCAGGGCATCCCGGGGGTCACCAGTGGAATCCTGGCAGGTTGGTTCATCCGCTTTAAATCAATTTCATACAGTGAGCACACAGATGCACACACTTCTGTGTACAGTACACAAAATGTCTCTCTGTCTCCTGTCTTAATATGTTGCTGAGTCACTGATAGTGTGGTGGTGTCCGCGGTTTCTCCTGTACTGATGTGCAAAGGTCGTCTTAAAACAGGTTATGACTGTGTGTGAGTGATTTTCTGATGTACAAACATTTGTCATCAAATGTGGATACATAATATCTCCAGTGTAAGTGGCTGCAGAATTTTCTCTGATATAGTTTGTGCTGACCACATACATACACTGACTTTGCTAAAGTGGGTTCAACTGTATTGTATGCATGAGATGTTATATAAATATGTATCATGCCATACAAAGAATCTGAAAGTCTTTCTAGGAAATGTAGAAAAATGATGAAGTTAAAGCAGAAGAAGGTAACACACCCCGACTGCAGCAGCACTTCCATTTGTCAGCCCAGGGCTACCTGTAACCCGAGGCTACAGAGAGCCCAGGGCTAGCTTAACCTCATTTCTCTCTAGCAGTTGTAACAGGACTAACAGGAAGCCCTGTGTTGAAAGCCCATTCAGAGCCCATTGTTAATATAGTGCCTATATAAAAGTATGCACCCCCGTTGGAAGTTTTTATGTCTTATTATTTTAACAGAAAGGCTCTTAAATGTCACAGTTCGTCAGAGACGTCTAAAACCAGAAAGCCATGTTAAACCTACTTTGATTCTTTGATGCTGTAAAACAATAAATCATGAAAACCTCCATTGGGGTGAAAACTTTTTAGTGCTCTCGTAAGTTCAGAAGATGAAGATGTAATCAACCTAACCAGTGGTTACACTCGTGATGTGAATGCCATGTTTTTGTGCTCTGGGGGCTCGTCATAAAAGTTGCAGTTCAAGCACAAGGTTTAGGTGGGAGACAACGTGTACCACATTTGAACTCAAATGTAAGCCCAGGCCTTTTCAATTTAATTTTATTTATAATGCCCAATATCACAAATCACAATTTGCCTCAGGGGGCTTTGCAGCACACAACATCCCTCTGTCCTTGGACCCTCACAGCTGAAGAGCAACTGAGGAGGGATCCCTCTTCCAGGACAGACGGATGTGCAATAGATGTTGTGTCTAGAGAACAGATCAACATAATAAATTTACAGTAATCCTTACAGCCTTTTGGAGCCTAATGTCCAAATCTCTGCAAAATAATTTCTGTAATGCTTTTTTTTGGCTTGTTTATGGTAACACAAACATAAGAGCTTCATAACTGGAAAAACTAAATATCACTGATGAAGTCATGAGGTAAAGTAAAGCAGGTAGTCGTATCTCTAATCTATGAATACGTTTCTGTCCTTTTTTAAACCTGGTTTACACAAAACATTCACTCCACCCTTGCGTCTCTATTCCTCCCTACGTCCCTCTCACCTGTCCAGAGAACCTATTTGGGAACTACTATGAGAAGGGGGATCTGATTGCCAGAAAAGAAATGGAGTCAGTGGAAGACCAGGACGACCCTCTGACCAGCTCAAACCGCTACGTGTTGGCCGACATCACCAGCTTCTTCACATTGCTAGTCGGCATCTATTTCCCCTCTGTGACAGGTGAAAAGCTTTATTTCTTATCTTCTTCTTGATCATACTCCTTCATTCCACCCTGTGTCTGTAAGTGTGTAAAACTCTGACCTTGTTAATGTCTGCTTCCCGATTATCTGCTCAGGGATCATGGCTGGCTCCAACCGCTCCGGAGATCTGCGAGATGCCCAGAAGTCGATCCCCGTTGGGACCATTGCAGCCATCACCACCACCTCTTTAGTCTGTATCCTCTCATACTGCCCCCTGCAGGATAACAGGGGTCACTGCACAGAAAAATTGGAGGATTATGTATTATGTATTATAACCTACTGATGAGTCCAGAAAGAACACCATAAGTCAGATGTACTCCCCAGGATTGTTAATGTCACACAGATCCTAATTATGACCTTGTTTATACGAGACATCTAAAAGTTTTACAAGTATTCCAGCCTGATAACCACTCACATTATATTTTAAGCTCAGTGCAATGTCAGACACCACTGGTCCAGTGTTGACAGGACTTGAAGCGATGATGGTGCTTTGCTCTGCTGCAACAAAAACGCACTGACCTGCAGGGAGCACCATAATTAAAGGTCAACTTTTTAAACTGTGAAAGGCCATAACTGCTTGCCTGACACTGTCAGACCAAATTGCAAATGCAAATTAGTCTGGAACCTCTCAGTTCATCTTTGATTTCCAAGGAAAACCACAGCAACAACACATGTGACATAATGTTGAGTGATGGACAGATGTAAACAGATTGAGTGTGCAGAGATGAGCTGTGATGGTGTGTGTTGCTGTTGTTGCCACCAGAATTTAAAAACAGAGCTTCCACAGAAAGTTTTAAATCAGCTGTAGTCATTTTGGTTGTTTTCAAAAACATGCTCTTTACTGAGCTAGGTTTGTGCGCATTTTAGTGTCCCCAGCATTGTTAGTTGTTAGTCATCGTCTGAAGCCCGCCCCATATTAAACAGCTGTAATCAGCCTGAACCGTCTGAGATTGGCTGGAAATCCATCTGATCAGGAGGGGACCGGATGCATCTGCATGAGAAGATAAAACACAAAGTTGTAGATTAATCTGTTGCTAACCTGCATAACTGTAACAATACCAGTTGGATTTTGACTCGGGGTATTGCATTGTCTTTCTGATTGTCTGTATCATTTATAGGAGAGGACAACTCTTTATTAGTGAAAGAACTGCATTGCGTATTTTATCAAATATTGAATTTCTTCTGTAAAATTATTGAAGACATGTAAAAGATGCTGACACAAAAGACGACTGAGCATTTAAAAAAGTGGCCTGTGAAACATTATTTGGCTGCTACACATGTACAGATGTGATTACAGGAACTCTGAAGCAGCCATCTTGAATGTCTTCCATGCATCTCGGAGTAATCGGCTCGGGGGTCTCAACAAATTCGATTAGGACGTCTAATCGCATCAGTGGGCTGCCTATGCAATCGCGAGTTAATAAAGCAGAAGGATATTAGTTGCAGTGTCACTGATCTCTGAGATATTATCCTAAACAAAATCGATTGATGCAATGTCTTTTTTCAGCAAATGCAATTGATTGGTTTATCATATTATTAAGTGCGTTGTCAAAGGGATTGGTTTATGATTTTTATAATTAGGTTTCGTCAATCACAAACAGGTGTCTTCTAAGGAGCATTCATGCTGGCTAAATAAATACCTACCATTTTAAAAACATGACACCTGTCTATGAAATGCCTTTACTTTCCTGATCTGAACTGCTCAGACATGTCCAGTGTGATTCTGTTTGGTGCCTGCATCGAGGGTGTGGTCCTCCAGGACAAGTAAGTCCATCTTTGGTTAGCCGAAGAAAAGCAACATGCTTACTATCAATAATACCATTTGAAAAAACAATGTCATGTGGTTTGAAATGGCAAGCGATCTTTTCCCATCTCCTTCAGATTCGGAGAGGGAGTCCACGGGAATTTGGTGATCGGCACATTGGCTTGGCCGTCACCATGGGTGATCGTGATCGGCTCCTTCTTCTCCACCTGCGGGGCCGGGCTACAGAGTCTGACGGGAGCTCCTCGTCTCATGCAGGCCATCGCCAAGGATGGCATCGTGCCCGCCCTTCGGGTCAGTCTTCCTATTTATTTACACTGTTCATTTCCTCTCTAATGATTTTACAAACTGGGACAAACAGCACTCCAAGCAGACACACTCCGACAACAACACTGGTGTTATCATGTTTCTGTGTTGTCCCTACAGATCTTTGGCCACGGAAAGGCCAATGGAGAACCCACATGGTCCCTCCTGCTGACAGCTTGTATCTGCGAGAGCGGCATCCTCATCGCTTCCCTGGATGCGGTGGCTCCCATCCTCTCCATGTGAGAACTGAACTCTCTAATTTACTGCCATTTTTGAAAAACCAACAGTGGGAGATTTCAGAGCAGCCAGTTCCCCCTGCTATTCCTTAAACGATGCAAATGCCAAATTTTATGGGCTCAGGATTTAGCTCATCGCACAAAAGGGCAGGCTGCTTTTCTGCTCCAGTAATACGTATAAATACCAGGGAATGTGACAGCTATTAAGATAACATACTCAGTGGGCTGCAATCAGGGTGAAATCACTCTATTATGTCACGAGACATAAGAGGAGCTGTGAATTTTAAGGTTTTAATCGAGTTTCTGTGTTTGTGTGTGTCCTGCAGGTTTTTCCTGATGTGCTACATGTTTGTGAACTTGGCCTGTGCTCTGCAGACGCTGCTGAGGACTCCAAACTGGAGACCCCGCTTCAAGTTCTACCATTGGTCAGTTCGGCAGCCACTGTGACAAATGGCAGCTCAAGTGTGTATTTTTAAATCAATTTTAAATGTGTCTTGCCATCCATCACTGCAGGGCGCTGTCATTCCTGGGGATGAGCTTGTGTCTCACTCTCATGTTCCTCTGCTCCTGGTACTACGCCATCGTCGCCATGGTTATTGCCGGCTCTATCTACAAGTATATCGAGTTCGCAGGGTGAGTGGAGCGCAACCCCAGGAGAGATTGGATTTGCTGGCTGCCTCTGAGTTTTGCTGGAAAGTGTGTTGAATGTGTGTGTGTGTGTGTGTGTGTGCTGTATTTGAATAGTTCTCTGCTTCTTCAATATTACATCAATATTTATTGTTTCAGGGTTTAAAGGGAAGGGGGTGTTTTTGGTTTTTGTTCCACTGTTTGTTGGGACTTCTGTCATTTTCTGTTATGAAAGAGTGCTCATGATGTGAAACATGTAGATACCATCTGTTACAAGTCACGTTCTCCTTATCATCATGGGCATGTAAAACGCCCCCAACATCTCTGACATAGGAGCCATACCCCCAGACTCAATGAGACTACAAAGGTTGTATCCTTTTGTGCCTCTTTCAGGGATGTTTTGCAGATGATAGCTCAAAAACTACAGCTGCTTAATTTGTCACTTTGCATCTATTTCTATGACATTTTCCAAGTGAACCAGAGCTGCTGTTGGTTCAAAAACTACACCTGAATTTCTGCATTTAGTTCACCTTAGAGATAAAGCAACGCTCTCTGACTCGTGTCTAAGGCTTCCTGCCACAGCAGATACACACTGACACTCCTCTGCACAGATATTATACGAACAACTACAGCACACTATACAAATAACATAGAAAACAGCAAAAGAAAAGCTGTGATGAAGGTTCTGTTTTCATAAAGTAAGGCAATGTTGTTGTCCTAATTTAAATATCATTATTTATTTTACTGTATTTTATAGATAGTAAGTATTAAGGTGAGACCTAGTCACCTATAATGTAGATGTCTAATCAGTGTTGATGGTAAATGTAGTTAACTGACACAATACATTCCTCAGTGCCTGCTATACTGACCGAGAAAACTGAGTTCTCCTGCTCTTGGAGCTGTGTCGGCAGTGCCTACATGTACCAGGATGCATTGCACGTGAGCTTGTGTGTGACGCCCAAAACCTTCCTACCGCCACCGTAGCCCATAGCTATTACTTTGTTGGCCAAAAAATATCGTTAGGTGACAAAAATATTGCCTGATATGGGACAGAATTGTCAACTTGTTCCACTCCATTTCCATCTTCAGTCTGACATTGCGTCCATTTTAACCGATTTTCATATTGCGTAGCCATCGCAGCATCTGCTTTATTTTACCATTTCATGTTCGCTCTCAGCTCTGTGAGAGTCGTGCTAAGTTACTGCTAATGAAAACCCAACATTACTTTATTTTGCTGCTTCACCATAAAAGCTTTTAATAACAAAATAACAGGGGACTTATATTCTGAAGGATCTACAGGATATTAAATGTGTTTATCACCAAATTAGCTTAACTTTGTTAGTGGCTTTTCTTCAAAAAAACTACTAACACCACGGGGAGGAAGAGTAAAAGCAGAACCAGCAACAGTGAGAGCTGCAGACAACAGGCTCTTACTGCACCTCTGCAAACAGCTCACCTCCAGCAGGTGAACTTCTTTTACCTGCCCTGCTCTGTGATGGAAAAACACTCACTTCAGCTGTGCGTGGATCAGCCCGCTCGTTGTGGTACGTGGCTTGACAACGCTTGAAAACAGCATGACAGCGCTGTTAGTACCGCCCATGGCACTAAGCGGTTATTTTTTAGTCCCTCTGAGGCACTCATTGGTTGTTTTTTATTTCAACTGAAATTGGTGTTTCATGTCACGATGCCAGACCAAAATCAGTCAACTCTAAGTAAGTGGAGTGGGCGGATTCAAAGGTCTGCACCCAGGCAAACAAAAATACTCACTTAGTGGTCGTGTGCCCTCTCAGCCGTGTTGGTCTCGCTTGTTTTTTCCAGTTTATTTTCGGGATCCTGAAGAAAGCCTCCAGCACACCTCTGTCCAAATAAGGATAGTAACGCACACTCAGGCTCCTTCGAGGTCGGCGTTGGCCAACCTCAAGACAACCATCCAGCAGAAACTGCCCACTCTGAGATTCACTGCAGCAGAATGATTCAGTTTCTGTTGGCATCCGAGGGCAATTTGAGCAAAGGCACCACCAGTTGCTGTTTGCTCATGGCACCTCAGGTTCTGGAGAGTCCCTGCCGGCTATATCATCTTCTGTAGCTGCAGCCCGGCTTCTCTGCACTTTATTTCTTCGGTCGTATACTCTGGCTCGAGGAAATATGGCTGAATATCTGAGTCAGCCAAAACACTGTTTAATGAAACCTCGTCTATAACATCCTCTAAACTCATATTTGAAATGTAGCTAGTTTGCAATACAAGCAAAGGGAACAAGGAAGTCCTGTTTTTGAGCGGCATGTGGAGCATGCCCCCTGACCACCCAGAGGCGAAATCCAAGCTGAAATTAGTTCTTCCTTGCCTTTTTCACCTGCAAGCTCGGTCAGTACAGCAAGCACCAAGGAATTTATTGCTTCAGTTGACTACATTTATCATCGACACTGATTAGACATCCACATAAAGGCAAACTTTCCCTTAAAAAAGAACTGATCAGTCACTTTAAACAGTGGCTCTGGCTCCTCTGACCCCTGCGCAGTCACTCAGTAATCCATCCATACTTATAAAAGAGTTGCACTGAGCCGCACACACTGAGCATTTAGGTGCTGTGATTCCCTGTGGTGAGTGACATCATATCAACTTGACATTTACCAGTGATGCCTAATCCTTAATCACACTGCATTATGTCAAACCATCGTCTAAAAGTAGATTTGTTTCAGCGTGCTGACTGTATCACTGTCACTTTTTAGATTTAGAATGAAGCTGCAAAACTATTGTTCATGTTCTGATTGACTAATATTTGTTGGCGTTCGTGTGTGTGTCACAGTGCAGAGAAAGAGTGGGGCGACGGGATACGAGGTCTGTCTCTGAGTGCTGCACGTTACGCTCTCATGCGGCTGGAGGAAGGTCCGCCACACACCAAGAACTGGAGGTATGATGCACATGGGCAAAGTCACACTTGTGTTATTTTAACATGGTTCTAATTAACATCATGTCTGTACATGTTGAGCCATCCTCTCTCAGTTAATGTGATTCTCTTCATCAGAGCTGTGTTTGTGAATTCATATTAACACGTCAACCTTTCATGCTGTTTTTTTTCTCTCTCCTTCCCAACTAGGACTTTAACTCTGCCTACATTTCTTCCGCCACACCTTCATTTGACTCTCCATTGTCCTCCCTGCCCTGCATTTCTTTGCCTCAACTTTTTTCTGCCCTGTGTTTTCACTTTCTCTCTCTTCTGCTCTCCCCTCTCTTCAGGCCCCAGCTGCTGACGCTGGTCAGCACAGACGCAGAGCAGAACGTGGAGCAGCCTCGTCTGCTCTCTCTGACCAACCAGCTGAAGGCGGGTAAAGGTCTGACCATTGTTGGAACGGCTCTAGAGGGCACCTTCCTGGAGAACCACGAACAGACCCAGCGTGCAGAGCAGGTAGGGAGCCCTTAAATCTTGAATAGAAAGTTCTTTCAAATTCTTTTGTGGAAGAAAATGTATGTCATTAAACTGAATCACATACAAGAAACCATGCCCAGCTAGCTGGCACAAAGACATAGGCTACTTGAACATAGACATACAAGTCAAAAGACATTGCCTCCACCTTGATCAGGGGATTTATCTAACCTGGGATACCTTTGATTTATTTAGTGTACTTGCAAATGTGTGAATATATGGGCACTTATGTATATGTACCATAGACTGTATAGAATAATGGATGTAGCCAACGTGACATCACCCATTGGTTTGTGGACTCCGGTTTTGAAGCCCATTGTATGGCATCTTGGCTGTCGCCATCTTGGATTTTTGGAGCCAGAATTGACCATATTTGAACAAGAGGGTGAAGCTAACTCTAACACTAGCTGCTAGACTATATAAAATAATGGATGTAGCCAATGTGACATCACCCATTGGTTTGTGGACTCCGGTTTTGAAGCCCGTTGTATGGCATCTTGGCTTTCGCCATCTTGGATTTTTGGAGCCAGAATTGACAATATTTGAACAAGAGGGTGACACTAACTCTAACACCAGCTGCAAGAGTGTTTAAGATAATGCATGTAGCCAACATGACCTCACCCATTGGTTTGTGGACTCCCATTTGAAGCCCCAAGTTTGGCATTTTGGCTGTCGCCATATTGGATATTTGGAGCCAGAGGTGACCATTTGAAAAAGAGGGTGAAGCTAACTCTAACACTAGCTGCTAGACTATTATAAAATAATGGATGTAGCCAACATGACCTCACCCGTTGGTTTGTGGACTCCTGTTTTGAAGCACCTAGTTTGGGATTTGGCTGTCGCCATCTTGGATTTTTGGAGCCAGAAGTGACCATATTTGAACAAGAAGGTAGTGCTAACCCTAACACTAGCTGCTAGCTTGGTTAGCATGGTACATTTACATTATATGGTTAACTGTGATCATACTAACGCTAAATTTCGTTAGCAAAAAACACTGAGCAAGACTTGAAACGTTACAATTGACTTAAATGAACTGAAATAGCTACAGCTAACCTATACTCAATGAATCAGAGGTAACACCGTGGTTATGTTACCTTACCAACGTTGTAACATTTAAATGGGTGAGTTATATAAGTTCACCCACCAAACAATTGTTAGGCATGGGGAAATTAACTATGGAATCCAAAACCGTCTTTTGTACCAGGCTGTAAACATGTTTATTTTTACTGTTTAATATGGGGGTCTATGGGGATTTACTGGCTTCTGGAGCAAGCCTCAAGTGGCACTTCTGTGTTGGCTTCATTTTTCAGCCCCGGAGGTTGCCGCTTGACATATAAGTGCATGTACTTACTAATATTCATGTCATATTGCTGTTTTCTTGGTCTTACTTTTGTTTATTAATTCATTTTGTTTTTCAATGAAACTGATCCGCAGTCAGTTGATCATATACTATAGGTTGAAACCTGGATGTTATATTTCACTTGTTCTCTGTGCCTCAGTCACATATATTATCTTGCCTCTCCAGGCGCTGCGTAAACTGATGGAGACTGAGAAGGTGAAGGGCTTCTGTCAAGTGACCGTGTCCTCGAACCTGCGTGATGCCACCTCCCACCTCATCCAGGCCAGCGGGCTTGGTGGCCTGAAACATAACGCTGTGCTGGTGTCCTGGCCGCGCAACTGGAGGCAGGGCGACGAGCACCAGACCTGGAGGAACTTTGTTGGTGGGTCACTGGGGAAGCAAATCACCTGATAATTCAATTCAAAAGCTTCAGCAGATTTGAGGGGTAGTGTGTTGAAGTGGTGTACTTCTCTTCAACCAAGAACGACAGGTTCCAAGCTCTTTTTATGTCCAGTATCTGTGCTGCGGGAGCATCTCAGCAAGACAAAATCCCTACCAGCTCAAGCTTTGAGCAGCTCATACTGCTGTTTAAACTCTCTGCTCAGGGGGAAAGTGAAAAGAACATTTCCCTAATAAGACAGCATGAAAGAAAAGAAGGAATATTTGATGATGGACGACAGAATTAGTCATGCCAAAACATAAAGTAACCAAAACATGCCAGTTCAGATCTAACACCTCAGCCTCTCTGTATGTGTCTGTTCTGCAGAGCTGGTCAGAGAAACCACCGCCGCTCACCTGGCTCTACTTGTCCCGAAGAACATCTCAGCCTTCCCGTCCAATGGAGAGCGCTTCACTGAGGGTCACATTGATGTGTGGTGGATCGTCCACGATGGAGGCATGCTGATGCTGCTGCCCTTCCTTCTCCGCCAGCACAAGGTACTGTGATACAGTTACTACTGCAAAAACAGACAAGACAGAGATGCAGCTGAGAAGTTTCTGTTGTCGAATTTTGTGGCGATTTTTCTTAGTTCTAAAGGGGTGGACAAGATTATATTCACTAAGATTTACTAATGATAAAAACCTACATAAAGTAGTCACAAAACAATACTGTAAGGATATGTCAGCGTGTTGTTTTTGCTCCTCAGGTTTGGAGGAAGTGCAAGATGCGCATCTTCACTGTGGCCCAGTTGGACGACAACAGCATCCAGATGAAAAAAGACCTGACCACATTCCTCTATCATCTCCGTATTGACGCCATGGTGGAAGTCGTAGAAATGGTGAGTTTTCCTCAGACAAGTATGTAAAAAGAAATACATGTAAAAGTACATCTCTAAGAGCTGTATTCTCAGTGGCACTCAGCTGGTTACATAATCAGAGAACCCAGCGGTGCCGTGGGCTCGGCCAGTTGCTTTAGTGAACACGACCAGCGTTGTGCACAGGCGGAAGGAAGCATGACTGCCCTGGGAACTGCGCTACATAAACCAGCTGATTGGTGCGAGGTACAGTGTGAAATACGATGTGTGTTAAGGCTTCAGTATGCTTCGACTGAAGTGCTCAGCGGATGGTCAAACAGAGTCTGTAAAACCTCCTCCCCTCTCGTCTTACTGACGTTAGAGGTGGAGGGAATGAGTCCTACAATTATTAAAAAAACCAACATTCTGAGATACACAGCCACATTGTGAAGCAATGAATCGGGTATGTGGAGGAGGAATTCATTTTCTCTCTCGAGCTCTTTTCTTTTTTTCATTCTCCACATAATGACTTGTGTCATTTTCGTGTGCACAACCAAGTGAGACACCATGAATGCCTCCGAGGAGAGACAGCTCAAAAGTGTGCACTGCTATCCCCATTTGTGTCATCATGGTATCTTGCCCCTCTCTGTGCAGGCTGGCTTTTCACCCTGCCTTCAGGTGCGGCCATTCAGAACAGATATTAGCACATTTGCTTTGAGACATGGTCGGTGGATCGACACATCATTCGAACCAGTTTATGCTCGTGTTTCGAGCATAGATCTCACTCAGGGTTCAGCAGGGGGAGAGACAGCGTTATTCATGAGTGACTTGGAAATAAATATACTGGTGAATAATTGTGACGAGCACAAAAAATAACAATAATAATAAAAGACAAATCAACCGCCCATTTCTTTTAATCTCAGCATGACAGCGACATCTCAGCCTACACTTACGAGAAGACTCTGGTGATGGAACAACGGTCGCAGATGCTCAAACAGATCAACCTGACCAAGACTGAGCGTGAGAGAGAGGTAAGAAAGTTCGCCTAAGTCTTAAGTTTTGTTGTTTGCACTCAAAGATGCACACATAAACTTGACGTGACTTGACAGGGCGACTTGGCATGGCATGGCTTGGCCTGATGTGACTTGACATGACACATAAGCCCCTCTGGACAAAAGCATGTCTGCGGTTAAAGCGGAGCAGTGGGACACCATATTTACCCGCTCTATCAGCGCTGGCTACAGCCACAGCACCAAACGCTTTGCTTTTGTGAATCACAGCATGATGGTGTTTTGACAGATGTGAAAAATAAAAGATATCGATCTGAGTGTTGTTCTATTATTAGCTCCTCCGAGTTCTTTGTTGAACTTAAAGATTGCCTGGTTCTCCACGTCAATAACTTTAATAAGTGCAGTGGAATTATCCTCACTTGCACCTCACCTTTGTGAGTCATTGCTGCGATATACAGTAAATAAATGTCTCCTAAAAACACACTCCTGACCTTTCTTGCTTCTCATAAATATTGAGCATGGTCTCTGTATGTAAAAAAAAGAAATCTCCACTCATATCACCTCCTCCTTGCTTTGCTCCATCTGTATCTCCACAGATTCAGAGCATCACTGACTCATCCCGCGGGTCAATCCGACGCAAGAACCCGGCCGCTGTGACCACCCAGCTGAGTGTGACCGAGGAACCACCAGCAGCCAGCAAGGAGGAGAAGCCTGAGGAAGAGGTAGAGCACAGCTGACCTTAGTTTGAAGTTATTGCTGTGTACAACACAGAAGTTGCACGAAGGAAAAAAGTGGCAGATTGAGCGAGAAGATTTAAACCGGACACCCAAGGGTGTTGTGATTTCTTCTTTTTTAAAGGGACAGTTAACGATACACAATTTTCCTCTTACCTGTAGTATAATGTATCAGTTATAATTGTTTTGGTGTGAGTTGCCGAGTGTTGGAGATATCGGTTGTAGAGATGTCTGCCTTCTCTTGAATATAATGGAACTACATGGCGCTAAACTTGTGGTGCTCAAAGCAAAGAAATCGTGACCTGGTTACTCAAGAACTATTTTCATCTACCAAACTACTCCAGCCGACCATATCACCGCCCAAAAGAAAGCATGTGTCTACCATGGATGTATGAAGAGAACTGAATACAGACCTGCAAGCAGGGCCTGGTTCATTCCTATGAAAGTGGCGCATAAAGCCAAAATAGTTCAAATGCCACAAATAAAATTACCTGAATGATCGGCACTGCTTCTGCACTGTGTAGCCCATAGAGCAGGCACACTAAAGATGTCTGCGGGCTGAGCTGGCTACTTCCAGTTTAGCGCTCCACCAACTATCGTGCAGCTCTTCTAGACTTTCCAAATGTTATTGGACCAAATGGATAATATCCCACAAGTGAAGTGAGTCAGTTCATGGTGGTTGTTAACACTCAAAAAAATGTATCCACTGATTTACAGATGTCTCTTTTGCCATGTAAGTAAATAGGAAAGTCTTCTGGGGCCGCAGGGCATCGTGTGATGGTGTAACTGGACTATTTGACCACTAGAAAAATTGGCTTCAAAGCCCAGCGCACACCCTGGATGCCTGGCATCAACTGCTAGCTCACCTAGCACCACTGAGCTAGCTAAAGTTACAGCTCAGCCAAGGAGGACACCATTAATGTTTACATCTCATGCTGTCACAAGCACAAACCTCTCGTCTATGAAACGGCTCACAACAAGGTCTATAGATTAACTTGAGTAACTGGGACATGATTTCTGGAAAGAGACATTGATGTTGAGTTTTTCAAATGTGTGTGTTTTGGCGCTTTGAGCACCACAAGCTGAGTGCCATCTAGTTCCATTATATTAGAGAGAAGACAGACATCTCTAAGGTCAATATCTCCAACACTCTGCAACTCACACCTAAACAATCTAGACTGATAAATAACACTACAGGTAAGAGGAAAAATATGCATTTCTGTTTTGGAGATGAACTGTCCCTTTAAGATATAAGATTTCAAAAGGATCTGCATGATAAACAAAGACTGAATAACATAGTAGTGCATAACATAAAGTAAAGGAACACTATCAATAGACGTTTGGTGTATTATTAATAGTACAAGGCTATATAATTTAAAGGAATAGTCCAACATTTTGTGAAATATACTATATGAGGTATGGTATTGCCATGATAGTAGTAGCAGGTATGTTGAGCAGGTTTTATGTTTCTTGAATTAATCCACAGTTTTAGATTTCTGTTAAACTGACTGCATCATGTTTTTTAACTGCAGGTTAATTTTAAGGTAACGTGATTAAGACTCACTTTTTCCTTGCCTCAATCACAGCCCATGTAACTGTAAGAGAAACCACATAATATGCAGACTGCACAGCGTAAGGCTCCCTAACAACACTTCTCTTCCCTCTCCCTCTCTCAAACACTGTGGCTCTCTGTGACTTTGACCTGCATTCCTACATTTCCACCTCAACCGTGACTCTTTCAACCTTCCATGCAATGTACATGTAAATCCACATCCGTCCTCTCTTCCTCTCGTCTCATAGTCAAAGTCGGCCTCTTCCCCTGTGTCCCCCCCTGCCCAGGTCCAGCTTATCCATGACAACACCAACCCGGCCAGCCCAGCAACTCCGGCCACCCCGCTGACCCCCACAGAGGGGGCTAAGAGCCCCGGGGAGCAGGTCCAGATGACCTGGACCGAGAAGTTAGACGGCGAGCCTGCCAAGCCGCCTGGCGCAGCCACACCAGAGGGCATCAAAGACATCTTCAACATGAAGCCGTGAGTGCTTTGAAATGCTCGTTGAACCTTTACCTGCTGTAAAGGTGAATGACCCTCTTGTTCCTGACAAAAAGAGCCTTGAGTCTTTTCTTTCTGTAAAGTGTAGCACCAAAGAGGTCTGCCACACTGCTGTGAAAGGATTTATATGCAGCTCCTGTAATAGGTAGACTAGCTTAGTACTGATCATGTGTTTCTCTTCTTGCCATGCTGCAGCGAGTGGGAGAACCTGTAAGTAACTGAAGCTCCTATAAACCTCATTCAGTCCATTCACATCTCATTCTGACCAGGTTAGCCACATGAGCACATGAAGATGGAATACATGCGTGTGAATGAGCATCTGTCACCTCGACCAGCTTAGCATCACGAAATACTTTGTAACATGCTATAAAATGTCACTTAATCAGCGTGAAACAGTTTGACCTCATTTTCTGTTGCTGTGTCTTAACGCAGGAACCAGTCCAATGTGCGACGCATGCACACAGCGCTCCGGCTGAATGAAGTCATCATCAAAAAGTCCTCAGAGGCCAAGCTAGTCCTCCTCAACATGCCCGGGCCACCCAAGAACAGGACAGGTGACGAGAACTGTATCCTTCACCAGGACAGAGGTAGACTTACTGAGAGGAGGAGTTGCTAATGTGTTAGAGACAGCAGTACTGCACGAGTAGTGAGCTTAGACACTGTCGAGTCACTGGGGTTTCGACTGTTGTGTCCTAGGATAGTTTAGGTGCCTCCAACTCTGGAGGGCTCAAAAAAATTGTTGCGAACAAGGCTGGAGGCTTAAAATGCAGTCATGTGAATCTGTATTAGCAAATGATTTTATCTGAAAACTATCCTCAGGACTTACAAGATATAAGAGACGCTCAAATACATCGGGAAGAAATACTGTCACCTTGAAACAAAGACTTTTGTAACTAATAGGTGGGATTCTAATATAAGACAATTTGATCATGCGTGTTTGAAGTTTTACACCCAGAATGTCACTTTCAAATGATCATGTCCCATTAATATCCTAAATGAAACGTAAATGTAAATATCATAAAGAGATTCATTCCTAATTCAGGTGTTGTGAAAAACAGTGAAACTTTTCGTGGCGCTCTACAGATACAGTCCAAATCAGTTTAAGCCTCGAGGCACTTTCCTACCCCGGGAAAAGACTCGTGTTTTAAGCAATAAATGGTAAGTTAATCGACTTCAGGGATAAAAATAGCTGTGATTTGTTATCAGAAAATATGTGTGAGATGGCAGCGGAGGCAAATAACTAATTAGGATTTAGGAACAGACAGTGCCACTGCAGGAACAAGGCAGAGCTTTCAAATAACATTTACAGATAATATTTTAGTTTTATTCTTTTTAATTACTCTCTTGGCACACTGCATTTGGATTCAAAGAGGATTTTTGTCAGAGATTAGTAACACAAAATATGAAGTATGTTGCTGAGACTGTCCGTATTTTGTAGCAGCCTTTACCCCCTGTCAATGGGAGGTTTATCTGATATTGATAGAAGTTTAGCTGCACTAATCAATATTTGATCATCTTCTACAGGTAAATGCAAACAGTGTGTCTTAAAACAATAGTTTGACATGGAGACATTGCTGTTGAGTTTTCCAAATATATTTTTTGGCGCGTTGAGCACCACAAGCTGTTTAGTTTCATTATGTTAAATGCCAGGTTCACACTACACAATATCAGCCCAATTATAGCCCAACGCAACGTCCTACCGTGTCTGCTTGGATCATGAGCAACAGTGAGTGTCTTACGCGATAAACCATCTTTTATTATTATTATTTTTAATAACTTAAAAATTATGGCGAAAGAGTAGTTTCATGCAACCCTAGAATTAAGATACAAATATTCACAAATGAAAAAACACTTCTGGTTGCTGATAAGTAGTGTTTAACTTTTGATTTAACACTAAAAATTAAAACCCTCGGCGCACTGCAGCGCAAGCAGACAGATGTGCAACTCAGAGCAGCATGTGTCACTGACACCAGACTCAGAGCGCAGCAGACCGGTGGAAAATGTCACCATCAGCATATTATTTTACATCAATAAAATCTATTTTATCATTATTTTGAGTCACATTGTTGAAAGAATTTAGTCGTCTGTCTTCAAGCAGGATAACAGGTCTCCATTCATTGCACATCGGGCTTTCTGTTTCCTTGTCAGAGATGTTTTCTTTTTTAATTACATGATAGCTATTCTCCCTTAACTCACTTTGTCCATTTCAAATAACCCGTGGCAATAATAATATCCCTGTTCTCTGATTTACTGTGAAACTTTTTTAGGCGAATTCATGCAACAATCAGACCAGATGACTTCTTTACTCGGCCTAATGGGGCCGGCCCTTATTTGTCAACCAACCAAAAACAATCAATCAATTAAAAACACAAACTGGAACTGGAACATGAAATCTTACATGCCTAACAGACATTGCTTCTCGTTCTTTGAGTTTACATATGGCTAAAGGGGAAAAAAACAACTGTAAATGGACGGCATGATTAAAATTGTACACACAAAAAGTAGCCGAGTGGCAGGGTTAGTGTTGCGTTCAAGGTCCCCCCAAAAAACGGGAGAAAAAAAAGGCTGAATATTCGAATTTTGTTTTTCACAATCGAATCCCGTGCCATCGAACGAAGCTAATTTTTTGGGTCAGCCCTACATTTAACAATATAAACACAGAAGATGACATTCAAAGCTGTTTAACATACACTTGATCTGCGGTTGAGCTCTGTATTTAATTTCAAGATTGACTGATGCACAAAAGAGTTTTTCACTCTGACCTGATTGAATCGTGGGACCCTGTATCTCCGGTTCGATGGTAACAATCTGTATTCATTGTTTAAGACATGGCTGAGATTAGAAACAATGTTTTTTGCTTTGTGTCGTTCACAACTGCTCCTGTCACAGCTGTCACTTTGACCAATAGGAGCACAGAGCGTTCTGCTGCCGTGGACAACTGTATGACAACAACACCCCAGCCTTTATGATGTTTCCTCTAGGGATGTTACCACACAGAGTAAAAAGGGGACAATGATGGTGTGAAACAGCAGAGGCACTTTGTCAACCCAGGGCCATTAGCATCAAGCTAGCAAACAATTTTACTTCTTCATAATGGAGGATATAAAGTAATAAAATTTCAGCTTCATTTGAAACAGACTACATTATAAATGGGCCGTTATTTATCATTCCTCATCACTCTGTATTTTTATATTTTTACTTTTTATCCGCTCCCGATTGCCTTGATAAAGTTAATGCATCGCGCCGCCATTTCAAACTCAACACTTCCTGTATCTGTTTAAAATTAAAAGCTCCTTATAATTTTGGTAGAGAGAATCCCTTCATTTTCTAAATAGGCTTTTATTGTGAAACATTTGCAGGAACTTGTTGCGGAGGTTTCAGTAACTTGAATGTTTCGTAGGTACTGGTGGGGCCATCTGGTGGCGCTTTTTACGGTACTACAACAACATTTCGGCTGCCACATGAACAGACACAGTGACTGAAATAATAGTAATAATAATAAAAATAGGACAAGAATAACCCGATGACATCACGCACATTTGGGAAAGATGACCAGGGATGGCTGGTCGTGGACCAGCGTGTAGTCTGTAATGTCTGTCGGATAAATCACGGCACGATTTTATGACCCCACAATCACATAATCTGACATAGTGACCATCGGAATGGACAAAAATCTTGTGTAGTGTGAATCCAGCATAAGAGAAAGCAGACATCTCCAACACTGGGCAACTCACACCAAAAAAATCTAGATTGATGAATCACGCTACAGGTAAAAGGAGAAATCTGTATTTTTGATATTTTGGGGGTGATTGTCCCTTTGAGTTTTCATTCTGTGGACCCAGTATCAGTACTTGCTTGCTCTAGCTTCTTTAACACTTCTCTCCCAGACATGGAGTTCCTGGAGGTCCTCACTGACGGCCTCAACCGGGTCCTCCTGGTCCGCGGAGGTGGCCGCGAGGTTATCACTATCTACTCCTGAAAGAGCAGCCCCCTTCCCCCATTTCCACCCTCCCCCCACCCCTCCCTCAGCCCTCTTCCTGTGTCACCTTTTCTCCCACACTCTCATCAACGCTGCCTCATCATTGTGTCGCTCTTAGCGTTTCTTTCTGTAAGATAGTCCTCTCACACCGAGCCAATGGCCCAGCTCAGCCTCGGCACCTCTCCCTCAGCTCCATCCCCAGCAGACCGATGAGCAGTATTACATGCTCAGCTACTAAAACCCTTCATTCCAGTCCAGTAAGCTACTATAACTATTGTCGGCTCTAGACTAATTTAGATGCTATCTAGATTTGTTCTTAAAGAGACTTTTCTTTTCATCGCTTAGTGTGTAATCTACTGTAGTAACTTGGACTCACTCAGTAAAGGAGGAGGTGGTGGTGTTGGGTGTGGGTTGTTAGCTGAGGTGTGAGCGCACATGCATGTATGTGTCCGTCCTTGTTTGAATCTCTGCCGATTCTTTTTTGTTTGTTGTTTCTTTCAAATACAAGTGTGGCATAGCAGCGGCTTCTGCTTGGAAAGAACGAGAGCCAGCTGAAATGAGCTCAGTGTAGGACTGTCTGTTTAGTTCCCTCGTGGTGATCGGACACCTCCCACAGCGTTCCAGCCTGTTGTCTTCGATGTGATTTATCTTTTCAAGGCAAAAAGACACTGCTACCCACGGTCAGGACCACCAGCTGGAAGGAGGAATAGAGTTGTTGAGTATGAACTGTGAAATTCACATTCGAAGAAGACTGAAAAGGCTCGTGGATCAAACCTGCAGTATTATCTTTAACCTGATCAGTCCTTAGCATGGCGTCCTTATAACTGTGTGTGTTTTTACTCCACTTGTTCTGTTACTGCCATCTCTCCCCGTCCTCCTTTCTCAACTCATTTCTTAGTGGCTGTTCATCCCCGTGGCCACTGTTAGTGCCAAAAAAAATACAACAAGGCTAGCTTAGTTTGTAGAGATTGACACGTAATTAAAACTGTGAATAGTGCGTTTCCTACCAGAAGGCTGGTGTGACAGCGGAGTGGGGAGACAGTACAAACACCCCCGAGGAGATTACCATTGCCAGCACCCCTCGACCCTCGTGTGGATCACTGTAAATAATGTACAAGCTCTGACGCGTTGTTCAGTATGAGTGTAGTATTTTTGTGACATACTAAAAAGCTTCTAGTGGAGAGAAAACGTTCCTTCGCTGAGAGGGACAGCTCAAAAACGCTGTTTTTAAAATTTATTTATCTAATTTATTTATTTATTTATTGGATGGCATAGGCTCCTGTCACTATGGTAACTGTCATTGCAACCTCGACAAGCACTGCACCTGCACTGTCCGCCACTGTGCAACAAGTGAAATTTTGATGAGTTCATCAGAGTCATTAAATGAAAAAAAAAACCAAACTACTAAATGTTATTTTTTCATCTAGAGAACAAATATGTATTTATGTTTATAGACAGAAGTTATCACATATTGATGAAATAGTTGTATGTCATTTTGATTGTCACAAGATATATTGTTGTTTTGCCTAATTTAGATACATTAAATGTGCCATATTAAAGTATTTTTCAAAGAGAAAATAGTGAACAAAAATTCTATTGGTTGAATCAGAGTGAACAAAGTGTGTTTAAAAAAAAAAGGGAAACTGATGTGTTTACGTGACGCCAGCACGGTAACGACACTATAGTTGGAAAGTCGCCCTACAGATGATGAAAGAACAGATGTTCAGACGCTCAGGTTCGGAGTTTATCAGCTCTCACCGAGGTGAGACTCTGAACATCTCTCGACTGATTGTTTATAGGGTCGAGTCTAAACAAATAGAGAGGACAATGGCTTCTGTAGCTAGGAAACTCACGTTGTCCACAAGACTGAACTCTATGCAGTAGACTCTCCAGTGAGATTTTATATCCTCTAGATCGGTTTAAGATTTGAGCCACACACGTCCCTGACTGAATGACTGGTGAGCAAATCATATTTAGGTTCAAAAAGTGCATCTTGGAAGGAATGTGCAATAGTTGAAAATCCGGACTCATGTGACCATGTTATTTATTTTTTTACACATATATTTTGTATATGTAGATTTCGTAAGTCTTTGAAAAAAAAGAAGAGAAATCCAGAATCATCTCACTCTGACCAAGGACAGCTGTCACTTTACTTTGATTATTTCTGTTTCTTTTCTTAAATAAACTGTTTTTGGTCATTTGCACTTGTAGTAGAGATATAAATAAATACGTATATATATAAATATACAGTATATACAATATAGGGAAGCAAAACAAATTAGTTTCTAGAACTATTTACGAACAGTATTAAATGTTTTTAGTGTTGCTTGAATGTCGGACCATATGTTGTGAATGCTGCTAGTATCAATAGATTTATTTGTACTGTAAATAGAGATGACTAAAGCAACATTAAAGATGAATAAGGGTATAGACATACATATCAGTGGTGGTGGTTGTTTAACAAGACGAGGCTGTACCTGTAAACATTTGGCCTGAGATCTCTGGACAGGGTTAGCTTTCTGTTTTAGTAGAAAATTAAAGTGAATACCTTGATGCAATATTTCCAACTGAGGGCAAACCCTCCACCCTTTTATTCTCTTTTTAAAGTAAAATGCTCTCTTGATTGTCACCATCTTTAATCCCATGAGTAAAGTGAACCAATTTTAAGAGATTATTAATTTAAAGAAACTTACAGGAATCACCAAAAAAAAAAAAAAAGATCTTTAAATATATAAAAATATTTATTTGCTAAACGTTACTGTTTGCGAATTTTTAACACACCTACCTTTGACACCTGTGATACTTAAGAAGCAGCCACTCCGAGTGTTCAAAGATTTTAGGGTGCCAAGTCACGGAGATTTTCTTTACTATGCTTGTCACACTTTAACTCTGACAAAAAGGGGGTCGTTGAACGCTCACATCAGTTTTTGAAGAACACGGCTATTTTTGGGGTTGTCTCCACAACATTGCCTGCATCAACTGAGCCTTTTAAATTTATTCAAAAGAAAAGATATCGGAGAAGTTTATTGGAAATGAATTTATTTATTGAATTATAAATGTTTTATAATTGCTGTTTGCATGGTACTACGTGGCGATATTTGTTTTAGTGGTTTCTATAGTGATGACTTACATGTTCAAGTTGCAGAGCGGGGTTAAAGGTTGCCAAATGTTCTCACTGAGTTACAGATTTTGAGACGCTCCGGAGCGTTCGGCGCTCAGTCGGAGACACAGCTAGACCTTGAAAACAAGTCTTTTGCAAAAAATAAGAAAAAGTATGAGTTCACTATATTGTTACTTGTTATATTTCAATCTTGCTCAAATAGTCTTATGTAACGTAATAGGAGATTTTGAGTTTGCGAATGGATGGGCCTTCGAAACGGTCATTTCACCTTTGTATATATACTATCACTAAAGTCAGAGACACTGTAACCTACTAGTGTTGTCTTTTGTTGTACACTGTTCTATCACTGTGGACAAAGTCTTAGAGTTTTGTAAGATTATGTGCAATATTGTTCTCACATTGGTATTTTATTTTCATTATGTCACAGTTCTGTTCTTTTCTATAAACAACTGGAGGTGTCACTTACTTCATCCGAATGTTTGTCACCCGGTCTTACAGACAATAAAGATCTACAGTGTTCATCCCAAATGTGGCTGAGACAGCAAAGCACTTTACACTGAGGGGGTACTCTGTGACAGGATCAATCTGCAGGAGCAAGGGGGGGGTCGAACAAGAGCCAGCCTACTCTGTACAGACTCTATCCCACAGTGATCTCTGGTGGCACACGAGTGTATTACAGCCAGCCGTTGAGGTCTGACAGCTCAGACTCTAAATTAGTTCCCATCATCTTGCAGCAGTTTTAAACTGCACTAATCCAGAGATCTACCTGCTGATTTTGTTTACATCCTATCATTTCAGCATCTTACTCTGACATCTTAGCATGCATCACATCCTTTCCTTTCTCTTGCCAAACTTCTTTAAAGAAAAAAAAAAGAATAATAGTAAAAATGTAAAATTTATAGTGCTTGTCACTCAATCTGTGAGGTGAGCCTTCCCAGAATCCCTCCTCCACCCCCCCAAACTCCCCTCTCCTTACCCACAAATCCACCCCACATCCCCAGCCTCCCCCATCCCAGCCACTGAATCCACCCCAGCTCTGTATTTTAAATGTGATTGCAGTATAATTCTGAAAAATGATCAAAGAATATAAAACTCGCGCTTCCAATTCTGGCACTGGCTCTGCTTGGACGACACAAGGATAGCCGACTTAGAAAACCAGCACGTCCCCTCTCCCCACAGCTGATCCGTGACGTAGATCAGATCCTTCGCCTGCACAACTGTAGCATGAGACAAACTTGCCGGTGATCATTACTCAGTCTCCATCCTTAAATGGATATTAAGGGCTCTGAAACACATCTGTTACCGGGTTGAGGAGGCTGTCCTGTTAAGACACCAACAGAGAACATACAAAACAAATCCCAGATTATGGCAGAGAGGGCGCAGTCTGTAGCTGATTGTACCCTTCAGTTTATTTTCACACAAGCGTCAGACACATGTGCCTGATGCTGGAGGTAAAGCTGCACTTACATTTCACAGTCGATCTCTCTGGGAGTTTAAGAGAAGAACTCAAGTTGCTGTCCGCTCGGTGCACGCAGAGCCAGGTCCCAGTCATGTTGTGTAACTCAGTGCATGCATGCAATTACCCTGAACAAGGTGTATTGAAAATATATTGGGTGTTTGTGATATAAAAGTATTTTGTTTATATCAGTTAGAAACTTTATTTCTAGTAGTATGATTTTTTTTCTCTTTCCTTAGGACTGGCCAATCATTGTATCCGAGATGAATATGATTATTATTATTATTATTATTATTATTATTATTATTATAGTACAAGATTATATTTTTTATGGTAGATTTGTTGACAAGGTCCTCTCATTGTGTCAGATATTACCTGCAGATAAACTGATTACCAAAGTATATTTCAGTTACCTACATAGATGAGGGTGTGCAAATGTGTGCTCCAGTGAATTAGACGCTGACGACGTGTTTACTTTATTGCAAAAATGTTTCACAATTATCAGTTAATTATATGACAAAAAAAAATATTGTTTCAGGAGGGTAAAACTATAAAAGTGCCAAAGTGTTAGAGGAGATCCCTGCAAATCCTCAATTTGATGGATGTTGCATAAAGCGAGCCTGATTTGCCAACTTTTCACCGTACAAATGTGATTTTATTCAGTGAATTAAGTACTTGAAAATGCCAGCTCTCAAAACTGGTCTTATTTATCAGCTTTCAGATAACCTGTAAGGAAAAAGTTTGACATTTTGGGAAAAAACATATTTGCTTTCTTGTTGAGTTAGCATTAGCACAGAGATTAGCAACGTGGTAATAAGCTAGCCTGGCTCTGTTTAAGGGTTTAAAATCCACCTACAAGTGTCTCTAATGTTCAGTACCTAACACCTTGTATAAAGTGTGTTTAATTAGAGAAGGTTATAGAGCATTTTTGGTTTAATCTGTACAAAAACTTGAGGCTATCTTGGCTTGTAGCTGTTGCTAGGCTAACAGCAGACTCCAGGAAGTAACTGATCCTGACCAAGAAATAGTCAGGTTCAAAACCCCCTTATAAAACGACTATTATAATTTTAACACCCCAATTTTTGTATGATTTAATGTAACAATTTAATAATTGGGTTTTAGAGGTGCTAGCAGTGGATTTTGTGACCTTTGGACAGAGCTATCTTAGCTGTTTCCCTCTGTTTTCAGTCTTTGTGCTAAGCTATGGCTAAGCTAAGCTACATTAGCTAGCTGCTGTAGCGTCATATTCAGCTGACATAAGGGACTGTTCCTTACTTATCAGATGAGGGGGGTGACTAAGGTGTGATTTTGTTTTTTATTTATTTATTTATTTTTATTTTGACCCTTCCCAAAGCTACAAATGTTTTTCCTTGAGCCTCCCTGAGTGACTGGAGGTAGATACACGACCTTCCCTCCACCATAAATTAGTTATTAGATTTTTAAAACGTACCCTTTGATGTCTGAAAGTTTTAGGTTAAAAGTTGAATAGCAGTCATTAGTAATTAGCGGTTTCTTTTTGGCCAGATTTTAAATGAGATTGGAGTAAGTGATTTTGATGATTTTTTTTTTTTTGGCTTTCTGAAATAAGCCTTTGTCGCATATGATGTGTCCAAAGACCGTCAGAAATGTGAAAATCCAGTCATAATTTCTGGTTTTACTATTTCTGGCTGTGATAAATGATAAATTTGGGCAATTTTTAAAGAAAAAATCTGGGGTAAAATAAATACAACTATTTTAATTTGTGTGCCTCTCTTCTCAGCAGATATAAAACCCCACCCCAGTGCTTTTAAATTTGACATACTTCCCCCCTCATAAGTAACAAACAGTCCCTAAGTGATATCAATATTCTTATTATCTTAACGATACGCCAATTTCCCAAAACATTTTTAATGGCCTTTGAGAAACACTATTTAATTTACTAACCAGTACCTCCCTCCAGAGGAGTCTTATCATGGCCTGTTTTTAATTCACTGGAGTTGTGGGAAACATTTTGTATGGATGCTTGATAACTGTTGTGGATGTAGATATAAATGATATATACAGCATACACACAAAGACACACCTGTATCAAATTTCAATAATATGAAAATGTTCTTTTCTTTTCATTCAGAACCGTTCATTACTCTTCCTTGATACTGTACCTAGTCTTATGGTAAAGCCGTAGTGTGTTCCTTTCAGTTCTGTGGGAGTGTGTATGTGTGTACATGTGCACTTGTAACTGCTGGGGGCGGGGGTGGGAGGGGGCTACGTGTAAATAAATCAAATACAGTTAGTGTGGAGGTGTTTTTTTTGTGTCAGTGTAAGTTAAATATTCTAAAATTTAAAAAAACAAACATGTATTATTCTCTATTGTGTTTCATGGTACATTAAAAAAAGAGGAAAAAGTAGTTTTATCTTACATTTCAAATGCTTATATCTCTATGGCTTCTGGCGATACCCGTTCCATTTTATAGATTTGTCAGCACAAAATGCAATAAACCAATACCATTTTATTACAGCAATTGTGTCTGGAGTTTTTAATCATGTTGTTTTGACAATGCAGTTGATACAAATTAAAAAGACACTATGCAACACTATAAAACACAATAATTCATGGTTGGAAAAAAAAAACCAAGGAGTCCATTGTAAACCAAAACAGACTGTATTTGACACATGCAACTGTCTCATAGTTCAACATGTAAGAAGACTGAATATTGATCTTCTGGCTAACAATTGAAGATGCAGACCATTAGGTAGACTGGTCGAGTCATCAAAGTAAATTTAATCAATTTCATCAACTGAACGACACTCTGAATAAAAAATAAAATAAAAAGATTAAAAGTTTTTACAAAACATCCAACCACACAATCTACCTATACACAGCTGGTAAATCACTGCACAGAGAACTGAGTGTCTACTTGTGTCACAGGGAGAGTGGACCTCACATTAGGAGAAGAAATTAATTCACTACAACCTTTTAGTAATGTCGGGGATACATGGACATAGGTGGGACCTGGCCCATGCTTGGTGCAGGCCTGGGGGGTGCCTGCTGAGATTGTGCCGAGCCCACCAGGTGGTTGAGAGACGGTCCGCTCTGAATGAGGGTGTCCAGAGCTTTCTGTACACTCGGGTTGTCAAAATTGATACCTGAAGCAGAGCTGGGGGGTCTCTGACCACCTGGTGCACCTGGCATGCGGCCCGGCGGGGGGCCATAGCCCTGGGCTGCAGCTGAGGCAGGTAAGGGTGGGCGGGTTGGGTTTTGGGAGCTGGGTGGCATAAGGGAGGCGTAGCCCTGCGTCTGGGAGGCAGAGGGTGGGCCAGCAGCGCCTGCTGACGCCCCGGTGCCACTGTTGAACAGGCTGAGGATTTTAGCCTGCAGCTCCTGCTGATGGCTGGGGTTTGCGCCGCCGCTTGCAGCAGATGAGAGGCCGAGGTGGCTGCTCTGTGGGGCTGAGAGTGAAGAATGGGACGGAGGAGGAAGTCCTGCAGCGGAGGGCGCAACTTCATGGTGCACTGCTGTAGGAGCTGAGACATGAACTGCAGCTGTAGGGCGATGGATTCAGTTAGAATGATGCTCTGGAAACTACAGTGTTTAACATGCAAACTTGTTTTTCAACAGAGAAAATGGAGCAGTATTTCTTTTACAATCCTACTTTACAAGATCACTGAGGGGTAAGTTTACTTTTTGGAAAAAAAAAAAAAAAAAAAGCTATGCTCAGAAATGTACACCAAAAAGATTTTGGTTGCTGTAATAGTTCTTCCTCCCAGGCCTGACTTGACCAGACCAAATCTCAAATGCAAGTTTGTCTGAAACCTCTCAGTTCATTTTTACTTTCAACAGCTGTAGATCAAAATGCCTCTGGAAGCAATTGGATACACCTACAACTGCTCACAGCAATGAAACGTGACACAGCACTGAGAGATGGCTGAATATGAATAGACTGCAGGGTACAGAGATGAGCTGTGATGGTGCAGCATCAATATGTCTGTGGTGCCATTTTGCCATCAGAATTTGAAAAAAGTACTTCAACAGAAGTTCCAGTTCAGCCGCAGCCATTTTGGCTGTTTACGGAAATACCTCAATGGTGTACCTTTTTACTAAGCTAGGTTTGTGTGTCACGAGTGCGAGGGTGCGTGAGCTATGAATGACATCAATGCATCTTTTGCGTTAAGTGCAAAGGCTCTGAGTCGTCAGTCATCATCTGAAACATGCCCCATATTAGAAAAAACAGTTCTTATTTCCTGGAAATCTGTTTGAATAGAACAGGACAGACGAATTTGTGTTTCGTAGGATAGTGTAACCCGCATTTAGTTATTCATTTTATTTATTTATTTATTTATTTTGCGGGCCCACTTCCCGTGACCCCAAGCTTCCTTTGAATCACGGGTCACGGAGTTCACTTCCTCCTCTGTCTCCACTGTGACTGGGCATGTTACTGTCAGCGTCTCAAACATTTGACTGGAGCTCTCTGAATCGATCATTTGAAACCGTCAGCCACTGGTGAGTCCTTTGCCGACAAGTTCCGATTGTTCAAACCATTTAACTGTCCGTGTAATTGCTCTCTAACGCGCTGTTTCACCAGAGTTGTTATTGAACTCAACCCGTTCAATACTCCATCTGGAAAACTCCACGGATTTCCTGTCGGACCGCGCATGGAAGCTCAGCTCTGACCACTCGGTTCGAAGGTAAATGATGATTTTTGTTTAAAATAAGACAGCCAAATTGTAGATAATATTTTAGTTTAATTACTCGCTCGTTTAGTTTAGAGCGTTATTCTTGTTTTGAACAGTTACGTCACTTTTCTGATTGACGCTACAACGGCTATGAGGTTTGGTCATCATTGACACATTTATGTGAACGTAGCTACGTATTTAATGAATGAATGAATATTGCGCAATTATTGAAACACTTGAGTCTTACTCTGCTTGAGTAGTTTGAAATTTAATATTAAATGTTTTGATGAATTATAAAAGGTGCATTTTGACTTTGATTTTTTACTTTGACTGTGAATATTAACATGGTACTACTAGGTTAAGGTGGTTTGGTTACTATTGTAACTTTGATTTATTAAAGACAATTAATTAATTAAATAATTAATTAATGCATTTATATTTAGCATGTATGTTTATGCATACATTGATTTTATTTTTGATACTGACTTGGTTATTTCAAATGGAATACTTGCGTGTATTTTTGGCCTTTTAGGTCAGGTTTTTTTTTTTTTACCAACTTTGGATTTCCTTCTCATGGACCTTGATCCATTCATCTCAACTCACATGGCGAGCTAGATCAACGAACCAGTAGGACAAAGTCTCACACCTACCGATCTGGACAAACCCTTTTGGATTAAAAGGATATGAACTGAACGTTTTTCCTTGAGAACTTTATTGTGAACAACAGAACATTTGATTTATTGTGGGTAATCCATTTTTTTTTTAATATTGGAATGGTGTATTGTTTGTATTGGTTGTTTTTTTTTTTAAATATTCTCTGAATACAGACACTCAAACTGCACTACTGTCTCATCTATTCATTCACAATCCAGGCTCCTCTAAAGAACAAACTTCTGTTGCCGCTATTGTAGCCGTAGTCAACCGCCTAGCCCATATGTGTTACAATAGCAAAGTCATGACCTGCCTTACTCTGCCTATCCAATCTCACTCCTCTGGCTAGAACCTAACTAACCCAACCAACAAAGGCAGTGAGTACTAGCCAATCATAGGTACAGTAGGGCAGGTCGAGCCTTCGCTACCCCAGGAAATGCAAATCGGCTGACGGGAAGGGAATGAGACGTAACGTCCAGAGCAAATATAACGAGTTTGCAGATTCATCTGGTTCCCAGGCTTCTTTCTTGCAATACTGGCTGAGATTTTTCTTTTAAACAATTCCAATGTGGTGATGTACGACTAAATCTACAGTCTTCATTCTGTTTATAAATGTATTGTGAAATTGAGCTACAATTAACAAGGCCTCAGATATCTGAGTTACAGGAATTTAATGTTTCTTCTGTCTTTTTAGTGAAGAATTCCACAAGTTTACACACACCGTTTCCCTGCTAAGCTGCATCAGAGGACTAGTGACTAAGAGGGAATTTTAAACTGAAAAGGTGAACACTGGAAAATACTTGATTTGTCTGACTCAGAGTGCTAAAGCCTTACAATAACTACAGCAGGGCCAGTATGAACAGGATGGATTACAGGCCCCAGTTTCTCTTTTTGATGTTATGCTAGCATTGTTTTAACAACAGACGTGAACAAATGTGAACCTATTCTTTCTCCTCTTACCTGCGAGAGGGTCTGCAGTGTTCCGCAGCAGCCGGGCTCTTTTGTCCTTCAGGTACGCAATGAGACCATCCAGTTCCTCTGGGGTTACAAATCTACCCGGCAACCACACAGAGAAAAAAAGTCATTATTCCAAGTGTAGAGACTTAAAACAATGCATGAGTAACTAAAAGTAGACCTACAACATGTAAACTGTACATTGCATTAAATTCTACGTTCTTCAAAGCTCCAATTTAATTTCATTGTTCATTCAAGACGTTACACAACACAAGATATTAAAGCAGATACCTGTTTTCAGACAGGAGTGTGATGGCGGTGAGCACAGAAATAGGATGGCTCTCTCTGTCAGCCTCCCTGAGTAACACGTCGTCCGCCATCTTGGCAGCCTTTCTGGCAATCTCCTCACGTTCTTTTTCACGGTTTTCAACTTTGTAGGCGTCATAATTGTGGGCAACCAGCATCATGGCGTCCTGCATCGGCATGTTTCGGTGCTCTACAGCAAAACAGAACATAATGTCAGTATGTAAAACATCAAAGACAGACACCTTAGAAATGCTGATCTCTTTGCTCGTGGAGTAAATAAATCAACCAACAGGTGCATACTGTCATATCGCGTTACCTTGCGGTGTGCCGAACAAAATGTTGACAGTGCAGGACCGGTGGACCTGGTGCTGCTGGGTAATGATGATGGCGAAAGGAGTGCGGGCTCGGCCTACATCTTCCAGAGCCTGGGTTAGTGACACTTCTGTGTTGAGGAAGATCAGATCCACCACCATGCCCAAATCACGAACCTTCCGCCCGACCGTCTCCGCATACTCCCTACAGTTGTTTTTGAAGCACAAGTACACACGGGCAGACGCACACACACACAAAGACGCACAAAGGAGCAGTATGAAATGAAAATGCCACGTACTGGTCAAACATTTACAGAGAGGTTTCAAGATCAAGATCTGGGTTTCCTTTGAATGTCAGAAAGTGGACATACTTTTGCGCCTTGTTGACGACAATCACAGAGCAGTCTACAGGACGGTCCGTGTCGTAGCGCCGCTGGAGTTCTTCATAGTACTGTCGATACAGTTCATTACGCCGACGCTCTTCAGGTCGAGCACGATCATCTGCTGCTGAAGGTTGGAGGGGAGTGGAAAATTTAATGTCAGTGAAATTTTCAGCAAACAAAACCTCTGTCAGACAATTCCTGGTTCAACTCTGTCACACTATGAATACTGCCGCTGTGCAAACTTCTTACAATAAAATGTGCATTGTGCACGTACGCTGTGTAGTATACATACCCTCTGGCTCACGCCGTCCGTTCCAGGGGTCTCTGTAAGCATCTCTGAAGGGTTCATCCTTCCTCCGGTAATACTCGTCTGCACCACTGCTACTGCGGAAGTATCGGTCATAGTCTTCTCTGCTGTATGGAAACATTTCAGGTTCAGAGATATTGCAACCGCTTAATGCTGGACTTCTAATCAGTGGACTGAGTGTCAGTAGTCACCTGTATGGGGGATCTCGCGGGTCTGGCCCTCTGGGGTCTGAGCCTCTGGGGTCCGGGCCTCTGGGGTCCAGGCTTCTGGGATCTGGGCCCCTGGGATCCGGGCCCCTGGGGTCTGGGCCTCTGGGGTCTTTGTCTCTGCTCTCTGAGCTACGGTACCGGTAATCATGGTCACGACCCGGCCTTGAATCCCTCCCATCACGGCTGTCCCGGGACTCGCGCCCATCACGTGCATCACGGCTTTCCCGAGATTCACGGCTGTCCCGAGTATCACGGGCATAGAGGGGTGAGCGTGACCGAGGCCGGGGATCTTTGCTGTCCCCATAACTTCCATACTGGGCCCTGAGAGAGAAGTCATCAATTAGTGCAAGGACAAGCAAGAGTTTAGGCTGCCTATGAAATACTAGAAAGGGTAACGGGAACTTCTGTCCACATCTCATGAGGACAGGGCTACAGTTGGTGTTGTATAATTAATCAAATGAATCTGTATTTATTCAATATGAAGAGATGGAATACATTTATTCGCAGAACTGAAGCAGAGTCACGGAAAGCAGCTTTCATGTTCGCAAAGGCAGCTAGCTCAATTTCGATCCAGGAGGTGATTCCGCTTTGAGTCCTCTCAACAACGGTCTTTTGGAAATGTCCAGCGATCCATGTACGCAACAATATTGATTTGTCAACCATTTGATGTTTATTGAAGATTGACCCCAGCTAAAAAAAATACACAAGTACCCTCGCTGTTTAACCTTTTCGAACGAGGTGGTTTCTTTTGCACTATTAGCACAATTTGCTTGTGAAGATTTGCGATTCGTTTTTCAGAAAGCCACATTCCCATACTGCAAGTATAGGGTTAGAAAAATGCTAAAGGCAAAAGGTTAAAAGGGTATTTGCTTGAAATTTTCTCAAGAAAATAAATTAAAATGGAAAAGTAAAAGTTATTAATCTCGCCTTTGATAATTTTCAATTCATTTTCAGGAGGAAAATATTCTGAATTGTACAGAAAACAAATCAAGCTGTCCAAAACTTTGACTAGAGTAAACTAGGAGTTCCTAAAAATGTGCCCGAGGTGTAAACAAGTGGCAGTTTGAACCTTTCATGTTAAGAAAAGGTGAATAGGTGCTCACTCTTCTGTTGGAGTTGGATACTTGGATACTGCCATTATTTACCAAGGGCCCTGACAAACCGAGACAATGGTCAGCCATTGGTGAACGTCTCTCGCCTTAGTTTTGCAGTGTCCTGCACCATTTGCACCAGTCGGCCTGTCTGCTGTGTGTTTTGGCTGATTCAGTGTGTTGAATCAAGTTCCTCGACAGCAGAGTCTGACGGTAAGAAAAGTCACGCCAATTGGCAGTTCAGCTCAGTGGACGAGAAGTGAAATGCAAGTGAAAGCAAATAAACACCTAAAGTCAAGAAGACGCAAGTTAAAATTTTTAGCCCTCAAGCTCTTTTGTAGAAACAGTTCACAACTGTTTGTTATTATTCGCTAGGCACAGTTAATATAATTTCCTCTTTCCACATCAGGTTGTTTATGTGCTAGTTGCCTAACTACAATCTTGAATCCATCCCGTCAGTCTTCTGGTTTCCCCTTTGAACGACGAATACAGACTACTGCCACCTACTGGTATGGAGTTATTTCCTCGCACACAAGCGCAGAACGAACGTGCTTGTTGCTGTTGGCTGTAGTCTTTGCGGCGTGTTCAAGCGCAACTTTTTTGCCGAAACACAGGTGACGTGAGGCAACGCGACGCTGGCCTTCGATGCCACTAGTTCATTGATGTCAGATTGGTGTGTCTAGGTTTTAAAGATGCTCTCCCACAACTATTCACTTTAGTAGAATTTAAACAAAGGCAATGGACATCTCAGCAGTTTCAGGTGGTTTTCTTAGAACGTGCGTCTTTGCTTAAACCCTCAAAATTTGTCGTGTTTCGTGTCCATGATGTTCAACTCCCAAGTGAGGCACAGTTGTATGTTTAAAAGTGGAAAGATGAAACAAACCAAAGGATTCCTTTTACCACATTTCCTTGAGAAAACTGAGCATCACAACAGTTTAAATTTACAATATGCAACCTGGTCATTAAATTAAGCATTATTTACCTTGGTCTGTGATACTGTGTGTGTGAAAGCCCGACCCCGCACCCAAATCTCCCTGAAATAACCTTCTCAATGTGTGCCATGTTTTATTGCATGTATTGAATCATCTGTTGTGAACGAGCATCAGTCTGTTCCTAAGACCACAGTTTTCTTACGATTAAAGGCCAAGCACCTGCTGAACAGATATGTGGCAGGGTGGGACTAGCATTGTGTTTCCTCAGCTGGAAAGTGGCATATTCTAGCGATAAGATGAAATGTGGAAGAAAACTACACTACGAACACAAGCGGTTAAAAGCCATAAGGCAAGAATCTTTGAGACAAAGACACTTTAAATTACATTCATATGGCTATTTTCTTTATTTCAACACATCTGGAAATTTTAATTTAGGGTGAAATATTGACTGTCCCATGAACCATCACAAACGCATCTAAAAGGTACGGCGGATTCCATTAAGAGGACTTCACCACTGGTGGAAATGTCAGTTGAGGATAAAGTTATACGCTTTACAGGCACCTCAGATGTGATGGTAGTTCTTCATACCCATTTCACGTTACTTTACCTTCGTGGAGGGCTCTGCTGGGATTGAGGTTTAGCTTGCCGTCGCTCCACTGCCATATTTACATCTGAAAATAAATCAATCCAAACGTTGAACACAACAGTGACATGTAAATCAGCTTATGCTTTCACGCAGAACGGAGTGGCCGCGTCAACACTTCCACGATCCAAATGAAATTGAGCTCCAATATCCAAGCTTGAAAAATCCAAACTGGACGAGAGTCAAAATGCAGCAAATCGGATCGAATTGAGTTTAGGATGAAAAAGAAATGAAGGGAGTCCTTTTCTACCTTTAAAAAATTGGCTTAACACAAGCAAAGCTTGAAATTTGGCTTTCAGAAACTCCCAAAACCACAATTGCTCATCTTTGGTGACACATTTAAATCAACGCTGAAGAAAATTCCGACAGTGTTGAAAATAAAACAAGAGATTTCAGAGATTCAGGCTTTGCCAGAATTTAATAATGCACTTGTTTATTTGTTTTGTATGTCAATGATGTAACAAATCTACAAAAAAGGAAAGCTGAAGTAGAAAAATCAGAAGAACTAAACCTTCATTTTCATAGTTGTAGGTCGAATCATACATCCTACACTTTGAGAGGTTAGATGTGGACAAGTATTGGGCTCCACTTTTATCAGCTGTTATGGGCATTTCATTTACTGGATGCAGCATTTCGCATCATTAAAACTGAGTTTAAAGGAACAGATCACTTTAGGCTTTTTCTTCCTCACTAAATAAAATGGAGGATATCTCAGCTTTCATACAAAACCTTTATCACAGAAAATGTTAATCCTTAAGATTGCTTATTTGCTTCTTTGTCTTTGCCGGCATTTTTATTAGCTGCGACCAGCAGGTCTATAGCTCGCTCTGTCGATTGACTGGTTGGTCAGTCGGTGAGTCCACAAAAATTTACCCACCCTTTGGCAACCACACTTTTCCCCTTTGGAAGCTGAAATTTGGCATGGAGGTCAATTGTGTGTGTATGTGCCTTTGTCTTCATGCCAATTGACTACAAGGGGGTGCTGCAATGGGTTGATGCTTGCGCCTGCGTGGCCGCAGCTAGTATAAATTTGCGCTTGTTAATCACCAAATCCACAAAAGCAGATTATCTTCAGGATTAACAGTTAAATCTTCATGCCCAGTCATCAAAGGTTTCCACTCAAAAACTTAACTATACTCTGATTAACTTGGGTTTTGTTGTTCATTGTACACTAATAAAAACGTTCCTTTCTAGCCAAACAATCATACCCACTGCAGTTGGGGCTTACCTATTTTATAACCTTTATATATTCGACCCTTTTGGGCCGCCTTTGCAGCTTCGGCTTCCTCAACACGTTCAAATTGTACAAATCCAAACCCACGAAACATGGACACGCCTGGAAGAGGAACATTTTAAGTGGCACAGACTTAGGATCATTTTGAGGAACATTTTGAATACCGGTCTACCCACTTTAAAAAATGATCAGTAGGGACACCATTACGAATTTTACATACTTGCAATTCATGAATAAACACGACTCATGATGCTTAACGCTACTGGACATTTCAAATTATTGCCATGAATTTAACTTAGTGTGTTTTACTGACCAAGTATCTTCCCATATGGGCTGAACATGTCTTCCAAATCCTTCTTTTCCATGTCGGAGGTTGGCAAATTCCCAACAAAAATGCGCCTCTCCAAATCTCTCGGATCGCTACTGCTGCAGGAGCGTGAAAAACGCCCCGGTGATGGGCTGCGGCTTCTTCTGCGAGACATGACTTGATCCAAAGGCTTTACTGGTTTCTTTCTTCTTGGGTCTCAAATGCTTGAAAATATTCGGTTCGATCGCTAATGACCGCCTTTAAATTGTCGTCCACAATCCTGAAACATGTCAGTGAGTTAAGAGATCAAATTCCTTGGAAAAGATGAAAAGTTTTAGCAGAGCAAAAGTTGCAGATCAAAATCACATCAAAGTTCAGACAATGGAAATGCTGTGGAAAATTCATTTTTAAATGCAGCAAATATTCAAATTTGGAACAAATCGTGCTGGTTAAAGTGCGAATTCGTCGGAAACCTTGTGTTAAAAAAATCTGAATGCATCCTGCATTTTTCTGGCACTCACTTGCACAGCAGGATATTAGATCAACGCGGCACTGGAGGTTTGCATTTGAGTGAGCTAGCTTTGAGTTATTGCACAAAGCCAGCAGTGGGACATCGGTGTATAATTAATGTACGTTATTGAATGCAAATGTAAATCTGTCACGCAAATTCGGTGATCCATTGGACTTCCATCCCAATTATCCCTCCAGCAGGGATGTGAAAGCCTTACCTAACTAGCCTGCAATTTCACTTCACCCACTGTGGTTTGGCAACGTCTTTTGCTTGACACAAACATCATTTCATGAAGGAACGTAGATAAACCGTTTCTGTATCTGATCAAATGTACACTTGCTGAACTTAAAGCACACTTTTCTCCCCCCACCAGAGTGGCTGCTCTGGACTCCCACACTAATATTTTGTAGTGAGAACGGAGAATGAAAGATGCCATCTGGCTTTATAAAGCAAGAGATGTGAGGCAATGTGTTGGAAAAGAAAATGAAGTCAACACAAGCCTGAAGTGATTTTCTTTATAAGAACTTTGTCTGACGGGTGTATCCTGTATTAATGGCAAGCCGTTAGAGACTGCACAATGATATAAACTGGCTACCATGAAATTACATCAAATGTGCCATGACTCTGTGCCGCCATGTCATTTTATGCTAAAATAAGCCATTTGAAGACAAGCTGCCTGTCAAAACCGTTGAAGAATGGCTTTAAGTTGGTTGTGAAAAACACATTTCACGGTATGCAATGTGAAGCCGTGAACATTTCAAGCAAATCAACGTAATCCTGTAGTGGCGCCAGCTGTCAAATACCGAGCGAACGTCAACTCTCCAGCATGATGAAGCTCCGCCTCACAACATAAAAATGGACTCTTGGCGGTAAATTGTCACGATCCCAGAATCAGACGTTCAAAATGTTCCATGACATAAGTTTAGAGTCGCATCGCCCATCCCAACTTTGTCTCTCTGTAAAACAAATGCAGCTCACAGCGTTTCAGTTCATTTTTGTTGAGGAAAATTTCCCCACAGTTAGGTCGTCATGATTTCACTAAAAAGCAGTGCGGACAAATCTCGAACAGAGTTTCCAACAAATCAAAAGCAGCATTTATTCAAATCATCCTCTTCTCGTGAAATGGTAAAAATATCTTGAGGAAAATCGGACTGATGAAATTAAACCACAGGCTTATGATCACCTTGAAAATACCAAAATACAAATGTCTACTTTTGTTCAAAGAAACTTAAGTCTCGAGGATAAGTTGATGTCTTTAAGTGGCCAACGTGGCACAATTTAATATGATTTCAGCAAGAGACAATCTCTGCATGTTTTCAGTCCCAACACACATACATTACAAACTGAAATTAGAAAGTGAAGGTATTTGTGTTAAATTACACGCATGGCTGGGAATAAAACAAAATACTTTTTTAGAGGAGCAACCTTTTACCTACCTTAACTTAAACCTGGATGCACTGGAGTCTACAGCCACTTAATTCAAAAACCTCAAGTGTCTGAAAAGGAGAGAAAAAAAATCAATAACTTAACACGTTTTTATAAATACAACACTTCAAATGCACTACACACTGGTTCCCAAACTGGGGGTCCCAACTCCGACTTGGGGATGCCAAAGCTTCACTGGGGTCAAGAGGCTTTCTTGATTTTAAGGTGTAAGAAAACATAAAATATATACATACAGTAGGCCTACTACATCTTTCATTTTTAAAGATTATTATTCAAGATACAAACTTTAAACAATCTTACAGGATATGGGCACAGTGAAGACCTAAACACAAGCTGTATTCATGGAGCCTTTAATCTGGTAAATAGCCTCATCCTGCATTAGAAAAGTACACACCTTAAACAACGAAAAAGCTAATTGCACAATAGCTGAAAGTCAGGAGAAGAAAACACATTTCTAGGAACACAGCCTTTGGTATATGTATGATTTTTTTTAAAAACATGCATGCATACTACAGAGTTTCGCCAAAAAAAAACGTTTCTAAAAATCAGGAAACTCATCTCCAACATAATATTCAAAGAAAAGAAATCAGCTCAAAATTCAAACTGCTTTTGCAAGTTTTGGATTCACTATTTGGGTTAATTTTACAATGTATCAGTTGTTCTGTACTGTTACTGTTATGCACTGAAAATAATATGATATATATACAAAATGTCTCTTAGTCAATGATCACCAGTTTACTCAATGATAGAAAAGGGGTTGGAAATCACTGCTCTGTCTGTAGTAGCTTGACACTACACTGATAATGGTCTCTGAAGGTAATAATGAAAGCCAAGTTCATTTTAAGACGTGTATATAATCAGCAAGTTTTGGAAAATCACAAATGGGTTTTCATAATAAAAACGCTGTTAAATTTAGGCATGAAACATGAACAAATATTTTTGTACACATTAACTGTGTTCCCATATATTATTTATAGGGAACGCACAATGGTTTAAATGTATTCCAAAATGGCTACCTAGCTATCAGTTATCTATCCATCCATCCAACAGCTGACTGTTGTGACTTTGTACTCTCAGGATATAATGTTCCCTGGATTACGGACCCTCTGTATTTATGCAATATGTGACAGACTTCCAGTAGAACAGAAACTATCCGCAAGCATATAGTAATATAGGACTAGTAAGAACATTCTTACTAAATACGGTTGTCACGAATTTAATTCGTACGCTCATTTAATAATCAGTACTTGGGTATAGTTTTAAACAGTGTTTGATTGTTCGCTTTAGCGGTGCGCGTCCCCGCGAGGTGCCTGTTGTACTCGGCGGGCAGGCCGGGACACCGGTCGCGCTGCAAATGGCCGCGCCGCACGCTACAGTAACGACTCGTGGGAACATATTGTTGCTAGCTAGATTGTTTCTGGTGTTAAAAATCGTATTTATATCGCTGCACTTTCACACCGCCATATATCTATGTACCAATAGTTAACATACTATGCGGTTGCGATGTGCTCGTAGCGAGGTTAGCAAACGATAGCTAACGTTACTTCTCGTTAGCTTAGCTAGCACACGGCTAGCTTCGCAGTTAACAGTTAAATGAGCAGCTGCCTTACGGTATATATTTTCACTGCACATGCCGTTTTATTAAAGGCAGTAAAGCAACTATTCACTCACCTTCAAAGTGAATTTTATCTCCGTGTACAAACTCTCAAGGCCACGAAAAGGTCCTGGCGATTACGCTTGCTTTCCACAAAGCCGCTTGTCTTCTTCTACTTCATTTACGGCAAAGGGATCTGATTTACGGCAGTCTTCTTCTTCTACGGTCACGGCTACTATTGAACGACATCGCCCCCTACTGACTTGTAAAATCTACTGCTTTGTGTGGAACTATAATTAATTTGTCCACAAATTTCTGAAGTATCGTGGCTTGTCAAAAAAAATAAATACAAAAAATAATAATAATCCATGATGTAGTTTTTGCTACAAGTATTATGCATTTATGCTTTTCAGAATTTATGCAAACATTAGTAGTAACTGATACACACATTTATACATCCACACAGAAAATATGATAGATACACCTTTATTGATCCTCAGTGGGGCAATTTGGTTGTTGCAGCAGTACATAGACAGGAAATAATGAAGCATATGTAGTATATTAAGATAATATAGTATAATAACATAATGTGGTACATTAAGATATAGTAGAGAATATTAGACATACTACAAGGTGAAGGACAGTGATTTACTGTAAAATGATATATAGTATAGCACAACAACTATAATAAATAGTGAGCAGCAATATAACATTGCATATAGTATAACTTAGTGTAGGATATAACATAATATGTCGTACAGTATTAAGACAGGCAGGCATTTACTGGACACAATGGAGAAATAATTTATTTTAAGGCATAATAAGAATAATAATAGTAATAAGAATAATAAGCTTCTTCCTCGTTTATCTGTTTGTCCATATGAAGTTGTTGAGAAAATTATTTAAGCTTGTGTCTCCCTCAACCAACACAGAATTACATGTCAAGCTTGTACTGTCTATGGGGCCACTTGTGCCTCACATTAATGACACTAGTAACTGCTGTGTCACCACACAGGGAGCATTTATGCCAGTGTTGGGTTGTAAACAAGCTGTCTGTACAGTGTGTGCCTGTTTCTCTGCAGCAGCATCCTGCTCAGGTTGTTTGTTCTTTTTCTTCAGGCGTCTTGGCACTGTTGGTTCTGTGTGACGTGTCCTTTAGCTCCACATGTGGACAGCAGCTGTCTTGCCTTGTCCGTGGTCTTACTATCTGATTGGCATTGAAGACTTTCTCAGTAGTTCTCAATAAAATGTTGTTTCCCTTTCTGTAATTTGTGTTTATCATGTCTTCATTTTGCAAAGATTTTAATAAATACAATTGAAGTATATGTATGGGGTCAATTCAATTTGGAAACACAATATTTGCAAGGATCCTTGGCAGGTTTTCCTACCATCTAAATAATAATAACAGACTAAGTTCCCAAATAAACTCAGTGCCAAGATAAAAGCTAGAATGAGCCTTATAAATGTATGTGTGTTGCCCAGTGATCTACAGTGAATGACCCTAATTTGAAGATGAGTGAGCCCACTGAACTATCAGGCACCTGTCACTCATGCAATGATCTAAGATTTCAATGTAAACTATAACATTTAAGGGATGTCTAAGCGTTATTGTGATTTATATTCATTATTTACTTCTATACCCTTGGTCTTTCTTTCTTTTCTTGTCTTGTTTCTTTCTCTTAATTCAGACCTGTAATATGACTGTGTTAATTCATTAAAATTATATTATTAAATGCGAATTAAAAAGCCAAACACACCTTCATACTGCCACTATGCTTCAAATGAAAGCATCACGTGAGGTGTAACTTCTCCATAGCTCCATACGGTGGGCTGATGCTGCGTTCAAGTGAATGCGGAGTTGTCGTAATTAGGAGTTTTATTGTGTAAATAGCGTTCATGTCATCGTCCAGGTCGGAATTAAGACCACGAGAATCGCATATTTCTAAAAGTTCACATCAGTATATAAACACATACCAAACAAAACCAAATTCTTTCGATCTCTGGACAGATGGAAATCCTTTTCCGGGCAATTAAACCCAAATGTAATTAATGAAATGCTTTATATTATTAATGCGCAGTAATTTTTAACATCACACGACCAATTGCAATGTTTATCTACAACTGTCTTGAAATGTCCAACCATGTAAACTTTTCAAGCTGTAAACATAAACATCCTTAACGTCTGTACGGTCTGTACAAGCCCTCCCAAAAGACTCGAACGCGTCAGGGTTGCCAGGTTTGGACATCTACTTCAGCTTGTATGTAAAAGTAATAGGAATTGTGTGAATATTTATACATTATTGTTTTATTTAAAAATATATTTTGTGTTAATATTTAACACATGTCTTTTAAAAAATATCCCGGACTTAATTACTTATAAATACGGTGATAATGTTGAGACTACTAATTTCGTCGTTCGGAATTCAGACATTTATTTTTCTGAATCGTTTCTATTTCATTAAATGTACGTCTGGTATTCAGGAAAACATAAGACAGTGAGCTCCTCCACCGCAGGACAGTTTTCCTGGTCGGCCCTGCGGTTGTTTTGGGAGGAGTCACACACATACCTGGCAACTCTGCGACCGCCGCTTTGTTAACACTTCATTGAGCCAAGATGGCAGATTTCGAGGAGCTGAGCGATGAGGAGAAGGTAATACTTTATAAATTCATACTGTCATTATTCTGTTACCTTTAACCTTCGTCTCGAATAACAACCGTGCTTTATAAAACACTCAGTATGTCGCATGAGTTGCCAAACGGGCCGTGTTGGGTGTCTGCTGGTGGAGCTAGCTTAACCCAGGCAGTGTTGTATTTGACAGCTCAGAGTTGTAGCTTGCATGTTGTTCCTGTGCTCGAATACGTGGTGTAGGTTAGCTAATTTTTACTACTGTGTGATTAACAATGACACGTACACACGGCTGAGTTTGATGTTTAACATGGCGTGCGTTTGAATTAATGTGAAATGTGAAGCTAATGCTAAATGGAAGGAAGTCGAGCTACTTCCTGCATTTACAGTAAGGATAATGACAGTGCATCGGCAGCACAACACCATCCACACCCAGTTACTATCACCGAATATAGCTGCTAATATGTGTCTTGATAATATCTGTTCAGCACCAGAAGCTGAAGTTAGTCACTCATGTTAGCTGAGTTTGCATGTGTTTTGTATTTAGCTGCTAGGAATGTAACTTTTTAAGCAGTGTATTCATGAAGCAGATGCCGTCTTCCTGCAGTGTTACTGGAGCTTGCAGTGACTGGTGTGCCTCATGCTGCTACATGTTGTAAAATAATGCTTTGCATTCCTAAAGCTGATGGTGTGATAGGAGCTCCCAGCTCCCAGCAGCACTACAGCGAACCTTTGAAATACATTTAAAAAGAAATTAGTGCAATGGAAGGTTTGAATTCCCCATTATAACTTTTATGAGACATCTAACTGTGATAGTGTAGGTATCAGACATAAGCTGCACAGTAGTCTGAGCCTAGGAGTGCTCTCTGGGCTCTGAATTGAGTGACTATTTGAGAGCAAAGTTAATCTAGGTTACTCATTGTTATGCCCCTCTGCCCTTTCAGCTGGACAGCCCATTTGTAGGTCAGTGCCAGCTGCAGCCTGGAGGCTAAATAACCCTGTCTGCCTGACAGACGGCATCGCTGGCACAGCCACACTATAATGTGGCGGTGACAGGAGGACGTAGGACTGATTAAAACCGTGAAGGTCACAAATGAGCGTTATAAAAAGAATAGGGGGTTATTTCAACTTCTCTTTTGACAGTAAACTTTGCTTCCACCTTTCTATGTGCTGCCTGACTATGTTTAACTCTCCAATACCTATTACAGTCCTTTCTGAATATGAGAGCACAAGTACCTGCCACAACTTCTTCACCCCCGCGGCTTTGACACCACATGCTTACACTTGCATACTGGCTGCTAAGAAAAGCCCTTGGGTGACATACCCTGCTTGCCATCTAAGGAGTGGCCAAAATATAGCTAATGAGCCTGCAGCCAAGAAAGTTAGCAGACTGCTCTCTGCTTCACTCTAGTGGCTACTTGCAGGTTTTTGTTTCTCATAGACACCACCTGCTATATCTGAGGGAGAAGAGTAGATTGGCTTGGCTTTCCAAAAACATGCAGCAGATTTGGCAAGTGATTAAAGAGACTGCTCTACCGCAGTGTCTTTTGCCAAGAAGGGAACTAAACCCTGGAGTTACACACTGCAGTGATGTGATGCCTTTTTTTTTATTTTCAAGTTTTATGACAAGATGTTCTGTTTATTCCCAGGTCCGTATTTCAGCTAATTTTGTGCTGCACGCTCCTCCAGGAGAGTTCAATGAAGTCTTCAATGGTGAGCCTAATTTTGATTGTCATCTGAAGGACTGCCTTCATTTAGATGTGTGTGAAAACAACGTGTTAATGCTTTTCCTGTGTTCATTTTTCTTTTCAGATGTGCGAGTACTGCTCAACAATGATAGTCTTCTCAGAGAGGGCGCGGCTCAGTGAGTGTCATTCTTTTCTTTTTTTTAATTGTATTAAAATAATGATATAGTGGATGTAAATACAACTTGTGGTTGTATTCTTTTTTTGCTGTTACAGTGCCTTTGCCCAGTACAACATGGATCAGTTCACCCTTGCCAAAATTGATGGATACGACGACCAGGTAAGTAAAACAAATCTTTTGCTTTCCCCATTAAACCCACAAAGATGTCATCATTATTCTTAAAACATTGCCTTAGTTAACAGTTTTATTAACAACTAGTTTCTCTGTCTGTTTCCCCTGTAGGTCCTGATAACGGAGCATGGAGACCTGGGCAATGGCCGCTTCTTTGACCCCCACAACAAAATCTCCTTCAAGTTTGACCACCTGAGAAAGGAAGCCAGCGACCCCCAGCCTCACGAGGGCGAGGCTGCCCTCAGGTCATGGAGAGACGCCTGCGATACTGCCCTGAGGGCCTACGTCAAGGAGCACTACCCCAGTGGAGTTTGCACCGTAAGAATGCTCTCTCAGTCTGCACCTCCATCAGCTGCCACATTCAGCACTGCTCACAATAAATCAACTAGTGTTTCCCACACAGTTAGAATCTATAGCTCCTTTTACACTGCCTGTTGAAGGCGGGAATATTGTGCTATTATGCCACCTCACAGTGCTGTATGAAAGATGCAACTGCAGAATGGGGGGACAGAGATGTCTTGCCTCTGAGCAAGAAGTGGAGGTAGTAACAGCGCTGAAACAATGTCTGTATAAACAGGACAGCCGGAAGGACAAGATGGTGGGTGGCATGGGTGTGAAATTTCGATGATGTGTTATGTGTACGACCCACTGTGGGAGATTAAGTAGTAGCTAGGAGCAGTTAGCAGCTAACTCAAAGAGGAAGAACAGAGGTCAGAAATGTCCACAAATTGGGGTCGCTAACATTCTGGGTCTTTTTTTTCCCCTTTATTTGCTTGTGTGTCAGTCTCGTTCCCTCTCTAAATTCAGATGTTTTTGGGGGTCTGTGAATGCAGCACATGCATAACTCCTTATGAGTTTATCTTTTTCCTCAGCAGCAGTTTGTTGAGTTTAAAGTCATGGGGTGGATCATTGTTAAATAGATCAGATCGATGGATGAGAGGAGCAGCTGCTGCAGAGGCACCATAAACTGTGTTTCACTTAAACAGCGCCTGACGTTCTGCTGCTCAGTCTGTGCCCACAGGGCGCTCTGCAAGTGTGTTGCAGTTAATAAGCTATCGGCATATGTAATTCAAAAGCGCTCTTAATGAATGCCCAGCTCCAGAAATACAAATTAAAACATAGCGGCAGATGTTTATATTATTGTGGGCCTCCACAAATAAATGATTGTGCATGAAACCCTGAATCACCAACTCATCCTGTTTCACCTGCTCCAGGTTTATGGGAAAACAATCGATGGCCAGCAGACTATTATCGCTTGTATCGAGGGTCATCAGTTTGAGCCTAAAAACTTCTGGTAAGCTGACAGACGACAATGATCTCATTTTAAACTTCCAATTTAAATTCACTTAGTTATATTGTTGTGGTTCAGAGGCAATGATGTGTTATTATGTTAGATGTGTTTGGGATCGATGTTCAAGTAATTTCCTCAACATTTTTTGTTTCCAGGAACGGTCGCTGCCGGTCTGAATGGAAGTTCAGTATCTCGCAACCCACAACAAAAGTGGCTGGAGTCTTGAAAATACAGGTATTTGGAGTCATTTACGGTTGTAGTATGAACTCAACTGTGAAGTTAGTTTTGTTTCACGGTTGTGTGCATCTTCTTTGTTGTCATTTCCAGGTGCATTATTATGAGGACGGAAATGTGCAGCTGGTCAGCCATAAAGATATACAGGAGGCCCTGACTGTGTCTGTAAGTATTTTAACTTAGTAATAGTTTTTCTGTTTTAAACTGTGGAGTGTTTTATAGGTAAGCTAAAGATTCTTGTTAAACCATGGTCTGTGTTTGCACTTTAAGCTAATGCCGGCCTCACAACAAACAACTTTTCAAGTGATTTCACTGTTGCAGACAAATTTCCAGTGTCAGAATAAAATCACGAGTTTTACCTCAGGTGGTGCGCCCTTGCATGATCTCAATTATTTGGTGAAAGGTGGTCATAAAACCCAATCCAAACTGTCTTAAGTCAGTCTTTTTCTCGTCTTGACTTTTCAAACATGGTCAATATTATCTTAAGTTTTAAGTCTTGGCTCGTCCAAATACTGTAGTTCAATGATGTAAACACTGTCAACAACCAATAGCTGTGCTCTCTCCAGTACCAAACAAGAAGCAGCAAACCAGTTAGACAGCAAACAGTGAAAGTCTTGGTTCTCTTGTCCTGTGGGAAAGGAGGAGAAACTGGTGGATTTCTAGGGTGTGTCTGATCCACCAACCAGCATTTACTTTAGTGAGAAATCATTATTTTCAAGTTTGTACACAAACACAGTTTATCTTTATGGATTATGATGATGCCAAACTGACAAGAATAGTGTTGACATATGACGCCTTTTATATTGTGTTCCTTGAGTCATGTACTTCTGCGGAAATGTAAGGAATTCTTAATATGTCTTATTTCTTAAAGGGACTTTGGCTTAATGTTTCCCATCATGAGCAGGATGGGAAATAAACACAAGGAATCTAGTTTTGGTCTTGCAAGCTGTGACCCTGCATAATCTTACAGTGCATGACTGTCTGTAGATGTCAGACTGGGGCGACTATGGCTCAGGAGGTTGAGCAGGTCGTCCACTAATTGGAAGATCAGGGGTTTGATCCCCCAGTCTGCATGTCAAAGTATCCTTGGGGAAGATACCGAACCCCAAATTGCTCCTGATGACTGGTCCATCAGTGTGTGAGTGTGTTTGAGCTGAGTAGCAGATGGCAAACTAGTTGGAAAACTAGAAAGGTGCTATACAAGTGCAGCGCCATTTACCACTTTAGTCTTTGAAAAGTCTTACTGAGGTCATTTTAAAGTCTTCTAGTGAACAGAACGCATAAGTGCCACTGATAATTGAGAAGCAAGTAGAAAATAATTAAATGGACTGTCATATTTGATTAATGTTAATGTTTGTTAATTAGTTTAATTAACCTACAAATGTATGTTTTTTCAGAATGAGAGCCAGACTGCAAAGGAGCTGGTGAAGATTATTGAGGATGCAGAGAATGAATACCAGGTATGTGTGAGTTACGAATAACGAGAGTTGCCCCCGTCGTGATTGTTCCAAGCGTCAGGACAAATTCAGTAGAGCCAGATCCAGAACAATACTCTTTAAACAATCCCACAAAAAGTACAAACATGTCACAATCAGATTTTCAGAACTACATGTTGACAATAAAATGTCCCGTGTAAACATAGAGAAATCACAATGAATGATAATTATGTCCTTCTTTTCTGGGCTTTTGAGACAAATTTAGCAAACTACAACATCAAAACTGAACAGCTATTCCAATTTTTGATCCACTGTATACCAGAATATTAAGCCATTTCATTTCAGTTTGACACACTTAAATCATCTCAGTATGTACACTACAAGTAAAGATCTCCCACAGCTCACACGTTCAGCTTTCCATCTGAATATTTCCAATTAACTGGCCCTGACAGACGACATCATGGTGCATCTTGTATCTCGCTAAAAGGCCAAATGACTGACGCACTTATCCTTTCCAGGTGGCCATCAGTGAGAACTATCAGACCATGTCGGACACCACGTTCAAAGCCTTACGCAGACAGCTCCCGGTCACCCGCACCAAGATCGACTGGAACAAGATCCTTAGCTACAAGATAGGCAAGGAGATGCAGAATGCTTAGAGAACAGTCTGTTTGGGTTACGTCAAATTGGGTAGAAGCTGATGCTCGCGCAAACACGTGTGACGCAAACGTAACGTACTGTATGTCTTTCTAAAAAAGAGACATTTTGTTTGGGGTTTTACAGAGAATGACAGCTGCCGTTGTGCACTATGAGGGGATGCCTTCATTTTACAGTGACATTGAGTGGTGTAACTGTCGCTCATTTGCAAACATGTTATTTTTTCACAAACAATGCCTTCAGTAACACTGTGAGAGCTCGGGTCACTCCCTGCTTTTCGTTTTCTCAGTCACATGTCAAACACACACAGCTTCTGATCCCCCAGTGCTTCAAAATAGACATGGATCTTCCCAAAACCCCTTTGACTGTCATGTAGCAAACTAATCTACACTCTATATAACATAACTGATATTCTTTAAGAGCTTCCAATATCTCCTATAGTTTTTTATCGATAGAGGGCAAATACTGTATGCAATTCGATATATTAACTGAGAGACACTTGACACATCAAATTAGTCTGAAGATCTGTTTATATGTACGCATCCCTCTGAACATAGGGTTGTAGCCAAAGCGTAAATGTTTCTTCTGTTTCCATTCACTGAACATATTTTGTCTCCCCCCCCCCCCTCCCCCTTTTTGTTGTTGAGAGACATTTTCGGTGATACTCTCTCTGTACCCCCCTGGACTGACAAAGTATTGGTGTCCTCCTGCTAGCTGTTTGCCTTTAGCTTTTGCTATATTTTTTATACAAACTGTAAGTAAATTTATTATTCATGAAATAAAAATATGACCTTCAAGCAACTGCGATGGTTTGTGTTTTATGTGTTGAGTTTGTTTTCTTCTGGGCTCTGGGAATTACTGACCTGAGGAGGAGTTTACTAGCTGACATAATCTCTCTTTTTTTAGACTGAATTTTTGGCAAACAACTACATTAATTTAAATGAAATTAAATGTAGAACTCCCCAGTAGAATTAACTGGCACCAGACCATATTGTACTGACACAATTTGGAGAATATATAATTAAAATTTTAGATTAATAAATAATATTTAAGTGAAAATCTCACTGAGTTTGGTTGGCAGCTTGTCAAAATGTTGGGTGGGTGGGGTTGTGCTGGGGGAATTTGGGCCAGTATCCACAGTATTCCTGACGTTTTGGCTCTAGTCCTTGATGCATAAATATATTTTATACATTATCAAATTGTATAAACTCCATTATGTGTTGCAGACTAAATTTCACTGGGATTTGCTTTATAATGAAGAATATAAATCTGCAGTTCCTCTTGTGAACTTGGAATTCTGAGGACTCTCATTTCTATTTAATCTCATTAGAGCCGAAACAATTTTGATCTATTGGTTAGTTGATTCATAGAATATTTTTTGGCAACTATTGGATCACAGCTGAAATGGTTGGTCACTTAATGAGACAACTGACAAATTAATTACTCATTCAAGTCATTTTTAAAGCAAAAATACCAAATGTTTCTCCCTGGTTTTACATCATAGTAAACTTTTTATGTCTGGGTTTTGGTTTGTCAGACAAAAAACGTATATTTTAACTCTAGGAATATGTGATGGATATTTTTGCCTTGCCTTTTGCCGATATTCTTTTGATTACAGACCAAACGATTATTTAATTGAGGAAACGATCTACAGATGATGAAAATAAACATCATTTGCAACCTTAATTTAGATTAATACATAATTTTTTAAATCATTTCTCAAGCTTAAATATTTATAAGTTTTCAAATGTAAAGATTTATTGCTTTTCACTGCTATAGCCTTAAATATAGTCTGGTAGTTTCGCTTATAGAGACAGTTTACACACCCTCAGTTTGGAGAAGCACACTGGAGTCCGACATGGAAGCTATGCAATGTACTGCTGCGGATGGGGGTCAGTGACAAAACATTTTTAACCCCCTAAAATACTGTATGTCTCACCTAAAAGAATCAATATCAGTTTAAGTGTATGCTATACTGAGAATATTTTCACCCCTTTATCTTCCCGTCAGACAGCTCATTCCAACATTGAAGCTGTAAGTCCCCCATCTATGCTCTTGTTAAAGACACCAGACTCCATTGAGAAAAACTGTAATTTTGCCTTGTTGAATTTGAGAGCTCGTGGTCCATTGTTGCTTCAATCAGTTAGTTTGTTTGTGTTATTGTGTGACTTTGGTGAATCAGAAGTAACCCCTTTTAAACACCAAAGTCACACAATGACACAAAAAAAACCCAACAAATTAATCGAGGCAGCAGTAGACCAGCAGCTCCTGACTTCAGCTATGTTAAATTACTGTTTTTCTCAATGGAGTCTGGTATTGAAGAGAGCGCTAGAATGGCTGACCCCCTCATAGACAGTTGATTGTGTAGCTTCCATGTTCCAGCCTGCTTCTCCAAACTGGTGACTTGCCAACAGCCATCCACTCTATGTAATATACTGTGTATGGATAAGCACCTGCACAGGCATTTCATTTTGTTTTACTAATCTACTGATCCACACTCCAGCCCGTAGGTGGCGGTATTGCACCTTTAAGTTGGTTGCCAGTCGCCAATCAAATTAAAAGCAGAAGAAGACCTGCACAGGCCGTGCACGTGCACGTCAACTGGCGCGTCACCGCTTGTATGCGCCGCAACTTCCGGTGCTTCTCTTTACGCTACGTTGTCCTACGGTAGCTACTAGCTAGCAGCCAACAATGAGTTGTTTTAAGAATAAAAAACATAGATTAACTTTTCAACACGTGAAAATGTCCAGTTTACATTGTTGTGTTCCCAAGTGTACCCGTGATTCTCGTCTTAATTCGGAAATAAGTTTCCACACGTTTCCTAAAGATCCCGAGGTACGAAAACAGTGGCTGATCAAAATAAGACGCTACAAGTTCTCTCCAACGCCTGCCACTCGTGTCTGTGGCAAGCATTTTCTGTCGGGAGATCTTGAGGTGGGACCTGGGGGGAAGAAAAGATACCTAAGGAAAGGAGCTATACCTGTTCTCTTTGAATGGAATGACACGCTCCCCACACCAAGACTGGACCAGACAGACTCACACTCCGACTCGGACATGGTAACGTTACCCTATGATCATGATTACTGTGCAACTTCCAAAACAGCAGTGATGGCAGATGAGATGAGAGGTGAGATGTTCACTGCGCTTGAAGAGAAGGATGAGGAGATCAGACCGCTGCAGCACAAAGCAGAGGCTCTACAGCTGCTAACGCGTTGTTGCCTAGACCGCTATGCTGGCTCAGACGAGCATATTCGCCTCTACACCAGGTTAGTTTTCTGAAAAGCATAAAGTTAGCTTAGCTTGGGTACGAATAGATATCTTGATTGTCTAGTTACTTTGGTAAATAATTAATGTTAGGAACTCGTCGCCACTCTTATTTATGCGGTAATTTGGACGGGGGAATAATGTGCTTCATTTCCTATCAACTTGTCATTTATGTGTTGTGTTGCTATGTTTCAAAGTACGGAAGCCTATTGCATTCTCTTGACAAATTAAAAAAAACTGTTTTTCGGAGTAATTTTGTTTCTGTTTTTCGTGGTATTTCTTTTGTTTGTTTTTTGGGGTAATTTTTTCTGTTTTTCTGAGTATTTTTTTCTTTGTTAAGAGAGCAATAGAACAACAGACGCTTTCATTCCTTTCTTGAGAGCTCGATATAATGGAAGCAAACATGACCCGCTTGTTTAGTTTAATCATTAATAATTAAGTCATATAGATGGTGTTATCATTAGTTTGTCGACTTTACACAGGCACCTTAAGACTTTGCGGTTGTTCAGACGAAAAGCCCATTCAGATCTGCTGGACATTGCAGTGTTTCTCCAGAATCAGTTGGACATATAACCCAAAACAGTTGTTCTATTGCTCTCAGAAAAAAGTACTCAGAAAAACAGAAAAAAATTACCCCGAAAAACAAAACAAAAAAATACCACAAAAAAAAAGAAAAACAATTACCTCGAAAAACAAAACAAAAAAATACCACAAAAAAAAACAGAAAAACAATTACCCCGAAAAACAGAAAAAAATTACACCGAAAAACAAAACAAAAAATACCACAAAAAACAGAAAAAAATTTACCCCCCAAAAAAACACGAAAAACAGAAAAAAATTACACCGAAAAACAGAAAAAAAATTACCCCGAAAAAACCCCCCACAAAAAACAGAAAAAAAATTACCATGAAAAACAGAAAAAATTACCCCGAAAAACAAAACAAAAAAAACACGAAAAACAGAAAAAAAATTACCATGAAAAACAGAAAAAAATTACGCCGAAAAACAGAAAAAAAAATTACTCAATAAAACAGATTTTTTTTTGTCAAGTGAATGCAATATGCTTCCATATCAAAGCCTATGACTTTGAAAACATCCTTCCTGTGGGGATGCTTGTTAAAACAAAAAAAAAACAAAGGACCCTTAACGGGAGCATTATCAAATTTTTAGGTTTGCCTCCTATAAACACTTGATGGCCTTTTGGAGATTGGTGGAATCTGCCTCTGCCAGCTGCTCTGATTTCTCTCTATCAACAACGGTATGCATCACACAGTGTGGATACATGTACAATAATTATCATGTTGTTCGTCTTTTGGCTGTCACCCACCCAACACTAATATATAAATATAACAACAATATATAACACTAATATATCATGTATAATAAAAATGACTCGATTAGGTTCATTTCGTCTACTCAATTAAACAAATATAGAGGTTTTTCTTTTCAGACAAAGAGAAGGAAGGCTTTAAAGCTTCATCTCCAAATCTCTTTGTCTGAAAAGAAAAACCTCCATATTTGTATAATAAATATGCATTTGACCTAAAACCATTTGTTTTCTCAGAAACTTCCTCCCATTGATGAACTGCTGTTGTTCCTCATGTACCTGTCAACGGGCCAGTCTCAAATGGAACTAGCTGAGTGGTTTGTCATTTCAATTCTTATAATTATATTAAACATATTCATATTGTGTTTCTTTTTTCTCTCATCAGTTTAAAACCCTCTGCTGTTGTACAGGGACAATGTTTTGCCTGTAGGAAAGGAAGTTACATATAAATGGTGAATAAACAGTTTTTATACATGAAGAAGCTTGATATTGTCCTATTTTCTCTCACAGGTTTGACATTCACCGCTCAACAGTCAGCAGGATTATAGCCACGTGGACCCACTTCCTGTACCAGCTGCTTGGAAGCCAGCGTCTATGGATGCCACGTGAAGCTGTGAGAGCACACCTTCCGCCAGAGTTTGCTGGTTACCAGGATACCCAAGTAATACTTGACTGTACCGAAATACGCATCCAGGCCCCATCCTCTCTTCTGCTTCAGAGTGAGGTAAGCACTTTGATTAAGCTTTTGATTGAAAGCACTTTATGAATGAAATAATAATAATTATTATTATTGAGGTCTTTTCATCGTACAAGTCTCACCCAACCCTGAAGGCCATGATTGGCATGGCTCCCCATGGTGCGGTTACATTTGTCTCTGGCCTGTATGCAGGTAAGTTGATCTATTATCTCTGCACTCCCAAGGTATAACCCAATTGGTAGCCCAGGCACACCCTCCCTCTCCCCTTGCTCCACAACCTTCTGTTCATATTCTGTTTTTTTGTCAGTGTGTGGAGTTGAGACTATACATTTCCTGGTTGTTCTTGTAGCACACCCACTCTGCAGTTTACCAGTTATAATCATGCAAGTGATAAATGTGATTTGGGGTTTTGGCCTCTATGCAGGATCCATGAGTGATAAAGAGATTTTCAAACTGTCTGGCATCACCAACCTGCTCACACCAGACATGGCCATCATGGTGGATAAAGGGTTCCTTATAGAGAACGTGGCTCCATGCAAGGTCAGAATCGATCAGGGAATTGGACTCTCTTACTGCTTTCAAATCTAGCCTAAAGGCTCACCTCTTCCACATTGCCTTTGGTGCCTCTTTGGAACACTGTTTGTTGTTATGTGTAGTATACTGTATATCTATTGTTGTTTGTCTTATCCTTCTCTGTGCAGCACCTTTAGAATTACTCTGTAATTTAAAGTGTGCGACATAAATATAATTTTAAATTTTATTATTAAGGTTTACCGGCCTGCTTTTTGCTCCAGAAATGCCAAGATGAGTCGAGAAGATGTCATTAAGACTCAGTCCATAGCACATCTTCGCGTGCACGTAGGTGAGGAGGTCTTGTCTTGTACTTGAGTTAAATTTGGTTGTAGGAGGTGTTATATATACGCAATTTGATTTTTTTTTTCTTTCTTTTTTTAAGAACGCTGCATTCGATGCCTTAAAGAGAACAAACTGTTCGACACCAGCATACAACTGTCGGTGTGTGGAAGCATTGAGGAACTCTTCAGTGTGGCTTGCTTCCTTGTCAACTATCAAAATGGACCATTGGTGAAGGAATGGGCAACTTGACCTCACAGTGCCATGTAGTTAGCTGTCCAATTTATACATGTACATATTTTAACTGCACCACTGGTATTGCATGAAATAAAATGTTGATTTAATCTGCTAACACTGTATATTATCTGAGCGACCTGGCTGGGTAGAATGATCAGACTGTAGGCTGTTCAGGTGAATAATTTTGCTTTCACTCTCAACATTATATGACAAATAGATAGCTAACATGATGAATTCCAAGGAGAGTCGAAGGCTGGATTAAAGTTGACTGGTCTTTACTGTTGTCCTTCTCTGGAAATTTTCATTCACTGAATTTACTGTAAAACAGCAACAGAACAAAACATACAAGGATGGTGTCAGAATTGTACATGCTAACATGTCAGTTGCTTCACACATGTAAACAGCTCAACTTCCAGACAGCTAAACTAGCCAACATAGACTATCAATATGTCCATCACAGAGTTCTACTTCCCCTCACATTATTACCATCAGGTAATAATTAAAATAATAATAATCTCCCTTCTCCCTAATGGCTGCAGCCACACCACAGTCTCGGTAGATTCACTGTGTGATTATGTCCTCCTCTGCAAAGACAACAAAATCGCACCACTCCATCCCTGTGATGAAGAGCTGACCTTGCACCTGCCAGAAATAGCAATGGCTTGGCTTCAATCTCAGTTTGTTGTTATGCATTTTCAAGTAGCTACAGTCCACATAGCTCTTTGCCTTAACTTCCAGCAGTCCAAAGGGTGGGCTCTCGGTGGGGTCATAAACCAGGCCATCAGGAGATGACCCTAACCACAGGCCATCTGGGTGGATGATGAAGCCGCAGGGCCAGTAGTTCATGTTCTTCATCCTACAGTACTCCTGGATAGCTACAGGTTCTAGAGCTCCGTTTCAGTGCAGTTAAGGACAGGTGGGACAGCAGCCAGGTTTTGCGCTGAGTAGGCCGCAGTCTGGAACAGCAGTGCAATGCTGTGGTTGCAGAGGGCAGTCCCAGCTTTGCATGAACACACTGCCTCCACCAGTGAGCGGCCTTCTAAGACAATCTGTATGCATTGAAACAAAATGTTGGTCATGTCACACTAGTTAGTACTACACTACTTCAGTACAAATGAAAGTGAGAAAGCTGAGAGCAGGCTGATGAAGTGGGCCTAATAAAATATGATTAGCCTGAACCATGTCACATTATCAACTGCAAGAAATAAACAATCAACTTCTTTTTTTGAAACACTGTCATGGGGCAAAGCACTATCACCTGTCTCAATTTACTCACTTTCAAACTCTGTTAGTAGGCCCTAAGTGAATGCTGAATGAGCGAACATTGAACAATGCCACAACCAGTTTCTGGTGTTTCCATGCAATCGATACCTGTTTAAGGATAGCTAGCTACCAGTTGATGATAGCTAACTTACAGTACTGTTAAATGCAACTTAGTTAGGCTTGTTTCAATCCCAAATTGCAAGTGACCTAACGTTACCTTAGTCACAAAACAACCAGAACATGATGCTTGCGGCTTTGAACGAACAGAACATCTTATTTTTAGACTATCCTTCCTACTCTGAGGTAGTGAGGCTTTTCATTCTTTAGCATGGACCTGAAACAATTAGCCCTGATGCTGACTCTGCCTGCAGGATCTTTGTTTGAAACTGTTGGGAATGGAGAGGTAACGTTAATATTAATTTGTGTTATGAATGCAGTTAACGGTAATCATACATCGTCACAACATAATTTACAAATAGCCTGTTAAGTTGTCAAATCTAACTAAGATTTCTTTGTTACCTAGGCTAGCGTTCATCAGTTCAGCCAGCTAGCTAGCCTAGCCCTAGCACATTAGCAACTTACCTTCATAGTTGTCGATAAAACTATAGACATATATACATAATACATGTCTATGAATAAAACTGGAACAAAACAACACAGCTTTTAAAAAACTTGAACTCTCCCTTTAATGCTGTGCAACAGTTTTAAGGGACTCACTTTGAGCCAATCAATCAATAATCAACCAGTAGATTACCTAATAAGGGAAATAATCATAGTTACAGAATGTACGTAACATATTTATCCTTTGGTATGAGATGAATGCAGTTCGGTGTGTTTTATAATCATGAAAAAATATATTATAAATTGTTAAACATTTTTAATCGATGGAAACGCCCATTTCACGACTTCACACACAGCAGCCCAGGGAGTGTCAACAATAACATGTCAGAGGATGTGTACTCCTCTTAAAAATCGTGTTTGGAAATTTAAACTTCGGCTAAACTCTGAAAGGTATACAAAGACACAAGTATACGCAATAAAGTTGTTAGTTCAACTTTTGTATTTTGTTCTGTCGCTGAGGTGTTTTCGCTTTCTTTGTGTGAAACAATTGCAGACGCTCCCTTCCGGTAGCCGTTGGAGACCGTTCACCAGCTCGACTTTTGCGGTAAACTGCGCCACATAGTTGATTTATATCACATTTAATCGATAAATTAGCCTCAAAAAATGAATGAGAAATCGATGCCGGCGTAAAAGTTTAACTTCCGTATGCTGTAAACATGCGCAAAAGTCGCGCAATATTACGTAACGGGGAATTGATCCACACCGACAGCTATATTAATACTTGTGGAATTTGAGGCTGATAATTGGTCCGCCGATGAACTTCCTTATCTGACTGAGTGAGGTAGACAGTCGGCGGCAGCAGCAGCGGCCTGTGTGTCAGCATGTCGTCGCTTCAAGAGTCGCTTGAATCCGGACTGGACTTCATTGAATTTCTGGGAGACAGAATATCCATCACCAGCGTGAAGGAACTTCGGGACATCTACAAATCTGAGTTCAGGGGCAGGTAGGCTGCATAAACAAGAGTGTTTCATATGCTGTTGTTACACCGGGCTGTGTATAATAATAATGCCACTCCCTTTCTGTGTGTATGTGTTCACAGAGAAGGAATAAAAGACCCTACCTTTTACAAAGTTCTCCATGTCCTACTGAAATTCAACAAAGCCCACATAAGGCAGGGGAAGATCTACATAAATGTCAGACCGCAGGTAAGATGTCATTCCTGTGGTGCTGCTGTCAGGGGACAAGTCCAGACATATGCTGCTGCAAAAAATAAATTACAGAAACAAAATGAGGAAGCATTATATTTTTAACCCCTGCTGTAGGTTAGAGTCTACTGTGACCAGTGGAGGAGGCCCCGGGCCCCTCCTCAGTCACCACAGAGTCCCAGCTCTGGCCCTCAGAGGACACCTGAGACACCTGCACACCCCTCTGCCCCCTCCACACCTGTGACCCCTGTGCTGACCCCCAAGAAGAAGCTGGCTACGGAAATCCTTCACAAGTTAAAGGCGAACAGGTAGGTTTGTTTTGGTGTGTAGACAGTGCACTTTTTACACTACAAATCACATTCACTCGTTCACACACTCATCCATACACTTGTTGTGGAGGCTACTGTACAAGGTGCCACCTGCCACTCAGAGCACATGAACTTTACAACAGTAGGGTTGGTTAAGGTGAATGCTGGGAGGAAACAGGATGTAGAGCCTGACTGCAACATGTAAGAAGCGGTATCAGCACAGGGGTTAAGAGTCCACAAGAGGTCTAGGAGGAGCTCTTTCATCATACTGGTGACTTGATGCTTTTGTCACTAAAGAAAATAAGAAAACATACTTTAATAATCCGGCACACAAAAGCCCAAATACACAAACAGCACCTATAATTCAATTTTATTTATATATAACCTAATGTCACAAATCACAATTTGCCTCAGGCTTTACAACATACAACACCCTCAGTCTCCTCCCCCCAGCATGGACAACACATGTATTACGTATGGAGAGATGTTAGAGTGAGGGGGCTGCCTCACGTGAATTCGTGAATCCAAGGATAGCGAAGGAATGGTTCACCTTACTCTGCCTCTGATTGGCTTGCCCTGACATTCTCACCCTAACCCTAACCAATCCCACTCCTCTTGCTTACACTTAACCAATCCAACTGACGAAGGCTTATTCTTTTGCTATCCTAGGATTCGCAAATTTGCCTGCCTCACAGGATGGCACCCTGAGCAGTTGGGGGTTCAGTGCTTGGCTCAAAAGCACTTTGGTAGTGCCCAGGAGGCAAACTGGCTCCTCTACATCTACCAGTCCACACTGCGTATATGGTCCGTGTGGCGACTTAGGCCAGAGATACACTTGATTTTTAACCACGCTGTGTATACTAGTCGTTTTTTACGCCCAAGGCACATCAAAGGACAAGCCAAAATCTCAAGGCACACCTGTACATCTGTGCACAATAGCTTCTATAAGGTGTGATATCACTCTTATCACGACGTAAGACAATTAAAATAAGAAAAAATAAGACAGGTAGCTTTTGTGTTACTGACTACTGACTTTTCTTTCGGTGGCAGGTCGTCTTCGCTGGTGCTTTGTTGTGAATTTCTTCGTACAATAAAGCAATCCATTGTCCCGCTCATGGCTCTCTCCTTTTTAATGATATCATCCCTCACACTGGCTGCCAATCAGGGCTTTTGATGTGTCACACACTTATAATTCCCATGCATGTACAGCAACAAATACGTTCCCCGTTAAGGTTTTTTTTTTTTTACATTAGATTAAATTAAATTATATTTTTTAGCTAGAGTTTGCCTCTTTAGTTGGAAATGGGCACGCACAACATACTGATACTGTCAATTAAATATTGATTCATAACTTTTTGTATAGGCCCAATGTATATGCGTGTTACTGGTGGATTCCACCTGAGTGAACTAAGACCGTTTGAAACTTCCAGATTTGCACGATGTAAACGATGAACATGGCATCAGTGGAGGAGGTTGCTATATTATTAATTCTGACATTACTGTGGATTACGTTAAAAAAAAAAAAGGTCCATTGTAGATTGTATGTATCAAGCACGTCATGACACGTTCTGCCTACACTGCCCCTAGTGTTCATGTGTGTATTGCATGTTGTAGTCATGTCACTTTAATTTCTGAGGATGTGCACCACCAACGCTCCAAAAGGACAAAGGATATACAAGGCAGCCAACATGCGCATGTGAACACATGGTTAAAAGGGAGTATATCTCCCACCTTGAACCAGCGACCCTCTGGTCCCCAAGCTGAGTCCACATGAACGGATCGCACAATGAAATGCAGTTGTAGCTTGCTCCATGCTACACACACAGAATATGTAGACAAATACTCAAATATTTTAAATTAGAATATAATTAAACAGTAAAATAGAACAAAGTATATAAAGTTAGCATGAAAGAAAAAAAATTAGAACTAAATTATATGTACAAGGAAGATATACAGTCACGTCTGCACCTAAAGAACATATGTCTGAAATATTAGTAAAGTATGAAAGTTAGAGTGTAAAAGACTTTAGGTAGTGAGAATGAGGATAGTGCAAATGTAATGGTATGGTAATATGTTTAAGAAGAGCAACATAACAGAGTAGCTCCATGTAAAATCCACAGTTGCAGTGCAGTGTGTAGAACAGCTGAGGTTTATGTGAAGACTCATTTATATCCGATGGAGCTGATGACTCTAACAGCCTGAGGAGCGAAGCTGCTCTGTAGTCTGGTGGTACAACAGCGGCTCCTTCTGCATCGCTCCGCAGACGGCAGCAGGTTGAACAGGCTGCAGCTCGGGTGGGTATCATCTTTTTGGTATCCTTTGGGCTTGGCGCAGACACCTCATCTTTCTGATATCACTGATGCAGAGTAGATGGATACCAATGATGTTCTGGGCGGTTTTAATCACTCGTTGCAGAGCTCTGGGCCGGCGTGCACATCCCAAACCAGTTTGTTATATTTCCAGTCTGGATGCTCGGTAGTGCTCCTTTGTAAAAGTTAACAAGATATTGGCATAGGACTTTTGTTAAGTTTTCCGAAGAAGGACAACTTGTGTAGGTTTCCTCAAAGACATGCAGACAAGTTGCCCATAGGAGTTGATGAGAGAGTGAATGTTTGTCTGTCTATATGTTATGCTCTATAGACTCGTGAGCTGTCTAGGTTGCTTCTTGGCTTCGGGGCTTTAAAGGCTTTAATGAATGAACTGCTGTTTCCCCAGTTTGCATCCTGCCAGAGATCTTTGCAGCAGTCATTCCCTGTCTCTATTTCTCTTCTCTTATTTAATATCCTGTCATATTTTTACCGTCAGCTATCAAACAGAGCCTTAAAAAAGAGATTGTAATCAAAAGATTGAATAAAAACCACTGAAGAGAAATTATGGGATCCAAATGACATATATCTTTTCACCAACGAAAACAGATTTGAAGAGAATCAAAGCTTATCATCTATTTGATATTAGACAGTCCTAGGAGACAACAAACAATGGGAAGGGAGACTAAGGAGTGGGAGACATGCATAGCTGAGACAGTTACAAGATGCACTCTCTTTGCAGACTTGTACATCGTCTTAGTTACAAGCCTTACAGCTGTAAATTCTGCAGCTTAATCATGCCTCTCTCTCCTACAGGAAAGCGCTGACAGCTGACAAGGGGGGCATTGAGATCATGTCAGACCCCGTGCCGACCGGTGGAAAGGTAAAGTTCACTGTGAATCTCAAAGAGCTGTTCATCGTCAGGTTCCACATCGTAAACAAGGGCACAGACTGCGTCCACTTCACGTTCTACACTGCCCTGCACAAGATCCGCTGTTTCACTCTGGAGGATGAAAGGAGAGTGACCAGAGCCTGCCCACTGTTCCTCTGTCCTGGTGAGAACACTTCCCCTCTCTGTCTGTTTTCATTGACAACAAACAAACTGAAGAGGTAATTAATGCTCACAGCTCCTCCTCTGCCTCCTTCTGTCTCCCTCAGGGGAAAGCTATGAGGTTGTGGTTCGGTACACGCTGAACCACTATGGATATTTCCCTGCCTCTATGTACTTTGAGTTCTGCCCAGATGTGCCAGGATCTGTGCCTTTTTGTATTGTGAGGGAGATGGAAGCCATAGCCAGGACCCCGCTGGCTGTGGAGCTGGGGCCCGTGGCTCCTTACAAACCATTTCAAGTGGCCACATACAAGCCTGTCGACACTGTGGTAGTGGAGGGAGTGCCTCCTGAGAGGTGAGTTATTGCAGACTGATGGTAAACCAGCTCAACACTCAAAATAGAAACACACTTTTATTCCTGATTATTAAAGGTTAACTCCACAGATTTTAGACACTGTGGGAAGCACTACAGCATGTGTGAAAAAAGTTTTGTAAAGTCTTTTGTGGCTCCAGAGGGAGCTGCGAGAAGTCTGATAAATTCAGCTTCAGTTGTGAGTGAGGCCTACAAGTTTGAAAAATGAAACAATCTGGGAGTGTTGACTAAGATAAAAAAGTGAGCTTTCCAGACCTCTTCAGACCGCTTCCCTTCTTTACTTGACTGAAATGGCTCGAGGCTATATTAGCTGCTACAAACGTAACATATCTGAATCTACAAACATCCCATAGTAAGCATTCAGTATATTGTTATTTAAAGGGACTGGCTCTGTTGTCAGGCTTTAGGAAAAAGTAGCCCGTGACAGGAGACTGTGGCCAATTGCAGGCCCAGATCAATCAATCAATCAGTCAGTCAATCTTTATTTACTAGTCCATACCACAGCATACCATACCATGACTTAGTCATACCAAAAATTAGAAGAAAAACAACATTGGTCCACAGGGGGAGCCACAGCGATCGGTCACATTTTAGCCATTTTTAAGCATTTTTCTGTTGTTATAGCGCCACCCAGTTGCTAATTAGAGTTAAATTTCTCCAGTCACCTTGAGGTGTCCTGTTCTACATATCTACCAAGTTTAGTAAAAATCGATATGGCGGTTAGGCCTAGATAAGAAATTAGCTCTCTAGCGCCCCCATTTTGTTTGATCGGGTCAATAATGGAGGGGTCCCCTCAGATTATGTGTGGTCATATGCCTTCAAAGTTGTGTGGTGATCGGTGAAACCCTTGAGATGTAATACACCTTTATGTGATGAGCCACGCCCTCCGCAATATTCATTGCCTTATAGAAGCTCAGTTTTAGTAAGTTTTCCAACTTTTGCCAAGAGGGAACTTTAGATATTGGTCCCTAGATTATGTTCACCCAGTTTCATGCAGATCGGTCAAACTTCCTAGGAAGAGATCGATTTTAAGTGTTTTTCAAAAACTTCAAAATGGCGGAAAATCTATATAACCGGAAGTTATGGGTTCTTGAGGCATATTTGTTCCTCATGAGGAGAGACATCTCTGTGCAAAGTTTCATGTCTCTACGACATACGGGGCATGAGATATACCCATTCAAAGTTTGCAATTTCAATTGGTTGCTATAGCGCCCCCCTTTGGCCAATTGATGTAATATTGCTTCATTCGCATCCTCCCATGACCCTCTACCACTGTGCCACATTTCACATGGATTGACCCAGTCAGTGAGGAGAAAAACGTGGAACAGAGACACAGACAGACACACCCACAGAGTTTTCGTCATTATATAGTAAGATTGAGCACTTTTCATACAATAAAATGTAACACAAAGTGCTGTACATGTTTAAAGCAGAGCCCCCCCCCCCCATCCCCTGTTATTTAATACTTATTCCCTTTTATTTTTGGTTATATTTATGATTATTTTATTCAAATAAACAGTTTACTGTTATTACTTATCGACTGGTCCTCAGTCACCTGAGTGCGCTGTCATCCATATATTGGGACTTTTGACAGCTGATGCGGCGTATCTTTCACTGCAGAGGATTGTGGGTCAGAACAGCCAGAAAAGCATGCTGGCTTGCATACTACAAAATTGGACCCCATGTAGTAGAACATCCCGGTATTTCTGGCATACTGCATTTGATGTACTATAATGGGTAGGGATGGGCAACACAAGCAAAAACACTATTCGAAAATGGCAAGTATTCGACAATTTTTCAAATAATCCCCCCCCAGCCACGCACACAGAGATCCATTCATCTTTAAAGGCCCGAACATACTCGGGCGGAACGGACCCCACAGAGGTCTGCGCGGACTCAAAGCGGCGGACGTCCGCAAGCCCTGTGCGCGCACACCAGTGACTGCTCGGCATGTATTTTTCGCATCGCGGGGATTTTTCACGGACATTTTTACAGGAAACTACAACGCGGAAGAGCGCTCGACTATGAAAGCCCGAATGACTGCGGACATAGCCTACCTCACGGAGTAGTAGTCTCTGCATGTTTCTCCTGTTTGTAGAAGAGCATCTCACACCGCTGTAGCAATCCTCTACTGCCCTCGTGCGGTTAGGAGCTGAATTGCATGTCAAATAAAGGGGGGGGGGGGGGAATAAGACGGCGAATAGTAATAGTCGCATTAAAAAATCGATTTTTCAAAAATAAAACGACTATTCGAAAATCGTAAATCGTGACCCATCCCTAATAATGGGACATACTAATGATGTGTCTCAAATCACACACTTCCATGTAGTATACTATGTGCACTATGTACTTATTGGCGTAGTGCGTGAATTTCGACAGGGTAGTGTTGTCTCAAACCAAACATGGCCGTTTCTACCTCCTCTTCTTCTTTTAATGCCTAATTGTAACCGGCCAGTGGAGCATTACCGCCACCATTTGCCCACAACATCAAAATGTGCAGCTGTTGGCTAGTTAGCAAAGTAGCATTAGCATTTGCGTTATCGTTTGCAGTGCCAAATCATTACAGACTGCTAAATTAACCCAACAAACATACTGCTGGCTTATACCCGACAACAATATAATGGTGCTTTGTGCAAAAAACACATGTATAACTTACATTTGTACAATGCAGCGACATTCACGGTCGCACAGTCCTCGACTGCTATTTCCAGTTTGAAAAGTGGTTCCTTCCCTTCAGCTACATAGCAAGATGGCAACCATTGAGGGCGAGAAGTGTCCATAGTTCCACACTCAACTTCTTGACTGTTTTCAGTGCACCATCCGGGTACTCATAGTGCACTGCATCTTTCCATACTTCTCAGTGTGAACGCATTTATGCACTCAAAATATTAAGTGTAAGTACAAAAGTACGCTATTTCAGACACAGCATCAACCTTCCTCTGGCGTACTATATAGTATAGTAGTATGGGGATTGGAACGCACAGTTTGAATTAAGCATTTTGACCGTCACCATCTTGGATTTTTAAAGTAACCTAAGATGGAAGTGTTTCAGAGATGGAGAGAAAATGTTGCTAATAGTTTAGCTTTATTGCTAACCAGAGCAAAAGGCTCATAGCTGTTGAACTCATAGCTGTTCATGTTCATGTAGCTAATATGAACTAGAGCCTCAAATCACAGCTAAAGGGTTGTGCAGGCTCCTGAGTTTGCAAAGAAAACAGGACGGCAATTCTTACTGAATTATCACTGTATAACAGGATTGGAATCACAATCACGATCAGAATAATGACTCGTACTGGTTCTTGTATGGAGCATGTGCATATGCCTGTGTTTGTCTGGCGGGAGGGGTTTAGGACAGAAAGGGGAGAGCTGCAGAATGAGGGTGTATTTTCAAATTTAGGCTTCTTCTTTTTTTGCCTTTTACAAAAACATGCCTACCCCAGCTTTAATGTTGCACACAGTGTAACAGATAAACACAGCACACCGTGTTACCAGCTCCAAATAGAGTGAGTACAGGTCTTTTCCCAGTTGTAGGAAATCCATTATTACAGATTGCAGTACAAATATTTGATTTGGGAGCTGGTTTAACCAATTTTCTTCATCGTAATTGAATTTGATCAACAAATGGACCCAGAACGGTTACTGGAATTGTTTTATTCATGCTTAATGTGTTTGTGCTTTGTTCTTCTCGGCAGCTCTGTCGTCCAGCCTCTAAAGATGGCAGTGAAATTAGGAGACTATAAGTACCCTCATTACCTAAAGGAACTGGCTAAACGGAGGATGGAGGACTCCGAGAACCTCCCTCCAGCTGCCAGACAGAAACTGGCATCAGTGAAGTGAGAGAACGACCCAATTATTTACAGCCAACACAGTTTTTATCCAGGCCTATCTCCCTCATCATCACAATGTGTGTGTGTGTGTGTGTGTGTGTGTGTGTGTGTGTGCGCTTTGTGACCAGGGGTCTCCTCAACTCCGCCTTAAAGATGAAGACGTACTCTCATCGATTTCACCTCCTGCTACACCTGGAGGAGATACAGATGGAGGTGGACATCAGGAAGTATGACCTCCACAATCAAATCATGAATGAAGACCAAAGCAACAAAAAGCTGCTCACACTCAGAGTAAGAAATCCTCACCGAACAGATGTACTGTTTTAATTAGCAACGAAGAGTCAGTATCTTGTGAGTAGAACAGGTGTGTCCTTGATCTTAAGGATGCTATCTTTATATTACCTCTGCTGTATATGTTGTTGGCGTTGTCTTCTGAATGCTTGCTGATCCTCTGTAAGCTCAGTGTTTGAAGTGAATAGCCAGCATTGATATTCTCCATCAGGTTCCCGGTGTGGCTGAGAATCGGCCATCTGTACTACGAGGAGATATGCTGAGGGTGTCCAAGTCTGGAGACACGGTCCAGCCAATCATCGTGTACACCGGATATGTTCACAGAGTAGAGCTGGATCGTGTGAAGCTGGGCTTTTCCAAGAGGTAAGAGCTGCTGGACTATGGCTACTCGTCGGCTTGAAGCCCAGTTTATGTCTCAGGCGGTGGGTGAAGCCAAAAGCCTGCACCTTCCTCTCACTGGCTGCCACTGTTTCAGGTTGTTGCAGACTTTTCTCAGCAATATGAAGTTTGACGTGGAGTTTACCATCAACCGGTACTCCTTGAAGCTTCAGCATCGCGCGGTGGATTTGGCAGTGAAGCATCAGCTGGAAGAGGTGCTGTTCCCGTCTGGTGCAGCAGCGGCTAATCTCCCTATGCCTAAACTCAGGTTCGGTCCCTATACACATAAGATTCAAGCAAACAGAACACCAAAAACACCCACAAACCAAACACCTTAAAGGAGTGCTATACCTATAAAATGACCATTTGTGTATCAGTTACTTACCCTGTGTAACATTGAATTCATTTTGTTTTTCTTGCATGCCTCCAAGATGAACAAAGAATCCAAAAAACAGAGAATGAATAGAGAATAGAGATGAAGTCATAGAGGTTCACATCTAACACCAGCAAAACCACATTAAAACATTTGTTTACAAACTCTCACTCAACTTTTGTTGGTCAGAGTTTGTTGGTTTTGTGGAACACTAGCTTGAAGTTGCCCTATCACATGGGCCCTATCCAGATCAGTCAGACATGGAGCAGACACCAAGTGACCACTGTAGCAGGGCCCATGCTCACACCTGGGAGTACCAGAAGCTCAAATCAAGAGTCAATAGCAACAGCAAAAAAAAAAAGCTGTTTGGCATTGGCAGAGAAGATTTGGAAGTTTTTTCATGGGTGCAACCCACATATTCAGCTGTGTTGCTCATCCCACAAATGCATGTTCCTTACAAATGTGGCACCATTTAAAAGGGAAATAAACAGGCTTTCCAACAGTACAAGATTTATTTCCAAGAAGCATTGTTACAACAAAGAAATAATCTACCAAACACAAATTTCTTTACTTTTTGTGCTTAGTGTATTTGTTGTAAACTGCTTTTAAATGTCCTTTTATATTGAATTGCCTCGTTGGCCTATTTATGTTCATTCTGTTTATTTTCATATAAAGCACTCAGTGCATATACAGTAATAGGGCCAGGCAATATGAAGATGTTATATCATTATCGAGATAAGAGATTATCGTCTTAGATTTCGGATATTGTTGCATTGTGATGTGGCATAAATAGGTTTTTTTCCCTCATTTTAAAGGCTGCATTACAGTAAGGTGATGTAAATTTCAATCATCTTACCAGACTTTTTTATTTGTTTGTTAACACTTGCCCTAACCCACTTAGTCGTTACAGCCACATTATTGATATATCTCATTGTGGTACTATTTCTAGGTGGGGGGAAACAAAACAACAGTAGTCATCCTTACAATTTTGTCGCATCAGTGAGGATATTTGGTCAGAAATACTGTTATGGTGGATTTTGTCTCCCAGTCCTAGCATTACAGAAATGCTTTTGAGGAGATTAAAACATATTGAGATATAGCCAAGATATATAGGAAGGCATAGTGGTGCAGTGGTTAGCATTGTCGCCTCACAGCAAGAGGGTTCCTGCTTCGAACCCCCAGTGCAGATGTTCTCCCCATGTCAGCGTGGGTTTCCTCCAGGTACTCCGGCTTCCTCCCGCAGTCCAAAGACATGCAGGTTAATTGGTGACTCTAAATTGTCTGTAGGTGTGAATGTGAGTGTGAATGGTTGTCTGTCTCTATGTGTCAGCCCTGTGATAGTCTGGTGACCTGTCCAGGGTGTACCCTGCCTCTCGCCCAGTGTCAGCTGGGATAGGCTCCAGCACCTCCGGAACCCCTAACAGGATAAGCGGTTACGAAAATGAATGAATGAATGAATGAATGAATAGCCAAAAAATATTGTGATATAATTTTCAGAACATGTCACCCTGCCCTAGCATATAATGTAGGGCTGTCCCGAATACCATTTTTTAACATTCAGACCTTCGGCAGAATTTATAACGAATATTCGAATATTCGTTCACACAAAAATGTGATGGCACAACAGTCTTCTTCAGTACATTATTCTATGCTTTCTTTTGATTTTCACATTGGCTAGTCATCCTGTTTAATTTGTCTTCTGATTAAACTGGAACCGTTGAAACAAGTTGTAGGAAGCCTCTGCAAGTAATTGGTTGCTGGCAGACACTCTGTGCTGCAATAAAATGGTTAATCAGCAGTGCGGTGGACTGTAGAGCCGATGCGCTGCTGGTTCTGCCGGCCTGAATACAATATAATGTCTATAGCCTTACTGTTGTGTACAGCCTTTATAGACTGAGCTGAGTAGTGATGCGCAGGTTGACCCGTAACCCGCGGGACCCGCAAATGGACCTGTGTTTCAGGCAGCAGTGATCATCTGTTAAATCGGTCTGTAAATGATATTTTGACATTATTGGCTCTTACTGTCATGGCATCCGAAGGTACTGATGCGTTGAGCAGGTGACAGTCTGCGGTTGTTTTCAAAACACACTTGTGTCACGCACTCCAAAAGAAACTTGTTGAAACTTTAAACAATAATTTATTGTACAAAACAGGGGAAACAAACGTTGACAAAAGCGGTTCCATAATTCATATTAAATTCAAAAGATAACGAAAAAACAGCTACAAGTTAGAGGGAATAGTGATAAAGTGGTAAAACTTGGCATTGATCCACAGCCTCAGACGGATGCAGTCAAACGTGCCGTGCACACAAGCTCTGTTGGTAGGCGATACTATATTTTCACATTTTTAACAATGCAATTTAAAAGTTTTGATTTTTATTGATAACCTACATTTACCAACAACAAAAAGACTACATTTAGCACCAAAGAAATATGTTTTAAAAAAAAAAAAAGTAAATAAAAAAACAAATATCGAATACCAAATTTTCATAACGAATACCTACCCATAGAAACGAATATCCAAATATTTGGGTACAGCCCTAATATAATGCCCTTATTGTAAAGCACTTTCTGCTATTTTCCTAGTATGAAAGATACTATATAAATAAAGATTATTATTATGATTATTATTAATATTACCAGTAGAGCGTCTTGGCAAATGTGTAAGTTTGAACTCTGCTTGTGGATTCCACTGAGCAAACACACACGCTGGCCCAGGTGTGCTATTTGTCCTGTTACTGTGGAAGTGACGGAAGTGTTTTAAACAGTAAGGTTTAAGCGAAAATGCATGTGTTTGGGAAGTACTGAGCTTACAACTGGATAAGTGAAACCTGGATTAACTGCACAAGTTGTGTAAGAGTTTGTAAACCTGTGTTTTGATGTAGTTTTGCTGTTGTTGAACGCTGCCCCCCTTCTCTCCAGTTCATCAAGAACTTTCTCCATTTTTGGATTCTTCGTTTTTTCTTCAGATTGTGAGAAAAACAAAGTTCTCGTCAGGAATTCAACACAACACAGGATGAGTTATTTATACATAAGTGATCGTTCTGTGGGTGAAGTGTTCATTTAAAGTGCTGTACCTCATGTACTTGAAGTGCAGGAAAGCTTAAACTGTCTGGCGTCGGTGATAAGAGCGTATGAACTCCTAATGATGAGTGAGTGTGCTCAGCAGCCTTTGCCTCAGCTCTGTCTGGGCATCCATCCACCATATCGTACTAACAGGCTGTTCTTTGGTGTAATGCCATAAACTTGCCTTGAGTGGATATGGGTAAAATATGGAGGATTATGTTGGCTGAGGACTCGTACCAGACAAAGTTCACTGTTATCTGCTCACACTTGATTTTAACAAACTTGTATCGTCTCATGGTACAGATACAAATGAGGTTTTTATCTAAACATTCTGAATGTTTTTCGTAATTCATCCCTATTTTTAGCCTCTGCTCCACATTGTGAACTTTAAGTGCGTCACCAGTGTGCAAGGTGTAAAAGTTCATTCTCACTTTACTCTCCAGGATGTTCAACCGTCAGCTGGAGAACAACCCGGAGCAACACGCTGCGGTCCAGCGCATTGTAGCCGGATCATCAAAGCCTGCTCCTCATCTTGTGTTTGGGCCTCCTGGAACTGGGAAGACAATCACTCTGGTTGAAGCTATGAATCAGGTATTAAGTGTTCAAGATGTGCTGTTATTAGTCTGTAGCAAGACCCTGGAAGCCTCATTCATTGAATCTGCCTCTCACTATACGCAGTGGGGTCCTGTATCAACCAGATCAATTAACTGTCGTTTTTCTTTTGTAAAATGATTGTGAGCTGCAGCCCTCACATGAACACACTATTATGTGCCAGAGATTTCTCAAGTTTTGTGTGAGCTCTTCTTACTGGGTTGAATCAGATGAGTCTTGTTGGAGAAAAGGTGATAGCATTTTGTTTCCATCTGCCAATCAGAGTTAAACAACAAAAAAATCAGAAATCTGTCAGCAGTTGTTGGGTTGTGTGGTTGTCATAGAGACGCCACTGTCAAGTCAAATCTGGTCGAACCAGAAGAAGAATGAAATTGGTTTGTAAAAGTCTCATTAACCACTACGCGTGTTTTTTCAAACTTGATGCTCATTTAGACACAAATATTTAGGGAGCTGTGCAAAGTGGAGCACAGCGCAACTGTCATTGCTAGTTTCAGGGTGTTTTCACACTTGGTCCTTTTCAGCCCTCGAAGCAGACTCAGAGCAGTGACTCACCATTTTTTGCTCATGTGTGAACACTTCAAGAGAACTCAGACTCCTCTGAAGTAATGTGAACTCAGACCACCTCAGGAGGAGATGTGAAAACACCCTCAGACTGATGCTCACTTTGCACCCAGATTATGCGCCGTTAAAGGGGTGGGAAACTCTCGCCATGCATTTTAGACCACGCACAATACCCTAGATCATTTAGCGCCCTTAATGTTAAAGAAAAATTTTAAAGGCGTTTCCACATACAGTCCTTTTTAAATGAACCGAACTCAGTCCTCTTAAAGTGGACCAAAAAGTGGAGCAACAGAAAAGGGACTCGGTTCTTTTTGTGTTCACATTGTCAGTTCATTAGAAAGAGGTCTCAGTTCTCTTTCTGGTCCACTTCAGCTATGACGGGCCTCAGTCCTCTTTCTGTTAGCACTATATCTAATATATGTTGACATATTTTTGTTTTTACTTTGACATGGCACTACAGTGCAGTTATGAAGCCCCTCGCTTTCACATGAACTTAAAATTGGAGGAAACCCTTAGTGTTCCTGTGCTGTAGACTGTTGCCATTTGATGTATTCTACAGTCCACATCTGGAGACGTGCAGTATCTTCCTTGGACCAAACTACTTCTCGTCCTGTGTCCCTACAAGTGTTACAGGCCAACGTGGTTTCGTCTGTTTTTTGAAGTGTCCCAGTGCAACAGCATGTGATCTAGAGGGATAAATACAAAGGCAAAGAGCAAAGTGAACCTGGAGCGCTTTGTGTTCACAAGGCACAGATTAAGTGAACCACACCACGGACTTGAAGCAAACCAAAAGTTTGGTTCGCTTCAGAGGGGTCTGAGTTCTCTTGGAGTGTTCCCATACGTGCAAAAAAATGCTGAGTCACCACTCTGAGTCTGTTTAGAGGGCTGAAAAGGACCAAGTTTGAAAACACCTTAAAGGCATTCCAACATTTTCCCTTGTAGCTGTGTTCGACTGTGGACATGAAATATATAAAACTCTTACATTAATGATTTGTTGGTGTGAAAGGGGGAGCTGTTCATCAACAAAAGAAGGGGCAGCCATATAAAGCATACTTAATTTCCATAAAGCCGAGGCTAAATCTAATAAATGTGTTCTGTTAATACTTCCCTCCATAAAGCTGGAAAGGCTAATGAAATGATAAATCTGTCATATTGAAGTAAATCACTGGCTGTAATGGCTGGCTGTAAATTCCCTCATAGATTAGAGTTTAAAATAGACAATGACCAGTAATGCACTAATTTGTTTTTTATTATGCCTGATTTTATTGTTGCTTCCAAGATGCACAAAGTGTAACCTAAACCAGCACTGTTGTTGAGTAACAAAAAAACCCAACAAACAACAAAAAAATAAAACTGAAAAATAATTTGTCGGTGATCCTAACTAATGAATTTTACTTTGCCTACTTTCACAGGTCAGCAGGGCAGACCCGTCAGCCCACATCCTGGCCTGTGCACCCTCAAACAGTGCCTCTGACCTCCTCTGTGAGAGACTCATGGTACACATGGATCCTCGCCGGATTTACCGCGTGTACGCCAGCAGCAGGGACCCAAGAACTGTCCCCAAGAACCTGCTGGTGAGCATCAGCTGGCACTTTTTCACATCCACAGGATAATCTGGTTACCGGCCATAAACCAGCTCTTATCAGTGGTAAATTGTCCACAAGCACATTTGAGATTATGACATCCTGTGATTCAGAACACTTATGTAGACAGATCATCTAATAATTAAATGTGTAACCAGATGTATGTAGGACCCATGACATTTAGTTTCAAAATAAAACTAAAATTGAGAAGTGTTTAAAGGTCACAGTAACTCCTCATCACAGTGATTAAAAAATCTGGTTTGCTCAGAAGGTCTCTTGATATAGATGTTCGTGACTTTTGTAACCAAGTAAAGAACACAATTTTTTGTTGTAAAAGAGTTGCCTGGTGACTAAAACTTGTGTCTGGAGAAAGAACTGTTATTCAAGAGACTGAGATAAACGGTTACCTCACATTTAGATACTGTAATTCAAGGATACATATCTGAACTCAGAGAGACAGGTGTTGATTTAAGGGATTGTTTGGATCCTTTGAAAGAGGCACTTATCCATAGTCAGTGTATTACATACAGTAGGTGTCAATCGACATGCCCCCAGTTTGTAGAAGCAGGCAGGAGTATCAGCACAGAAGCTCAGCAATGTACTGCTGTGGACAAAGGCAGCAGAAAAATGTATTTTAACCACCTTAAAAAAATCAATATCAGTTTAAATGTACGCTCTACTAAGGATATTTTTACCAGTTTACCTCACTGCAGACAGCCCTTTTCAACGGGGAAGCCATTAACAGCTTCAGTTCCCCATTTATGCTCTTGTCAAAGTCACCAGACCCCACTGACAAAAACAGTAATTTTAGCTCACTGCACACAAGAGCTGACGGTCTACCATTGCTTCAATCAGTTAGTTTGTTTGTGTTATTGTGTGACTTGGTGAATCCAAACTAACTCTTTTTAAATGCCATAGTCACACTAAAGCCCTATTCGGATGGGATTAGTTTTACATGGGCACGTGAGGTAATGTCACTTTACCACAGGACGTCAGTAATATTAATGGCCAATTCGCATGGGGTAAATCCATTCACGCACCGCCGTCCCCTCCTGCCGTCATGTGTGTATGATAGGACTGTCAAAAGCACCATGAAATTGAGTTAGAATATTTTTGAATTAATTTAGTAGAGTTCGAATAATATTAGAATTTATTATTATTATTAGTAGTAGTAGTAGTATTTTATTTATTTTTTTACAAAAAAAACCCCAGAAAAAATAAGATGCTTATTGCTGGCACAATATGAACGTGACACTCGGATGAAAACACCCGTTCTGACCTCCCTGTATGTCTCCCCGAACAGGTCACACATGGCGGACAGCGCAGTGGGTGGTGTTGGTGCAGCGGGCTCCTCCGTCGGCGCCTCTCACTCCCTCTGCGTCCCGAACGGGATTCGCCGTGATATACAACATTATTGATAGTATTAATTAATCATTAATGATATTCGAATTATCAAATTTAGGTTCAAACTTATAAAAATATATATATATTCGAATATATTTCTAACTTTGATTTTTTTTTTGACAGCCCTAACACACATATTTACTGCTGGTCTATTCGCATGGGATTAGTATTACCTGAGGTAATTGTCCTGGACCCTTTTACAGAAGGTAAAAGTCGCGGTAATCTTTACTGACATGGTGCGGTAATGATTACTGACATGGCACATTCGGACGGGACTAAAATCTCTGGTAATTATTACTTTACCCCACGTCTTTAGACACAGGGCTTTAGACACAAACAAACTGATTGATCAGTGCTGGCAGTAGGCCAGCAGCTCCTGTGTTCAGTGTTGTTAAATTACTGTTTTTCTCAATGGAGTCTGGCTGTGAGGAGAGCAATATAATGGCCTCAGTTCCCCATTGGAAATCGCTATTTGACATCCAGTAAAGAGGTGAAAATACTGTCAATACAGCGTACACTTAAACTGAGATTGTTTTTTTTTTAGTTGGCTAAAATACATTTTGCTGCTGCCCCCATCCACAGCAGCACATTGCTTTCTAAGCCTTATACAACTTTAAGCCACTTCAAAAAATTATAACTATTCCCTTAACTATATTTTCTTACACGTTTTCTCATCTTTTGGCTCGTCCAGAAAAATTGTAACTGGGACCAGAAACAGGATGCCTTTGTGTTTCCAGAGAAAGAAATTCTGATGCAATACACCATCGTAGTTACGACCATGGTCACAGCCGGCAGGTAGGTCGCTTGCATGTGCAGTAATTATTCAGTATTTGGCACTATGTGAGTCTGTGGCATCATTCCTTAGTGTTACACACCATGAGTGATGTTACACGTGCATAATACTATTATAAAATCTGCTGTCTGTTTTTAGACTGGTGTCTGGAGGAATCCCAGTCGGCCATTTTACCCACGTGTTTATGGATGAAGCAGGCCAGGCAGTGGAGCCAGAGTGCGCCATTGGTATTGCAGGTAAATATGTGAATATGTAGTGATCAGTGTACTACTATAAGTGTTTCGTTTTGGTGAAAGCTTGATGAAACAGTTAAGAATAGAGACATACAGTGCCCTCCAAAAGTATTGGAACAGTGAGGCCAATTCCTTTATTTTTGTTGTAGACTGAAAATATTTGCGTTTGACATCAAAAGATGAATATGAGACAAGAGATCAACATTTCACCTTTTATTTCCAGGTATTTACATCTGGATCTGATACACAACTTAGAAGATAGCACCTTTTGTTTGAACCCACCCATTTTTCATGAGAGCAGAAGTATTGGAACATGTGACTGACAGGTGTGTTTTGTTGCCCAGGTGTCTCCCAGTTACATTGATTATTCAAACAATAAATAGCACTGAATGTCTGAGCTCAGTTTCAGATTGGGTACGATAGGTTTTGCCTGTGCAGACTGCATGTAGAGGTGGAACCAACATGAAAACCAGAGAGCTGTCTATGGGTGAAAAAGAAGCAATTGTGAATCTGAGAGAAGATGGACAATCAATCAGAGCCATTGCACAAACATTGGCCATAGCCAGTACAACCATTTGGAATGTCCTGAAGAAAAAAGAAACCACTGGTGTACTAAGCAACAGACGTCGAACAGGTAGACCAAGGAAAACATCAGCAGTTGATGACAGAAACATTGTGAGAGCTGTAAAGAAAGACTCTAAAACAACTGTTAGTGACATCAGCAACAACCTCCAGAGGGCAGGAGTGAAGGTATCACAATCTACTGTTCGCAGAAGACTTCATGAACAAAAGTACAGAGGCTACACCAGAAGATGCAAACCACTCATTAGCAAGAAGAATAGGAAGGCCAGGCTGGAATTTGCCAAAAGGTACAGAGATGAGCCTCAAAAATTCTGGGGAAAAGTTTTATGGACTGATGAGACAAAGATTAACTTTTTCCAAAGTGATGGAAAGACGAAAGTTTGGAGAAAGAAAGGATCTGCTCATGATCCCAAACATACAAGCTCATCTGTGAAACACGGTGGAGGTAATGTCATGGCTTGGGCTTGCATGGCTTCTTCTGGGACGGGCTCTTTCATCTCCATTGATGATGTAACACATGATGGCAGCAGCAAAATGAACTCAGAAGTCTACAGAAACATTTTGTCTGCTAATTTAAAGAAAGATGCAACCAAACTGATTGGGAGATCCTTCATCATGCAGCAAGATAACGACCCAAAACACACTGCCAAAACAACAAAGGAGTTCATCAGGGGCAAGAAGTGGAAGGTTTTGGACTGGCCAAGTCAGTCTCCAGACTTAAACCCAATAGAGCATGGATTTTACCTGCTGAAGAGGAGACTGAAGGGAGTAACCCCCCAAAACAAACAATAACTGAAAGAGGCTGCGGTGAAAGCCTGGAAAAGCATCACAAAAGAAGAATGCAAAAGTTTGGTGATGTCAATGGGTCACAGGCTTGATGCAGTTATTGAAAGCAAAGGATTTGCAACTAAATATTAAGTCTCATTCACTTTAATCTATTTTAAGTTTATATGTTCCAATACTTTTGGTCACCTAAAAATTTTGTGTTCCATTACAAATAATGCTATCTTTTAAGTTGTGTATCAGATCCAGATGTAAATACCTGGAAATAAAAGCTGAAATGTTGATCTCTTGTCTCATATTCATCTTTTGATGTCAAACCCAAATGTTTTCAGTCTACAACAAAAGTAAACGAATTGGACTCACTGTTCCAATACTTTTGGAGGGCACTGTATCTTTATCAGTCAGCATGCTGTTTTCGATGATATCTTAGATACTGTGGTGTAATTTTGATAAAAATCTGAAGGATGATGAGTCTTTGCATCAAAATCTATTATATACAAATCGTATTAACAGTAAAGATCAATATTTTACACTTTTTATTCTGAATATTCTGCTGAGGATACTGTAAATAAATCATTTCCATCACACGATAAAGACCAGAGTATACTCACTTAGAATGAGGTCTTATGATGGAGAAGAGGAAGAGTGGAACAGATTTCTCTTCAGTCATTTTACAGAACTTGTTCCAGATTTCAGTTGCACTCCTCCTGTCTCTTCTCTGAAAGCACACTGCCTCTTTTTAACGCTGCCAACAACAGGCGATCGGCACAGTTCATCAGTCCAGCGAAAGAAGAAGAAAGACGTAGAGGACAGAACTTTTTAGCATTTGTAGCTCTGTATATTTTCACAACTTTGCAAATGTCAGCAGTGGCTGTGGTGCTGTTTATCAGTCTAGATTGTTTGTCTGGGAGTTATATCGGCTGTAGTGATGTCTGCCTTCTCTACAATGTAATGGAGCTAGATGGCTCTCGGCTGGTGGTGCTCGAAGTGCCACAAAAATACATTTAGAAGAATTAACAGCAATGTCTCTCTCCAGATATCATGACCCAGTAATACAAGATTAGAGAGCGACACTAGTGATGAAACTGATGCAACTATGTCTGATTTATTGGACTTTATTTCACAGGTCTGCTCAGTGCAGAGAAGGGTCAGCTGGTGCTGGCAGGAGATCCTAAACAGCTGGGACCAATCCTTCGATCTCCTCTTGCACTGCAGTATGGACTCGGTGAGACGTCTTGATGTATTCTGTTGCTTTAACTGCTAAAAGTGTAGGATAGAAGAACTTAAACTAACTCTACCCTGCTTCTACTGTTTCTTTTCCTAACCACATGATTCAGAGATATAAATGTAATGTTGTGACACTGATGTTCTCCAGAGCTGTCCCTGCTTGAGAGACTGATGAAACACAACACTTTATATCAGAAAAGCACTGACTCCGGGCACTTTGACACTCGCTTTGTCACCAAACTGCTGCGAAACTACAGGTACATCTTTCAGTTTTCACCTCCATTTTGCTTGTTATAGTTACAGTTTTGATGAAAGCTCTTCAGACATCCTGTTTCGTCCCTTCTTCACACAGGTCTCATGCTGCCATTCTGAAAATCCCCAATGAGCTGTTCTATGACAATGAGCTGCAGGTGTTTGCTGACCAGTGGGAGCGTGACACCTACTGCAACTGGGAACACCTTCCCAGAAAGGTTTGGCTGCTGCAAGGACATTTTGTTTTTTTTAAAGAGGATCTATTATATGTTTTCATATTTTTTGTCATATATATGTAATGTTATAATGTTGGATGTTGATTTTTATTGTGGCCAAAGTTTCAAATAATGAGGTAAATGCATGTAAAAAATAATCCCTGTGAGCACAAACCTCAGGCTTCAGACCGTTCTAAATGATCTCTTTTTCATCATTTCTTTCTACTTTTGAGACAAGCTGACATCAGCTCATGATGGATTTCTTTATATGGTCATCCCCTCCAGCCTACACTGCTGCATATAGCCACATGCTGATGTCAGTGAAACATGTACTCTTAGATGCTGATGTTATTTCTCCTCGATTTTGCATTGTATTCCTGCAGGGACATGTCAGGTTGTGTTTACAAGCTTATATTAGTGATTTTTCACAGTAGAACGTGCCGCTATTCTCTGTTATAGTCATTCCATGGCTGCAGTGACAGTGCAGAGACATCAAGACACTTAAGACCCAGAAACACTGACCAATCAGACTTGGAGTTTTTGGGACGGGGTCTTAAAGTTTCAGTGTGTAGGAAATAGGGCACATATTTGCAGAAACATAATATAATATATAAATATGTCAGGTTTAGTGTATAGTAGGCACTTAACGATATATCGAATTTCGCAGTGTTGCGATAAAATAAATTCTCGATACCGTCGTGGGAATGCCACGGTAGTTATATAGCTGCGTTCTCCTACAGAACCGGTAATATGACTGTGTGACTACATTCCCCATAATCCTTTGCATGCAACTGCGCATGCAGGTGAGAGCAGTCTCCTGCAGCTCAGCCTCTCAGTCTCCGACCCTGCCCGTGTGTGAGGAAACGAGACAAGTGAACAGAAATGCTAGAATGTAAGGAGTAAGGACATTGATTGTTCTTCTCTGTGGATTTTCTCTGCGACAGTTCGTCATAGCGAGAAGCCACACATATCACGTGAATCAGCGAAACCGTAGCTTTCCGTCAAGACCAAGCAGCAGACTAGCTTGTTGGTAGTCTAATGTTTTCACAGCAAAAAAATAAGATAAAGTTACACTAAAATAATGTATAACAAAGCTTTCATACAGCTTTGCACGCACATTACTTTTGGATGGATTACTCGCGAATGCAAGCATGCACAGAAATGCCATGCATATTACATGAAAGCGCAGGACCAGAGCTTTCCTCTCTTCCTGTTCTGAGAAAGTGTTAGGGTCTCCTTGATGTCAAGATTGTCAACCTGGCGTGAACAAACTGATTGAATGTGTGTTTTTGAGTTTTTCTATGACTTCAAGGGAAATGGCTGGGCTTTATTTATTTTGGTTTTCTTTACACACATCTCTACCCACCTCTCTCTCTCTCTCTCTCTCTCTCTCTCTCTCTCTCTCTCTCTCTCTCTGTGTGTCTCTGTGAGTGAGGGATTGTGTGTTTTTGAGTTTACATTATTTCTATTTGATGAAAGCAAATGTTCAACTGTGCTGATTTGTTTATGATACTTTATGATACGCTTCCAAGTTCAAAAATAACATGCTGTACAGTGTACATGCAATATTTTTGAATAAAATAGCTATTTTTAACAATAAATTTTCTTTTTTTTCCCCTTGTATAAATATCATGGTATATATCGTATCGTGGACTCTTTATCGTGATAATATCGTATTGTGAGTTTCTGGTATCGTTACATCCCTAGTGTATAGTCATCTTGTTTTCGTTACCATAGAATGAGCCGTTTATATCTACATAGGGAGCAGGTCCTTCTTCACAGAGATTGGCCCATTGTACCACAATCTTTCTACAGTAGCTCAGAACTAACAAATAAACACTGACTTTTGTTAGGGCCATTCATGTTTTTGCGTTGGTGCCCCTCTGTAACAATCGGCATCAGAAAACACTGATTTTTTTTAAAAATGTGACACTGCTGTATTCAGTGTTTTCACCAGTTTAAATCTCCTGGTGCATTTGTTTTGGAAAGAAAGAGACCTCTGCAGATAATTCTGCTCCTGATAAAAACCTCCTGAACAAGTACACTGAAGGAATCCTAACTGGGAAGAGTTTCAGCCGGTTGCAATCTGCAATCCTCACCACTAGATGCCCCTTATAATTGTACACAGTGTTCCTTTAAAGAGACTAGAGCTAAAACGGAGCGTCTCAGACAGAATGGGACTACAGGTGTTCCAGCACAGACAGTATGAGGAAGTGTTTTTTAAACATATTTAACATATTCTATTAGAAACCCAGACTACAAGTCTGAAACTGAAAATGAGCATAATAGGTCCTTCTTCAGTTTCACAAAACCTCTGAAATGATCTTACTACTGACATCACCTGCAGTAAATGTTACATTGGTTACATGTAAAATGAGTGTACATATTTCTGACCAACTACAGTTTATTTATGTATCCCTTGAACAGAAACTCAAAGTTAATTTACTAGTCACAGAGGATACAATTGTGTTGCATTATGGGAGCTTGAGGATCCAGGTTTTTGAAGCTTGACCTGTACCAGGGAGTTAAAGTCAGGATATCTCTGCCTCTGTTACACTTATTTTTTTGCCGTTCCTCAAAAGTGCCCAAACATTTTGTAAGTGCATTACAAAATCATATTAGTGTCGCTTTAATTATACTTATAGTCATAAGGCATCAACACCCATATTATCTGAATGAATTGGACACAAAAACCAGCGTTTGACTGCCACGGAAAACAAGAAAAAAATCATTACAACAAATTAGATCTAATTAGATGAGAAAAAAATCTCATTTGGAAACAAAGGGGAAAAATGAAATTATTGAAAAATCAAAACTCTCATTAGGATTAAAAAGAAAAACTGAAGGAATCTGTCTTTCAGGACAGTCGAGCAACAAAAGCCAGAAGTGAGCAGAGTGTAAACAAAAACTAACAGCATGTAAACCTCATTCTCACATCACTACAGGGTTTCCCAGTGATCTTCCATGGGGTGATGGGCAAAGACGAGAGAGAGGCCAACAGTCCCTCTTTCTTCAACGTGTCTGAGATCGAAGTTCTGGTCGACTACCTCACCAAGCTGATGGAAACCCAAGGAAAGAAAGGGCTCCCCAAACTCTCTGCGAAAGACATCGGCATAATCGCCCCCTACAGGAAACAGGTGTGTCTGCGTGGTGTTCACTGATGCTAAATAAAGACATGTATAAACAGTTTTAACATGTTTGCTGTTCTAACAGGTGGAGAAAATCCAAAAAGCCCTGAAGTCCGTCTCAGTTCTGAGTCGATGGAACGATCTCAAAGAGCTCAAGGTTAGTACAGCTGCTGTAAACACATCACTCTTTTTTATGTGCTTGGAAAGAAATACAAGGTTGCTCAATTAAAGTCTCTGCTGCACAGAATCAATACGAGGACATAAAAAGAGTTTGTTCGTCTGTTTCCTGCAGTGCACAAGTGTTAATGAATAGATAACTGTGTCCGTTTACAACTATATAATTTGGCCCTTTCTCTTCATGGTGTCAGGTGGGGTCTGTAGAGGAGTTTCAGGGACAGGAGAGGAAGATCATTATGGTCTCTACCGTCCGCAGCAGCATCAACTACGTCAAGATGGACAAAGACTTCAACATTGGGTTCCTGTCGAATGAAAAGGTCTGTTATTTTACTTCCTCGCCATATGAAGTGATAATGAGAGCAGCAGGATATTTAATATGTTAATCTCTTATTTGTTTTTTTTATATATGTATGCATCAACTCTGCAGAGATTCAACGTGGCCCTGACCAGAGCCAGATCCCTGCTGATAGTCGTGGGGAACCCAGTGATCCTCAACAAGGACCCCACCTGGGAGAAGTAAGAAAACAGGCCAAAGAAGCGGCGTTAAGCCCAGTTCAGACCAATGATTCATGACGAGATGAAACCGTTTTAGAACGTTGTAGAGAAAAGTTACGGTGTGAACTCATATGTGTGAATTCATATTTTAAGAAGCTACAAATTATATTCAGCCACAAAATTTGTCTGAAAAGCTGCAAATCAGAACGGAAGTACAGAGAGTTGTTGCATAGAGATGATACAACGTCTCATCTAGTAGCATTGGTGTGAACTGGCAGGTTTTTAGAACATTGCAGAACGGCGCATTGCAAGTTGTTGCCTGTTTCAACTCGTCAAAGCCATGAACTTTGGTCTGAACTGGGCTTTAGGAGGCAGAAAGTTGTCAGAAAATACAAGTATTCGTTCAGTTGCAGACACAGAGTTCATCCCAAAATCAAAAATGCAATGCAAATGCAATGTCCTCTTACTTGTACAGCTGTTTATCAATCTAGATTGTTTTCGCATGAGTTGCCACTGTCCGTATCACCACGCAGAAGGAAGCGTGCATCTACTGTGAGGTCACCTAGCATCACTGAGCTAGCTAATGTTCTGGCTCAGCTGAGGAGGACGCTATTAATGTGTACATGATTACATCTTGCGCTGTCGCAAGCCTCTCGTCAATGAGTAGATGCACACTTCCTTCTGCGTGGTGACACAGTTGGCAGTTGTAGTTCGTTAGAGAGAAAATAGTTCCTAAATGAAACTGCTCACAACAAGGCCTGTGGATTATCTTGAGTAACCGAGTCATGATTTATAGAAAGAGACGTTGCTGTTGAGTTTTCCAAATGTATTTTTTTGGCGCACCACAAGCTGAGTGCTTCCTAGTTCTATTATATTTGAGAGAACGCAAACATTTCTACGGTCAATATCTCCAGCGTTCGGCAATTTACACCGAAACAATCTAGACTGACAAATAGCGCTACAGGTAAAAGGAAAAATGGATATTTCTGATTTTGGGATGCACTGTCTCTTTATGAATGTTGTATCGAGACATGATGATGTGATTATTGATATTTAAAAGCATTCCATTGTCCAGTTACCATGAAGTTCTAGACGTCCAAATTTCCTTTTCTTTTTGAGCACCATAAGGGACCTTTGTTTTTTTTACATTTTTGCCTAATCTGTGTTTTGTCACCTGCAGGTTCATCAGCTACTGTGTGAAGGAGAAGGGTTACACCGGATTTGACTTTGAAGACGCAGAAGGAGAGGATGAGCTTGTGTCAAGAGTGGCAACCCTGAAAATCAACGTGGAGTCTGACAGTGAGTACAGCTACTATAATCTCTAATACTAAACCTTCAAGTGATGCTTGGCTGGATCATCAGCAGCTAAAGAAGTGATAATTATATTTAAAAAAAAAAACATTTATTTGAGCTTATATCACTCAAAGCAGTCAAATATTCTACTGGTGAGAAAGTAAAGTTTTGTGTCTTCCTGTGTTTGCCATAGATCCTGTACAAGAGGAGAGTGCCCTGCAGCAGCACCTGGACCCTGAATGGAAACATGAGCATTAACATCTCCCTCAGACAACCGACATGGAATAAAGAACCACTTATAGTGACATATTGAGTATTAGATCAAGTACATAAAGATGCATAACAAGGATCAGTATTTTCTGTTTTTACACTCTCTAAGCTTTAAACACAGCATTGGCATCAATTAGAAAAAAGAGACAACTGGTTGCTCTGTGTACTCACGCAGATCAGAAATATGTCTCATGCTCTTGGAAAATGGGGAAGAAACAGAAAGGCAATTCAGGCACTCCGAAATAAAAGAAAAATACATTAGCGAGGAAGGAAATATGAAAAGCCTTTATTGGAGTGGCTAAATTATAACATGTTTCAACCACTGTAGGTCTTCATCAGGGTGAATGAAGTTATCATCACTTTTAAACATCATTTACGACCCACCAGAAATGTGTGTGGTGGTGTTTTTATCTGCAAAGACTCTGCTCTTTATAATTTATTTTCTCATTTCAGGCCACAGTGTACAGGCGAGATTGGGATTTTATAAAAAGGTGATGACCAGGTGTCAGACTATAGGCAGCACACATCCAAGAAGAAGCTATGACAATCACAAATAGAGTGCAGTGAAAGTGCAAATATAGCGAGGTTGGCTTTGTCTTTCCCTGGTGATACTGTTCACAAACAGTAACTGACAATTCCTGCATAGTATACCTTTAAAGACGTTTTTTTCTTAAAGCCCTGAAGATCTACAGTGGTGGAAACATGTTGCATTTCTGTTAAATGATTAAGCTACTATAATAAATAATGTTCATCGTAATGTCATCAATTATTTAAGAATATATAATTTGTATGGACTTTTCTAAGAGCACTTTGCACATTTTCGTGCAAAAAACAGTGCTCTGTTTTTGATAATCATGCAAAAATGAACCAGTAAATCTTTTGTTTTTGACTCTCCTCTCTTCAGTTGGTTTTTAAGCAATGCTGCCACTCAATGACAAGTTCAATTAGCATGAAGATCGCTGCACACAAACTGTTTTCTGAGTGATTAAGTGTGTGTTCTATTTCTCAGGAATTCATCACCGTTTGTCTTACTGCTGTTTGCACTTAACATGTTAGTCTCTGTAACTCATCATTTAATTTCTGAAAGTACTTAAATAAACTTTGATTTCTGAACCACATGACATATTGTGTCTTAACTAGGGTATTTCCCAGGACAAAGGATTCCAGGAAATACACATCCAGAGTATTTTGTGGGAAACGGAAATATAACGGGAAAATGGAAAAAACTAATTGAGTAGGTAAAATGTATTTTTATAGCACTTTTCTCAGACGGGGGTCACAAAGTGCTTCACAAGGGCAAATTATAACAAGAAAGAAATCAGAGAGACAAACAAAAAACAAGACAAAAAACGTCATAGTATAGTACGTCGTCCAAAATGTGATAAAAATGTCATAGTATAGTATGACGTCCAAAATATGATAAAAATGTCATAGTATAGCAAGTCGTCCAAAATATGATTAAAAAGTCATAGTATAGTATGTCGTCCAAAATGTGATAAAAAAAAGTATGACGTCCAAAATATGATAAAAAAAGTCATAGTATAGTATGTCGTCCAAAATATGATAAAAAAAAGTATGACGTCCAAAATATGATAAAAATGTCATAGTATAGTATGACGTCCAAAATATGATAAAAATGTCATAGTATGATGTCCAAAATATGATAAAAAAAAGTATGACGTCCAAAATATGATAAAAATGTCATCGTATAGTATGACATCCAAAATATGATAAAAAAAAGTATGACGTCCAAAATATGATAAAAATGTCATAGTATAGTATGACATCCAAAATATGATAAAAAAAAGTATGACGTCCAAAATATGATAAAAATGTCATCGTATAGTATGTCGTCCAAAATATGATAAAAACATCATAGTATAGTCTGTCGTCCAAAATATGATAAAAATGTCATAGTATAGTATGTCGTCCAAAATATGATAAAAAAGTCATAGTATAGTATGACGTCCAAAATATGATAAAAAAGTCATAGTATAGTATGTCGTCAAAAATATGATAAAAAAAAAAGTATGACGTCCAAAATATGATAAAAATGTCATAGTATAGTATGACGTCCAAAATGTGATAAAAAAAAGTATGTCATCCAAAATATGATAAAAAAAGTCATAGTATAGTATGTCGTCCAAAATATGATAAAAAAGTCATAGTATAGTATGACGTCCAAAATATGATAAAAAAGTCATAGTATAGTATGTCATCCAAAATATGATAAAAAAAAAGTATGACGTCCAAAATATGATAAAAATGTCATAGTATAGTATGACGTCCAAAATATGATTAAAAAAAAAGTATGACGTCCAAAATATGATAAAAAAGTCATAGTATAGTATGATGTCCAAAATATGATAAAAAAAAGTATGACGTCCAAAATATGATAAAAATGTCATAGTATAGTATGATGTCCAAAATATGATAAAAAAAAGTATGACGTCCAAAATATGATAAAAAAGTCATAGTATAGTATGATGTCCAAAATATGATAAAAAAAAGTATGACGTCCAAAATATGATAAAAATGTCATAGTATAGTATGACGTCCAAAATGTGATAAAAAAGTCATAGTATAGTATGACATCCAAAATATGATTAAAAAAAAAGTATGACGTCCAAAATATGATAAAAAAAGTCATAGTATAGTATGATGTCCAAAATATGATAAAAAAAAGTATGACGTCCAAAATATGATAAAAAAGTCATAGTATAGTATGACGTCCAAAATATGATAAAAAAGTCATAGTATAGTATGTCATCCAAAATATGATAAAAAAAAAGTATGACGTCCAAAATATGATAAAAATGTCATAGTATAGTATGACGTCCAAAATGTGATAAAAAAAAGTATGTCATCCAAAATATGATAAAAAAAGTCATAGTATAGTATGTCGTCCAAAATATGATAAAAAAGTCATAGTATAGTATGACGTCCAAAATATGATAAAAAAGTCATAGTATAGTATGTCATCCAAAATATGATAAAAAAAAAGTATGACGTCCAAAATATGATAAAAATGTCATAGTATAGTATGACGTCCAAAATATGATTAAAAAAAAAGTATGACGTCCAAAATATGATAAAAAAAGTCATAGTATAGTATGATGTCCAAAATATGATAAAAAAAAGTATGACGTCCAAAATATGATAAAAATGTCATAGTATAGTATGATGTCCAAAATATGATAAAAAAAAGTATGACGTCCAAAATATGATAAAAAAGTCATAGTATAGTATGATGTCCAAAATATGATAAAAAAAAGTATGACGTCCAAAATATGATAAAAATGTCATAGTATAGTATGACGTCCAAAATGTGATAAAAAAGTCATAGTATAGTATGACATCCAAAATATGATTAAAAAAAAAGTATGACGTCCAAAATATGATAAAAAAGTCATAGTATAGTATGACGTCCAAAATATGATAAAAAAGTCATAGTATAGTATGATGTCCAAAATATGATAAAAAAAAGTATGACGTCCAAAATATGATAAAAATGTCATAGTATAGTATGATGTCCAAAATATGATAAAAAAAAGTATGACGTCCAAAATATGATAAAAATGTCATAGTATAGTATGACGTGCAAAATATGATAAAAAAAAAAAGTATGGCGTCCAAAATATGATAAAAATGTCATCGTATAGTATGACATCCAAAATATGATGTTTTTATTGGCCTGAATACTTGTTAATACCACCAAATAAAATACTAATGCTGTTGGGTTAGGAACTCATGGGTTAATCTGTATTTTTCTTTTTTGCATTAAGGGTTGCTTTAAATATGACCAATGCATTTTAAGTAAGGCTGAAGTTACCTTATAAATGAGTCCATTTCCCAGGATTCCCAGTACAATGTGCTTCTGATCCCAGGACAGAAGAAGTCTCATTTCTTGGAAAAGTAATCCCCAGTCACAACCTTCACTGTGACTTATCATCATCTTTAATGGCATCATATGCAGTAAATCATTTCTGAGAAGAACTGACGAGGGAGGGCGAGTCGGTCTTGTCTCAAAAATAGTTTATTAACAATGTTCATGTTCACTTCAGATCAAACATTCACTACAACACTTTCTGTTTACAAAGCATTATTACAATGAGCTTTTATATAAATCTGGATCCTTTATCATTTCAAATACTTCCAGAGAAAGAAAAGAAAAAGTTACACAACACTGAGCAGAAGCTGATCCCAAAGACGTGTGCATGTAGTGCGTATGTGTGTGTGTGTGTGTGTGTGTGTGTGTGTGTGTGTAAGCTCACTGTAGAGACCCATGGTTTTCTCATGCAGGCATCGACATCATAAGGACAACTTCTGATATAGCGCGACATTATCTGCATACACATAAACAGCAGTATTGTACATGCTCTTAGTGATATGTTCAAACACGAGGCCCTCTGCTGCTCGAAGGGAATGCTTTCATCATCATGCTGTGCTTCCAGCTGTGGGAGTTATTCGACTATCTCCACCACCTAATTCCCAAGAATTCCTTGGCGTTAAGCTTGTTGAGACCCGTGAACATCATGCCACAACTATGAAATGCATAACTCAAGACCCATGGTTTTTTCATTGATAAAAACCTGTAGTTGTGAGGATCTGAGTCTGTTATGGTGTGCTTGTTGCTGTCCACAATAATGCACAAGAGTTAAAACAGGATCCATTCTAGAAAGATCGGAGGTAACAACATTAAAGTGGTGCTTGTGTGTGTGTGTGACTGTTATCAGAGCCACCTCTCTGCAGAAAAACTACCATCAAAGCCTCAGTTGAGCTGTGGAAAAGAATAGCTGTAGAAGTTGTAGCTTCTCCACCTCAGTTAAAGCATAAATGTGCTTGGCCAGTAGAGGGTATAAAGTTGCATTACAGTATAACAGACACAGATCCTGCCAGCTGGATAGGTTTGTTGCCTTTACTGGCATTGTAAGAAGGTTGCATGCAACATCAAAGACACCACACATTTCAACATCCACCCCTCCTTAGACCGATGGCAACATGCAACCAAGGGACATGTACAGTACGTGAATGAGCAACATAGGCAGGGAACAAGGTGTGCCTGAGGACAGCCGCTGGGCCTTTCAAGCAGTGTATATCAAGACGTTAAGATTTTCAGGTCACGATTGAGGACCAGTGGACGGTCTTTGACGGGTCTCTAAAAGCTGCTTTGAAGGTTCAGTGTGTGAGATTGGCGAGGACCGCAGACTGCAACCAGCTGAAACTTCTCCAGGTTAGAATTCCTTCAGTGTTGACTGTTGGAGCCGAATGATCCACAGATGTCTTTTCCTCTCCGAAACAGACCAGGGTCTCATTTATAAGACAATGCGTAGGATCCATACTAAACATGTACGTATGGACAAAAGCCGAAAATGGTGTGCACCAGAAAATAATTGACAATTTCTACAATCAGGCTTCCACCTCACCATGTGTCACCAATTTCCTGTCTTCAAAATGTCCGTAAGCATAGGTCAAAGTTTCTCCCATCAAGTCTGTTTTTAAAGATAACAAATTTTGCGCGTGAAGTGGCGTACGTCTCTTTCAGGCCTCGTTTTGTGCGTACGCAATGTGTATAATTGAGACCCCAAGTGATTAAAACTTGTGAAAACACAGAATAAAGCATTTTTATGTAAAAAATAAAAATGATTTTCAAACACTTTCCTCGCATAAGGATGCAAACTATGGTGGCCGATACAAAACCACGAATGGCCCCATGTAGAGCTGTCCGTTTTGTCCGTTCTGGGCTACTGTAGAAACATGGCGGTAAACATGGTGAACTCTAGACTAGGATCTGCTCCCTATATAGATATAAACAGCTCATTCTAGGGTAATGAAAACAAGATTCTTATTTTCAGGTGATTATACACTTAAGAAAACATGTCCCCCCTAAATCCAACACACTGAACCTTAAAGTACAGTTCATCGTGGACCCTTGATGATATTCTGCTCCTTTGACTCGAGCCATAAAACATCAAATGTTTCTTGCCAAGAAGCGAAGATCAAGACCGACATAGATCAGGATAAAGACAGATGAATAAACCCAGTTTCCATTTTTCCACAGTTGCACTAACTTTCCTTTGGCAGTGACACACAACTCTAAAACATCAAAGACGATCTTTACGGCTGCAGACAGATGTTTTTCCAGTGATGCTGAAGAAATGTGCTATAAAAGTTATGTAATTTTCCCAGACGCAAAAGCACATGATGCAAATTGATGTAACCTACGTTAACTGCCAAGATAATAGAGATGAGACTGCATTAATGGATAGGGTCATAATATTTATCTTCTGAAGACTTAAAGTTTAGGACACTAATGACACATCCTCCTTAATCAAGTCTATGTTTGAAGCCATTTATAGAAACACAGCTTTGTGAAACATGTCAGATGGGTCACTCTTGACCTCGTCAGTCAGTTATCAGGGGGTGGCGTGGAGCAGCTGGTCTATCTGGTCTGGGAGAGAACAACCAAAAGGCACACCGCAACAGAGAAGGCACCGGGGAAAAACAAACTCCTCACACAGACAGCTCCTCTCAAACATGTAAAGAATGTCAACCGACTGGAAACATCCACACGCCAAGGCCAACAACTCTAACAAGACGTGATTTCCACAACTGGGCTAACCCGTCCAACATGCGGATTCCAACAGCGGGGGCGTGACTGGTTGGCTTGAATCGTAGCAGAAGGAGAGCTGAACTCGGTCACCCGCAATAAACAAACAAGGGAGGTTTCTCCAGGCTTTGGCCTTCGTTTCTGTTTCAGCTGTGTCATCTCCCTGTTGGTCCTAACAGCCATTGTGCATAGTTGAGTCATATTGGCTTGTGTCTCGATTGGCCGGTTCTCACCCCCCCCCCCATCTAGGTCCACTGCACAGATAGTTATGAAGGATGCTGATCTCGTTTGTTTACATGAGGCAGCTACTTTCTATATCCTCAATGAGCAAATGTTGAGGGAGCACTAACGAAAACGACACAAGCAACCGTTTGGTGTGCTCGATGAGTCACCAGCACTGAAAGCCTTCGTTGTGGCTTTGCTCAGGTTTCACAATGACAACACTAGCTACAGTACAATGGAGAGTCCCTCAGCTCAAATGTTAACTAGCTGACAAACAGAGATGGTGGCGTATAAACTTGAAAGGAAAAAAAAAAGGCACTAGCTCTTATGGTCAAAGATCAGGACTACCATGATGAACAGAAGTGACACTAACAGGACAGTCTGGATTTTACTCATGGAGACTTTATACAAGCTATGAAGGGTGCTGCTCGCTCAAGCTCGTGAAGAATATTGCATACAAATATGTGCATCTATCACTGCCTCGTTACAAATATAAAGAAAAACAAGTAGGAAAACGTTCTACGGCTGAAGACAGAGTTTGGAAAAAAACAAATGCAAATCAACTTTAAACATCAATTTCTAAACCACGGTTGTAATATAGACAAAGTCCGTTTCCTGTATTCTGTTTGTTTGCATTTGATTCTGCCTGCGTGTTATCGTGAAATGCGAGATACAGTACAAAGATGCCATTTGGTAAAAGGTCAGTCCTTTTTTTTTTCTCTCTCCTATCGGTCAGTTGATTTGATGGTGTGTGGACTGCTCACAGCAGCGTGCAGCCACCTCTCTTCTTGCGCTTCCTGACCTGCAGCGCCGCTCTGGTGGCCATCTCGAACACTTCCCGAACACCGTCCTTGGTCTTGGCCGAGCACTCCAAGTAGCCAAAAGCGCTGATCCTGCCGGCCATGTCTCTGCCCTCCTCTGTCTTCACCGGCTCCTGCAGGGTGAGAGCAGAGACTGTCAGGGACTGTACAAAAATGATTAGTCATGGGGAGGGACGTTAAAATGTAATTTTTTTTTAAGAGTGACTGAATGTCATTTATTATTTTCCCACAATATCTTTAAAAAACCTGTAAATATGTCACATAAGGTGACAGTGGCAGCTTTTGGTTCAAATGTTAAAAATGATTGAGATATTTAATAACCATTTTTTGTTTTGTTTCCCACAATTTTGGCAACTGTTAATTTTACTTTGTCTACTGTGTAATTTGATGGATATGCAAAAATAATATTTCATTAATATACTGAGGTTTTTAAGTCCTGTATCTAGACTGAGTTTCCCTTTTTTTCTTTTTCATTTTCTTTTAATTATTTATTTTAATATTATTTTTATTTCTTTTTATTATATGCTTCCCCTTTATTTACTTTATGCACATTTAATAAAATATTTATTTAATATTTATTTATTTATTTAATAAAATAAATTAATCATGTTGATGTTTTCCTGCTTCTGTGAACTTATTTTTAAAACTCCTTTCTGCAAAATGAAATGAGCACAGGCACTACAAAATGATGCGTGTTATTTGATCTTTGGCTCAATAAAAATACTTGAAAAAAATAAAAAAATAAAATAAAAAATAAAAATAAATAGATATATATTTATTTTTATTTTTTCATTTAAATGAGAGCTTTCCTTTTAAAAAGTAAAATGTAATAAGAGACCATTAGTCAAATAATCAGTCAATCAACATAAAATAAATCTGCAACTATTCTGATAATTCATTAACTGTTTCTGCTATTTTTGGAACAAAAATGCCAAAAATTCTCTGCTTTTAGCTTCTCACATGGGATGAGCTGCTGCTTTTCTTGGACATATATGACAGTAAAGTGAACATCTTTGGATTTTAGACTGAGAAATTGTGAATGTGTGTTTGTCTTACTGCTTTTAAACACTTTATATTCATATACACTATACAATTAATACTGAAAATAAATGACTTATTTATCGATAATGAAAATAATTATCAGTAGCAGCCCTAAACATGTTCAGTTCATCTACCATCCCCAATATTTTCTGTACAGCTGAATTGGATGCACCTGTGTTTTTACGCCCGTCTACACCTTCTTAAAATGATGACAAATGTAGGCACATAGGTACAACTTGGAATGAGAGCCTCACTCTACACACTGACAGCTTACACATGTCGAGCCAACAACGTCTCTGTGACCATGTAAAAATCCATCACACTTGAACTGATGACCTGGTGCTACTCTTTGTCAAACGGCTCCTGATTTCTACAGAAAGGAAAAGCTGACAGCGGCGTTTGAAAGAGCTGGAGAGCTTTGTCAACATGTTGGACCTGGAGACAGACAGAGAATGGGCCACAGTGACAAGCTGTGACACAGTAAACCAATATGCTGCTGTCATTATAGTAAGACTGAGAGGCCACTAAGAGCCTTTTCAGAGGGCTGGCCCCGTTTGTTCCCACAGAGGGAAGTTAACTTTCAGTGACGGGCAGGTTAAAAAAATAACAGGGAGATAATGTTCACCTAATGCTTCCTCTTTCGTTTGACTTTTGCTATTTTCAACCTCATCTTAATAGCACTACAGGTAAAATATGTTGATTGTTGATGTTTGATTTTGGGGTGAACTGTCCCTTAAAAAACATGCCAACAAAGCAGTTCCCTTAAATAATTCTGACAGAACTTCACAGATTGAACTTCCTTAAATGTTTCCACCCTGCACATGTCCACATTGGTGCCTCAGTATTATACAGGTGCCTACTTGTGCCCGATTATCCCCAATCCACAGCTGACTGACCCTCAGAGGCTTTTGTATACCTGCTTCATCTTGGCCAGCTCTCTCCGTGTGTGCTCATCGTTCCTCAGGTCCTTCTTGTTCCCCACCAGGATGATGGGAACATTGGGACAGAAGTGCTTTACCTCGGGCGTCCACTTCTCAGGGATATTTTCTGTCCCGGGAGAGAGAGAGAGAGAGAGAGACAAGAAGTGAGCAGAAAGACTTGAGAACAGAGAGAGAGAGAGGAAGGGGGGGACTATAAAAAGGGACAGGCAGTGCAGAGTCACGGCGCAGAACACTTCTCATGATGGATTGCTCTGCAGACTGCTCCAGGCAAAGATGGTTTTAGCTGCACTAATCCTACTTCCCATCAAGTCCATTAAGGCATTTAACAAACAGCTTGCTTAGCTGATATGAACTGCCTTGATTCTGTGAAGATAAACACGATAACAAAATATCACATTTACACAGTTTACAGTCACAGACTTTATCATATTAGTCGGCCGTCTGTGCTGCTGCTGTTGATCCCATTTAGACTGTACACGAGAAGACACTACAGGTGAACAAGGTACATTTTTTGAATAATAAAATAATTGATACCACCATGAAAATTCCCAGAATGAGTACTGACATTAAGACGATGCATTTTCTAATTAAATATGGGCTGATATGCAGACATTACCAGGACAAAAATTCTAAATATTGGGTAAGCCTGGTTCAAAATTCTTGTTTCACTGTGTTGACGTATTAGAGTCAAAGGATTTTTAAGGAGGAGTTTTGGATATCTCTTTTTATCACTCCATGAATCAGAAAATCCTGTCAACATCCTCCTCCTTGTATACAAAGCCCTACATGGGCTGGGACCGAGCTACATTGCTAACTCCTGTGTTAACTATTTGCCTTCAAGAACACTGCGATCATCTGCTGCTGGTTTCTTGGAGGTTTCCAGCAACAGCTGGAAGAAGATCAGGGGTGCAGCCTTTGTCAGTTACGCCCCAAAGCAATGGAACACACTACCTATAGATATCAGGGGAGCTAGCTCGCTGAATATTTTTTAAAAGAAAGCTAAAACGTATCTGTTCACTTGAGCCTTCAACTAGCTCTGACGTTCCTTGCACAGGTCTGAAACTCTTTGTTTTTACGCTTTTACTTATTTACACTTCATGCTGCTGCAACGCTTTTAAAATCTTTTTTGATTCTATGATTTATAGATTTACAATTCTATGATTTTATGAATCAGTTGTTTTATTTCTGCTCTGCTCTATTTTCATGTGAAACACTCAGTGCTTATACTGCCCTTATTTTAAAGCACTGCATTTCTTGTATGAAAGATGCTATATAAATAAAGTTTATTACTATTAACAGCGATAAATAAGTCAATTTCCGACATGTTTTTAGGAATTAAAATGTTATAGATATATATTGTAAAATTAATAAGACACTAGGGTAAAAAATTTGAAAGAGATATCACCATGAAACTTCCCCAGTTAATTACTTACATTGAGATGATTCTTTTCTCAATTACAAGTTCTCTGAAATTTATGATTAAATATTCAAATGAGGTGCGAGAGGGTAGTTATATGCACATCGAAAAAGGTGCAAGGCCGGCACAAAACATGAATGAAAAAAAGAGGTAGAGCCTGCATACTTACTCCATGCCACAAACTTTAATGAACAACGTTTCGATCCTAGAGGGATCTCTGATGAAGATCCCTCTAGGATCGAAACGTTGTTCATTAAAGTTTGTGGTATGGAGTAAGTGTGCAGGCTCTACCTCTTTTTCATAAATATTCAAATGAGGTATTATCAAATTAAATATGCCCTTTTTTGCATAAAATTGAAGACCATAAATCCAGTGTTAAATAATTTTCTCTCCATAAGTCTAAAAAGAGACATGTTATACAAGCAAAATAGCCCAAATTCTCAAAATTGACCATTCATTCATCTTCTGTAACCACTTAGACTGTAAGGGGGCACCGGGGTGCAGGAGCCTATCCCAGCTGACACTGGGCGAGAGGTGGGGTACACCCTGGACAGGTCACCAGACTATCACAGGGCTCAAAATAGACCAATGAACGAAAAAATTGTTTTCACCTGAGTGTCTCGCCTAAAATACAAACACAAGGTTTTAACAATAGCTGCAGTGTGTCAGCAGTTCCTCACCTAAACTGTCTGGGCTGTCAATGGAGAAGCACATGAGGATGACATCTGTGTCAGGGTAGGAGAGAGGCCTCAACCTGTCGTAGTCCTCTTGGCCTGCAGTATCCCACAGCGCCAACTCCACCTGGCAGAAATCAGAAGAAAAACAGTGTAAGAAGCAGAAGACAAAATACACACACTGTACACAGCAGTGGATTAGAAACAAAGTGATTCTCCTGTTACTCCTTATTATCTCCATGGCCCGGCTGTTCAGACATAATCTGATCGGAGTTCAGCTTCCAGATCTGATCAGATCTTGAAAACAGGTTGTTCAGAAGACGAAAGAATTCTGACATCAAATCCAAATCTGACATCTTATCCAGTCTTGGTCCTGATCTGTATCAAACCTTTCACTTTATATTAATTACAATGACACAGTCAAAAGTAGTTCCAATAATCACATTCCCCTTCCTGTCCTCTGTCTCTTCAAAATAAAAAAAACATGCAGCAACCCCATGCTGGTTATTCCACCTGTTGTTTTTCACATAGCTAGTGCCCTAAATTATGATGTGTAGTCCTATTTAAAGCGTTGGTTATCCAGTTTAGGTAATCCTGAAATATTTGTATCTGGATCAGGGTGATCTAATCCATCGTTGCCTTGAAATAACAGAGCAAAAGTAAAATGGATTAGCTGATCCTGGCCAGCAAAACATGGGATTTCCAAATCGTTCTGATCCAGATAACTTTATTTTTACAACTGGGGTCATGAGATGAAATAAGATAAGACAGAACTTTATCAAACCCAAAGGACTGTGCCAGAAATTGTTACAAAAAACAAACAGACAGCACAGTACTAAATGTAAGGTGTATAAGGAGCAAAGCTAACACAAGTGCCTTAAAAACTAACAATAAAAGTGAGATAAATTTAGTAAATAATGACTCATTCATCATTTTGTTGAGCATTTTGTAATTTAATCCCTTCTCGTGGGCTTAAAATTAAAATTAGCTGTGCACACACAGTTGCTCGCTGTTCCAGATGACTACACAAACATTAAACCAGTCACAACATCATTAGTGATGACGTTTCTTTTCTCATCCTCTGAGAGTCGTGACTGTTTAAAGTATGACGAATGCACCCCGAGGCAACCAGTGCCTCTGAGTATTCTTCCCAAAGGCCGCTGCTTTAAATACCAGGGAGTAAATAATATTAAGATTGTTTAACCTCGGGACATTTATCTCCTCTTGACACACATACCTCGCATCCCGATCATAACTTTGTGCGTTTTACCCCGGCTGCATTCCTTTTTTAGATATTCGCTTCTCATTGCCGCTGTAGCTCTGACCTAATCAGCTTCATAAGTCTGTTATGTTCTCAGTGTTGTGGAAATGAACTCGGGGACTGGCCTCATCCCATCACACCACTGATTAATTCAATTAGGGAAAGTGGGAGATTAGCAAGCATCAAACCAGATACCTTCTGTCCCTGTACGGGCATTAACAGCCGCTCTTTACCCGGCTCTCCGCTCTTTAGCTGACTCACTGTGTTCAAGAGGGGGAACTTCTGCAGAAGTTTTAAATACTGAAAACTTTACTGAATGACAAAAGATCCTGGTGTGCCCACAGAGAGCGCAAGCATCAATCCCAAAATAGAGGTTTGCAGAGGCAGAGGGTGGGAGGTGGCTGCACACTGTTGAGACTGCATGAGCAACCGGAGCGCTCATGTTCCCACTGGACTTGTGAGCTGCAGACGTTGGGGAGGAAAAGAAATAGGGGAAAAAACAGCTATTTTTAGAGGCTGCCCAATCCGCTGGAGGTGAGAGAGAGAAAATGTCTTTATCCCCAAGAGGGAGGGAGCTCAAATTTAGGGGCTGAGAAAAGAAATCTAACGCTGCTGGTTGTATAATGGGCTAATTCTTATGGGGCTGCTGTCCTCTTTAAAGTTCGAGGGGGGGTAATTCACTCATATCTTCACCAAAATGATCCCCCTCTAGACTGATGTCCATCATGGATCCCTAACTTTATATTTCCTCTCCAGAACTCAACAGTTAACCTCCTCCATGCCCCCCCACCCATCTAAGTATGACCAGGACAGGAAATGAGAGACTTTTATCGGGCAGGAGGGTCCTGGCGGGAGGAGAGGGATTGCCGGGAGACATCCCTGTTCCCTGTCTGAACAGGAAGCTGGGAAGTAGAGTCATTTCCTGTTTTGCCAAGTGGTGATCCTGCAGCGGTGGTCGGCTCAAGAGAACAAAACCCTTTGACATAACACGCCATCTGCAGCTCAGACCCGAGCCTTGCTGACCGACTCCCCATGACTCAGATTCAAGACATCACGCACTCTTGGGAGCAGGACTCTAACGTAGTTTGGTTTCATAACTGCATCTAAAATAACTCCCTATTTACGCTATAGTGCAGTGTGAAAATTACAGCTGTGAGACTCGGATGCCCCAAAAAAGACGATGATTCATTCTGTCCCAAATCTCAGATGATTGCTCACGGTACTGCCCTACAAAGACAAAAGATCTGAACTCACAAGAGAGTACAACTAAACTGGTGTCCAGGTTAATGATTTGTAGACATTATTTTAAAAATGTTTTGCTCAAACTTGACTTCTGACCCTTATTGGAAACTCGGCACTCTGCCTTCGCATTGTCTGCAAATAATAAGGGGTCATGGCGAGGCAAAAGGCATTAACTTCCATTTGATCTCTCACTTTGTTGTTGATTACAGTAAGCGACATACTGTGTAATAATTATGACCTAAATAGAATCTAGTGATATATCATGAAACTATCCACCTTATATGATATAAACAATATAAATCAATCTGTTTGTAGGGTTTTTTTAAAGAAACACTTTACCCTCCTGAGACTTGAACTTTTGTTTGGTGTGCATTTTTAATTTCTCCTAGCTATTTAGAATCAGTAGGACCCCAGAGGTATAAAAACTAAACACTGTGAAGAACAATTAAGTCCAAGTGCCCTAAAACGAGACGATAGTAAAGCCCCAAAGTCTTCAAATGAGTACTTCCTAATTAACAGCGTCTTAGCTAGTAACTGTTGCTAAAATTGGTCAAATTTGTTGCCATATCAAGCTTCAACCATAAAATGTGATCAGGTTTTGGACCTTGTTCGCTTTAGTGTCGGGATCAGCTGCAGACTGACTTGGCAGAGATGGCTGCCATCTTGTTTTTACATGGATTAGTGTATTGGGCTCCTACTACCAGTTGATGGACCAAAAAGTGTCCACGAATGAGGACAACAGGTCTAACTTAAGTAAAATGAAGTATAAGGTCCAGTAAACCAAGAATGTGATGTTCTCATGAGGACGCAGGGTCTCAGGAGGTTACTTTATCTTTTGATAGTATTATATATTACCAGCTCATATCATTAGGACCAGACTGGGTGAACTTGTATTTGTACTGAATTAAAACAAAACCTTACAGTATTATTTTTCCTAACCCTCCAAACTGCATGTTGCACCTCCAAACACAGTAACTTCATAACAACAACAAAGCATCTTAATCGCAATGAAACAATAGGGAAACAAAACCCACTACTTTCTACGAAAGACAACACAGGAGACACAAGATATTTGTCTACATAATAGAGCAGGTTTTAAAATTAACTTTTAACAAGAAGGATTTCAGACAGAGCACCTGTAACCATCTGCTAAACCCCTCCCCCCGAGCTTGGCAGCCATAACTAGGCTCAGGAGCAGGTCTGTCCAGCTTTGGATTTCTACATGTTAAGGAGGTGCTCATGGGGCTGCAGCAAGATGGATAGAGTGTATATGAAGAGTGTAAGGAATCCATCAAACAGTGTGTTTGTCTGCTCTAACTTAAGATGCTAACTAGCTTCTAGCTGCAGTAGTAACCTAACCCAGCGATACTTCCAAGGCCGAGTGTTCAAGTTAATTCAACTCAATTCACTTTATTTATCCTGAAGGAAATTCTTGTGCCAGAGAATGCTTCACATTTCAAGTATTGTAACCACACACTAACATTCACAACCAGAACAACCATTGGATTCCCCAGGTTAGGGTCACTGGGCCCAGTTTTAGAAACAGTAGAGTATTAAATATCTGGCAAAATATACAAATATACAAGATAAGAAGTGTTTTCAAGGAGCAAAACCAGTGCCTAACAGAGTAACAATAGGAGTAAGATAAGTACAAGAGTTACCAAAAATGAACTAAAATCGTGGAAAAAAACAGACACCTGATAATCAATGTTATATTGTATATGATGATATATTGATGGAGAAATGATATTGCACACAGAATTCTACAGTATTCTGTGGAGTTACAACTATTTAAAAGAGTCTTGCTCACAATAGCACATCCACTGGGCAGTATATCCCAGTATGTGAAAGCTGATTCTGAACGCCAAGGGTGCAGGATTTGTTTCAGCTTTAGGGGCCAGAAAATTTTGAGTATCAAACACTTAAATTTCCTTCATTCTGGTGAATTTTTATGCACAAACTGTGCCTTTTCTGCATTGGATCATGGTGTTAACGTCTTTAACTTCATCAAAAAAAAACTTCTCCGTTACTTTAATGTTTTTATTGGGTGGACGAATGCACATATTCTAAATTCTGCATCCCAAAATCTGTTGGCAGCTCTGTCCTGCTCTTTACTGTGTTTAAAGAAGTTTGCACTCCAGCAACCTGAGCACACATTACTCTGGGTGCCAAATACATCTCTAACTCTAATAATGTTAGAAGTGAAAACACTGAAAATACAATACAATATAATTAAATATCCGAGTAAGAAAAGCAATGATAGAATTAAATAAGTCTGATCTATTATTTTTTCACTATCATATCTAGCTCTATGTTGCAACAGTGCTGTTTCTATATTTTCATATTGTCTACATGGATCATCAAATGAGGATACTGATTTCTCTACCTTGAATCTGCAGCTTTAGCCATCTAGTGTGTATTAATGTCCTCTTTTACAAGACTCTCCTTATAAACAGATTGGTCAGTTAGGTTGATTCATATCATTTTAAAAGGCAGCACTGGATGACGACATCTTAACTGCTCAGATGGGCGTCAAATGTACAGACCTGTTTTCCATCAACCTCAATATCAGCGATGTAGTTCTCGAACACTGTCGGGACGTAGACTTCAGGAAACTGGTCTTTACTGAAAACAATGAGAAGACATGTTTTCCCGCAAGCTCCGTCCCCGACAATCACCAGCTTCTTCCGAATGGCTGCCATCTCTGTTGGGGAAACGAGAGGAGGGTTTTTACAAGAATCTGTCACATTCACAACATTCCAAAAGTGAAACAAAAAGACTGCTGCGTGTCAAATTTATCAGCAGTACTACAAAAGACAAAAGAAACTTTTAAGCCGTCATGGGAGATTTCGCTTGTCATACTGCAGGAACAAACACAGTCACACTTTGTGTATTTTACACTACGGATATTTAAATTATTTGTAAAGATCACAGGAACACAAGATAAGATACAAAAAGTTTTTCTGCTCATGCCGAGTGGCTCCACAGCGGCCGCTCTGACGTCTCTGAATGACAGTGCTGCATTGCATTACACCTAAGGGAACGCTCTCTGATCTGCACGTTGTCACAGACAACTGCAGTCACAGACCTTGAATCCCTGATGACAAATCTAGACTACAAAGCTACATGAAGAACATAGGGAAAGGAGGAAGATACTGGAGGAGGAGGAAGGGGGGGTTGTTGAGACAAGAAGGGACATGAAGGAATGCGCTATCAGGCTCCTGCTCCACCCTGTTTGTTTCCCTCTGCAACGTGTGTGGAACAGAAAAGCGTCCAGGAAATCAGAGCAGCTGGTGAAGTATTTGCTGGAGAACAAAAAAGTAGACAAAACTTGACCCTCCGTTTGATCTCCCCAGATGCTTCTCCAGGAATACAACATCCTAATTCTCTCAAAATTACCTTGCATTAAAGGAACAAGAGCTAAACCTGCTGCACATATGCCGCTCCAGTGTGAAGATGTAATTGCTTACATGGGGCTCACAGAGTTATGAGCGTGTGTATAAACTGCAGAAGAAGAAAAAACATGCAAGTATTTACCGCTAAAACAAAACCATGTCAAACAAAGGTGGCTGCGGGGTTACATTTTACAACTACGCTTGAAGCTTTGCTGGTTTCCCGTGTACAAAATACAATCCATAAAACCAAGAGGACAGAGAACATTTCTGCAATAAGCCCAGATGAGAACAGACTGGTTTAGTTGGTGCAGCCTGTGTGGGGGATGAGTTAGCAGTGCAGCTGATGGATGAGCTGGAGCCCTGCTGCCTGGGAGCAGCTGTGCATATAGTCATTTGGCTCCTCACCTCATCCACTTTCTGCCAGACAGTCTTGACAGCAATCCTCTTCACGAGGGCACCCACTTATCAGGGGAAATTAATCTTTCAGTGCTGCTGGCTAAACTTTTGAGTTGAGTCTGCCCCGACGCCCACTTTTAATCTCTGCCCGGATGCATAGCAACAGCGGACCTGTCGGTATGCAGCGTCAAATAAGAAAAAAATCATCACATACGACGTGAGGTTATTAGTCAAACTATTGTTTGTTTGGTTTCGTAACAGATCTGTGGATTAGTGTCACCAATTTCATCTAGTTGGCTGGCTAAAAAAAATCATTTCATCCATGCAGGGCTGAGGGATTTGTGCGAAATTAATATCTCAATCTTCTGACATTTCGAAGCTAATACCTGCCAGCATTTGCAAAGTCTTAACAAATTATTAAACTGAGTTAACGTTTCTGAAGAAAACGAAAGGGATGCCATATATTACACTAACTAAAATAATAGTTTGACATTTTGGGAAATATATATATTTGCTCTCTTGCAGAGAATAAATTATAAGATTGATGCCTCTCATGTCTGTACAGAAAATATGAAGCTATCGCCAGCAGACACTTAGCTTAGCACAAAGACTGGAAACAGCTGGCAGATGCATGTAAAGGGAAAAATGTCCTTCCCAGTTTCCCAAAACCCAAAGTGAGGTCTTGTTTTGTCCAACAAACAGTCGTACAAGACAAAAAGAATCCAGGAAATACTCACGTTTGAGAAACAGGAACCACAAAATTTAGTCATTGTTTCCATAAAGAATAACTCAAAGATCGACTCATCACTGCAGCTCTGCAGCTATACTCATTTTAAAGGGACAGTTCACCACAAAATCAAAACTATATTTTTTTTCTCTTGCCTATAGTGCTGTTTATCAGTCTAGATTGCTTTGGTGTGAGTTGCCAAGTGATGTCTGCCTTCACTTAAATATGATGCACACTTCCTCCTGCACGGTGATCTGGTTGTCAGGTGTAGTTCGGCAGAAAGAAAATAGTTCCTTCGTGAAACTGCTCACATGAAGCTCAGTGGATTATCTTGAGTAACCCGGTCATGAATTCTGAAAAGAGAGATTGCTGTTGAGTTTCTCAAATGTATTTTTTGGCACTTTGAGCACCACAAGCTGAGTGCCATCTAGTTCCATTATACTGGAAAGAAGGCAGACATCTCTATGGTCGATATCTCCAACACTCTGCAACTCACACCAAAACAATCTAGATGGATAAACAGCACTACAGGTAAGAGGAGGAATATGTATTTTTGATTTTGGGGTGAACTGTCCCTTTAAAAAGTGAGTTGCAAAGTGAGCAAAGAAACTCAGGAAAGAGTAAAAAGCAAAAACAAGGATACAAGAGGAGAGACTGCTCCCCGGCCCTGTTTCCATGGATATTTAGACTTGGCATAACCAGTAGCCACACTGGAAATTTTGGGTGTGTTTGCTTGTTTGACAGTTTATAACATCTTGGGTTTGTTCCCCCTTATGGGAATACTGGTCTGGTCATGGTTTGTTCACATTTTCTTCCTCGTGCCCAGAGCCCCACTCCCTCTGGTGCAGTGTGTTTGGTTTCAGCCGCACAGGTTGAGCCAAAGACTCAAGTTTGAATTTAGGCTGCTGGAGCAAACACTGGGTAGTGAGCACACTCCTGTTGTTTCTACAAGTTTAATATGTATTGAAAGACAACAGCCCAGAATAAGGAGGAGGGGATGACACCTAAATAAGATGGCTTTCCACTGTTCCAGACCAACAAGCAACAAAAGTGGGTGTTTTTTAACAAGAGGTCAGGACATTTGTAGCAACAAACATGATCTTTTCCTGACCCTAACCATGTGGTTTTGTGCCTAAGCCTCACCACACATTAATCACAGTGTTGTCATAACATAAAGTTGAAAATTGTAAGTTTAAAAATATCCGCTACATATGAAATGTTCCAATGTAACATATCTGTGGTTTGCAAAAAACAGTCAATGTCAACATTTATTCTTGCTTGAGACAAACAGGCAAAACCCCTGAATATGATGTAACACAACGGCCAAATATGATCCCCCACTTCAGCTGCAGTTGCAAAAGATTCAACTATTATGAGACTATATTCAACAAAAGACAGAATACTTAATGAGAACACAGACTGCGTCCACTTTGATACTGAAATCTGGAACAGTATCTTTTGATTTCCAGGGACTGCCAACTGGCCCAGACACGGCCTGAACTATATGATGGGTTCAAAACCAAGCGAGTGGGAGACAGCAGCACCGAGGCCTCAGAGGCTCACCCTGTGAAACAAAACAATCCACTTCCTGTTCTGTGCAGCCCGGGAGGAGCTTTTGGCTGCAGTTCTGTTTGGACAGGCCTCAGCAGAGCCGGGACACGGAGAGGGCTGCCAGAGGCAACGCAGCACAAGCAAGCATGCTTACTCACACATACGTGCACATGTGCACCATGGCTCTCTTTGCACAATGATAGTTTGTCATTGGTGGCAGTGATATCGGGAGCCAATGACGGAACATCTTGACACATTGGTTGAAGGAAATTATGCGTGAAAATGTCCCATATTGTCACAAACCGTGCCTAATACTCAGGACGTCTATGACTGATGTCCTCCATTTAGGTGCTAATGGATACTAATGACAGCAACAACTGAGGAGGAAGTTTAGCTGGTTGTCAGTGGTAACAGATTTCACTAGCACTGTCATCCAGATCAAGCCCATTCATTATGTTTCATCCAGGATTCATCCTCTCCACATTCATATCCAAGCCTGATGCAATCAAATATGTGAATGGGAACCACTTATCTGCAACCAGTATCCGCTGGCTGCCCTCTGACCTCCACACAACAGAATGAAAGCGAAAGGTGTCGCCGAGAGATTAACCGCCTTCATGAAAGCTGTGACAGTAGCAGGCGCAGTTCAGCATCATTCTGTCGGCTACATAACCATCACTCACCTCGGGGTGCAGACATTTTCATTTACCTGTCACTGTGACTCCACATAACACAACTGAGATTTATCCAGTGGCGCAAAGAGGAATGCTAGAACATATTCATAAAGTCTTCAATCACGCAGAGGTTGACTGAGGAGCAACTGTAACTGTGAGACAGCAGGAACACCGTGTTACTTACAGGCTAAAACATCTAAGAGACACAGTGTAAGAAAAGATAAAACAACACTGAGCTGACTGAACTTTAGTTCACTCGTTTGACTGCAGTAAGTCAAAACACAGGCTGGAGAACAACCTGATACAGTGATATAAACTATTTATATATTTTTCCTCTCAATCTTTCAGCCATGGTTCCAACATTTTTGGTTCTTGACCCTCTGAAATAAGCATTGTCTAAAGGCCGTGTCCTACTGTTTATCTCACAACCATCGCAATGGAAGATAAAATAATTCCCGGCATACTATCTTTCCAGAGTTGCAAAATACTGTATCATAGTATCATAATCCGATGGAACGTGTTTTGGCAACTGAAAGTCCTTAAATTCACAGATCTGTTGCTGAAACTGAACTTCCTCAATTGTATTTCATGACTCAAAGATACCTGAAGCAACATGCGCCAACCAACACAGCCCAATTTCAGTCTGAACGCTCGTTAGTACGACTCTCGTTGTGTTAGGCCTCTGTCTATAAGTGTTAGGCCTCTGTCTATAAGTTATAAGTAGTCCGACAAAAGATCGATTCTCCTTTCTGAGAGTTTTATTTGAACACAGGCCTGAAGGGGTTGACCCACAGGTTGCAAATGACAATGGCATCCTTACTTTCTTAGTACAGCAAAAACAATTATACCATTCTTAAGTCAATACAGTGAATATGAAGCAACATGCAACACAGCTTAGCTCAGCATTAAGACTTTGAACACGGGTTAAAAGCTTGCTTGGCTCTCTCTAAAGATAAAGTATGTAATCCACTGACCACCACCTCTAAAAGCTCACTAATTAGCCATAGAATGTATATAAAGATGGACGACGTGTCTCCTGCCACTGTACAAACATGAAGCCAAAATATCCTGGATACGGCTGCTGCCATCTTGCGCTAGTGACATAATTTGGAGCCAGAGTCTGTGCAGCAGTGATCTGGGCGGTATCCAGCTCCCGCCAATGCACTCATCCAACCAATTGTGAGTAGCGCATTGATTGCAGGCAAACCGATTTGCTCACATAGTTGTCAATCATGACTTAAACTCTGTTTAATAGCATCAAATAACTAATTAAAACCAAAAACAACAGAAAAACAAACACTTGAACAAATATTACTGAGACAAAAACTACATAAAATGACAGAAACCACATTTGGGAAAACTTTATTTGATGTGTACTCTGAGATTTTAGTTTGGCCCATGTCCCATCTGCTAACATGGAGGAGGTGGGGTTTATGACGTATACTGCAACCAGCCACCGGGGGGCAATCAAAAGGTTTTGGCTTCACTTTCAGGGAGCTGTCACCTTGTCCATCTTTATTATGGATTATGTATGTAATTTACACATTATATATATATATATATATTTTTTAAAGTCTGTACACACACAAACAGAGGTAATGCCATATTACTTACAAAGAACTGATAATTTCATATAATTATTTTATGTAATTACTCTAATATTGTCCAGTAATTGTACAGATCACTTTTATTTTCCCCTTTTGTAACATCCAGTTGTAAATTCCATCATGGAGGATGGCAAAAAGTTAAGAGAGCCTCACCTAATTTGACCATCCTGCTCTTGTCTATTAAAATGATAACTGGTTTGTTGTCTGCCAGATTCCATGTGGACGCAGCATATTACTTGGCCAGGAGCCATAACTTTGATCATCCAATTTTAAAGAGGGTCATTGTCATTAGATTCACATCATCTACATAGAGTTTACATTTTTTACTTGGCTACAAAGACACTATCAAATGCTGAAAAAAGAAAACCTCTATGAGGTCAGCTAGCGTTGAAATAATTTCATGGTTCATCAATGAGTTAATGACTACAAAATCTATCACCAACCATTCTGATAATCTATTAATCACTTAAATATTTATCAAGCAAAGTTATATCATTAACATGTAAATATTTTGGGGTTTTGAATTGTTGATAAGACAAACCCAAACACTTAGCACATCCAATTGTAATCAAGGAAATTGTAGTGGACATTTTTGGAGTGTTTATTGACTCAGAAATTATTTAAAAATATTGCACATATTAATTCATAATGATCAGAATAGTGTAGGTCAAAGTTAACAGAAATACAGTATGGAAGCCGTCGCAGTACATCTGAGTTCACTGTGTCACTGAGCAATAAAGCAGACAAAGTGTAAAGTAAATGCTCTCAGACTCAGGAAAGCAGACATAAACTCGATCCAAACAAAACATGAGGAGCCATTAAAATACATATGAAAGCAAAGCACCTTTACTTCCTACAACTATTTGAGCAATGCCCTGGGTTAATGAACACACCACCTCTCTGTCTCTAAGGAGGTTTCCTGAGGCTTATAGGGGCCAAAAGGAGTTATGCAACAAGCTGAGCAGAGTTAGAGGAGAGCAAAGCAGAGCGTGACCCTGAGGTAGAGCTGCCGTTCAAACCTCTATGACTTTTAATTCAACAACAATGCCGAGCATCGACAAACATCCAACCAATAAAAAGGGCCTGCTGTTCCCGAGATGATGATGACTTTTTCTGTTCTGAGGTCCTGCAAACAAGCAAACATATTACAGGAAATGAGGCAGAGCGTGATTGTTTTGCTCGTCTAAGAGGCTTCACAGGGTCGCACCTCTTTCTTTTATTCACAACACTAGACCCAGAGAGCCCGCAGTTACAGATCAGCTGTTATCAACATTGAAAAGTTATTTCCTGGCTCTTTTTATGTGTGTTGCCACTACACAGGGGTTGTCAAGGGGCGCAGTCAAACTTTGGTTGTAGATTAAAAGCTTCATAACTAACAGAGCAATAAAACCAAGGCTGGGTTTTCACTGTTTATCAGTTGGACAGATAAACATTCACCTAGAGATTACAAGTCTAGTCTAAACCTCTGTGGAACAATGCAAAACTTTACTACAGATTCAAAAAATGTACTTCAGGGATGTGAAGTTTTACAGAAATGCCCTCCAGCAGCTTTGGCACCAACTCATTTCTAATAAGGAATTTGTGTTTTTACAACTATTTTTCACGAGAGACACGAGCTAACAGGCTGATGCTGCATTTTCACGAGAAACCTTCAAATGTGAAGGCACGCAAGAATTTGCCTCTCCTCTGCGAGTCTGTCAGTCTGACAAATGGGCCAAAGTTCATAAACTTGCAGAGGTTGTGGCTGAGGCAGGCAGCGTGTCTTCGCCACCTTTAACTGGGTATAAAAATATCTGACAGGAAGTAACAGACATCAGATGACATAAAAGATCAGACGTTGGGTGATGACTCAAAACCTAATCTTACACGAGAGCTTCGGGCCGTGTCAGATCGAGCATCTATGGGTACAATGTAGAGATTCCTGAGTGTAAGCTGTGGACTTGAGTGCATAAAATTGAAAAGTGAGTGCTGAGCCCTGTTACACAACAAGAGGAGAATATACAGAGGATCAGGTCAGTCTCTTACATTCTTTGGGCGTATGTTACAAACACAACCAGCTCTTTAGTCTCACTGAGTCATGGATTTAGTGGTACACCCATGGAAATAACCAAATGTCCCAAAACTCAGCCAGCCCATGAAATAAAACCAGGTCAAGGACTTTGGAGGACATAACCCTTATCCATACAAAGAAAGAAAAAAAGATTCTTAACTTATAATAAGGGAACTTAAAGGAGATTTTTTGAGGAAATAACTTTGGGGAAATACTTATTTGCTCTTGACCAAAGTTGGATGAGAAAATCAGCACCACTCTCATATGTCTGCTAAATATAAAGCTAGAGCCAGTTAGCTTAGCATAGAATAAAGAAGTCTCAGCTGGCTTCCTGGCAACTACAAGGCAAAAACACGACTAAGTCACTGCTCCCAGCCAAGAAATAGGCCAGTAAATAGAGTGGAAGGAGCCCTAAAACGCATAAGTTAGCATGTCTGAAGTTTTGGTTCCCTAATCTTTAAGTCAACAGTTTTTTTAATGGGTTTTCAGTTAGATGCTTAAAATAAGGTCTGTGGTTACCACAAGCTTACAAGATTTCCACACTTTGTTCCACAACATAAATATGTCAGTGAATACCCCACTTGTGAATTTGGAAGCTTTTACGTGTCTTAAAAAAAGCAGTTGCTAACAAGTGGCTAAATGAGTCATAACGTTGAACACAGCTTTCCAGCCTTGTTGACCATAGTGTAGTTTGTTTAAAGTGTTCCTATCATTTACAGTCCCCGGCATGATAGCTTTCCAGAGTTGCAAAACACCGTATCATTGCATCATAAGTTACTGTAATGTGTTTTGGTGATTGACAGTCTTCAGGTTCACAGATCTGTTGCTAAAACTGCACTTCCTGAAGCAACACGCGCCCACCAACGCAGCCCGATTTCAGTCTGAACGCCTGGTAATACGACTCCCGTCGCAAACTACATAGTTGTAAACAGTCCAAAAACAGGAGAGATTCTCATTTCTGACACTTTCTTTGAACACAGGCCTGAAGTGAGGGGCTGACCCACAGGGTGCAAACCACAATGGCATCCATGACTACAGAACGCCATAATGTCGAACATGGCTTTACAGTCCCCTTGTGGTGGCAACGCTGAGGTCATGTGATCATAGTGTAGTTTTTCATAGTGTTTGTATCATTTATAGCTAGTTAGCTTTTTACTTCTACTAATTTGCGGAGATTATCTTGCTGAACAAAACCTTTAAGTATCATGAATGTTTGTTTGCCACAGCGCTTTTTTTTCTGCAATAATCCAAAATTCAATGGAATACTCCCATTTGCTTTTTGACAAGGAAACCAGGGCAATGCTAATTTTTGTATCAGTCTAGAAATAAATGTCATCCCTGCAGCACTCTATAACGCTCATGGATGAATTAAAAGAAATGGAAACGGGACTTAGGAATAAATAAATGAAAACTGCATGGCAAGTACGTAGCTAAACATTTTTTAAAATGGTGGTCAGTGGCTACAATGTTTATTGGGCCAATAGGATTTTTTCGTTGTTGTATGACTAGTACAAACTGGAGTCAAGGCTAAATGGCGGCGCTGCATCCTACTTTCTTTATACATCCATGATAACCTGCCATAAAATTTCAACTTGTTGCTTTGACACTTACGTTTTTGTTCAGATTAAACTAATGAATTAAAAAAAAAAGTTAATTAGTGAAGCTAGTTTTTCCCCCATTTACAGTCTTTATGCCAAACTAAGCTAAACTTTATAATTACCGCACCAGTACTGAACTATTCCTGAAAATCCACTAACATCACTATGACTGGGCCTAACAACTAGAGCTTGTCTAATCCATGTATTGGCCGGCCATTTACAAATTAATGGCCCGCAGCCCAGCCACTTTTTAACCGCTTCCGTCAAGCAGCCGTGAATGTATAAATACACTAAAGGAAGACACTTCTGCTCTCAAAGCCTATTGAGAGGAAGAAGGGCAAGACAAGAGAGTCGAGTCAGCTGGTGGCAGCTGCAACGTGGTGACTAAACTCAAAGACAAGAGGCAGAGGATTCACCACAGAGCTCTGAGAGAAGTGACCGACACCTCATGACTCACTCGGCAACTCAGTTCATCAGTAAACAAACCAGATCTCCTCAGCCTGAACACATCTGTTCCTCCAGGGACGAGCGCGAGGGCCGCGACTAATGATTCTTTTCATTATCGATTAATCTGCTGATTATTTTCTTCATTAATCCATGAATCATTTGGGCTGTGATCTCAGGAAATTGTTTAAAATGACTAACACAATTTCGGGGTGACAAGCTGAAACTGCTGGTTTGGTCTGAACAGCATTCAGAAAGTGAAATAGATTCTGCTTACTATCAAAGAAGACTGAAACCATTTACATTTAAGAATCTGGGATCTGCAGATTTCAGGCTTTTTTGACCCCAAATTCATCATCAAAATGGATGCAGATTCTCTGTCCCTCGGTTTGTAGATCCAGTTTGTGAGGAAATTAGTGGTACATTAATTGAAAAGTTGAGAAACAGAATATTAAATCAACAACAATTTGCTGACACTAACAACTGTCCATTAACAAACCAAGCACTCTAAAGATTTCCCCTCATGTTCGGTTTAATTGTGATGTAAACTTTTTACTATTTACTGACAGTTTATGGATGAAAAAAGAAAAATTAATCAACAGATTTATCAATAATGATGGCAAATACTAGTTAGAGCCCTATAATATACCAGCAGCATTACATTTTGAAGACACTAACGCACAAGTGTGTAGTTGAACAAGCTGATTTTGAGTATATGAAACTAAAATTTTCCAGTTTTCAGGGCTGCAACACTATCAATAATTCAGTCGAATCGATTGCTTTGATTGTTTAATCTAGCCTATAAAATGTCAGAAAATAGAGAAAAATGTCAATCACTGTTCCCCAGAGCCCACCTTGCCTTCTTCAAATTTCCTCTTTTGTTCAAATACCAGTCCAAAATTCAAAGATATTCAAATTATAATGAATAAAACGCAGAAAAGCTGCAAATATTCACATTTAAGAAGTTGGAATGAGAGAATATTTGGCATTTTTGCTTGATAAATTACTAAATTATTATCAGAATTGTTGAAAAACTGGTAATATTTTTGTCAGCAGCTAGTGGAGTCATTGACTAATTGTTTAAGCACTTATAGTTTTGCTGCCAACTGTATCAAGAATATTTTCTGCATGAAAATACATTTGAAACAGGTCGTATTAAGAAGGATGAGTGCAATTATTATTAATTTATGTGAATTTTAAGTTATCATAAATGTGACCTTCCTGTTTAAATCAGATTAAAAGCCCTTTCTCTAACATAATTAAGCCAATTTGGGCGTTTTAGCCTAAATAAGTCACCAGATTTCCTCCCCTCGTGTTTTGTTGTGTTTGCAAATCATTGCTGGCAGTTCAAACAACGGCCTCTGAGAGCTGGGAGTCTTAATAATGAGGAAATTAAGAGTTCCCAGGAATAGAAATGGCTCATTATGAGATTTGCCATGCGGAGTTGCTTATTGAGGTCGCAGCACTTGGATACACTGTACATACCAACAGGATCTCATCTGCTGCTTTGACTTTGAAACTACCAACAATGAAGCTATCAACAGTTGTACAGAAACACGCCCTGACAACTACACTCACACTGGATATAGACTTCATTACAGCCGGGGACTAGAGTCCTACCTGAGCAGGGAAACAAGGCGAGTGTTAGTGTGAGGACAAGCCACCACCTTGTTCTCTCACCCAAGTAAGTGAGCCATAATTAGACTGTCGACTTGTGTCAAATAAGAACATTGAGTCAAACTACAGCTTCCGTTTCATAATTACCTGTCAGCAGCCAGATGAGAGGTTTTTATAAATATTAATCCCCGCTTGCTCTTTCCTCTTGATCGTGACACACACATACACACATGCACACACTCACTTCTTGCTGCAGTATTCGCTAATTTTACAGAGAGGGTGCTGAGAAACGGGGCAGGCGAGCAAGATCCTCCCACCGACACGGCGACAAGCTAGGCTAGGCTAACTGACTACCGCTTCCGGTCGGGACTTTCAAAATAAGAGGGGCAGGTCGTTAAAGTAATACATGGCGATCCTCTATACACAAATAAATAAATAAATAAATACATAAATAATAACAATAATAATGATAATAACAATAAGACACTTTTTTCCACATGTATAACACCTTGATGCAGCAATTTTTTACACTAATTATTTACAATTTTATGAATGATTATGTTGCCTGTTTTTTGTTTTTTTTTTACTTTCCTGTTTTATTGACTAGTTGGCACCTAATCAGATGCAGCGCTCCTAATCTCCTTGTATATTCTTTGTACAATGACATGTAGGGCTTTCTATTTCTACTCTAATAATAATAATAATAATAATATATATATATATATATATATATATATATATATATATATATATTATATCTCAATATTATATCGCCATTATGATATTAGCCTATATATCAACTTAAATTTTGGTTTTAAAGGTCCCATATTATGCTCATATTCAGGTACATACTTGTATTTTGGGTTTCTACTAGAACAGGGGTCTGCAACCTTTTCCATTACAAGAGCCATTTTTGACCAAAAATAATTTGAAAAAATCTGTGTGGAGCCGCAAAACATGTTTGAGCCTTATAATCAAGGTAAATAGCCTATTAAGTCTAAATTAGCGTATACTTATGGTCTAAATAAGCATTTGTTAATATGTTTTACCACAAGGTGGACACTGTGCAGGGCACTATTTATGATTATTTGGTACTTAAATTTTGCAGAGCTGGCAGTGAGAGCAAACAAATCTGTCCACGCACTACTACATTCTCTATTTTATTCAATTCACTTTTTTGGATTTGGCATCCATAGCTAACCAGCCACTGCTATCGAGTTTCAGCAACATTTGGATTCATAGAATGAATTTCCATAGAATTCTTTTCTCAAAGGCTCAAGGAGCCACTGGACAGGGGCTAAAGAGCCACATGTGGCTCCGGAGCCACAGGTTGCCTACCCCTGTACTAGAACATGTATACATGCTTTAATGTTCACGTTGTGTGTAATGTAATTTTTTACATGCTGTTTGCCTGAATATACCTGTAAGGCCCCGTGGGCCAGCTGGGAGCACCTGAGAGCGCTGTGGAGGTGCAGCAATTTCTAAGCTGAGATGCTTTGGTTGTGTCTGGTTGCTATGATGTGGAATATCCGTGGCAGTAAACATGTCAGCACAAGGTACTTGCTTTGGATGAGGGGAAGGCTGAAGCATACAGGGAGAAAGAATGGAGCTGTTGGTCTGTGTGGGTTCATACGAGGAAAGATAGTTTAATATATGACGATATATTATATAATATATATAATATATATAACAATATATTACTATGTGACGAGTGCAGGGCTTTGGAAGGCAAGTATATATTGTGTGCAAACTAGAATGAAGCTGCCATCTACATTGTGCTGCTGTGTGCACTGGATTTGCTGAGAATGTGAAGACAACAGGGGTCCAACAAATTGTTTTTAGGCCTCTGCCCAAAAACAGGTTTAATCAGCCATTTTTATTCCCCCCTTTACCCTCACTGACTCAGTAGCAGACTCCTTTTTTTTCTTTTTTTTTTTAATGGAAACTGTGTTACAGCCTATCACTATAAAAATAAATACACATTTACATTAGAAATGACTCACAAAATATTTAAGCATGTCACACTTGTGGCCACACCTCAGTGACTGATGTCACAAAAGCTGTTTGCCATCAGCTGTCAAAGGGGAAAGAGCTGCTGTGGCATAATTGCTTCATTAATTAATTGTTGGTATTAATAATGATAAAAATAATTGAAATTAAATATTGAGCTCACACACTCATTCCATTTTTCCCTTAAGTGACATTAAATGTTACACTGTTATTTTGAAGGCTACTGCGTGTATTTCCGGTGTTGTCATAGTTACTTCTTGACTAACTTGACGGACCTGCTGCAGGCGCTCGAGTCACACAGGTCCCTCCTCCCCTCCCCGGTCAAAGATGACATCATCCGTAGTACAAGAAGACTCGTGCAACAGGAGGGATGGGTGTGGATCTCACCAGTGTCCCTCTGAAAAAAACACACACACTTCATATCCGCACAGGCAGACTGCCAGGTGTGTGTTTGTGTCTCATCACAAATATGACCTAAACTGGACACTCAGTGACAAAATGTCTCTGCATTATAAAATAGTGTGGTCTGTTTCACTCTGTATGACAGGCAAACACACTAACAACAAATATTAGCATTATGATGGATTTTTTTCCCCCTCCTGATTGATAAAATTATCAGCAGCTAAATACAGCGTACTCAGGTGTTACAGTTAAGTACAATTTTGCAGTTATTTTTATTTGTGCTTGAGTTTTATGCCTCCACTGTTCAACCTTTCAGAGGGAAATATTGTAGGCTACTTTTGGACTCTGATACATTCATGTTCAGCTAGTTCTTTGTTTCTTGAATAAAGATTTTATTCACAAAACACATCATCAGCTTATTGAATATGATGCATTTTTACTGATTTAAGGCCCTGCACACCGTCACACATGTTGTCACTTACTCTTGCTGATTAGGTCTTTGCTCAGGTTTTCATAGACCTATCTATATAAAGAAAATATCCAGTGAGCAGCAGTTCTGTGGGTGAAAATGCCTTGTTGATGCCAGAGGTCAGAGGAGAATGGCCAGACTGGTTCAAGATGATAGAAAGGCAACAGTAACTCAAATAAGCACTGGTTACAACCAAGGTCTGCAGAAGACCATCTCTGAACCAACAACACATCGGCCCTTGAAGCAGATGGGCTACAGCAGCAGAAGACCACACCAGGTGCCACTCCTGTCAGCTAACAACAGGAAACTGAGGCTACAATTCACACAGGCTCACCAAAACTGGACAATAGAAGACTGGAAAAACGTTGTCTGGTCTGATGAGTCTGGATTTCTGCTGCCACATTCAGATGGTAGGGTCAGAATTTGGTGTAAACAACATGAGAGCATGGATCCATCCTGTCTTATATCAACGGTTCAGCCTGCTCATGGTGGTGTAATGGTGTGGGAGATATTTTCTTGGCACACTTTGGGCCCCTTAGTACCAACTGCACATGGTTTACACACCACAGCCTACCTGAGTATTGTTGCTGACCATCTCCAATAGAAGACTTCTAGCTGTAGTGGAGTATTACATGTTACATTATGGCATTACTGGCCATGTTCATCAAAAGTGTAAGGCCAGTTTGTGTCAAAGTGAAGAATTACCACTTTAATACTTATCTTCTAATTAGTTTTTAATAAGGTCAGGAAAGAAAATGAAATATCCATTATTGTTTTAAAGGTCCAGAGTGTAAGATTTAGGGAGATTTAGTGGCATCTAGTGGTGAGAATTGCAGATTGCAACCAGCTGAAACTTCTCCCGGTTAGAATTCTGTCAGTGTTCATTGTTCAAGAGTTTTTTACCAGGAGCCAAATTATCCACAGAGGTCTCCTCCTCTCCAAAACAAACAAAGCAGGTCATTTAAACTGGTAGAAACACTGAATAAAGCAGTTTCATGATCCAAATCAGTGCTTCTACAATGTTCTTTGGCTCGTCAGAGATAGCCTGCTAGCCCAGCACCCTCTAATATGTGCTCACCTTTTTTGTCTGATAACTTAAGATCCAGATGTTCAGGAGGTTTTCAGTCGGAGCCAAATTATCCACAGAGGTCTCCTCCTCTCCAACACAAACACATTGGTGATTGAAACCAATAAAAATAATAATAGAGCAGTTTAATCCCCCTAAAAATAGTGTTTTTGTACACTGCTCGTTGCAGTTGGGCTGCAAACTAAGGAGGCTGATATGAAAACGAGAATGGCCCTATCTAGAGCCAGTGTTTGGTTTGTCCGTTCTGGGCTTCTGTACAAACATGGCAGTGCAACAAAGCAATCTGTACGGATGAGGATCTACTACGGCTCATTCTAAGGTAATGAAAACGCAATGATTCTTATTTTCAGGTGATTATAAACTTAAGAAGTCATACTTATTACATTATATTCCATTTCTGCCAGTATATCCCTCAAAATTCTACTCACTGGACCTTTGAATTAAGTAACATGTGGAGTCTGTGGGATCCAAAACAATGAGGAAGTAAAGCCAGTGTCAACAAAACAGTGGTTAAGCCTTAAAATTATTATTATGTTCAAAGGCTATGTGTTAATGTCAGCATACATGATTTGACATTAAGAGGAATACTATTAAAAAAGTTCACATGTAGTTTTGAAAGCTTGTTGCATTCTAAAATTCAATATGTGAGATTAACACGCAGAGAAATTCTGCTTGTGGGAAATTAGTAATTCTTTTAAATCACTCAAAACCAACTTATAATGACGTTAATCCCATGAGTCAGTAAAGGATGAAGTGATTATTTAGTAACTGAACCTTCCTCTTAGTCAAACAGTGCAATTATCAGTGACAGGCTGTGTGAACTACTCTGACTCATAAGTTGGCCACATCGAAGATTAATTTCCTTTTGAGTGATACACAGGACTGAGTAAACAAACACAGTCAAAGCAAATGGGAAAAATCAGATTTATTTCTAAGCTGGTTTACATTATCCCTCTACCTCACAATTTGGTAGCTCACATTCTAGGACGCACCATCTCTAAACAAACAGTTAATGGATATAAACATAAAAAATAAGACTTCTGATGCTGCTTTACAACCAAAGTTTTCTTTAAAAATATATATGATACTCCAAATTACAACATGACATAACAAAAAAATGGTACAAAAGAGGTATGGTGGTACATTTAAGGGCATAAAATGTTCTTGTAAAAGGATCAAATTTAGTGCATCTGAAGAAAAACACTCCATCTCTTCGTAAGGCATATGTGTGAAGTTTATCACATCTTACTATACCGAGACATCTACTCTCCTCTGAGAGTTAAAAAAAAAATGTACTTAAATTAAACAAATGAAGCTTTACCTTTATGTTTTTTACTGAACATGAGTGTAACGCTCTGTTCTCTTTATTATAATGACAAAAATAAAACAATCTATGAGCACATTCAACAAAAACATATCACAAATCAACAGGCTACCACAGAGCATGTGCAACAGTCTTCAAGTGCCGAACGTCATTCATTCATCATTAACACAGGAAGTAAATCAATACAACTGGTTCTGTGTGCTGAAAAAGGTCCATTCCTCTGATTTTACTTCCGACATGCTTCTTTAATGTACAGACATGAATCTAATGTTTTTGTTTTGTTGTTTATCTTTTATGTATTGATTTTTTTTTTTTTTTTTACAGATTTCCATCCTAATGCCATGACGGCATCTTTGGTTTCCTCACATTCTTTACTGCAATCCTCTTTAAAACATGATTGTGAAACTGCGAGAGGCTTTTCTTTTCTTTTCTTTTTTTTTACAAAAGAGAGTCACATTCAGGACATGACATGAAAATGAACAATCCGTTTAAAGGATTGAGTAGCGGTCCAGCGGTCTCGAACATAAACAGGAAACAAAAACTCTACAAGGGTTTAATTCTCACTGGCAACCGTCACAAACAGCAGGTCTGGGAGGAAGAGTTCTTTCATAATGTCACTGGAAATCTTTTGTTACATGACTGGAAACCAACCAAACGATATGGGATCCTGGGCTGGGTTAAAGTAAAGCGGCTGGGACCGGGTCCAGTCTGGGGTTGATGAAGGTGCTGCTCAGACCCGGGTCCTCTCTATGACAAAGGTGTTTTCTTCTCCCGCCGCCCCGTCAGTTCAGGGTTTAAGGAGCTGGGAGGGAGGGGCCCTGGGAGAGACCCTGAAGCGTCATCCATGTCATAGCGGTCGCTGCGACACCTTGTCATGTCTCTGACTCGTGCCCCGCCAGTGGGATGACAAACACTGTGATGTCATCGCCTGAGCCCAGTCTTTCGTTGGGTAACCGCCAACCGCGCTCTTTCAGGACGCCTCGTGACCTCATCAGCAGGTCCTGGGCTGCCAGAGTGTACCTGCGTGACACAGAGAGCAGAAAAGCAGTCATTACAACAAGTACTCTATAATTTAGGCAAAGCATAAACACACAAACAAAATACAGATTCATATTCAAACAAGTAAGTCAGTATATCAGACAACATAAAGCTGCCTTTTGTACAGTGGTCACTGAGAACGATCTCAGTGCCTTCACTTTCTGACTGAAGGGTAACACTTTACATAGCCAACACACTGGTTAACTATATATGTGACTATTGTCTTTGTCTATTTTGATTCTGATGAAGCCCCCCTCTCCATTTCGCATTTATAAGTAGCATATAAACATATAAGAAGGTCGCTAAGGTAGTCAAAAAGCTCCTCAGTGGCAGGACGCCAGGTGTGGATGAGATTCACCCTGAGATGCTAAAGGCTCTGGACATTGTTGGGCCGTCTTAGCAGACACACCTTTGCATCTGGTCCTTGTATGACCTAATTGAGAGCTGTGTCCTCATACTTGGCACAAAGTCAAACACATTCTCAGAGGGTGTTGGCCCCCGCCAGGGTTGTCCCTTGTCTCTGATTCTGTTAAGGCGCAGCCGGGGGGAGGAAGGGGTCCGGTTTGGTGACATCAGAATTGCATATCTGCTTTTTGCAGATGATGCGGTTCTGTTAGCCTCATCAAAAGGTGACCTCCAGCACGCACTCGGGTGGATTGCAGCTGAGTGTGAAGCAGTCAGGATGAGAGTCAGCATCTCCAAGTCTGAGGCCATGGTGCTCTGCTCTGATGGAATGCCCCCTCTGAATTGGGAGAGAGTTATTGCCCCAAGTATCTCGGGGTCTTGTTCATGAGTGAGGGTAGAACGGAGCACGAGATGGATCGGTGGTTTGGTGCAGCACCTGCAGTAATACGGGCGCTGTGCCAGACTATTGTGGCGAAGAGAGAGCTGAGCCGGAAGGCAAAGCTTTCGATTTACTGGTCCATCTACAACCCTCACCTATGGTCATGAGCTCTGGGTAGTGACTGAAAGAATGAGATCGTAGATAAAAACAGCTGAAATGAGTTTCCTCCGTGGGGTGGCTGGGCTCAGCCTTAGAGATAGGGTAAAGAACTCAGACATCCGGAGGGAGCTTGTAGAGCTCCTTTGCGTTGAAAAGGGTTAGCTGAGGTGGTTTGGGCATCTGATCAGGATGCCTCCTGGGTGCCTCCCGTTAGAGGTTTTCAAAGCATGTCCAACTGGTAGGAGGCCCCCAGGGTAGACCCAGAACACGCTGGAGGGATTACATGTCTCGTCTGGCCTGGGAACGCCTCAGGAAAAGCATTGCTGGAGAAGGGGACATCTGGACTACTTTGCTCAGCCTGCTGACCCCCAACATCCAAAGGGTGTGGTGTGTCTTCCTCGAGCTGGAGATCTCCGCAGTATCTTAACTGTTCCTAGGACTGCACTCTCCTGCACCTGGAATCTGCTGGATCCACTCTCCCAGTTTTCTTTCTTTCTTTCTTTCTTTCTATCTATTAAATACTTTACACTGTGTACTTCATACAGTATACTGACTGTAGGCACAACTTAGCAGGAGACCTGAGTATCTGTTACCACCTAGTGGACATATTGAGTACTTATTTTACATATGACTCATGAAACTGCAGCTTTCACTGAGAACACGTTCACACGCCACATGACAGAACATATAGTAAAAACAAAAGCTCAGTGTAAAGGATTATGTGGCATACCTCATGGGATCAGAGGGGTCACAGCAGGATAAGTAAGCTGACACAGCATCTGCCACTTCCCTGTCCGTCGTTACATCCCACAATCCATCTGTGCCCATGACCAAGACGTCGTCTGGGCCGTGTTTGTTTTCATCCACGTTATAAAGCTTCACCTGTGACAGAAAGACATGTTATTAATAAAGTTTTTTCCCATCATGCTGTCATGATTTTCAAAACTATCTTCAGTGCTTGAAGATTAGCAACTGTGCGCTGTCATGCCCGGGACATAACCCCCGTTTAAAGCATTAAAGCAGCTCACATTCATTCACATATCTTAACATGAAGTTGAGCCACTTACTTAGAGTGACTCAACAACAAGCCAGTGATTAAGATAAGCTCCGTTCAAGAAATAGATGCCTGATAATATTCCTGTAATGCTAAGCTGAGAAGTGCCTAAACAGGAAATGAGAAACAAAGTCTGACAAGTGAGGCAGAGAGTATTTTTAACTTCATAAAACAAAAATAAGAAGTGCCGTGATAAGTGGCAAGACACTGAAAAAAGGATATGTGCACTTGTAACTATGCCTAAAAAAGGGTTCAAATGACTGCATGAATTAAAGTCTTGTGTACAATATACATTTTAGTAATTTGAAGAAGGAATTTGATCTTGACAACAAAGACAGAATTAGATCTTTACAGGTCAGGGATTACTAAAGGAAATTAAAAGAAGACAATTAATCCATTGAGGGCTCCACACTGAGATATTGTTCTGGGAGGTGCAGATAAACAGAATAATTCAAAATGCCTGTCATGAGAAGAGTCGTTCAGAAAGTTACACTTATAAACAAGAAAACACAAGCCACTAAGTGTGCACCAATTTTATGTGTTTGTTGTTGATAGCAGAAGAAGACAGACCTAAGAACATCTCTAAAAATACACTGGAGGCCTGCAAGGTAACAGCATCTAAAAACTGGTTTCAATCTGTATCTGTGCACCATATCTGAGTCTGTAAAAAGGCAACCAAAGCATGTCATGAGACAAAACCTTGAGCTACAGCTGACGCCCAAAAGCTGCTCAAATGTATCCTAAAGGCTCCAAGGTGGCTACAGCGAGGACGAACAAACTGAGTACTTATGTGCTGATAACCAGCGCTGCTTCTGATTCCTCCCACTCACCTCAGGCACGCACGAGAGGAAGGGCTTGATGTAAATGTTGGAGTTGTACACCTTCAGGTCATGATCTCCCAGCCCACGGGTCACTCCGATTGTCGCCATGACGCGTGCCTGTGTGAGGACAAACACACGCAGTAATGTAGGTTGTTTGTGCGGGATGTGATTCAGTTCTAGGAAAATCCTTTTATGAGGGATTATTAAGTGAAGACAATGTTCTCTCAGACTATAATGGAAATGTTGAGCAGGTCTCAGTGGACGCAGGGAGACACTGAAGTATACAACAAATAGCTTGTAGATGTAAAAGTGCCACACAGTTAATGAGGATCTGTGTATTGAGTATGATGCATTGGGTTTTCCCTGTTTCTTACCTTTTTACCCTCTCCATATATCAGGGGGAACTTCAGATCATCTTCAACAATCGTCTTATAAGCCCTGAAACAACAAAACCAACAGAGCTCAGATGCAAGTTACTGAAACACGACAGTTTGAAAAGTTATTCAGCAACAATTTTGATTACTAAATAAATTGTGTGCGTCATTTTTTTATGCATAAACACTAGAAATTCAAAGGTTCTAGCTTTTCAAATGTTAACATTTGCTGCTTTTCTCTTATTTGCTGCTTTATTATTGTAAAATTAAAGGAATACTTAACTCATTCAATCAACATTTGGATATCAATTACCCATCCTATGTTACGTTAAAATCGTGAAGTAAATATTAAGGCCAAATTATTATGGACTGGGCTACCGCCAGAGGTGGGAGGCGGGGCTAACTGTTGTGTATTATTGTGTTTGTCATTTGTTACCCATGTTAAAACTATTTTTAGAAAGTTGATAACAAAAAAATAGTAAAGGAAACTGTTTTTCTTGCATGTATCCACATCAAAACTGCATCAACACATCCATTTACAGACTGCCTCTCAACTCGTGAAATATAATTAAAGTCTCATCTTTCTAGTCGTAAGCTCAGAACTTCCCGCTCACCCTGCTCAATGGAATCTATCTGCAGAGTTCAAATGCATGTGCTTGCCAGGCATGCTGACTGTATGAGGAAGTGTATTAAATATTACTGTTATGCAAAAATACATGTGTTTTGGAGGTACTGAGCATATGACTGCATAAATGAGACGTTTTGCTGTTGCTGAACGTCCAATTCAGCAGTAGGTTTTTAGTCACTGTATGACAAGACAAGTATGGCTTCCATTTGTATGCCTTACAGTTTGCCACACAGTACTTAAAAAAACTACAACTCCAAGGAGGCGGAGCATTTACCATCAGGGTTGTGCACAGGAGTGTTGCATTACTGCTCGCGGATTGGTTATTCTTACCTGCCTGTCCATTGTTGCCTTACGTATGCTCTGATGAAGCTCAACAATAAAGTGAAACACTGCATAGATGCAAGTGTGCTGAAAGCTTTTTCTACCACTCCACTTCATCAAAAATGTCTCTATTTTTAGATTCTTTGTTCACCATGGAGGCTTGTGAGACAGTTTTTTTTAAAGAATTTAAGTCCGTAACACAAGATGAGTAATTGACGAACATATCCCCATACAGCAGTTTGTATGATATCCAACAAATTAGCACCCCACAAATGGCATTGTCACGTTATGTACGAATTCAAGTTATGTAGGTTAGGGCGAGGAAAATAATCATGGTTGGGTGTCACAAAGTGAAAACGTACATTAAAATAATTCCAAGTTCAATTGGTTTCGAACATTAGGGGAAAGTCCTGTGTTTGTTTGAGCCATCCACCAGCTCAACCTAACTCCTTACATGGACTTTCACTCTTTATGCTACTTCCTTCTTTACCCCCATCAGCTCATTGGCGATGTGATCGCAGCCTTCCCGATTACATGAGCTATATAAAATTGTGTTGCATTACTTTTCGTAGGTATACGTGAAGTATTCTTTAATATTTGGAGTTTTCAACTTCAAAAAGCAATTTGAACTGTGATGAACATTTGCTCCATTTTCTGATATTTTATAGACCAAACCAATAATCAATTAATTTAGAAAATAACTGGCAGATTGTAAGTTGCTGCCCCCTGATTGGAAATCCTTATTCATTTCTCCACCATCAAAGTATAGCTATGCCCAATACAGAAAAAATGTTCATGAAAGGTGATTAACTGTCAGACGTGTGATTAAAAAGGATCCCCAGGTTTACCAGCCAGTCATGGTGTGGTCTCTGTAGAGCATCTTTTTCCCCAGCTCACTGTGCTGGATCCTACGAGGGAACTCAATGTGAGTGAACTCATTACCCAGGAGCTCTGGCCTCAGGAAGCCCTGGAGTGACACACAAAATGGGTCAGGTCACATCAAACTACAGAATAAAACACTTTACTTAACCTTAAATGTCTGGCACGGCTCTGAAGAAAAGACTGCGTGTGTATTAGGAGACCTAAAGTACAGCATGCTGCGTACTGAAGGCACAAAAAACAGCTCCCTGTTTTAGCAGCAAACATCATCCACCCACTCTGTGACTCAGAACTACAACCGGCTACTAAAACAGGCAATCGACGAACGTCAGATTATTTCAGTGAGACACAGGATTTCCTCCTTCCTCCTAATCAGGTTCAGCTGAACTTTTACTGTTAGTGAAACCTCATTCGAGTGGTAAAGACCAACTATTTATATGTGTACTCTTCTTTTAACCTTTTGCTATGTACTTACAAGATTATAAAATCCCCTTGAACAGTTGCTTTGCTGTTAATCAAAGTGTTTGTAGGTAAAATAATTGTATAAGACAGAAGAATACCAGGTACTGTAGCCGCTGTCTCTCGGACTCAGGTGTGAATTCATTCGTCATGGGAATAACTTCATTATTTCGTATGATTATGGCCCTGCAGAGAGAAAGAGGGGAGACAGGAGTCAGATAGGTTTTAACACATTTCTTCATCTATAGGTTGGTCAGAAAGAGTGTCAGTAGAAGGCTGCATGATGCTGCAGTACACAAAGTGAACCCCAGGGGGCACAAGAAGCACCTATGTCTGAGAAGACTTCCCATGAGTATACAACTCCATGCACTGTGCAGTGAAAAGCTGGAGTGAATTACACATATTTCATTCCGTGGTCTGCAGTAGATGTTTATTTCAGTTCTCTCACCTGCTATCTCCAGCATTGGCTACGTAGAGTTTCCCCATTAAATGAATGGCAGCTAAGGCACAGCAGCCTCCAGAGATGGCATACGATGATTTCTCCTTTTCAATTAGGTCATCCTGAAATAATAAGAGAGAAAAAAAATGAAGTAAAAACAAAAGGCAACAGTACCTCAGTGGTTTAAGAACCCACTTTGGCTCTCATCACCCTGAATAGCTCATTATTTTCCCCCATAAATATTCATATACACAACAAAACAGCACGGTGCTAATGGAGAGAAAACATGGAGGCTTTGAAGAGTGCATTACCTAGGATGTGGGTTATTATCAGAATCATCTAAACCACAGAGTAGCTGCATCAGACGAGAGAGCATCACTTTGAGCTCACTGATTGATTCAGCCTATTTGCCCAAGTTGGATATTTAGTCACAAACAGGAAGAGACCAAGATTTTAAAAACAACAGTCTGCAGCTCTGCTAGTAGCTCGACAAGCTGCATGTGGGCACAGCAGTGCTTTGAGAAAAATACTAACATTAGCATGCTCACAGTGACTATTGCTGTGTCTCAATTCGCCTTCTTCCGTATTTACACTTGCTATTTGAGTGCGTAAATATGTTCACACTGACAGGTAAGACAAATGCAGTGCACTATGAGTACACAGATGGTGCACTATAACGGTCAAAAAGCTGACTGTGGAATGCCGGACACTTCTCACAATCAATGGTTGCCTTCTTGGCTATTGAGAGGAAGAAGAGGGACCACCGGCTGAGGAAGCTAAGGTGCTTACATTTGCTTGGATGAACCACAGATCAGACGTTGCGCTAGACTTTTTTCGTCGCCGGGCATTTTGACCGACAGGGTCATAAAAATCCGGTCATAATCTATTTTTACCGGTCATTTTAATTTTTGTTTTTAAATGATAATAAAGACATTCAAAGACATTTAGTTTTCATTCTTTCGTTTTTAATAAATCCAACAAGCAAGTTATAAAGTGTGCATTAATAAGGACATGAACAAAAAGATGAACAGACATCCACACACCCGTGCCATTAGGCTTCGCCCTGGACACACTGGACGGCACTAACGCGTCACTAACGCGTCCGGTGTGTACAGGCCGTTATGTCAACAACGCTACATGAAGCAGTTGAATGACTCTCTGCAGTGTGAAAACGGCAGCCACTTAAACCACTGACTGTGCACTCCGCCGCCAAGTAGGCAGGGGTGGTAATTGCAACTGGTCAAAATGACCGACAGCCTTCAGATTTTCCGGTCATTGTTGTAAAAAAACGGTCAATGACCGAGAATATCCGGTTAACGCAACCCCTGCCATAGATATATAATAGTACCTATAAATCGGATGCCAAGATGGCTCATATTCAGTTTAGTGGAGCTGCTCGCCTAAACTAGGCTTCCAAGAAGTGCGCAGGGCTTTGAAGCCAGTTTTCGTAGTGGCCAAACAGTGGTACTGCAATTTCTGGGGTCTGTCACAAAAGACATTTTCCCATTGACTTACATGACAAATGAGATGTCTGTAAATCAGTGGACGCATTTTTTTTAGCGTCCGATCCCTGCATTTTACTATCAGGATTTGACCCATCTGGTCTGATAGCATTTCAGAAGCCACACGATTAAACCATTCTATCCTCATTCAAGTTAGTGGAGCGCTAAACTGGAAGTTAGCTTGGCCAGCTGAAAGAAGACACTTGACTGCCGTCAGTCACACTCAGCTGCCATAAGTCTCTAGTGCACCGGCTCTATGGGCTGCACAGTGCAGAAGAAATCTGATCATCCCCGGATCATATACGCGTCAGTCAAACCATTTTGGTTTCATGGACAACTCTCATAGGAATCAGTGGGACCATGCATTCATCACTGTATCCGGTTCTCCTAATACATCCAAATTAAAACGCTTATTCCAGCTTACTTCCACTGTATATAGCCCACTGCATATGCGCAGTAGTTTCTCCTACTGGACCTGCCATAATGTTCCTGCTCAGCTCGTATAAATAAATTGTGATGATGTCAGGGATTTCTAAAATGCTTTTCTTGGCTCATTGAAAGTTTTACAAATATAAAACCTCAATGGATCAAAAACTCATTTTAAAAAAGCGTAATAGTTGACCTTGTTTGCAGTTCGAGATGTCCTGTCAACATTTTTACAGATGTTGCGATAATCATTTCCAGTAAGAGCACAAGAGCCATGTTTGATTTGAGACTACATAACCATGATGGAATTGCCGCACTGCACAAGTAAGTATATGGTGTTCACACTGTACTACATGGACGTGTACTGACCGAGGTATCCAAATCAAGACGCAGCAAATGCTACCCTTGTGCTGACCAAATTTTAACCTGACGATGGCTTTAGAAAGGTTAAGGGATCACCAAAATGATTACAATTCATTCTGAGGGGGGCATGAATGTGTGTGCCAGATTCCATGGCAACACAATCAATAGCTATTGAGGTAATTCAGTCTGGACAACAGTGATGGGCCAATTGACTGATCAGCAGACAGACAGACATTGTCATCCCTTGAGCTATGCTGCCCTCGTGGCTATGAAGGCTTTGAGAGAAAGTAGATTTACCAAAATAAGATCTCTGTCTTTCTCCTTCTTTGGTACAAATCCAAACAGACCACCTAAGATCGGAGGCCTGAAGTGTTTTCTGGGAACTGAAGTTAAAATCTTCAGTCATGTTGCTGTTTGTGTATAAAACAAGCATAATTACCTAGTGCAGCCTGAAATATGCAAAGTGCCTTTTTTCTTGTGTTCTCACAAAGCCTGTTAGTGATCATCTGCTCACCATCTGTGAGAAGGCGGTTTCTATGACTCCCATCACCAGGCCCTCCAGACTGACAACTTTCTCCATGTGAAAGCGCACTGACGAGTCAGTGACAGCATCGGGGTCCTCTGATTCCTGTGCGGCCCCCTTCTTTGTGTCCGCCTGGTACGGGCTGCCGTTCTTAGCCAGGCAGATTGGAGGTGCACTGGTGGGGTTCTCCAGCAGGTGGCAGATTTCACCCAGACGGTCTCTGATGAGGCGGTGGAGAAGCTTTGAGGCCATGATGGCGGCTCCAGAACCTGCGTGTCCATCAAACACGCCCCAGAAGTGGAGAGGGATTCCTGTACCATCCTATAAGAAAAAGAATAAATCAAATGAATTAAAAATAGTAGTAGTTGTATAAAAAACATTTCCTGTGGCTTTGGTTTAAAAAAATCTCCAATGAGATTACAACTCTGAGCAGAAGGCACAGATTTGTGAGGGTTTAGGTTCTGGGTCTGCAGCTGGTGACATTTCATAATGCTAAGCAATATGCTTCATCCATTTCAGGTCTTACTACCTAACCCCAGTTGAGGCAAATCTAGATTATAATATCACAGGACAGCTGGCAAGACATCAAATTTTGTTGCTTTACTTGTCATGATTCACATGGCATAGTTTACGTCTTCAACAATACAGAACATTAGTGTGTAAAAATACTAAAATAAAGTCTTCTGTGATATCCGTCCTAACACGATCAACACAAGTGATGGAGACACGACTGACAAAATTCACTTTATTGCACAATGCAATTAGCAGTGTAAAGGCATCGCCACCTTTGTGTTTGCAGGAATGTTTGCAAGCTGAGTCGGCCCGACAGATGAACAGGCACAAGACATCTGCTTACTGCTCCGATATTAGACACGAGTGGGGGAGGGGCGCAACAAGGGATGATGTAATTCATTTACACCAAATGGAGGATGAGGATCAGTGTGTGTGTGTGCACGTGCAGGCATAGTCTGTCTACAACATATATTAACCTGAGGAGTAAACACATTTTGCTGTTGTGTAATTAAAGCTGCTCTGTAATTGTTTGTTTTTGCTTTGTTGAGCTGTAATTTACTCTGCTGTTATAGCTGCCCGTGTCTGTGTTCTGCTACTGACTGGGCTTTACTTTTACATATCAATATGTTTGTTTCCGGTTTTATTTTGAAGGTCACTCCTCATGTATTTTTTTAAATTGAGCGATATTATTTCACAAACAAGGCAGAATCCATAACCACAAAAACACTTAACATACAGGAGACATCAGCAGGTCATGACTCATGTGCTCATGTTTAACTTCCTGCCTTTGTGACTGTCTGCACCGCCCTGATTTGTTTCACCTGTCCCTCATTAGCCTTGGTGGCACCCGTCCCTCGTTAAGAGCCTCCCTCCCTTGTGTATTTAGTCGGTGCAGTTTCCCTGGCTGCTGGCGTTCTTTGTAATCCGTGCACCGTCCTGGTTTGCTCTTAGTTTTGGTTTTGTATTTCCCCCTGGTTTTGGTTTTAGTCTGTTCCTTTGAATTTTGTCTCCTGGCTGTTTTTGTTCTCTGGAAGCAGCACTTACTTTCAAGCTCTCTTTTTGTCTAGTCTACCTGCCTGTCTGGGTTTCTGCATTTGGGTCCTCTTCTTTTTAGCTGTGAGATGTGACATAATGTCTCATATCATGATTTTTTTAAGTCTTGATTTTAGGCTGCCAACTTTATACCTGCCTTGGGACCATGGGTGAAAACTCGCCTTCTGACTTATTCTGGCACACTTTCGGTAATGTTTATTAATATGCACTGTCCCTGAGTAATGAACTGAATTAAAAATAAATAAAAGATTATCAGACTATAACCACAAAGAACCAAGTCCTTGGTCTGTACTCTATGGAGGCCATCACAGCACTTATGAAAGACCAGCTCAATGCTCAGCCACCAGCCCTCCAGGCATTGAAGCCAATTTTTGTAGTGGCCAAACAGTGGAATTACAATCCTGAGTCCATCACATGATGCCACTGGGCCCAAAATGACTTTCTGCCATACACTTACACTGGGAGAGACATGTCTGTAAATCATTGGATACACATAGTGTCACAACCTCCATGAAATGCCTTGTTTTATGATAAAGATTTTATCTATCTGGTCTGACAACATTTGGAAAGTCCAGCAGAGCTACAAGATTAAATCATTTTATCCCCATTCAAGTCAGTAAAGCCCTAAAACGGACATAACTATCTCAACTGGGGGAAGTCTCTAGTGCGCCTGCTCTACGGGCCCAAAGATGCAGAAGCACCGTCTATCATCTGTGTCATTTTATACTGCAGAAACAGAACTACACCACTGAGCAGCTCTGATAGGAATGAACGGGGTCCCGCTTCCGACACTGTATCCAGGTCTCTTAATACATCCATGTCAGCCACATCTGGCACTTAAGACCTGCATTTTTTTGGCTACTTGGGGAAGGCAGAAACATTGACGTATCACCTTTTCAGTCAGTATGTTAGCAATCAGTTGCCTATTTAAACATTCTGCAGATCTGGAGCAACATTAACATCAATTTGGAGTCATGTTTCTGGCCACCTGATTAATGTGAGGCCATAAATGACTCTCTTCTAGCTCAGTTTTTGGTCTCTACCAACCCCTGAAAAAAATATCTGCCCTTTAGCTGCTAAATGCTCCACCATGTTTACTAGCTACTTGCTAACTGCTACAGTGTTCTGTTTAGTGTAGAGGTACTATAGAGTGGGTTATTAGGGCTTATTTGATGAAAGTGAAGTGAACTAAAATAGAAAAGTTGCTGGACGGACAACCAAAGCAACGTGCTGAAAGACGCTAAAATGCTTCGTAGAGTTGAGGGGAACTGTTAAGTGATGATTCTCTGTGGTTTTTCACAAGTGCGCCCTGTCTCAGTCTGGCACCTTAATCTTCACAGACGCAAGTTAAAGGTTTACTATGCAGACATTGTTGGTTACTGTTTTTAAACACCGATGCCAGCAGAAATGAAAGTGAAAGCCAACCCCTGATTTACTCCGCTTGGTGTTTCATCTGGCTATATTAGCATTTTTACAGCAATGAGTTTGCAATTATCACAGCTTCCTCTTGAAAGCATGCTGCTGATGGTCCAACACCTGTTTGCTACCCTTTTATACAGTCCCAACCTCCCCTGTGGGTCATACCCAGGAATGTCCCGAACATAGTGAGATAAGGAGATTAAAAAAACATACAAGCAGAGGGTCTCTGCAGATAAATACACCATCACACACTTCTAGAGGGTCATGAGAGATGATTGAGAGGGATTATATTGTGTGAGTATATTGTTCTTTAGGAAAATCCTGCATAATGTACCTTTAAATCAACAAGCAAAATGAAAGCCGTAGAATTTGGCTAAAGTGTCCTTTATGGGTCATGTTTGGGACTTCTCTCCTTAATACAAATCTCAGGATGAAGATACAACCGTTCCAAAAAATGCTTATCTTGTATATTTTTTAACCACTGGGACTTGTTTCCGATGTTTTGATTTGTAATGATGGGATAAGACACAGTGAGAGATATATCAGAGACATCTGAGTGATAGTTGTGAAAAATTAGAAGCCCAAAGGGACAGGAGGTGAATCCATCAATACCAAATTCGATACGCAGACACCACTACTGGGTATCAGATAACTACAGTGAATGTGCTTAATGATTAATTGATTTCAACGCACTACTGCTCAGACTATATTGTGTTTGAAGCTAAACAGCAAGAATTCCAAATATCTCAGACACCGTCAGGACTTAGAGTACACTGACGTCAGATTTAAAAACATTACCACTAACTGTTTATTGGAGCCGACAGCCTTCGACCAGACATCACAGGAGCTTGCCCCTTCACTCACCCCGTTGTCCTCCTGCAAAGTGGAGTTGCGGTGTTTGCCGCTCGGCTTCTTCACGAACAGCTTTTCACAAGAGGCCTGGTCTTCGTTCAGCATGCTCTTCCCCGCATTGATCACCCTGATGGAGAAAGAGACGAGGAAGCAAGGTGAGTCTGGAGTCGGATGATTTATAAAGTGTTTGCTCTCATTCCTCTAACCACATGAAAATATAATAGCAGCCAGAAATATGGAGAGAGTTGAAGAGTGAGGCAAAAAGTGGGGCAGGATGCTGTCATGTCCCAGAGGGAACTTGCAGGCGGGATTAAGTGTTTTTATTATGAGCTGATGCCTGCGGAGGATAATAGCTTGAGAGTAATGCACTGTTTGGTACTCTGGCAGCATCATCCACCCTGGTGTGTGTGTGTGTGTGCTGCAGGAGTGTTAGCTGGAGGTACAGATGCAGAACAGGGGTGAGAAGAGTGATGAGGCTGTAGGAAACTGTGCAACACAGCTTTTTCTGTGAAAAATAGTCATAGTGACATATTCCCAGTTACACCTTGAAATATGTGAGTGCTCAATCACACATTTAGTTTCACCATAACAGGGATTTTTTTTCATGATCCAGCCCTACAAATAATGAATACAGTACTTTGTATTTTTACCAAACATTTTTAATTGTGTGATACAAAGGCCAAAACACACTGCTGCCAAATGGCCTGCCAAAAGTGTTGCCCCTATTTTCTATGTAGAACCAACACTTTGGGATGCATGTCCTATTTCCTGAAAAAAACAAAACAAAACAAATTAAAAAAAAACCCAACAACACATTTTTTTCCTACTTGCTCCTTGCTTGTACATCCCAGCTCCCGTAACAGCTCTTCTTCTCTGCTCCTACAGCAGCTCGACTCCTCTCATCACCTCTTGCTGTCTTTATCACTCATGTTTTGAACATCAGTAACTGTTAGAATAGAAATATCCCAAGCTATACAACACAAAATCCCATCATTATAAAGACATTGGCAAAAAAAGCTCTTGCCTGGTGAGCTCTGACGCTTCCTACTGGCACTGCAGCATCAGTGTGCTTTCAGCTTCAGATTTCTGGGTGTATTTTTCCAGCCGTTGGTGTTCATTTATCTGCGTACGCTATGGAAGTAAATGAGCAGATTCTTTAAATTTCTTTTAGTTGCGTAATCCTGAACCTGAGCTACTTGTTTTTTGTTTTGTTTTTAGCCACTTGGCAGCGCAACCAACCAACAAACTGCAAACTGTTGCTCATTTGAACTTCCAGCAGACACAATGCTACATCAACCTTTATTTGGAGTTGGGTTTCTGACCACTTGAAGGTTTTAAGTCAGATATTCACTCTTGTTTTAGCTCTGTTTTGGACTTTAATGATTCCTAAGAGAAATATCTGCCTCTTTAGATGCTACATGCTTCACTATGTTCACCAGTAAGTAGCTATCTAGTTGCACCTTTGGTGGAAAGAGCTGCCTCCTGTGTCTAGAAACGAGGTCGATAAGAGCTGTGAGAGTGAACCAAAACAGTACAGTTGCGGGTAGAACAACCAAAACAATGAACTGAAAGATGCTAAAAGCTCTAAAGAGCTGAGAGAAACTGCAAAGTCAGGTGGTAATTCTCTGTGGCTTTGTAACTACAAGTGACCTCTTTCACATTATGTACTGCAGGCCTGCTGTCAGGGGCGTCCACAGGGTACAGGTGACCTTGGCTCAAGGCCAAGGGGGGAGGCAATGATATGGCATATGCACCATTGGTGGTTATGGAGGGGGTATGGTTGAGGGGTCCAATTTGGAAAATTTTGTCCCACTATAGCTTGTCTGTAATTCCTAATGGCTGGTCTGACTTACTATATAGTTATTTAATTCACTGTTAATGTTGAAAAATATTGATTAGAGCAGCTTTACCTGCAGTACTACACCATGATAATCTTTAAGCACTAAAATTTAATGCATACTTGATGCTCACTGTGATAATTTACAAAGCTCAAGTTTGTCTCAAGAATCTACTAATTAATTTTCATTCTTTACTGATGTGAATGGAAACTAACAGCTACCTAGAACAATGGAAAAAACATACACAAATCTAAAACACAACAGGATGTTTGCAAAATCGTTAGCTGTGTGGTAAGGTGCAATGCAATCTGTGGTAAACGAGCTACAGCAGACAAACATCCACTGGCATGGGTTTATAAGCTGCCACATTTCGCAGACTTGGACAGGCTGCAGTTTGGACCTCATGCTGGCATATTACATAACATTTTCAGTTTCAATTATAGATATGCCACATTAGCTGGATAATACGGCATAATGCCTATTGCGCAATCCCAGTAATTCAAGTATTGTCGTTAAGATTCCCTTGGAAACTTCTGCAGAGGAGGGATTAGTCATTTATCAGTGACTGCTGGTGTCATCAGAGGAGGAGAAAAGTAAGAAGAGACCAAAAATGAAAGGAAGGCCAGCAGCGAGGGAGACAGATTAAATACTGGACAGTCAAATGAGACGAGAGGAATCCAGAGTAAAAGTCAAAATAAGACCTTTGACCTCTCACTTTCCAAATAGTTCAGCTGATTACAATCACTCCAGAAAATAGTCTTGCTCTGCCTGGAAGCTCTGATATCAGAGCAGCAGGAAAAAATGAGGCAAAAAAAGGCAACTGCTGCCCAAATCTGGATTATAAAAAGCCCTTTCACTGTCTAATCAGTTGAAAGCAGCAGACAGGCACCACAGTGTCCTGCACTGCACTCCCTGCATTAGGACTAATGACAGCCAAGAATTTAAAGTCGCCTGATTGTCGTGTAAACTTTCTGCCAAGGCCAAAAGTAGGCACGAAATACAGAGTATATGTTTTTTATTGCTGTTGTTAGATGCATCAGCTATTGGAGGCCGATAGTATGTCAAGAGAGCTGTGGCCACCATAACATCTATTATACTGTTTTGTCTTACAATGTTACTCTGCTTTAGGGTTTTTAAAAACTTGATACTTCGAAACTAATCAATAGGATTAATAGTAGTATCAATACCAACAGTGCCAGGCAGGCACGCAGCCCCTCCCCTCACTCGCAGCTGAATATGTTACCTGTCATGCACATAGGCCTGTGTCACCAGCATAAAACTGACTTTACATGGTAAGTGCTGCTGCTGCGGGGCCTTCACGACCAGTTTTAGTTGAAAATGAGAAAAGCAAAGGTGCCGTTTGAAAGTATTTTGCATATGAGGCGAACGACCAGAGAAAGGCTAAGGATGTCGATAAGCCTGTATGCAAACAATGCTACAAGTGGTGGCGACAAAGTCAAGTAGCACAACAAACTTAGCGAAGTATCTTAAGGAGCAACACTCCAGTCTTTATGAGGAATTTTGAGAGGTTAGTAAAGCTCCTGTTTCAACATCATTGAAGTATTAAAAATATATCATAAACTTTAACCTGGTCGGCAGTACCATCAACGTTAGCTGTTTTATTATTAGCTATTAGCCGACAGCTACATTAGCCTGTTATGCTACCCTTAAGCTAGCAGCAAACGGCTGATCATAAAACCTAAAAATATTGTTGTCATTGATATCTTACAGTAAACTTGCTTGTTTTTTTTTTGCACTACCTGAAGCAGCTTAAAATGTTGTTATTGGTGTTACTGTATTGTTCTTATCGTCATTAAAAATATTTTGTATGCCTCTTATTTTTTTGTCATTTTCCCCCCCATGGTATCAAAAATGGTATCGGGAATTGAGTATTTTTCTGGGTATTGGTATTGAGTTAGAAACTATAGTATCATGACAATCCTCTGCTTAAAGGGATGCTTTGCCAATTTCCAACCAGCTTTGTGTCATAACAGTGTGAGTAGTATGTGTAAATGAACTGTGGTAAACTTCCCTCCATTGTACCGGCACACAAGTCTCCCTGTTCATCTCCCACCTGAATTCGTTTTCTGGCAGATTTTTGCTGGCTCTCCAGCTGTTGCCTGAAGTAGGCTGGGCGGGAGCGTGCCTATGTTCCCACAGCCCTATGTTCCCACAGCTCTATGTTCCCACAGCTCTATGTTCCCACATTTCCTTTTTCATAAATTTGTATCAGATTTTATCCTCCTTTCTCCCAATTTGGTAGCCAATTACACCCAACCTATTATCCCCCCTAACCCTAAACCTTGTGGGAGGATAGGGCTTAAATTGAAGAGAAATGTAGGAACACAAGACCTAATTTTGAAAATGTCCTAGAAATGTGGGAACACAGGATTTAGTTTTGAGAAAAATCTTAGAAATATGGGAACTGTGGGAACATAGGGCCTAATTTTAAGAAAAATCTTAGAAATGTGGGAACATAGGGTTTAATTTTGAGAAAAATCTTAGAAATATGGGAACTGTGGGAACATAGGGCCTAATTTTCAGTGAAAAAAATTTCTTAGAAATGTGGGAACATAGGGCTGTGGGACCATTGGGCTGTGGGAACATAGGGCTGACCCCGGCTGGGCAGATTGATACCAAAATACAGATAATACAGATAGGATGTACCCGTTTGTATTTCAAAGTGAAACTGTCTGTGCAAACAGCGTACTGTTGTAGAGAATACATCTAGTGCATATACGCTTTTCTTCTCCACTGCTGTTGTCATGTTGTCATGCATAAACAACATATGAACTGTGCTTAGCAGCGCAAAGTCTGACGAGTTTAATCCTATACATCATTGCAGTGATGGCTGAACGAAACTAAATAACACGAGAAAGAGAACTGCAACAGAAAAAAGGGGAGGATAAGGGAAATACCTCAGCATCCAGAAACCAGACACAGAGACAGAGTTCACTGGCAGAGTCTTTCCAGAGAGGCCCACGTGATAAATATCCAGACACACTGTAGTGAAATTAACATTTTAGTCAAATTGGATCATTAGCATTTGTTAATGTTACAGTTTCATACTGTAAGTGGTCATTTTTGGCCTTGACTTTAGCAGACTGATTATTCACCTCATAAATTATGACACACATGAAAATACCTTAGCCACTTTTAGTAAGAAAAAGTATCAGTCTTGGTATCGATATTGGTAGCGATTCTGACTATGTATTACTTGGTACCAGATTTATGGTATCGTCCAACCCTAGCTTGAACTACGGATTGCACTTTGGCATTTTCACATGCCTGCCACCACCCACCATGCACACAAAGAGTATGAAAGCGGACCAAAAGAGAGACCAGCCCCTCTCTTTCTCTTTCAAACTCACATTAATCTGTAAAACAAGGCAGTGCTGATCAAATATAAATGAAGATACAGCTACTGTATCGCCTATTTCTCGCCTAAAATGTCTTCAGAAACATATTTTAGTGCACTGTTTGGTTGTAATATGAGAATTTGTGAACAGAAAGTGAGCCCCATGCTGTTTCCCATATTGTAAAAACAGAGGCTGAATAAACTGAGATCAAATGATAAAACTAAGCAGTGCTGATATATATAAATATAATATAAATCAAGATTCTGTCACTGCGTTGCATATTTCTCACCTATTCGACAAGACAGTTTTACATTTTGGCATTTTATATTAGTATAGTTAATAATGTTGAATAAAACATCATACTAGCGGAATGATTAGCCTGTTCTGCCTTGTCACAGTACTAATTCCTGTTATAACCATGGATTATTTTGCTTGTTTTGAGAAAAGACTGGATTGAATATAAAAGTAAACATCTTCTGTCTACATTTTCTGCAGTGTAATGAAGTTTCACCGCTCCCACAGTCAAGAATCAGCAATTATTCTCTGTTTTGAAAGCAGTCACATGCACTCAATGAGCTATAATTGAACATAATGTCAGTGGCGTGGGAGGATGTGATTCTAAGCCAGGCGCTTAAGCCTTCCTATAATGTGCCTTAACTCTTTCGCATATCTACGTTTCGGTCATATGTTTCCACAGCCTGTGACTGAAACTTATTTTTGGTCATGTTTGGTGTGAACCTTCCTACTGAAGAGTGCATTATGCAAGGAAAGTTCAAAAGAGGAAGTTGGGAGTTCCAGTGAATTCTCGACTTGTGTGAGCTGGACCTTTCAGCGTCAGAAATGTGAGGTAAATGTCTGTGGTGTTATTAGACATCTCTCAGGAAAAAAAAATATGTAGCAACATGAAGCAGTGGTTGAAGAATGTTGCACTTCACCTCTTGTCTTGCAAAGCCCTGCGACACAGGAAAGGCTGATGTGAGGTTTTGTGGCTCAGTCAGATGCACCTCTCAAATAACCCTTTTACATTTTGAGTTGTTGATCATTTTCCATTACAAATCTGAACTTTCTTAAACACGGACGACGTGACTGTGATGTGCATCTGTACGTGTCGTCTTTGTTCTCGATGCTTTTTGCATTACTCGTGGTCAATACACCATTTCAAAGTACCTGTTTGAGCAGTTTGGCCAGTGGGTGTGCATAAGATCCCTCTGCTCCTAACACAGACACATGTGAGAGTAAAAGAGTGAACTGTTTGAGAGGATTGAAGGTGGAAAAAAAAAAAAAAGAATCTCTCACTGCTAAACTGAGCTCCATCAGGTGGAGGTGGGCAGCTAAACAAACACTGCAGGTCTGTACAGAGCCTTCATCCGTAGCGTGTAAGAATTAGTCTAGTCATACTCTGAATTCCTTTGCAGGGAGAGGAAGTTGCTTGTCATGTTTGCACAACACACGGTGCGATGTGGAAATGAAAATTGAAAGGTGAGACCTGACAAAAGCAGATCCTCAGTACAGTGATAAACAGGTAGTGCAGTAACTTGAATGCTGCTTAGAACATAATGCAGATGTTTTGTAATGAAAACATGCTGCAACTAAAAAACTGTCTCCCCAACAGTTTAGGATCTGTACACTGAATAGTGCCAGTTTAAGTTTGAACAAGAACTGAGTGATGTCATGGATGTATAAATAGAAATGGATACGTGGGCCATGTTTACTCCTATTAAAGTTGGTCAGTGGTGCATGAAGCCTTTTAAGCTCGACTTTCTAGGTAGCAAATTACCCAATTTTTTCACATGGGGGCCTATATAGAATCTACACAGGAGATTTTAGCGGGCTAAGCAGCTAACTTCTGGTTTAACCCCTTTGCTGAATTGAATGGGAATAATTTTGGAATGATCAGGAATCAGGAATCAGGAATGATTTTAATGCAAATCTATCTTCTAAGTCATCTTATTATATAAGTATTTTTAGGCCTCATATCTTCACGCAACAGACCTGGAAGCTGTTATTCCACTATTTAGCTACTATCATTTTTACTACCAAAATTAGCGCGTGTTTTTTAAACACCGGTAAACTCGCTAAAAATAGGCTCTACACTCCTTTCCAGTTGCCAGTAGACCACAGCTGTGTACGCAGCTTTGCAACAGATGAGTATGACTTTCTGTGTGTTTATGGGGTGTCGTTTTTTCAGTGTGTCGTGTCCGATGTCAAGGACAGACTGGAAAACAGGTTAGTAAACAGTAGAAAGCAGCAAGGAAGCCTGTAAAAACTTTACAGTAATTACTTCTTACCTATTCATCTCTCTTTCGGACTCGGTGCAGACTAATCTGGAATGATGATTGAGTGCTGCTTGGGCATAGAGGGATGGTATTTTGTGGTGGCACGTCATTGCATCTTGCCAGTTAAAGCAACTCTTACCTTTCTTGCATTTCACACAGCACTTAGAAAAAATTTGAACATCTACAACTCTATGATAGACGTAGGCGTTGGCAAGGTAACGTTAGATACATGGTACAATTTCCAGAAAGGTAAGTGTTGCTTTAAGGGGCTAAAATTAGCACATTCACCTGGGTGTTGTATTCTCATCAATGGCAATCAGAGCCAGATCCGATAAATACCCATGACTACTGCAGAGTCATTTGACCCAGGAAAGAATGCTGATCGTTATCTTCCCTATTACATAAAAAAGCCAGCTGTTAGCAGGTGCTAGTGAGTTTTTTTGTGCAGTGGAAAAGGGGCTTATGTAAAATTGGTTTCTGTTCCTGGGGGCTTGGTTGATATGAAGGAAAACCAGATAGATAATTATGTTCATTGCATTAAAATGCATGTTAACACACAGCGAATGCTCAAAATATCAGGGATGTTTTCATGACATTACACTGCAGTTACTGCACAATCTACACCTGAGATAACATCTTTCTGGCAGTGGAAACAGGTTCTGAACGCAATACTGACCTACTTTCACCTTTGCAGTTGACATGGCTAACATGTCGTCTATTCACACAACTAGCAGATGAATGTGAGTCCACTGTGTTCACCAGCTAGCCTACAACTGTGACTGTTGGCTATTTGCTGCTGAGCAGGTCATGTACAGTGGGTTTTTAGAGCTTTTACTCTTCAAAACGACAAAAACAACGCTGTAAAAGCAGTGAGAATGAGCCAAGAGCGTAAAATAAGTGCCAGACAGATAAATAATGAGCTGAAACTCACTGTAAACTCTCTGAGCTGCAGATTCAGGTGATCATTCTTTGTAGGTTCATTACTACCAGCAACGATTCTCACATTGTTTTCACACTCACATTTTCACATCATTTTATACATTGCTATTATAAAAAAAATCACCTATACTGCACATTCAGTGTGAAGTGTGACGGGAACTGATTCTGATCTCATGAGAGATTTATTTTAGTAAATGGCTTGAACAACAGAATGATGCGTCCCACGCTCAGGGGGTCATATTTTGGTTTTGGTTTGTTTGCCTGCAGGATAATGGAAACACTACTGACCCATTTTTTATGAATCTTTTTGGAGGGGTACAGCATGGGCCAAGGAAGAACCCTTTAAATTTTGGAGTTGATCAGAATCACGGCAGGCACACAATTTTCTTTTCACGTTCCCTAACACTGCAAGATAGGGCATTTGGCCTTGGCAGAGCTCTGCGCTCTTCAAGTGACCTCCTGTTTTCCAACATGAAATTATTCTGTTAAAAAGTCATTCATAACTTCCCATTCACTTCAGGGTCACAGAGAGATGTGAATGATTTCCTCCTGTACTTTTGTGCTCGCCTTACATCTGTTTATTCATGCATTATCTATCATGTTACATAGCGTTATAGACTGATAAATTATACATGAAGTCACAGATGATATATATAGTATGACTTATTGAAATGTGTTCCTGTGCAGATCTCTCCATGGAAACATTTCCAAAATGAGTCTCTGCCTCCTCACGCTCCCTCAGGAGCTCAGTGCCAAGGCCCTGGAAGCTTGCCTCCATATTAGATTGTATTAAATAGCCATTTGACAAAAGCACTTTGAGTGGCTTACCGTAAGTGCACTCTCATGTTCATGCTGACACAATGCTGCACAGCCGGTGATAACATCAATTAGACTCATTATCTCGAGCATCCTAAACCTGCGTGGTGCTAATGCTGCAGACAGATTTTGGGTTGACAATTCCATTTTGAAAAAGAGCTTATGTGTCTGTTTAACGTCTGAGACAGTCAGAGCTTTTACTCCCATGGTCTTGCATTGCATACAATATGTGAGGACCTGTGAAACCATACCAAACACTGTAATGACCACAAATCCTCACTACTGCCAAAATGACCCTAATTAAGTGATATCAAAGTGTAGAAGTTGCACAGAGTCTGAATGTAAGCCAGCAGGGAGGCCTCCAACTGGACAGAATCCACCTGCACTGTTTGGCCGTCATTGTTCCCACTCGTTACAGCCTGAGGGGAGTAAACAGCACCACACAAAAGAGATGACGCTGATAGATGCTCCAATAGATAAATCATCGCTCTGTGAAGGTTATAATTTCAGCCAGCTAAAGCAGCCGTGTTTCAATCAAACCCCACACGTCATTTCACACCTTTAGACTGCTGCTATCGTAGCCATATGAGCTGTGTGAGTAAATAAATAACTCCAATCAATCTCAAATAAGCAATGCTGGCAATTTATCCAAGTGTACAACCTCTACAATGTGATTACAGCAGTAATTTGGCTTTAATGCCGCATTTTAGTGAGTGGACAGAGCCCTCGTGTAAATTGTAGCATTACTTTGGGATTAATTTGTGTTTGTTGTGTCTGCTCACAATGTGATAATTGAGCAGTGGACTTTTTGGATTTTTTTTTTTTTTTACACTCGACAGCTGATGCATGAGCAGATCAGCCGATTAGGTTGTGTTGTAAACAGCACTGCTAATGCTGTGATTACACTTTCGGCGACTTACATCAAAGTCATTTTGCTGCACAGTGCAGATGACAGCACTGATGACGGTGCACATTCCCACGCACAAACCTCCCGTTATCCGTTACAGCATCCTCATCTGACCCCTCTCATTCAGCCTTCTGAGACGAGCAGTCGTCACAAATCTCGTCCCCTTCCCCTTGAGACTCTCTGTATGAGTCAGCCATTTTTTTTTTTTGTTTCCTCACTGGGACCAAGAGGACAGGCAGGGGTGGTATAGCCCACATACTGTACTCTATGACTGGAGCTTATCAGTGCTTAATAACCAACTCCCCCATCTCTGGGAGAGTGGAATGTCTGAAAGTGTTTTTCCTCAGCGGGAATCGCCCAAGCAGCAAATTCTGGCCAATAGTGTGAATGAAATGGGGCTGCTTTGTCTCTACCTGTGGGAGCACTGCAGGTGTATAAGAGTATAAAAGCAGCTGCAGTAAAGCCAAGGACATGAGGAGTGGAGATCTGCACCTACGCTTATAAAAAATGTGAATGGTCATTGGTCAGTAAAACCATTTTTATCAAAGTGTTGAACACTATGTTCAAAGGCAAATAACCTTCCAGACACAGGCACAAATACAGACACTGAGCTTTTTTCATATCAAAAGGTGAGAGGACACAGACAGGCTTGTTAGTGGCAGGAGTAGGTAGACATTTCCTGCTTTCACTTTGCATCTGCTGACAATAACTCTTTAATTTGACTCGAGGAGGAGCCTCTAGTCAAATATCTTTCCATACAAATATTATTGTGTCATGATCAGGAGCGTTTTGACTAATTAAACACAGCTCCAAATATGCTTTCCAGCAGCTCAGGGGAGGAACACTGAGCAAACATGCAGCAACCAGGCCATGTTGGCCATCATTTGGCTGCTGCAGTGCTCACAGAGCTGCTGAAGCTGCAGCAACACGGGCCTGACACTGATCATCATCATAAAATAATATTTGGTGATGGGAATGATTTTTGGGGGAACATGAACGCCACTCACTCTGCGTATCCCGTCCTCCAGGGAAGCCTGCTGTCTCTCTTTAACGTGAGCACCGGCCGTGATGCGTGCTCGGTGGAGTACTGCAGGAGCTCCGGGGTGAGGTCCAAGAAATCCGGGCGGCCGTAGGGGAAGCGCGGCGGCAGACTGTCCGGTCCGCAGGTCTGGCCGCCACCTGAGTGATGGTTGTGGTGGTGGTGTCCGTGCGGCATCATCCCTCCCACCAGAGTGGACATCGCGTTTTTAACTTTGCTGATCATCATCGGCACCGACACACACTCACACACAAAAAAGATCCGGATGGGAAATTAAACACGATGCGATGTTTGCTCAGAGAGGGAAAAAAACACAAAACAATACACAGTCATTGACGAGGATCATTTCAGGAAGCGATTTTTCCCCCTCCTGGGCCCCATGTGACAGCTTTCAGGCAGCCAGACGCGATGTTTTCCTCATTCACACAGAATAAAAGCCTCACTGGCTGCGTACAGGCTGTAATCCGGCAGATGGCTATAACTCATCTCAGAAGGCAGGGCTTCACAGGGATGTGCAGCCAACCCTGAATATGTCTTACACATCCAAAAAATATCCAACGCCGACAAGAAATATTTATAGGTTGCTCTAGTCACGAGGATTGGCAGACTTTAATGTGAAAGTCAGCCAATGACAAATTTAGGGAACATAGGCTACCATGATGTCTGCATTTATGACCATTTAGAAGCTACTTAAAAGGACAGTTCACCTCAAAATCAAAAATACATATTTTACCTCTTACCTGTAATGCTATTGATCAGTCTAGATTGTTTTGGTGTGAGTTGCCCAGTGTTGGAGATATCAGCCTTTGACATGTCTGCCTTCTCTTTAATATAATGGAACTAAATGGCACTCGACTTGTGGTGCTCAAAAATAAATAAATTTGAAAAACTCAACAGTAATGACTCTAAATCATGACGCAGTTACTCAAGATAATCCACAGACCTTGTTGTGAGCAGTTTTCAGGTAGGAGCTATTTTCTTTCAACTGTATCACCATGCAGAAGGAACGGTGCATCTACATGCTAGCTCACCTGGCCTCCTGAGACCCTGTGTCCTCATATGAGGACTTTACAGTTTTGGTTTACTGGACCTTCTACTTCATTCTGCTTAACTTAGGCCTGTTGTCCTCGTTTGTGGACACTTTGTTGTGCCAGTGGTGTCTAATGGTAGTAAGCCCACAATACACTAATCCACTTTAAATTTCATTATACATGAAGATGTAATTCAACTTATAGGTAATGAGATGTAACTTACCCTATAACCCTAATTTTAACCACCTCTCTTTTAAGCTAACACTTCATAGCTAGTTAATTGCCAATCTGGAAATCCATTGGTTTAAAAAAATAAATAAATAAATAAAATAAAATAAAAAAAAATTCTTCCTTTACCTCTGGAGGCACAGCCCGGAGTTTTTCGACTAACGGAAGTGCAGGGGCCTCGGCGATCGCTCACGCCCTTCACTTCCGGCGGTGCCCCCGGGAATCGCCGTGTTGTTTACAAATACTTCGGGTAGAAAACCAGCAGAGTTTAGCTATATATATATATATATATATACATATATATATATATATATATACTCTGACAATGTTCAAATCTAGGCTCAAAACAGCTCTATTTCACTGTGCATATGACTGAAAGGATCTTATCTGCACTCTTCTCTTTCAGTTCATTTTATAATGATTATTCATGTTTTTATTTTGTATTGTGATTTTAATGCATTTTCTTGTTCTGTAAAGCACTTTGAATTACTTTGTGTACGAATTGTGCTCTACAAATAAACTTGCCTTGCCTATATATATATATATATATATATATCACATTTTTCACATCACTATATCACCGTGTAGATTAATCTGATGTTTGTTAAGTCTATAAACACAATAATTGAACAAACATTACTATTTCTGTGTGCACGTTTTGTAAATAACATGGTTATCGTAGATTAGCTGGGCTAACCGTTAGCTGTTAACGTTAGCCGTTAGCCGTGTCTGTATAAAAATAAGGTAATAACTCAATAAACGGTCCGCGAATAAAATATTTTTTTTCCAGAGGATATCTTAGTTACAACATGATTGAGCTAGCAAAGCAGTTTTGTGTTGCTATGTGTGGTATTTATTCAGTTATGGGAAATCACGATGTCTAGAAAGCATCAGCGGCTGCAGCTGACAGGGACAGTTAGCAAAGCAAACATCAGGACATCATCTGTTAAAAGCCTCCTGTTGTCGGATACGACATGAAACTACTCCAGTTAGCTCAATCATGTTGTAACTAAGACATCCGCTGGAAAAAATGGTTTTTTTTTCACGTTGACGAGACAGTGTTTTGGGTGGAGCGGTCGCTATGGACGCGGAGCTTGCTGTTTCTGTAGGTACACATTTCCTGGGGACACCTGCACGTCCTGGCCACACCCCTTCCATTGTGATTGGCTAAAGCGCAGCATCGTTCAAACTCAAAGCCCCGACCTCCCCCCTCTGTAGTCGTCTTTCACACAGGGCTGCCGACAGATTCTACAATGTAAATTGCAGAATCTGTCTTGAGAGATTAGCTAATTGCTAACTTAACATTTTCTTCAGGGCTTGTGAACTGTCCCTTTAGGACAGAATCTTATATTGTCAACATCCAAAAAGGCACCATTTAGAAAGGACTCTTGTATTAATGCTATAGAGAGCAGTTGATAAAACGTAGATTAGAACAATCAAATCTCATTGTCGATTAATTACTTGTCAGCTGAGTGATGAAGGTTAACAAGTGTCCCACTTTCTAATAAATCATCAACTCCACAGATATACATTTGTATGAGCCATAAATGATGAGCGACACAGTGCATTTACATTTCCGCAAGTAGTACTATACATAAGTACAATTTTGAGGTACTTGAGTATGTTTATTTCATTGTACACTTTACTTCACAGGCCTAGTCATTCCCAACCTGGAGGTCCTGATCCCCACTAGGGGTCGTCAAAGCTTCTCACGGGGTTGCATGACCTTCTTTATTTTAAGGGGTGTAAGAAAACTACAGTTGGCCTATATCTCAGCATTTCTGTAAAGAACACTAAATGAAATAGTAATTTTTAAAGTTTAGATTATTATTTATGATGCAGTGATTGTGGTGCTTTATGTTGATGATTTTATCTGAGATATTCCTGCAGCCGACCAGCACCTGATCCTTGACACTGGCTGTGCAAAGGGAGTTCTGTCTAATTATTTTTCAGGGCTTTTGCCTTTATTATAGGACAGCTATGGGGAGAGACAATGGTGATGACACGCAGCAAAGGGCCACAGGTTGGAATTAAATCTGAGCCGCTGCTAAGACCTTAGCCTACATGGGGCAGACACTCTACCCAGTGAACTAGAGGGCAACCCACAAGAGAAATTTTAAAAAGAAATTCACAGGATAAGGGCAGAGTGAAGACATAAACTCTTCACTCTCTGCTCAACTGCCTCATCCTGCATTAGAAAAGGATGCAGTTAAAACAACCAAAGAGCTAACAGAACAATGGCCTAAGCACCAGGTAGAAGGAAACAATGACTGTCAAAGAAGGAAGCCTATTATGTATGATTGTTAAAAAAAACACAATACAAACAGAATTGTATAAAAAGTTACTAAAAATATTAAAAAAAACCTCATCTCTGATGCAATACTCACAGGAAAGAACCTGCTCAAAATTCATCCACATCTCTCTCTTTTGTAATAATAATAAATGTTATTTATAGAGCACTTTTCATGGTACTCAAAGACACTCTACATTAGTTAAAAACAATCATGAAATAGACTGCAGTGAATTACACACAACATCATTTACACATCAAAAGCCGTTTTGAAAGATGAGTTTTGATGAGTGATTTAAACTGGGAGAGGTCGGTGCAGTCTTGAATGTGTTTGGGGAGAGCGTTCTAGAGGCAGGAGGCAGCTATGAAGGAGGCTCTATCGCCCCAGGTTCAGTGCTTGGTTCTGAGTGGTGGAGTCAGGAGGTTGACATCAGATGAGCAGAGGCTACAGGAAGGAGTGTGGCGGTGGAGCGTGCAGTGAGGTAGGAGGGAGCCTGCTTATGGAGGGCTTTATGAGTGAGGAGGACTTTGAATTGGATGTGTTGTGGGACAGGACGCCAGTGAAGGTTTTAAGAAGAAAGAAAGCATTCCTTTATCACACTGTTGATATTCTTCAGATCAGACACACACACAGACCTGTAATACAGACATGCACAAACAGGACCTATACACATGCATTAATGGAGCATGAACTGGCACCTCTCCAGCTGCAAGTCAACATTCAACCCGGTCTCACTCCGACGTCATCGAAATCCGGCGCTTGGGCAGTGACTTGCGGTGTCAGACACTGACGAAAAAAGCCCTCCTTTAACGTCAGCATGATACGCAGCTGGTTGCCACATAGTTTAAGGGTGTCCAGCGGCGTCAGGGGGAAATGAGGGGACAAGAACAAAAGTTATGGCAACAAAAGTCCAAGTAGGGTGGTGGATGGGTCCAACAACCATGGGACTTTCACCCAGGAGTCCGGTGTTCACGTTCCATAAGATTATGAAGCCAAACCCTGTTCTTTTTTTTCCTAAAACCCAACCATGTGCTTTTGTTGCCGAAACCCAACCATGTACGATGTAGTGCATGTATTTTGAAAGAGACCATATGTAAACGGTAAATGTCCTGTGAAAACGGAAGTGTATTTTGAAAGACGACATGTAACAGGCAGAACTTGACGCGGGGCCCCAGAACGTCAACAACCAACGTAACCAGGGTATCTTTCATGTTGTATGTGGATATGTAAGGTCCATGCTCAAACGTCGATATGTGACGAGGTCAGAGTGAGAAAGTGTTGCCACGTGGGCTTGAACCTGCAACCCTTCAGTTCCCAAACCAAGCCCCCTCAGACTGATCTTCTTGCAGTTTTTGCATTCACCATTTAGGTTAATTGTACAGTTTATCACTTGTTCTGTACTGTTATTGGTGTGCGCTGAATATAGTACAAAACCTAATAAATATGTCACTCAGTCAGGGGTTGTCGGTGAAGTCAGTGATAGAAAAAAGGGCCCCTTGAGGAAAAAGGTGGGGAATCACTGCACTGGCCTATATTGAGCACGGTTACATGCGCACAATAATCAGATAACTGGGAATAATCAGGTAATGGTAATAATCCAATGTGACACGTTTACGTGCACTTCAATAATCTGATAATCAGAAAAACCTGGTTTACATGATTCAGTCCTTCAGTTGGATTTCTCCTCAAGTACATGACATAAAACTTAAACTTCCTGTTACAGTAGGTACTCATATCCTTGAAAAACCTTGAAAAGTACGCAAGTCATATATTTGCAAAATAAAGCACTCATCATGCTGACAGCTTATATTCTTACAGTACTGTTTGTTTTTATCATTAACAAATACATGTGAGAGCATTCGAATGTGTAGTTTATCAGTGTGGAGCCAATTTTACATACTTTGGGTAGATTCGGAGTAAAAGTACTGCAAAGAGCAATACACAAGTGTATTGTATATACACTTGTCACACAAAGTGCATAACATATAAGTAAGATAAAATAAAAGTGACAATTTAAACACTGAGAATATAAAAATATATTATTTTATGTAAAATCTTTATCTGAAAGGAAACAAAAGCTGTCAGATTAACGTATTGGAGTAGAAAGTACAATATTTCCCTCTAAAATGTAGTGGAGTGGGAGTATAAAATAGCAAAACCCGAAAGAAACCAGATTAAAGGGTATGCATGCACCGAATAATCTGACTATTGGGGAAAAAGCTAGGTGTGTTTATCTGATTTCTAATAATCAGATAATGGCTTTTATCTGATAAAGCCTATCGGATTATGCTGTTTACTTGACCACTTGAATAATCAGGTAACTCCAGAAATCAGATAATGATCGGTTTATTAGTGTGCATGTAAACACGCTCACTGACACTCCCTGGCCACCTTATTAGGTAGGCCTGCACCTATAGCTGACAATTTAATGTAATCCAACACAGTAGATCTGCCCCAAATTCAGCATTTAGGACTATCATAATTTTCTGTGTAAACCCTTTCTAAAGGATTCCTTTTAAGGCACTGAATATTCTGCCGGAGAGCAAACAAACTGATAAGACGATGACAGGTCAGTAAAACATGGTCTCTGGTTGAGGGAGGATTCTCAGGAACAGGACATTATGAACTGACGTGATTTCCCAACATGTTTTTTTAAACATTCCCGCAGCTGCAGCAGATCACTGACTAATCACTTTCTTGTACTACAGCTGTATCTGCGCTCTCACCACAATGGTTTTCTGTTTCAGAGGAAAAGGCCCTGTAACCATGCTGACCATGTTTCCCACCAAAACACAGCAACACTGCACAGTTAATCAGAGCACAAAGGCGTTAGACTGGAGTCTTTGTTTTGAAAGAGGAGCAGCACTAATGGTACATGAAGGGGAGCCTGTAACTGTGTTACATAATCACCTTTATCTGAGGTCACAGTCCATCTTTAAGCTGACAGCGCTCGGCCTGATTCGTGATGTAAATGCACTGGTATTGATTATTTTTGTTGCTTTTAGAAATCACCGTCAGCAGGTAAACAAAACATTTATTGATCCACTCCTGCTTGTTCCAACCGTCCACACAACTCAATACTAAAGATGTCGACTGTGCTTTTATTTGTGATATTATCATCTTTGTTACTGCTCTTTACTGACTGTGAATCACAGAATACAAAGGATGTACTCCTCATCATCCTCTCCATCTGGAGTTAATGCCATCTGATACTTACTATACGTCCAGAAAGGGAGAAGTACACTGAATTTTGAGGTTATAGGCAGCTTTGAAAAGGTGCGTTTTGAGGGTTTTCTTGGAGATGGAGAGTGAGGAGGAGTCTGTGATGTCTTTAGGGAGTGAGTTCCAGAGGGTGGGAGCAGCAATGGAAAAGGCCCTAAGACTGCAGGAGGGAGTGTGCAGGTGGAGGAGCTCGGACAGGTAGGGGGGAGCTTTGTAAGTGATGATGAGGAGTTTGAAGTAGATACGCTGGGGGACTGGGAGCAAGTGGAGGTTATGAAGGATGGGGGGTGGTGATGTGGTCACAGGTGCGGGAGTGTGTGAGAAGACAAGCAGCTGAGTTCTGGATGCACTGTAGATGCGTGGATGAGTCTCTGCAGCTTTGTTGTATGTCAAACTTTACATTCATAATGAACAGGTTGATCTTGTCTGCAGTAAGGCCACTAAATCTCTTGGGATGTGTACACAATATGTGTTTATGTGTCTGTTCCGCAACTTCAGCTTATTGAGAACGCTGCTGCCAGGGTCCTGACAAAAACTAGGAAATATGACCACATTACTCCAGTTGTAAAATCCCTACACTGGCTACCTGTCACTCAGAGAATTGACTTCAAAATCTTGCTGCTTGTGTATAACTCACTCTGCAGCTCAGCGCCTAAATATATCTCTGACATGCTTGTGACATATGAAGCTTCTAGGACTCTGAGGACATCTGGGGCCGGCCTACTGACCGTCGCAAGAGTCAGAACAAAACATGGTGAAGCAGCATTTTGTTATCATGCAGCACAAACCTGGAATAACCTCCCAGATGTTAGACAGCCCCGATTCTGACCACTCAATTTTAAGTCAATTTAAATAACCTTTTTATCTTTGCACCTCTTGTCTGCACTTTTAGTGATTTTTTAAAATTGTAAATCTTTTCTGTATCCTTTATTATGTTTATATTTTATTGCTCTGTAAGGCACTTTGAATTGCCCTATACGAAATGTGCTGTACAAATAAACCTGCCTTGCCTTATTAATGTTATATTATAGTTTGATTTGTCCCTATTCAACATACTGCAATAATGTGTGGGTGAGTACTTTTCCAAATTATCTGTACAACATATTGCTGCTGCAGAAACAGTGTGTTGTATTAGTAACCTTTTGGTTGTTGTGCCGAGTGCACCTCTCTTTTTAAAATTGCACTTCTTGACTGTTTTTTACATTAATATTTTTCAAATCTTTACATTTGTCTTCAAAGTGAAATATGCAATTACATATTTATCTTGCACTTTTAGATATTTAATTTGTTAATAACTCACATTTCCATAAATACACAACTAGACGGGCTCAGAATCTTCATATTTCTTTGTATAAAAACATATCGTGTTCAGTTTTCACAAATATCGTTGAGTTGTTTTATGGAATGGAAAATGTTCATTTATTGGATTCTTCTGTGTCATTGTCCAAAAAAGACTTAGAAATGCTCTGCTGTCCAAATCATCATCAATCATCCAAAAAATATTTTTACTCCCTTTTGTTTTATAATTATGAATGTGAAACAAATAAAATAAAATAAAATTGAATTAAATTAAAATTAAATTTGTCCTTTTTAAAACTTTTTTTTAAAAATATTTTTGTTCCCATTTGCTTTGTAATTATGTTGTGAAATAAACAGATAAAATAAAATAAAGTTAAATTAAATTTTTAATTTTTTTTAAACTTGAGTTTTTATCATTTTCCCAACAAACAGAAAAAGAAGACACCATATTTAAATCACATCAGTACTGCAAAGGTACTTTCAAGGAGCTCAAAATGAAATTAAAAGGGGGGGGGGGGGGGTTAGTAATTACAGAAGGTTTATGTGTGTCTTACAGAAGGTTTATGTGTGTCTTAGACAAAACAGAAAGAAATACTGAACCATTCATGTTGCTTCTGGTGTCCGTCTCAACATTCTTGGAAAGGTAGGTATTTTATGAATAGTATCCCGTATGACCTTCCACAGTTGTTGTTGTTCCGCACTATAAACTTCAGAAAGGTTAGATGCTGCTCCCTCCATGGAGATGATCTATAGAAATGTTTGAAGCCACAGTCCCTCCTTCAGCTGATCTGTGTCCTTCCAACTTGTTGCTAACAGTCTTTTAGCTGTCAGGCATCCAATTGTTAAAATCTGCATCTTGTGTTGACCAGTGTCCTTTAACAGTATTCAAAAGACACATTGCTGGATCACAGTGAACAGTACAGCCAGGGAGTGCAAAATATTTTCCCAGAAGTTTTTAATCTTAGTACAAGTCCGTACCATATGATAAAAAGTACCTTTATCTTTTTTTCAGTGCCACAAAGATCAGTTCTCAGTTTGCGGTCATTTGGGTTTCTCATATCATCTAAAGTTCTAATACTCCTTGAGTCCCAGTCATCATTTCTAAGTGGCCTGCCATTCAACGTGAACCTATAGCTCTTCCAGAATGGAGCAGGTTCTGGAATATTTTTACAATGGAGCAGGAAAACTTGACACTGAACAAGTTCTTGGTTTCCTTTCCCAACTTTGATCATTTCTGATCGATTCATGAAATTATTAATATATGTTTGCATGTCCTGGGGTTTAGTTTTACTACATCCTTTCTGTATTTATTTAAGGAATAGTTTCCCTATCATATATCATATATCCTTATAATATTTTCTGTGTTTTTGTTTTGTTTTTTTTTTGCCTCCTGTCTTATGTCTTTGGATTTGTATCTTTGTCCTTTTACTTTTACATTTTCTTCTCAAAAAAATATTTTCAAATGCATGGATGGAAACCTGACACATTTTTGGAACTGCTCCTGCTCTGTAATTTGAACATTTTACAGTTTATAAAAACTAATCTTTGCAAAAAGAGAGACCACAGATAGTGTGTTATAACCCTGTTTGCACCTGTGTGTGTTCTCCAGTAGATGGAGCTAAAGTATAACAAGATGAGACATCATTTGAGAGCAAAACTGCTTCAATTCTTCAGAGGAGCTCATATCATTATGTTTGTTGACCTTTTCCGCAGATAGAAGTTTTGTCTGTCTTGCATAACAGACACATTGTATTTCAATGGCTCAGCAGGAATGTTAACACATTTTCTGTTTATCACCATTTTCTTGAAATAACAGCTGTTTTATAGCGAACTGTCAACAACTCCACATGCTGGCAAGTGATAAAAGGAAATGAAATAATTTCCTTTGCCTTAAAGGATGGATTTTGTTTAAAGAAATAAAAAACATTTTTATTTCCCTTCTCAAAGATGAAGTGCTCTCAACATCCAGTAGCAGCAGTGGATGAAGATTTAATCTCTCTCTTGATGAATGACCCACTGCTTCTCTGTCAGAGGCTGCCGAGGCAGACTGCCCCTGGATCCAAGGGAAACTGTGAAGCGACTGGAGAATTTGTTTCTGTAAAATGATGACCAGATCTCTGGTGAGAAGTCAGCATGTCATGTGATATGCAGATCATCAGGGGAGGAAAACAAGACAACAGAAAAGGAACACCTCTGGAGTTCATATTTTATTTTGTGACAGTGCAGAATTTCATCTTGTCTCACATTTTGTTGTGAATCGGGTAGAATTTAAGGGAAACACACACCTACCCTGTGTGTAATCTTTTCATTTTAAATTAAAAAAAATATTTACTCAATTTTAAATGATCTAAAGCAGTGTTCTCAAAGTTTTTATGACTGAGTGCCCACATAGGGAGCTAGAATATGACTGAAGGCTGCAAAGGGAAAGTGTTCATGTAAAACAGAAAATCCTTTCCATCTCACTTCCACTGAAATCACTAACTTTAGCTGAAAGCACTAGCATTAATGACAGAGGGGAATTCCTGCGACATTCCCGAGGTGCCACTGGTTGCCATGCAACCAGCAGCTCTTTGCACGTTGTCATTCCTAACCTGACTGACACTTGTTAAGGGGCCACAGTTTAGTGCAGCAGCTGAGTAGTGTACTAGATGTAAGCTATAGTAAAGTATATATAGTGCTGGAATGAGCTGTGGATGATTAAAATATAATGCATGCTTTTCATATCATGTTCACAGGCTGCAAAAAATGGGGTGCCATTGTTACAAGCCACACTTTGAGAAACTATAATCCAGTGGATTTACAATACGTGGTGTAAAGCAACAGAATATATTTACTCAAGTGCTGTACTCAAAGGTCTAGTGTGTATGATTTAGTGGCATCTAGTGGTGAGACTGCAGATTGCAACCAACTGAAACTTCTCTCATGTGCTGTCAGCCTGCAGAGGCCAATGCAAAACCATGAAAACATGAATGGCCCTATCTAGAGTCAGTGTTTGGTTTGTCCATCCTGGGCTACTGTAGAAACAACATGGTGCACTACGTGGAAGAGGACCCACTCCTTATATAGATATAAATGGCTCATTCTAAGGCAACAAAATCACAACGATACTTCAGTCAGGAACACTTTTGTCAAAGAAAACTTTATTTCCATTTGCAATATTATATTTGGCACAGTATTACATTTGGCGATGTGGCTCTGTTCTGGGGCCCCTCTGCCATTCCTTGGGCCTACGCAAAAAGCGTCTTCCACGCGCTTACGTGGTAAGCATAAGGCGGAGAGAACACACCTCTCTGCCCTTGCACGTGCCTGCGTGGAAAGCCATAAGGCAGAAAGTGCACACCTGTCTGCCCTTCCATGTGTGAATGAGGAAAGCCTGAGGCAGCAAGGCAAACCTCCCTGCCCTTCCATGCGCCTACATGGAAAGCCAAAGGCAGGGAGAGCAGCAGCAAAGACCCCCAGGAACAGAACATAGCAGCATCAGTGACATATGGAAATGACATTGATAAGTCAGACACAGCATGAAAAGGAGGAGCTGGGGTGGAGGCAGGTTGCAAAGTGGCTATCAGAGGAAGCAGCAACAGTAGGCAGGCCAGAGCAGTTTAAATAGGGCACTCAGAATGAGATTCGCCAATTGGTTGCATAGAAAGGAATCATGTGCTCCATCAGCTGACTCCTTTTCATTGATCAGCTGCTCCATCAGTTGACTGGGCTGTTTGAGATCAGCTGATGTAGCTGGGATGTGAGCTGAGCTTAAAATTGTGTCCTGCCTGAACCAACGCCATGCTCAATTTAGTTCCAGGTGACTGAAAAGAAAGAAGTTCTCATCTTTGGCCCTGAACAGATCTCAAAGCCACTTGTCAGCCCCCTCATTCTGAACATAAAATCAAGTGTAAAAAATCTGGACCGTAATTTGACCCTGGAGCAACTTGTTAACAATGTAGTCCAGTCTTGTTTTTACCAGCTGAGGAATATCTCCAAATGTAGCTCACTTCTGTCCTTCAATAACACAAAGAAAGTCATACATGCTCTTATATCCTCCTGCCTTGATTAGCATAATGCCTTGTTCACCTGCCTAAACAACTGAGCTATAATTCAGCAGCGAGACTTTTAACCAAAGCAAAACAATCCTCACACATCACACCTATTTTGGCTTCCCTGCATTGACTTTCAGTCTCTTTTATAATCCTTTTTAAGGTGCTTATAATCACATACAAGGCTCTCAATGATCTGGCATGGGGAATATAACTGAGCTTCTCAAACCATCCAAACAAGCCCCTCAGGTCTGCTGGTCTGGGTCCTCTAACTGTCCCAGAGTCCAGGTTAAAGAGAAAGGGTGATTGAGCCTTTTCAATTCTTGCTCCTCAGCTCTGGAACAGCCTCCCACTGAGCATCAGATCAGCCGACTCTGTTCACGTCTTTAAATCTCATCTGAAAACTGACTTTTACAGAATGGCCTTTCCTGACAGTTGATAGACTAAGAAAATGTGTATATGTATCCATGCACAAGTGCACAAATTAAACCAGCATTTCCCAATCTTATGGCTTGTGACCCCTCACACAGCAGCATTGTCTGGTTGGGACTCCAGCATGAGTCATCAGCTGACTGCTGTCAGATCATCACATAGCTTCAGACTATGATATTGCAACACTCTGAATCAGTGGTGGACTCAGGCTGTCTGAAGAGCAGGAAGAAAATTAAAAAGGCACCAGCTGCATGTGGTGGTTCACCAGCACACAAAAAGTTTTCTAACATGTAGCAGCCTGTGGCACAGCATCCCATTTTCTCCACTGGAAGGGCACCCCAGAGGGCACCTTATCAAGTATTCTTGCACTCTGGGCCACTGGAGAGAGACTTTATCATATATTATCTAGCATATAGGGGCATCTAAGAGAGCTCTTATAAGGTGTTTCTGCAGGTGAAGGTCGTATGATCAGCTCCTCTATCACCTGCAGTGTCAGTTGAACAGCCTGCAGACTAAAACAGAGATAATAAGTAATGATAAAAACAACGAAATGTCCGTTAAGTTGGTTAGCCCTCTCTGGGCTCACTCGGACTTACATGTTCTCTGTTACCTCCTCATTTGTCAGCGATGGATATTCAGAAAATCGCAAGTTGAAATCAACGTGAAACCTGATTGAACAGCTTTTGTGATTGCAATATCTGAAATTTTTAGTGTTTGTTGTTTTCAGCAGACAATGAAAGCACGCAAACACTTGAGTGATACACCTCAGGATGTCTGAGTCAAGGTTCGATCCCACGTCTACATGTCATCCGTCAGTGTCCTTCACCACTCAGACATCTTCACAGTGAATCAACACCACCCACCAACCTCATCAACCTTACAGTGAGAAAGATTTACACTGACAAACAAACAAATTCATCTCTATGTTAGACTCTGTTCATTTGACAGTGTCCCAATGGCTCAAAGCCTTGCAGTCCGGAGGTTGCGGGTTCAATCCCTCACTTGATCATCTATGTTTTCCTTCTGTCAGCCGTCAGAGCGCTCCTTCATAAGCCTGTCTTGAATCTACCTAACAAACTGAACCAGGATCAGCCTGTATGATATCGACACTCAGCCCTGATCAGAGCCTCAAGTCATCAAAACAACATCAGAGTGACACATATTTGGTTCTTCTTTTAGTTAAAGTATTTCATCAACTTTCCTGACATAAGAGGTGACTCATATCTCAGCTGAAATGTGTCAGAGCTGCAGAGGAGTTTTAACCTGTCAGCAGCTGCTGATGGAGGCCACACTGAGGTTTTGGGCATGCTTGATCACATTAAACTCAACAAATATATTCTGGACAAAAAGCAGAATAATATTAGTTATTTATCCATGGACAAAACTTCAGGGTGAACTTTTATAAAAGTAGCTTTTTGACATATGACATGTTGATATATGGCTGTCATTATATCCTGTCAGTAGTACATGAGACAGATTATCTGTGAGAAATATCATGTTCCTCTGCCTCCTCCTAGTGCTCCAAGCACCAAGCAAGAATTCACTAATACCAACCAGTCAGAGCCAGGAGCAGCTGTCGATCGCTGTTCTTGCACAGGCTGCTCAGCCCCTCTCTGCTGCTCTCACTCAGTAAAGCCCAATATCCTCAGCTAGTGGCTTTGGGAGGAGCCTTGCAAACACACTGTCTGAGAAACAAACAAGCACAGTCAATGAAAAAACTGCCCATCACTCCCTTTGTCAACAGCAGGGTCCATGGCCAAGACAAGCAAACAAAGGAAACCCATGACGAAAAGCAAACTAAAATGAAAGAGTTAAACTGAGCTCAGGCCAGCTTCGGTTTTGACCCCTTTCAAGTTTCCATAGCTCTCTACATCTCGGAAAAGCCACTTTGATGGCTTTCATCATCAGTCTTCCTCTGCATTTTTTTTCATTGCGCATGGTTGTTTATCAAGATTAGAAACTCCTCGGCTCTGACTGATTGTTTTCGCTCAGGTGTGGTGGATTTTTGCCAATGCCATTAGGAGCACTGTGAGGAGCCAGAGGAAACTGATTTTTTATTTAGAGATCTCATGCACTACTCTCAGGATATAGTGACAGTTTCAGCAAATATGAGAAGAAGTTATTTCAGTTCAAAGATGTTTTTTTGTAGTAGTGTTGTTTGTAACTCTGGTTGATTGCTGAGTCTCACTCCCACAGTGTCCCAGAACCTTTAAATGGAGAAGATTTAGAAAGTTTTCTAACATGGTGGCCAACTTTTATGGCACTTCATTGCGTTTTCTCCACCACAGAGTACATATAATCATACATCCTTGTACACAGGGCCACTGTAGAGGGCACTTGATCATATTTGATCTGCCAAAGCAGCATCCAGAGTCCACCAGTTCTATGAATGACCTCCAGGAGAGACTGTCTGAGAAGGTCCAGTTTTTCTCTGTCTCGAGTGTGACTGTTCAGAAAAACTAAAAAATACCTCAGATTTCATGTTGTGCAAACAAGTTCTTGTCCAGCATAACCCGAACCTTGAAGAAAAAAAACTCAAGTGGGGTTGTATGGAGTATGTACCGATAGACAATATATCAAATACAGTAGATGTCAATCGGTACGCAGGCCGATGTTTGGCTGGAGTTTAACATGCAAGTGAAGCAATATACTGCTGTGGACAGGTGCAGCAAGAAGACATATTTTAGCCACTTAAAAAAGTACTATCTATCTGCAGTAGTTTAAGCTATATTGAGAGTATTTTCACAGCTCTACCTTTCCATCAGACTGCTCGTTCTGACAGGGAAGCTGTTAACGGCTTCAGTTCCCCATCTATGCTTTCGTCAAAGCCACCAGACTCCATTGAGAAAAACAGTAAATTTAGCTCACTGAACACAGGAGCTGCTGGTCTACCACTGCCTCGATCAGTTAGCTAGTTTGTGTTATTGTGAGAGTTTGATGTATCAGATCTAACCCTTTAAAATGCAAAAGTCCCACAATAACACAAACAAAGTAACTTCATTGAGGCAGCAGTAGACCAGCAGCTTTTGTGTTCAGCTATGTTAAATTACTGCTTTTCTCAATGGAGTCTGGCTTTGAAGAGAGCAGTATGATGGCTTAATCTTCCCATTGGAAATCATTGTATGACAATTTGGTAAAGCAGTGAAAATACTCTCAATACAACATACACTTAAATTCATGTACATTTTTTTAAGGTGGGACTTTTTGGTGTTTGAAATAGGTTTGGTTGCTGACCCCCTCCACAGCAGTGTATTGCCATGTCAAACTCCAGCCTGCCTCTCCAAACTGGGGGCATGCCAACAGAGATCTGTTGTCTGTATTATAATGTCTATGGATAAGTATCCAATACAATCCCTCTTTAAAAAATCTGAACTGTCCCTTTAAGTGTCACTATTCAGATGAGTTATTAGTAGCTCCACCAAAGAGTGATTTGCCCTCTACACTATTCCAACAATTTTCATCCAACATAGGTAAAACTGTCCAATATTTAACTAATATCATATTATATATTCAAAATATTAATACAAATTTGTGTAATAACACTTTTTTTCTTCATCCTATTAATCATCTAATGACCTCTCACATTTATATTGTGACCCTTTTAAGGGCACTTGACCTCAAGGTTGTGGGTGAATATTCTCAGTCTTCCAGGTCATGGTAATACTACTGTAAGTGCTATCTTGTTGGCAACTGGACTTGCTTGAGTTTCTTGAAGACATTTCACCTCTCATCCAAGAGGCCTCTTCAGTTCTGAAGAATTCAGTTCAATTTTATTTATAAAGCCCATTATCACAAATAACAATTTGCCTCAGAGGGCTTTACAGCATACATCATCCCTCTGTCTTTTGGACCCTCACAGCGTTCTAGGATGACCTCTAGGTTGAGAACTACTGGACTAAATGACCTAAATTTATATAAAGTAGATAAAACTAACTTAAACAGTAAAATGCTCCTTATGCATTGATGCATCAGTGTTAAATCTAATGATGTTGTATATGATACCATAACACTCAGGGGCCATTTATCTGCAGAATGAGAGACTTTTATTTCTGATATTTAGTTGATAATGCAACTGTACTTTTACTTAAGTGGGATTTTGAAAGAGGACTTGGGTTGGTACTGTTCTTAAAGATCTAAATATTCATCCATCACTGTTGAAAATAAACACTTTTCATCTGAGTTGTGAGTGTTTGACTTTCTTTTGTTTCTTTAAATCAGTTTGAAACACATAGTTTGTAATTTCATTTGACCCAATCTATTTTCCTATGTTTTGGGGATTCGCTTATACAATAGGCGACAAAAACATTGTTGATGAAAGTACATTTTTCTCATCTTGATGGCAGATTTATTCTCTTGTGTTAAACTTGAATGTACGACCTGTAAGAACAATATACGTTCTATATGGTAATTTTTGCAGTGTAACATTGTCTGTTTTGATTGTGCTCTATTTTTGTTTATTAAAGCTGTTGGCACCCTCACTGTTGAGACTAAATTGAGTTCATATATTCTGATTTTGTGTGGGCATTATTCTCCGTGGCTACAGCTCCCCACTGGTATCAGAGTGAGTTGGTGAAGTTGGAAACTCCATTAGGGTCGGGCTCCTGATGAAAACCCATTAATGGCTCTGCAATCGGGATTGAGGTCGGGGGATAGACCTGGCAGTGCAACCGCACACAAAGCCATAAAGCCTGATGTAGCTGCCTCTCACTGAGCATCTGCAGCTGAGGAAGAATAACTGTCCCGGTGTCTGCAGACCTGTTGAATTAAGGGAGGCATTAACTGCTGCTTCCTCTGCATTATTGATGGCCAGCTCCATTCCTGAGGCCATTATGCTTCCTATTTTTCCTCTTGCAATTTTCTGGTAGACGTCCCACTGTCTTCAAACACACTTCCGCGGTGAAGGCGAGTGAGAGTTCAGGCAGAGGGCTCGCACTGCTCCCTGCAGGGTGCTGTTATTTTAAGCCTGAACCACCACAATCAGTGTCGATGCCACGTAGCCCTCCACAACTGTTGTTCCTCTGTGTGTGAAGTGAAAGTAATCACAGGATGACAAGCATGGGATGATGAGTGTTATGCAAGGTGCCACCTACACTATCAAGACCAAAGTGTGGTTTCCTCACTTCCCTTGCAGTGTGACCTCAAAGAGACAAAACCAAAGAGTTTTTTTTCCATTAGATTTTGATGCCAAATGCTCAACAACCGGGATTACCTCATGACTCACCTCAGCTGCCACATACATTTGTTGTCGAACTCTCTCACAGAAGCTAATACTGCCGGCTTTATCTGCTCTCACACAGCTTGAGACACCTTACCTCACGGCTGACCTCATCCTGTCATATGATTTAATGAGCGGAGCTGTGTCACAAACCACAGTGTCAGGGGTATGACAGGATAGGGCTACACAATGCACTAAAGATTAATGAGGTCATCTCCTCTCTCAGTGTGTGTGTGTGTGTGTGTGTGTGAGTGTGTGTGACAGAGAGGGAGAAGCAAAGACACTTGATGACTTTGGGAATCGTATAATAAATGGCGTAAATAGAATCAAAATAACAGCTCCTCTATTCATAGGCAGTTATGAAGTGATGTGAGGCCCGGCTCTGGTCTACATATCTGCTTTGAATTTTATAGCTCAGCCCGGTCAATGATAATAGCCTGACATTTTTTGTATTCAGTCCCCGGGGATTTGAGTATTCTGCCCTTTGATTTCGCTCGCATATGTGTGTGTCCTGTGTGTGTTTGCGGAGATGTCTGTGAGGTAGATGGCTTAGGCTTTATGATGATAACACTCTCTGAGGGTGTCCAAAATCAATCAAATCCAAACCCAAATGCTTGCCTCGCATCTCCACAGGCTATCTCAAAGGTTGGTATTGATTATTCCACCCATTCCTGCCTTTCGGAGGGCCAGACGAAAGAGGCTGCTTGAGAAATGGAGAGATGATAATGCAATTACTGAGGGGGGGGAAGCCTTTGTAGACCGGGCGGTAATGTTTGAGGAGAGCGGAAGTTGAATGTCAGACACAAACAGATGTATTATGATAACCTTGGTGAGTAGTCAGGAGCCTAATGTATGTCATAACACGCCAGTTCTTCTGAGTAAGGGACTGTCCACAAATTATTAGGGAAAAGAACGAGGGAAATCAGTGTTGCTGTTTTTATTTTTGCTGATGGGAGGGAAGCCGAACTTTTTTTGCAAGAAATTCTAACCCTAACCCTTTTTTTCCTCACCACATATCTTTATTTTCTTTCACATTTTATATTTGTGAGAGCTAAGTTATACAATCAAGATAAAATAATTACATCAGAGGTTGGTTTTAGTGTGCAAGGGCGTAGGTTTTGGTTCAACATTGTGGGAGACACATATGAAACAGGAGGTTTGGGGTCCTCACTCAGGTGTCAAACCTTTATTTTCTTGCTCTCTGGTGGATTTTTATGCATCAATTTTTGCTTTTTTTCATCAATTCATGGTGGTAATGTCTTTAATTTTGTCAAAATAAAAGCCACTACTGCTAATTTTCACATTTACATTGAGGGGGATGTGTCCCCTTTGTCCCCCTGAAATCTATGCCCATGTTACATCCCTTTTACACCAAAATTAGTATATGGAAAACCCACTAAAAATAGGTGACAGACTTCTGTCTCATTGCAAGTAGATCAGAGCTGCGTGCATGGCTATGCAGCAGATGAGCATGCCTTTCTGTATGTGTGGTTTCTTTTTTATTTTTGGTGTGTCATGTTTGATGTCGTGGACTGGCTGGAAAACAGGTTACTAAACAGGAGGAGGCAGCATGGAGGCCTGTGAAAACTCTGCAGTGGTTACTTCTTTTATATATCTCTTACTTATTCAGTCTCTCTTCCAAACTCAAAGTTCAACTCAACAAATTGGGACTGATGGGTGGAGACGGACAGTATTTCGCCCTTTCGCCTGGGTGCTGTGTTTCCATCAATGCCGATTGGAGCCGGAGCAGATAAATACCTGGGACTGCTGCAGTGTCATTTGACGATTGTAACCTTTGCCATTACATTTAAAAGCCAGATGTTAGCAGGTTTTTTGAGCAGTGGGAAAGCGTCTTTAGCGTGTGTTTTTCCACATGCTGATGACGCAAGGTAGGGATGAAAATAACGCGTTGCACAATCCCTTCAGCACAGAGCTGTCGCTTGTTCCCAATTGACTCATTTAGAGGCTGCGATACATACTAATTAAGCAGCTCTCCATTAAAAAGTAAAGACTGGCTGTATTTTCACCAATTTGTGATGTTTGTCATAAATATATAATTTGGAGATACTCTGGGGAGAGCGGTAAAGGAGTGGATCCAAAGAAACTATTAAAAAATATTAATAATCCTGGGGAGGTGCTTTAAAAAAGTAGATAGATAGATAGATAGATAGATAGGTACACCCTGGACAGATCACCAGACTATCACAGGGCTGACACATAGAGACAGACAACCATTCACACTCACATTCACACCTACGGACAATTTAGAGTCACCAATTAACCTGCATGTCTTTGGACTGTGGGAGGAAGCTGGAGTACCCGGAGAAAACCCACACTGACATGAGGAGAACATGCAAACTCCACACAGAAGGGCTCCCCCATCCCAGGGTGAGGTATAGAGGGTTCCTTGCTACATATAGAGCAGTGGTTAGCAATTTACCACGCCTAGACCAAAATAATTTTCAGACAGTCCCTTAATCTTTTCATAATCTTTTTATATTTTACTTTATATAAACCATATCACATTATAAACTGTCATCTTCGGTTTGTTTGCAATACATTTTCCGTGGTATAGGAGCTGCAAATGGATAAAAATCCCATTAAATGTATTAATCAACCCGAAAAAGCCACAGATAATGCTGAAGATTACACACTGACGCCATTTGTAATAAAATTAAGGGACATTTACTTCGCTGCTACAGAGACCGTGCTGCTGTCTACAAGAGGGCACAATCATCCGGTTATCATCATCTTCAGCTGGGTGAGATAAACGTCTGCACTCCTTCCTGTCCACACACCTCACACCTCCACTGGGTGGCGCTAAAACACCAGCGCAGCAGCGGCAGCACCAGGAGCAGCAGCTGCAGCAGCCCTCCACACACACTGACAGGAATCCGGCTGCTCTCTCTCATCCCTCGGACACCTCAAATCCATTTCTCGAACTGCACGAAGACGTTGCCAAAAAACACTACAACTGCATCCAGACTGTGGAGGGAGGATTGTTTAAAAAAAGAAAAAAAGAAAAATGATGCTTGTGTGCAGAAACTATGAGTGACGGTGCGCCGTGTTGTCCAGCTGCTGAGGCGCTCTGGTGGCGGAGGGGAAGTTTGGAGTCAGAGCCGGAGGACCAGCAACTTTTATAGACTTTCAAGTCTACCGCCTGCAAGTAGCCAGCAGCCCCCAAATCCAGACTTGTTTCACTCAGGGATTGTGCGTCCGGAGAAGCTTTGACAACAGAGCAGTGTTTTTAGGTGATGTGTTGTGGAGGGCGTCTTGAAGCGACAAGGAAATGGCATTTCTGTGAAGAAGAGGTCTCTGGTTTTTGTGGTTGACAATGGAGAATAAATGAAAGGGACGTTTCTGGGGATTAACTGACAGCACAACGACAGGTAGGCTGACTTCCCCTCATTATGTCTGAAAATAAAATGCATGTTTTGTTGATTTTGCAACATTAAGAAATTAAATTCAAACAATTTATCCTGTGCGTTTCCTTAATGCATCAGTGCACGTGTGGCTGCAAAATAGCCAATCAGCCAAACATGAGAAGAAACAGTCGATTACACCATTGATTGCCTCCACTATGATTAATAGTTATTAAGTTCTGAGACACCGGAGAGCTACTGGAAACTAATGACTTTAAGGTGGCGTGCAGGTGCAGCTGCAGGCTGGGGGGAATGTTCAGCATCATGCTGTCTACAGTCAGGCAATATCAGATTTGTGCAGCATCATGAAACCAACTGGCTGCTTGAATTAGATAAAAATCAAGTTCTTCCAAAAGGAGAGTCTGCCCACTCATTTTGGGTGCACAAAGACTAAAAGAAACTTCATTTTTGTGTGTATTTGTTTGATTTTTGCAGAAACATGTAGGGTATATGAAAGGTAAATTAGTGTGTGAGCGTGTGTGTGTGTGTGTGGTCTCATGAGCATGCAGACAAGTTATTATCTGATCTCATGGCTTCAGAGAAGAAGAATCTAAAATCCTTTGCAGGATTTATTGCTGATAATCTTGTGAAAATTACATATGGACTCTATCTATCTATCTATCTATCTATCTATCTATCTATCTATCTCTCTATCTGATGCAGTAGATTACATCCAATCTGATGTTTCATTTTTTAATCTCCTCCCCCCCAAAAAAACACTGCACAATATTTCTACATCCAAGCCTTTCCATCCTCTTCACATTGGTAAAGGTAACCCCCTAAAATATAAACATGGCTCCCCACAGTAAAGCTCCCCAGCCAAGTCAAATTGCTGCTCTGAATCGGGACCTGGAGCAGACTTCACAGCGTGGGCCGTGTCCTCCATCAGTGTGATTCCCTTCAACTCCAAAATAAGAAGCCAAACAAACAAAGCAACAAAAAAAGAGAGGCAGCTCCAGCTTCCAGCTTTAAGCAGCTTGTTTGTGACTTAAGAAAAAGTACAATGCTGTTCTCTTGTTGGATTATGTGGCGAAGACACGAGTGGGGTCCCTAATGAAAACTGGCTTTTGTGTTTGCTGTCAGCTGCTCTGCACACGAACTGTAGATATTTATGATTGTGCTCACACACCACTGTGAATATTTCTCTTTCTACAACCCCTCCCTTCTTCACTCTCCCACTTCCTCTCATCTTTTTTTCCCCTCATCTCCTTGTTCACCCCGTTCTTTTATCTGCCCTTCATCCCCTTGACAAGCATTGTACGGTCAGCTGTTTTTTTTTCACCCCCCTCTTTCTTCCCCTCAATTAGTGCCATCATCGCATTTCATCCTGCGGAATACGGGGATAGTAATAACCTTACACTGCTAATGCGGGGTGATACAATTCTGCTGTGATTAATTGAAGTCCCCTCAGAGAGTCAAAGGAGGCGTAGATCTTCCCTTTCACACTCACTGACAGGCAACCCATTATATTGTTTTATAGATCGCCGTCAGTAGCCCTTGAAGCTGCCTGCGGCCCACTGTTGTTCTGGAGGGTTTTATTGTGCAGTGTTATTGGTTGGTATTGCTGACAGGCAGAGCAAAGGCCACCCTGGGATTACTGGAGATGGGATCCCTGTGACAGTTCCACCGTATTTGATAGTAACACTGGAAACTTGGAGAAGATTTGTACGCTCTGCAGTGACTGTTGTTGTGGGGGAAAAAAATGGGAATTTCTGGAGCTAAAGGCTTTTAGAATAAACTTGTGTCTGCACCTGTAAACATCCTGCCACAATAACCACCGTGGCATGCGTATTCCCAAACAAGTGTTAAAAACAAAAAAATGGTTGCTCGTGCTTCGTGCTGTGTTGGTGGCGGCACTGCATCCATCCCTGCGAAAATAACCAGATTGCAGGCAGATTAGTTTGCATTTTCTTTTGAAAGGCGCCGTCCCACAGATATTGCAACAAACATCAGAGCCTGAAGAAGGCAGAGTGCAGACGGAGGCTTGGTGAGAGTAGTACTTGATATGCATGAGCCACCAGGTGATTTCCAGAAGAAGAGAACACCATGGATAAGAGGCTTGTCTCTAGTTTTAAGGAGCCACCCCAGGCAGTATTTGTGTTCTCCGCCAGCTTCCTGCGCACTCTGTCAGATCAATAGGGCATAATATGAGAGTCTGGCTTGTGTTTGCAGGCATGAGACAAAACAATACATTTTGGTTTTTGCGTTCTGCTTATATATGTATTCAGAGCCCTGTGGTGGTTGTGCTATTAAGATTGCCTGTTGAGACTAGAGCGCCTCCAGATGTCTCCATGTCAGACTGACATTACTGCATTTCCTATAGTGCGGGCATGCCAAATATATATGCAGGATACATATACATGTGACAGCCCAGTGTCTTGTCACAGAGAACATAGCGCTGCAGCACCACGAGTTAACCATAAAATCCTGGGTATTGCATCATTTCAGGAACTCTGTATTCACCACTAGCCTTGCAGATTTGGCATAGTGGAACAATAAAAAGTCAGCCATCTATCTACATGATTACACCCGATTTCAGCACCCCGAGATTCACTGCTCAGCGGTGTTCATAGGCTAATGTGTTTAGAAAGCACAGTTTGTTCCACCTCTCAAAGCGCCAGCTCGAGCTGCTGGGGTGAATCTATTGGGTGTTTAAAGGGAAATTCAAAGCCCCACCATGGCGAACGAAATGCAGCATTGTTACGCTCGTGTGCAGCTTCGTCATGTACAGAGGAGGGAGGAGGAGGAGGAGGAGGAGGACATGGGGAGAGCACATCCCATGTTTTATAGATGCCATTTAAAGGAGCATGCCCAAGATGGGCTGGCTGCAATGAACTGTAACCGCCGACAAAACACCAAGACAATAAACAAACAAATTGGTTTCCTGGAAGCCAGCAGTGTCCCAAACTTGCCCGGGCTGATCCTTGCCGATGTGGCAAGCTGTTTTTTCCTCAGAGATTAGGCTCTGAAGCACAACTCCACCTCTTATTTATTCATGCTGATTTGCTGTGTGTATGTTTGGTTGTGTGTGTTTGTGTGTGTGTGTATGTGTGTGTGTGTGTGTGTGTGCGTGCGTGCGTCAAGTGCAACAGTGTTGTACAAGTGTGTGTTTTCCTCAGTGTTTATGTGAAGATTTGTGTGGGCACATAATGCATGTGTGTGCAGGCACTTGTCTCTGTGTGTGTGTTGTGATGTCATTGTATTATATCAGTTCCTTGTTTGCTCAGCGTGCATGATGAGCACAAACTGATCCTACAGGGCTCCGTCATGTAAAGTTCATGTGACTCTGTTGTCCTAACTCGAGTAAACAGCTCACGTCATGTATTTAAAGGCATCGCACCGATAGTGGACTCAGTTTTTTGCTTAAATTCCTGCATTTTCAAGGTGTTTTTGTTTCAAGGATTTCTGTGCTAAATCATATTCTATTGAGGTCGAAGCAGAAGGAGGTATTTCGGGCTTCCCTGGTTTCCAGAATTAATAATCCCATTCATTTTTCACAGTGTGAGGTGATGGACAGTTGGAGTGAAATTATAATGATTGACATGAAATTCTCTCAGTGTAATCATCAGTATAAAAGACGAGGAACTGCTTTAATAAAAAAGTCTGGTTATTTGAGAGAATAGTCGAAGCCTTTTTATGTAAAAACGTCAAGGTGAGAAGTTAAAGAGTAATTTGAAACCAGACTGAGGAGCAGCATTGCCGTCTGGTTAGCAGTTGTGAGCCCGTTGCCCCGGCATCACTGTTGGGTGATGTCACAGTGTCCTGACGTACACCTTTACACCTGGCACCTAGGTGAGATGGCTGCCAAGCTGCAGAGTGCTGTTCGAGACCAACAAACAGCAAAACTGTGTTTGTAGCGAGACATCTGTGGCAATTCCAGTCATGATTTTGCCACCAAAAATGGGTATTTTAAACCAAAGCATGATCTTTTTCTAACCATGACCAAGTGGTTTTTGTGCCTAAACATAGCCACATGTGAACCACAGCATTGCTGAAATGTAAAATTTCATTCTATCTGCCACATAATGACTTACCAATGTTACATATCCCTGGTTTGCAGGACCACACACTCCCAACATTTACTCTTGCAACTGGGATGATCACAGTCCTTCAAATTTTATGTGCAGTTTTAATAGTCAGTGGAAGCTGAAGATTATGGTGTTGAGAAAGTTCATAAGAGTATCTGCAGTTTGAATTTAGCAGCCATGGCTCCATGTTTGATGTGTTTTTTTTTAATCCAGAAGATAAAAATAACCAGTTTTCAGGTCAAAAATATGTCTCTTTAAATTTTCCAGGCTGCTCTCCCTGAAAAATGGCCACATAGGTCAACTGTGCAAGCAGCTTATTAGAATAGAATAGAATAGAATAGAATAGAACAGAATAGATGTAACTTTATTTATCCTAAAGGGAAATTCAGCTGTCCAGCAGCTCATAAAAGACAAAAAATATATAAATAAAAAAATAAATAAAACAAACTAAAATACATTAAAATAAGTGCATCAATGGAGATTAAATTAAAATAAAATTGTCCATTTCACAGTCCAGTCCAGTTGTGAAAATTTGTGAGTGTGTGTGTGTGACTGGATTCAGTTGTATTACCGTGTGGACGAGGGATCATCTGAAACGCTCTGCTCTGCCTTTTTCTACCTGTTACGACCCATACTTACGTTTATTGTAATAAATGTAGTGATAGTTTTTAGTGGCAGTAGTGATTATTGTGGGAACAGAGAGGGAAGTTAGGTGATGTAGCGTATAAAGCAACAGTGTTGGTGCAGTGTTGTATAAAGATGGAAGAACTCTTGTGGATGGTGGATGGGTCAAACAAGCATAGGACTTTCACCCAGGAGAATGGTGTTTGTGGCTGAAGTCAAAGTTGATTTCTTTTAGGAATAACGTAGCCTAGTATGCTAGTATGTGTAGCATGCTATGATAGTGACATATGTGCCATGACATATGTGGAATTATGTTAGTAACAACAGTGCTGATTTGCCGCCAAACCATGATGTTTTTTGAACACCTAACCACGAAGTCTTACAGTGTAATGGCGACTGTTTCTTAACATTAAGGACGTGTTTAAAACTGAGACCATCAGGACAGTAATGTATATCGCTTTGGGGACGGTCATATAATATGTTGTGGAAGACAGTGGAAATTGAACTGTTTTGCTGTTTAGGTAATGAGAGTGTTGACATTTCCTATCTTGTTGACCACCTTTTTTTTTGATATTTTTATGGGCATTTTTTGCCTTTAATTGATAGGATAGTGAAGTGTGAAAGGGGGAGAGAGGGAGAGACATGCAGCAAAGGGCCACAGGCAGGAGTCGAACCTGGGCCACAGCGGCAACAGCCTTGTACATGGGGCGCCTGCTCTACCACTAAGACACAGACGCCCCTTGTTGACCATCTTTAAACCCTGAATATTTATCTTTTGACCCCCCCTGTGCCCTTGATCCCCAGATTGGGAAGCACTGATGTGCACAACCCTTGTGTACTCAGGTTTAGATTCACAACATGATGGTTTACAAAAGGATCCTTTTATCTTCCTGAAAGGTATCCACCTGAATTCCCAGATTCCCAGGGCTGACTCGTGCAAGAAAACTCAGATTTTCTGAGCCCAAATGTTGGTGAACATGCTCTGTGTACAGTGTTGAAGCAGTCACGTGACTCTGCCTGGGACTTTCTCCAGCTCACTCTTCAAGTGCTCTGGACACTGAGGACAATGAGGTTTGAGTGGAGAAGAGCCTCAGCAGAGCTTAGGAATCCACTCTTCCATGGAGGTGGTTTTCAGCTTTGTCGGGCATCAGGCTTTTCTACCAACTCCTCCATTTCTATCTCTCTCTCCCTCTCTCCTCCTTCAATCCATCGCTCTGTTCCTTTTCCTTGAGGTAGTCAGTGTTTGGCAGCTTTCACTCTCAATATTGTGCCACTGCGCTGAATTCCCATCAACTCCTTCTCGGGCACAGCAGCAAGAAACTCAATTCTCCAAGCCCTTAACCATTGGCCCAGTGGAAAGGTCTGGGATTTGCAGATTTTGTGAAGCCCACTTTTAAACTCTGGTTCCTATTGGAAGGAAGAAGCTCTCATTTTCTTGTTGGCAGATTTCTCTCTCCCTCTTGCTCTCTGTTGTGGTGCCTGAGGGTCCTCAGCAATATGTTTTTTTTCTCTCTCCTACTCTTTTCTGGTGTTGTTGTCAAGCTCCACCTCATGCCTGTAATCATTAGACTGCAATTTGGGTAGAAAATTGCAATTACAGGGGTTTAAAAATGAGCCTGTTATTTTCTACGCTTGTTATTCCTTTGTTGAAAGAGCAGGAGAATGGCAATTCTGTTGTGATTATAATTAAACCAACTGGACTCAATGAAATTGACAATTAATGTCAAAGGTCTTTCCATTCGCTTTACATTCAGGCATTTTTTTTGTGATTGAAAGTTGGATTATTTCCTCCTGCGGTTTGTTTACTTGATTTGACGAGCCCTTCCTCTGCCCTTCTGCCTCTCATCACGCAAACAAAAGGAGGTGGGTTGGATTTTGTGACCCAACGTGGAGGTGGGTCAGGTTTCTCCATCATCAGATCCCAGCTGAGGACTCCTCTTCAAAGCAGGCCCCTATCTTCAAAAGAAACGTGCCCATGTCATTAAATGTATTGTGCAGAAGCCAGTGTTTGAGCCTTGATCTGATGTACATGATGAGAATGAGAAGCAGAAATCTGGGTACTCGTGTTATCTCTCCACCATGATAGAATTAGCTCAAGGCTAGCTTCAGTTCACGCTCCTCTTTCATCCGTTCAAACACGCCTCCTCTATCAGTCAGCTATGTGCACAGTGTACTTGCACTATAAATACATACAGAACATTTCACTTTTAATTATTCTTTTGCAGTTTGATTTATCAATCACATTTCGATGTGAGGAGCTGATGAAGCTCATTGTGTGTGTGTGTGTGTGTGTGTGTGTGTGTGTGTGTGTGTGTGAGAGAGAGGGATGTACAGGCTTCAAATGTACTCTTGTAATCTCTGTAACTATAGTTGTACCTTGAACATTTTTGAGCAGTCTGGTGGTCAAATGGATCCATTGATAATTTTTCTCATCAATATTAAAACAGTAAAGAAAAAAAAAAAAACTAGACATGTAACAAGTTCTGATTTTGATCACACAAAACAAAAAAATAATTAAAATATGAATGAAAAATAGGGCGAGGAAGTACTTTCCTTTTATCATTTCCCTGAAGTCAACTTCAAAATTCATCTGTGTCCTGAAAACTAGACCAGCTCATGTTTGGTGAATTACATTACTTATTGTAATCATCACATTCAAACGTGCCATTATGATTTAGTTAATGGACTTGTTCAGTGCCTTTCTAGTCTTCCTTTAACACTGCATGTCACATTCACCCGCTCACACACACTTTGATACACTGGTGGCCGAGGCTAAAACACAAGGTGCCACCAGCTGCTCAGTGAAACATTCGCACGCACTTACAGTGGTCAAGATTTTCTGAATTTGGATACTTTAACATATGGACTGGTGGAGCTGAGGGTCAAACTGCCAGTCTTCCAATTAGTGAGCCACAGTCGCCCTAGTTTAGTGATGACTGCCGTGTCATTTTCCCACTTTTGGTGATAGTTACAAAACAACAGTGACAGCTGAAGATATTGAAGTATCAGACTTTATTCCATATATAATGCAGTGGTTAGCACTGTCGCCTCACAGCAAAGAGCTCTGGGTTCAGTCCCACTGGCTGGCAGGAACCCTTCCATGTGGCGTTTGCATGTTCTCCATGTGTTGGCATGGCTTGTCCCTGTGTTCTCTGGCTTTCTCCCACAATCCAAAGACATGCAGGTGAATTGTTGAATTTAAAATGCCTACAAGAGTGATTGTCTGTTTCTATGACCCTGTTTACCCCTATATTACCATGCATCCTGGCTGATCGGATCATAAGTGGACAGCTCTAAGTACAGGTGTAAATGCACCAAATGTGTGATCAATGGGTCTTGAGATCCGATCATGTAGACCACATTCAGAGGTGGTCTGGGCCACATATGGTCACATTCTTTCAACACTGTGTACGCTCATGTGTCTTGGGCCACATTAAAGGACCGCCTACTCACCTGATGTCCTCTACATAGGCAGAAGTATATACTAATTTGTGCCCAAACACTGTTTTTTTTTAAGTCAAAACAAGAAAATGCCACAGCAGGCAAAATGGATTCTTGTGGATGAAATGCAAAACATGCAGGCTGATTTCCATCTGGACTGAAGAGTCAACACAACAGAAACTTGAAGATTCATGTTATAACCCAACGTTCTTGGGACGCCATGTCAAGTTCTGCCTGTTACATGTCTTCTTTCAAAATACAAATAAATGCACTACGTTGGTACAACACCATAAATTGACTTTTTTTCCCTTCAACAACAAACACATGGTTGGGTTTAGGAAAAAAGAACAGAGTTTGGCTTTATAATCTTACGGGACATGAACACTATTCTCCCAGGTGAAAGTCGGTGTGTGTTGGACCCATTCAACACCCCTCCCACCCACACTACTCGGACTTCCGCCACCTTAACTTTTGTTCTTGTCCCGCCATGTTTTCCCCCCAGCCACCATTAAACTACAACAGCAACCAGCCACCTTTCATGCTGATGTTAATGGATGGCTTTTTTTGTCGCTGTCTGACACTGGAAGCCACTGTCCAAGTGCCGGATTTCGATGACTTCGGAAAGAGACCGGGTTGTGCAACCGGGAGATTTTATGAGAACATTTCAAAGATGGAAACAGAAATGATGTATGTGCTTATTTGCATGTAGAGCACGAGAGTGAGATCTGAGAAGCTGTCCACTTGTGATCAGATGCATGTTACTATCACTTGTAAACAGGGCATCTCACCCAGTGTCAGCTTGGATTGGTTCCAACCCCTTGTGACCCTCTAAGGATAGGTGGTTTCAGATAATGGATGCATGGATTTCATGTATAGTGGTCGTGTTGACTCAGTCTCTTCTTTGGCTGCTGAACTAATGTTCCATTACCTAAAGTTAATCTGGAGATCCAGATTAAGGTTATGAGAACAACTAAGAGTATGGTTGAGGGATTTGGACTATTGTTTTCTGTCTGTTAACATTAGCTGTTGGTTAGCGTCCCACTGGTATCTGTAGCTGGAAAATGATGTGCGCAGGTAGATTATTATTGACAGACAGATTTATCGCTCTGTTGTGTCGTTGTTTACAGGAAAAACAAACAGTCCTTGGTAACTTGTGAAGCATTTCACTCCCTAAAAACATCTTTGGCGGAACATTCAGACACTGCATTTGTAGTACATGTTTACTCAGTAACAGCCAACAGTTTGATTTTGTTTGTTTTTTGGCTAAACTGTGATTATTCTTCTGTGGGTTGCACGTAAGGGAACGTACACAGGTGTCATTCGGACGTGTTCAAATGTGTTTTACACTTGAATGTTCTGGGGTCTATTGTAAGTGTCTTCTAGGAAGATGTATCTTGTCAAACCACAATGTACAGACAAGAAGATGTCAGGAAATGCACCGGTTGTAGTGACGGGTGGTTTCGTGTTTTACAGGGGTCATTTTCACAGTGCAGCACTCTGGCTCAAACCCTCTGTGAGTCTGTGTGAACATTTCCTAAGCTCAGAGGCTCTTGTAGATTCCCTTATCATTTTCGGTTCTTCCTCTTGTGGCCACTTCTGTATCTGTACAGCACAGCGAGGCTTTTCCTGTTACTGCAGCACATTTCTGATGCTTAGATTGATGTACTTTTTTCAGACCAGCATCAATTTTCAGATATAAGGCGGAATTATAAGCCTTGGGATGGAAAACAATTTTGTTCTCTCTCCCTCCCTGCTCTCTCTCGTCTCGCTTGCACTCTTTCTTCCCTTCAGACACATACTCGCACGATCAAACACACACACAAACAACAACTCCCTCTCCGCTGCGCGCGGGGTGACTAATTTCTCTTGGGCTTTGGACTTCGGCGTGAGAGAGGGTGAGAATTAAGGAGAAAATGAAAGAGAGAGGCGAAGTAGTGATGCACTGGTAGCTCAGAGGAAGCCGCCCACATCCAAGGAGCCTGATACCACCTCTTATCTCATCTTGTTGGTCGCCTGCCAGTCTCAGAAACCAGTGTGAGCCCAGAGCACCCAGCATGCGTGTAGCCTTTTTGGGACTGTGTCAATTTGATCATTCTTTCCTACCCAGGTTCAGGTACTGGAGATGAATCACAAGCAATGTGCGTTGTGCTCCCATCTGGGAGGAGAAATTGAAATCGAAGTGTGCTGTTTTTGCATCCAATTTGAGCAGTCTTTGCTGGATTCTGTAGAGTGGAACGGCTGCCAATCAGTAGGGCTTTGTTTACTCACTGTGTCCTGCTGACAACTGGCTGGGACAAATATCGGCTGCTGCAGTGTCACACACTATGCCTTTGTAAAATTTAATTAACAATATACTCAAATTGGTTATACTTTACATGTGTTTTATTAAGTTATACACATATTTGAGGAAAAACCAGAGTGTTTTAGATCTAACAGTCATTTAGGGAGCTGATTTCAACTGTGGATTCATCACTGGATCAAAGAGGTTTTTTTTTACAAACCGTGAGTGAAAAATAAAATTTTTCTCTCACTGAAAATAAAGTGACACAAATAAAGGGAGGTTGTTCAAAGAAAGGAGAGCAGCTGAAAAGAAACAGGAGCAACAGCTACAATTTCAAAGGCCGGAGTCGGCTACTTTTCCAGACTCTGATCGAATGAGTGAGATTGTTGAAAATCCTGGCAGCCATTCAGCTGCAGCGTGTCCCAGCTGTGTGCAGGTAAATAAAGAAAGTCCTCAGATTTTAGAAGAGTGTGTTAGATCTAGGGATGGGCATTGATAAGATTTTATTGGTACCAATGCCATTATCAAGTCTGCTCGTCGGTCTGATTCTTTATCGATGTGTAGAAGAATGTTTCAGCATATTTTTGGTGTTTCCGCTCTTATCTTAATGCAAGAAGAAATGTGAAAGGTGCCAACTCCCTTATTAAGTATTTGCCTCCAAGAACACTGTGTTCATCTGCTGCTGGTTACTTGGAGGTTCCCAGCAACAGCCAGAAGACGATCAGGGATGCAGCCTTTGTCAATTACGCCCCACAGCTATGGAACACACTACCTATAGATATCAGGGGAGCTAGACAAAGAGAGCTAAAAACCTTTAACCTTGACTTTCCTTGTACAGGTCTGAAACTCTTTCTTTTTACGTGTCATGCCGATGAAACTCTTTTAAAATTCTACTTGATTTTTTGATTTATAGTTATACAGTTCTATGATGTTATGACTTTTTATGATTTATTTCACCTCATGATTTTAATATTCATGGTTTTGCTATGATTAGTGGGTGGTGGATTGGATAGAGAAAGACTGGTGAGTTCTATTTGATGCACAGTGCCACAGCTGGGTGGTCGTAGATTCTGGGGCAGCTGTGGGCCGTACTCGGCACAGACAACACCCGCAGTGAGGTTAACTCTTGAGAAGACATTGGGTTAATCAATGTCTGTTGGTGAGTCTATGCCTGTTGGGAATTATAGGCTCTAATTGTTAACGTCAGGAGGCCTAAAAGCGACACGAAGAAATACTTTTTGAAATTTCCGACACTTTTAAATGAAAATTGTATAATCAGTTAATCCATGTTTCAAATTGTTTTTAAATGTCCTTTTATATTTAATTGCCTTGTCTGCTTTGTCTGTTATGTCTATTTTATAGATAAAGTTTATTATTATTATTATTATTATTGTTAAGTCACACTTTGGACCATTTCTTCCTCTCCATCATCATGACTCCTTGTTGCACATTTCCAGCAGTTTATGGTCATTGTTTTGCAATGCAGAACTTTCAGAAAAACATGCTGGCATTGATAAAAGGAACTTTTAAGCTCGGAGACATATGATTCAGATGGGTTGGACAATTTGTTCCCAACTGGAACCGGTTCTCTGTTTCCATCCACGGTTAGATCTGGTACCACTTTCTATCCCTGGATGTGGCTGTGTTGCATTCAGGTTGTGTCACATTTCCACCACAGTTACTGTGAAGGCTCAATTCATAAACAGCATCTCTAATATTTCCAAAACAGGCTTGTTTTGCTGATATTTTGTTGTGTTTTACAAACAAAAAAACATGTTGGCAGCTCACTGATGCTTATTGTGGAAAGAGATATTTTACCTGTTTTAATTACTGTTTGTAGCACGTTGGCTAGTGTTGTAGTACTCGAGATCGGTCTTGGTCTTGAGACTGGTCTCGAGACCATTTTTTGAGGGTCTTGGTCTCGTCTCGGAATCGAGGGCATTTTTACTCGGTCTTGTCTCGGTCTCGGACTGGGCGGACTCGGGTTTTTTGAACGAGACCGGTCGAGACCACCACTGATGCTTTTTGTCCGTGCTTTACTGATAAGAGTGAAAAAGACCATCTCAAAAACAGCTAAAAACTTCAAATCACTGGTAGCATAAAGATTTCCCCCAGCTGCAGCTGCTACCTGCCTAGTGTCAGTGTGAGTGACTGACACGCCCCCTGCACACAGAGGATGGAGACGACAGGAGGAGAGGCTGTGTGAACTGATTTGTTTCAGTGTGCTCTGCAACAACAGAGCAGATATTGTTTTTGTTGTTATATTTATTTAAAAGCAAACTTAAATAAAAAAAACTCACATTTTGATGTTTTTTATTATTTTCCTTTGATATATATGGTCTTGGTCTTGTCTCGGTCTCGACCTCTAAATGTCTTGGTCTTGTCTCGGTACTCGGTACTCTCTGGTCTCGGTAATGTCTTGGTCTCGGTTGGTGCGGTCTTGACTATAACACTAACGTTGGCTTACACACTTTTTTGTATCTGTGCTTTAACTTAAGGCAAGAAGTGACATGAGTACCAAAACATACTAAATGACTGTAAAGAAATGTCAGCAAAAAATAAGAGGCAATATTAATTTTGAAATATCAATAACAGAAGAGATTCATAAACATTTACAAGTTAATTTCACGTCAGAAAAGCCACGTCATATAGCTTAGTACTAATCAGTTTAAGCCATTAATAACAGGTAGCCTCATGGTTTAAGTGCATAAAACAATTGCAGTGTTACATGTTATACCCTATCTACTATAATTTATCAAATACAAAGGCCAAAAAGTATTTAAAACATCTTTTTGGTTGCCAGGTTGTGAAAAATCTCTGTTGCTTGTGATTATCTTTACCCAAAATGACACTGTCTTTTTCTTTGTAGCTGCTCTTTAGTTTGTCAGTGGAACTGTTTGACTACTTACCTTCTGGGGGCTGAAGAGCATCTGGACCAAAAGCCATTTATAAAAGACTTGCCAACATTTATAACAGCAGATTTGATGGCTCATTAGAAAGCGAGAAACCCATTATCCTCATGACACTCAAACCTGCAGTTAGTTATGTTGGGAAGTCATTAATAAAGGGTCATTACTCTAACACTTTCTGATAAGTCGTTCAATCTGCAGCTATAAATTTAAGTAAAGAGGCTTTCACATCAGGAACCCAGGGCCTGGATCCAACTTCACACAGCCACAAAGTCCACTTTGTTTGATTAGTGTGAACACCGTACCTGGAATCAGGTTCTTTGATCTGTAGCTGATCCACTAGAAAAGGTGGTCTCGAGTATAGTTCATGTGCACATAAGTGGGCTGCCATTTAAAGCGAGAAGCAGTCGGCGAGTAGAGTTGCTAAGCCTTTATCAGGGTTGCCTTCAAAATCTGCATTTGCGCACAACACACGCTGATCTCATCTTCTGACCTGCGCAGCCATGGGTGGGTTGTTCTTGACATTATCCTCAAAATATAAACCATAGTAGCGGACTCCATTTTGTGGCTTGGGATCTTCGTACCATTGCCAAAACATTAACAAATGTCTGGTAGATGACAATGCAGGTGTACTCGGGTACAAAACAACATTACTAATATGAAAACTGAGCAGCTGGGGAGTGGAGAGGGGGTGCCCAGGCACGGCACGAATCAATCATACCTTTATATAAAAACACCCTAAATCAATAAATGCTCACGGGTATCTCACTTTTTAAACCAGCATTTAATCAACATTAAGTCATTGATAGAGGTCTCCCTGATGAGCACAAGAAACAAAACAAATGTTGAGGAAGATAAATACCAGCAAGACAGAGGTTTTTACAGCCTGGTAACCCCAAAGTTCTTTCTTGTAATAATTTATAACTGCTTTATAGAGCATTAGTAAATTATTTATTAACAATCACTGTGGCCACTGCTTCCAGCTTGTAAATGTAAAGAGGATGCCTTATGAGAATGAGATGCCCATTCATTTGTTTATGTTTTTTGTGAATGAAAAATTACTGGTTGTCTTCTTATTTGTTGGGACTTCACTTACGAGGACTGATTTTGGATTCGATGTGACTAATTTGTCATTTTCTGGCTTCAGTGTAATGTGATTTCATCTGTACTTGTCATTTTGACAAGTGGGCAGGTGCTGACTGGGCAGTCTTTTGCATTGTATCTTGACGCAGAAGGGGTTGGTGGGTAGGTTTAGGCAACAGAGCTGCTTAGTTGAGTTTTGGAAAAGATCATGGCTGACATTTGTCCAACACATCCTGACTCTGTTCTTGTCACATATTGACGTTTGGTCATGGACTTTCCATGTTGAAAGAGGATGTGGAAGATACCCTGGGTGCATTGGTTGTTGACGTTCTGGGATGCTGTGTCAACTTCAGCTTCTTACATACTTTGTCTGTTTTCAAAATGAACGAAATGTACAGTTTGCATACAGTCCACTATGTTGGTACAACACTGCGGATTGACGTTATTTTTCCTCCAACAACAAACGCACATTGTTAGATTTTGGAAAAAAGAACAGGGTTTGGCTTTACAGTCTTATAGGAAGCAAACATCGGCCTCCCATGGAGAACGTCAGTGATTGTTGCACCCATTCACCACCCCTCTCACCCACCCCGCTTGGACTTCCTGTTGCGTTCCCCGTGGCGCTGTTAAACAATAATGGCAACCGGGTACGTATCATGCAAGTACCGGATTTCGACGACTTCGGAGTGAGACTGGGTTGGTTGTCATGTCAGTCAACTCATGTGACTAACAACTGACGTGACAAAATAATTCAGTGTTGACTTTTAGTTTAACACGGAACATGAGCATGGGTCTCCTAGGTCAAACTCCTGTTGTTGTTGGACCCATCCACCTCCACTCTCACCCACCCTACTTGGACTATCTCCACCTTAACTTTCAAAGGTGTCCCACTGCGTTTCCCCCTGGTGCTGCTGGGGGCCGTTAAACAATAATGGTAGCTGGGTACATATCATGCTGACATTGTTGTCTGGCGGCACAAGTCACTGACCAAGCGCCAGATTTCGACGACTTTGGAGTGAGAACTGGTTGTTGTGTAATGTCAGTCACTGATGTGACAAAATACCTCAATGTCGACTTTTAGATTGACACGGTACACAAGCAAATTTCTCCTGGATCAAAGTCCTGTTGTTGCTGGACCCATCCGTCACCATACCCACCCACCCTAAGCTGATGTTCTTGCTCTTTACACTACGTCAGTTGCTCTGACCGTCTAATAATGACGCAGATGGATTTACGATGGAGTTGGTTGAAAGACCAGTGCCTCACAGTATCTGACGCTGAGGGCCACTGACCAAGCAGCCCCTTTGTGACGCCATGGGAGTGAAACCAGGCTGTTAAATGACTATTAATAGAATATCAGCACCTCACTGCTTTTCAGTACACAGAGATAAGACTGAAATTTTGTGCCAACGCCAAGACACATGCATGTATTTGAATAAAGGCCAGTATTTGCCACTGCTAGTGCATCGACAGAAATCTGTCCAAATCCCTGCCTCGTTGACAGAAACGAGCACTGCTCTCTCTCGACAGAATTGTCAAAGCTAGTTTTTATGTAGGACTTAGCGTGCACGCCACTAATGACGTGACTTCGCCAGTTTTATTACTGACACAGAGCACCTTTCTGCTTCATGATTAGAGACATAATGGAGGCATTTTGCTACCGTTCCCTACCTCCCTCTTGTACATCTCTTAACACCTCTTCCCCTGGCCCTAATTCATTTAAACATTTAAAACAGGGACCTCAATTATTCATGTCCCCCAGTTGTCTGTGGCCCTGGCCTGGCCTCCTGTGGCTCCGTGGTGCCCGAGTGTGTCTGGATGGACACATTCCCAGGCTGCTCATTAATTGATGCCTCAGTTGGTGCCAGAGGTCTAATGCACTCTCACTCTCTGCCAATCCTGCATGTCGTCTCCTCCCTCTCTCGCACGGACGGCATTAGGATTTTTTTTGCAGAAAGTGTGATGTCATGAAGTCGCGCTTAAAAGGTTCAAAGGGTGTCCTCACCCTTTGGCCCGCTAAGAGGAAAAACTATGTTAGACAAGTGGCTGGATCTGAGGGAAAACTCAGTTCATGGTCCGACTGCAGGAGTCAAGACGGGTCTAAGTGGACAACATACATTTCTCTTTTTTGTCAGTCCTTCTGTCTCTTCACTGCTGTCCTGGTTTTGTTTCTCTGGTGCTGGGCCTTGTATTCTCCATCATTCAGCTCAGTATGTGGGCGGTGGTTACCTCCTCTGCACCAGAAGGGAAGGTTCAGGCAGGTCATTAAACTGAAGATTCGCCACAGGGAACACAACATGAAGGGTAAAACAAGATGAAAAGTTAAGTAATTAAGAACCGCAAAATTATACAAGAAAGGCTTTTGCGCCCATTAAAGAGAGAAGATAGCAGGAGGAGTTTATGATTTCAAGATAAATGTGACACTTTCTAATGTCACAATGGAAGGACAGCTACGCAGGTTGATTTTAGCGCTGCTCATCGTGGACTATATTGCTGTCATTGTTCATTTTAGTCAAACCATACAGTTTGAAAACGAGGCACGGCTCCAACTAGAAAACAATGTTTTGATGCATTGGCTGGGCTGAATGTGCATATCGGAGCACCACAAACAAACCGCAACAGAGTTTGTTTGTAACCGGACCAAGACCACCTTTTCAAGAAGGTCTCGAGTCCGATTGCTGTGTTCACACCTGCTCAGATGAACCACACTTATGGGGGCAAACGAACTTGAGTTCAATTGAACCAGACAGGGTAGGTGTGAAAGCACCCTAAAATGCAAATGGTGGATCCTCCAGTGGTGATGTCGACAATTATGAAATTATACCTCAAACGACCTTTGCACCACCTTTCCACTGTTTCTGACAGTAAACCCTGTCACAGCCATGACTGCCGAGAACCTTTTTGAAAAGCTCAGTAGGACACAGAGGCTATTTTATTTGAGAGTGAATGAGCAGAGTTTAACCTGGAGCAGATTGCGGAGGACTTTGTGGTGTTCATAGCTGTTTTTATTTATTGTTGGTCACAGAGTTATGTCCTCTTTTATACCTATAGTACGTGGTAAGGTTAATAATTATGGTTTGTGTGATGTGATTTTTGTGAACAGAAAATATATATAGAAGCAGAATCAATACAATTAACACTGTAATGCAGTAAACCTGATTTTTTAAAATATGATCTCAGTGTGGCCTACAGCTTAATGTTTTGGAAGAATAATGAAGCTTAAATTGCATTGCTTACACTCACAGCCCATCCTGTCACAAGGCCCTGTGCTCTTTGGCTTAAAGGTCCAGTGTGTAGGATTCATGAGGATCTATAGGAATATAGAAATGGAATATTAATACAGTACATAACTAGAAAAGCACTCAGAGAGTGCAGACCTCCGCCAAGTAGGTGATATTCCCTCCCCCTCTGCATCATATTTTGCAGCCTGCATCACAGTCAAGTTATTTGCATCACCATCATTATTAGGTTATATATGCCTTCACCATGGAGACACTGTGGTGTATTTATTTCGTTTTTATTTTGTACCAACACAGAATATAATGTTTTTTTGTATTTTTCACTTTATTTTTTTCCAACAGAGAACATTAATTTCAACTTTAGAATTACAACAATATTTAGCAAGTAGGACAAGACGTGCTTTCCGGCCACCAGATGGCGCTATTTTCACCGTCTTAATTGCTGCTGAAGCTGTCAGACCGTAGATTTTATTTATTTTATTCACTTTGCTTCAACCGATCACCATCAAAATTTTATCATCTGTTCCTTGTACCATTATCCACCTTTCCTGAAAATGTAATCAAAATCCGTTCATAACTTTTTGAGTTATTTTGCAGACAAACAAACAAACAGACCAACGCCGGCAAAAATATAACCTCCTTGGCAGAGGTGACTATTGGTTCATGAGTGTTTAATCAACTGAAACTAACAGTCGTTGTGTTTCTGTTCCCTTAAAATGAGCTGTTTATATCTATGGAGCTGGTCCTCTTTAATGAAGTCCGCCATGTTCTATCTACAGTAGCCCAGAATGGACAAACCAAACACTGGCTCTAGATAGGGCCATACGTGTTGTTGTGTTTTTGCATTTTTGTGCTGGCCACTGTAGTTTTCCTACATGCTTTGCACATGGGAGAAGTTTCAGTTGGTTACAATCTGCAACCTCACCACTAAATCCTAATACATTCTACACACTAGACCTTTAAAAGGGGCACAACTTGGAAAACCCCCAAAAATCTGAAGTTTTGTACATTCAGATGTCCGTACCTGGTATATACTGAAGCAACATAATGCTTTTAACACAAAGCATCTAACACAAAAGCTCTACTTGCAACCCTTTGTCACAGATTGCATGTATTTATGAGTCGTAAGCCCTTTCAAGGTTTTGCAAACAGCATAGCCTACAGAAGTCAAAGTGAAAGACAATCACAGCTTTGTCGCCTTAGCATTTTTCCTCGCTATGTTTGTGGTTTCGCTGCTGTGTTTGCAATCTTTGTAGCTTTCTCTTGGATGCGTGCTTCTAACAGTCTGGCACCTAGTTGCTAGGTGACGTCACCTGTGCACCGTGCCCTTAAAAACGCCCCAAACTCAGCAAATAAGAAGAAAAATAGGAAAAAACAGACACACGCTTCTAGTAGCTCATAAGTGATGATTGAGGGGGATTACTTCTGTATGAGTCCATACATTGTTTTTCTGTTTTTAGGAAAATCCTGCATAGTATACCTTTAACTGATGAACGATGTTTCCTCCTTTTATATAGTTTAATCAATAGTTTTTAGAGGCCCTGAAGAGATAAAACTGCATATAAAGAATGACACATAATATCAATATAGATATAAAAAGCAAAGATTTGAAAAAAGCCAGAAAAATAAACAACTTGTTTTGCAGAGAGCATATTTCCTGTCTTGTTAATCATGTTTCAGCTCCTTGGGGCTTTGTTTCATTATTTGGTGAATTTAGTCTAATTGTAACTTTTACTTTATTTCTGTTTTGATCGCTGATGCTTGAGCTTGATAACAAGCTGTAGGGAAAAAAAAGAGTCTTGACTTTTTTGCCTTTGCTTTTGCTTTTGCTCTCCTGAAACACAAAGCCTGCAGTACAGCGGCCTGTCATGGATGCCTGAGTGCCAGCCTGACCACTGTATTAGAACTGTGCAAGAAATCAATTCAGGAAATATAGAGGCAATTATTTTGTCTCCCACATTTGCTGACAAAGTAGCAGCTAAGCGAGCCAAGAAGAAAATACAGAATTAAAGAGAAGAAAATAAATAAGTCTCCACAGTGTGGTTCGGGGGCTGTATATAGAACATGTGGGTGAATTGAAATCCTGTATTCTTCTGCAGAGCAGCTGTAATTAATGAGACTGTGAATATTGTTGATTTGCTGAAACCTGGACTGATATTTTACCGTGTGCGTGGTAGGAACAAAGGTCAGGACAGATTTTTGAAGTCAGTGGTGTGCTGGGTGTATTTTTGTGTCTATTGTACTGATGTCTATAGAGTCAGTGCTTTGTAATGGGTCTTTTGGGTATATGAATCATGCACAGTATATCTGTGCTCATGCCCAGCAAGTTCAGACAAGTGTCAGACAAGACCATGCTGCAGAAAATAGTTTCAGCTGCCTTTATTGTCCTCTTTTTGTATAAGTTTTATAGAGTATGTTAAAGCCCTTTATAGTCTGATGGGTCGATTTTACCCCAGAAAACAGCAGCAAAATGAACCCAAATATATTTGAATGATTACAGAAGACTATTGGAAACTACACTTTCTGATGTAAATGACTTTTACGGACAATAACGTGTAACGTTCTGCTGCGAGAGATCTCAATCAAAACAGTAACAAAAGACAGAGCAATGCCTTCATTTCAGTCAGTTTGTCATTGTTAGGATTCCTTCAGTGTTCAAGAGGTTTTTACCAGGAGCTGAATTATCTGCAGAGGTGTCTTCCTCTCCAAAATAAATGGACCAAGTGATTCAAACCGATAAAAATACTGAATAAAGCAGTTTCATGTTACAAATCAGTCCCTGCCGCTGCTAGCCCAGCCCCTGCTAATGTGTGCTTACATTTTTCCTCTGATAACTTAAACACCAGACATTCAGGAGCTTTTTACCAAGAGCTGAATTATCTACAGAAGTGGATGATTATCCACATGGGTGTCTTCCTCTTGAAAACAAATGGACCTGGTAATTAAAACCAGTAAAAACACTGAATAAAACAGTTTCACATTCAAAATTTACGCTTTATCACCCTTTTTCCATTGTCACTCATGGGCGCGCTGAGTAAAGCCATGCTGCGCTGATTTGTGTTTACATTGTCAGTTTAGATGCGCTGTGCCACGCCAAGCCACACCAGAGATGGACCCTCTCAGGAGTAGGTCCAAAAGCAAGGCTGCCTGCCCTCAAGCAGGTGGGGGTGACATCTCGCCAACCACATCCAACCCGCAATGACCCCCCAAACAAGCCGTGTGTGTTGTGAGACTCTACTCACCTCTGTCTGCAGGAGACCAGAGAGGAAGACGCTTCCAAAAGTCTCTGTGTGTTCTCAGGACTTTTGTAGCGTCTACCTGAATCTGTGGTTTGGAGTTTAGTTTCTCTCCGGTGTCCCGTTTTCACTTTAGATATCTGCTTTATTTTATTATTTCATGTTCACGATCCACCGTATTATTAGTTGTGTGAAGTTGCTGCTTGAAAACTCAACATTTCCTTATTTCTGTGCTTCACAATAAAAGTTTTTACAAAAGAAAAATAATGGGGGACTTTATTGTGAAGAATCTATAGGAAATAAAATGTGTTATTACTGAAGCAGAACTTTGTTAGAGGCTTTTCTTCAATAAAGGCAAGTCCAATAATAAGGCAGGGAGGAAAGTGAAATCAGAATCAGCCTAACTGAATCATTACAGAATTACAGAATCATCTTACTGCACCTCTGCAAAGAGCTCACCTCCAACAGGTAAACTTCTTTTACCTGCCCTGCTGGGGACAAACACAACAAAAATAACATGGGACTCTAGCGTGGATCAACACTCTGCTTTTAAACCTCATCACTCAAGACAAGCAATCATCAGTTTAAGACATACCTTCAAGCAGGTAGCCCTGTGGTATTGGAAATGCAAGTCCCATGCTGGGCTGATGGCAAACCAAACCAAGCCAAGCCAGCCAATGACTGTTGAAAAGGGGTATTCGACATACATGCTCACCTTTTTCCTCTGATCATGTAAGGTACAGGAGTTCAGGAGGTTCTTACTGGGGGCTGTATTATCCCCAGAGGTCTCTTCCTCTCCAGAACAAAAGAACCTGGTGATTTAAACCAGTAAAAACACTGAATAAGACTGATAAGTTTCATGTTAAGATCAATGTTTCACTGACAGTAACTCAAGATCCAGATGTTAGATGACTAAAATCCTTCATATGGTTAAAGCATATAGTTGAAGATGTAAAAATTGTATCATAAAATGTAGCTTAAAACTGAATAAAAAGTCAGTAAATGACCGCTTTCGGCAGACACAACTCAACACAAGAAACATTGGTCTTGTCATTGCATTGTCCTGATGTTGTAACCTTCACCCATCTGCTGCTTGAATACTGTAAGTTGAATCAAACTCAAAGGATTGTTTGATCAATACTGTAAGTTTTGATTTATGAGTTCGACCCACTACCATAAAATCATCCTCATCAGTATCTTTTATTAATCGAAACGAATCGCTGATTGATTCCATCTTTCATTTCTGTCGTTAACTGTGTGAGTTCTGGCATTTACTCCCTAATCGGATCTCAGAACTTCATTACGCTCACAGATCTCTCATGCAGAGCTTTGCAGCCTCTTATTTTCCCGTCAAATGAGGTGTGCAAAGATCGGCTGTAAGCCATCAGCAACAGAGGCCAAATGGAGGGGTAATATACTCCCCCTTATGCAAAGATGCACAGCTGCGATCTATGTATTAGCATTTGGGAACAACTCAAACCTCATAATCCTCTGGATAATTAAAAAGGGCACTTTTCCCCCAGTATGGCTTATTATCTGCAAATGAGGTCTATAAGACGTGAGGAAGAGACAGAGGGTGGGAGAGAGGGAGTTGATAGCTTGACAGTTAACAGTTTGTGGAGCCTCTACAGAATTAATGGTGTAAGACTTGACAGACAGTGATTCTGTATTAAGATATGGCATATCTTGCCCCGAAGGCCCCTTGGGCACCACTGGGACTACAGAGCTGGACATGGACTTGGACATTTGCATTACAGCGATGGCTGTGAAGGCATTTTCCCCTCGTAGTGCAGGAGTGAAGCCAGAGAAGACTGGGCTACAGATAGAGCACGTCCTTTCCAAAGAGCATGTTCTATGACACGACTGTAAGAATCTGACAGAACATCATCCTGACCGCTGTGAGGAGAAGAATAAATCTTCACTAAAAAGGGTGGAAAATGAAACGGTTCTGGCTCACTGCTAATGAACTGTGATATGTTACAGAAGCTGTCTCTTTCATCTGTTCAGAAAAAAAAAAAAACGAAGGAAAAGACTGCGGTGATGGTAGTCTGCGTGTCTCCTGCTCTTCCTTCCTGCCAGGCATTTGTGATGTACGCAGCATCTCTGAACAAAAGATGACCTGCTCATCAAGTCTACCATGGATAAATAAAGGCTAATACATTCAGCCTTTTCTTCTGCTACACATCACTATACAGCACATCAGACACACAGGGTCCAGGGGTCTGCTTCAAAACAATTTGTTTATTTCTTAAGCAATTTGAGTTTGAACTCTTAAAGGAATTATAGTGGATGAAAACGTGACTGCACATGTTGGAGTGGCCTTCTATTGTGACCTGCACCTGTGTATTTATCATGCTGCTCAATCAGCATTTTGATGAGCAACACCTGTCAGGTGGGTGGATTATCTTGGCAAAGAAGAAGTGCTAACTAATGCACACTAAGGCACACATTACACAAGAATCAGGCTAATATTGGAGCCCGATTTCCCACTACCGACAATCGTTAGCAAAGCTCCAATTTCGTGACGGGTCTCAAGATCATCTTGCTACATTTTCCCCCAACACTTGATGGACCACCCCAAGGCCTGCTGCCCACCAATTACGTCAAGATGACACCCCAAGGGGTGGTCCATCAAGGGGTGGTCCATCAAGGGGTGGTCCATCAAGGGGTGGTCCATCAAGTGTTTAACATGTTCCGTATTTACAATCCGATATCCTGTTGTGAGGGCGGAAAAGCAGCCACCTCCAAGGCTCAAAATAAAGCCAACAACGAAAGTGCCAAAAACTGCAGTTCCTCAAATGGCCACTTGAGGCTGGCTCCAGAAACCAGTCAGTCCTCTTAAACCCCCATGTTAAAATGCCCAACTTTACAGCAGAAATAAACACGTTTACAGCCTGGTACAAAACATGGTTTTGGTCTCTATAGCTTATTTCAACATTTGTGACAACTTTACATGGGTGAATATTTATATAACTCATGCTTTTGTATTTTATTGAGGCTTAGAGTTAGCATGATTATAGGCAGGATGCTTTGAGTGACAGGCTGTCTGCCGATAGTGTCCTTGGCTTCTCAGTCATGCTGACCCCTCGCTCCTAACAGTTTCTCTAAATAAGGTCAGTTCTGGCGCTAGTATCATACAGTTGTGGCTGGTTAAGCACAGCAGCAATCAGTGTCTCCTCCACACAAGCCCCTTTTACACTGCCAGATTTTCTGCGCATGTTGGGCCGTTTTGCCAGCAAGCTGCGAACGTTTAGACACATAGAGCCGGATTGGCGAGTTGATCCGAGGTGCCCAATTTTCCGCCTCGTAGGGTAGGCATATTGGCGGAACCCTTTTAGTTTAAACAGACTGAGGCGGCCTTCTGCAGTGGGAGGGGCTGTTGATGACTTGTGGGAGGAGCTGTTGATGACGCCGCACGTGAGACCCACTGGGAATTAGCGAGCAGCTAGTAGCAAGATGGAAACACAAACCCGACAGACACTGTAAAGATGAGCAACTGGGAGACAAGGAATTGCGCGCCCTCCTTGCCCTCGCAAATGAAGAGGCCATTAAGCGTCAGATGACGGGGACGGTGAAGAACGGGACGATTTGACCAGCTGCAGCTTCCCTCCCACGTCACTGTTTACGTCAAACGCTGAGCTACATGTTTTGTTACTTGCTCACGCCCCCCATTGCCCCGAAAAAGGCGCATTCTGTATAAACAAAAGCAGGTAGGTGGCATTTTGCTGCACTCCCCGATTTTGTTTTTATACTGCCAATGCTGAAAGAAGACTGATTGGGCTTTCCTGCAAATTTGCACAATTCCTATCTAAAAAGGGCTTCAGACTCCTTTGTTATAGGTTGAGGCTGCGACTGCAGTGGTCCAAGTTTGCCAAGGTTGAACTTCAAGATGCAAATTTGCTTTGCCACTGGAGGCGAATGTTTTTTGTTCCCTGGTTCACACAGAAGGGAACAGGGGGCAAAAATTCGCCAATGATAATTTCACTCGTGACTGAGCCAATACAGTCTATGGTGGGGGGGATCCCTGAGAACCCCTAGAGGTCCTGTGGGGTTCTAAGGGCTTTAATGCAATATCAAATGTGATTCAACTCAGAATTTATTCACGTCCAGCTCACCCTGTAACATGTACAGTCCAGAATTTAGGCTGTCTCATTTACTTCATCCATATTTGAAATTAACATTTATATTAACATTTTCAACATTGGTTAACTTTTAAAAAATCTTTTAGTCTTTAACAGTGATTTTTGCAAATTTGTGAAAAATTTGTCTTTTGTGTGCATAGGAAAATATCTCTTACTAAAATTGCTAAAACAAGTGTTGCATTCATATTTTGTTTAGTGTGTAAAGATTTAAGAGTCAACTTACAACAACCTGTACAGCTGAGTATTTAATCCACGCTTCATGTCATTTTTGTAGACAATTCTCTGTCATTATTTTTCATTAATTATCCAGCTATTTATGAAGGAACATGATGTCACCACGTTTCAGTCACTGAATGAATGCTAAAAAAGAAAAGACGCTATGGAGATATATTTGTGTCTTTATTACATGCGAGAAAATAAATGATATGAGAGGGGGAAAAAAAATGTTTGAGAGAAAAAAAAATATTTGAGAGAAAAAGTTTTCACACTGATAGCAAAAAAATAATTATATTTTAGACTAAAAAAAGTTTTGAGAGAAAGTATTTTGTCATAGAGTATAAAAAAAAATAATTTGAGATTTAAAAAATGATTTCCAAGAAGAAAAAAAAAAATTTTACTCTCAAATATTATTTTTCTTCTCTCTCTCAAAACCTAAATCTTTGCTCTCGTGTCAGGATTTTGCTCTCACTGTGAAAATAATGTCATGGGCGGGGCCACGTTCCTATTGGCCAGTCTCAATTGAATTGACAGCTAGGTGAGGATCGTCTTGGGAGTCGAATTCAACTGAATCATTCATCCACCATGGTGGATTCACCGGCATAGATGTGCTGCGTTATTTGGGAGCGGAGACTCCAATGTTTGGGTAAGATGGTGACACACACAATTGATGGGTAGCTAGCTAAGCAAGTTGGTTATCAAAATCATTCCTATAATGAATCCCTTTTCTCACCTAACGTTATTAATAATAATGTAATTGTTTCATCGCAGCTGTGTGGGTGTGTTTGGCAAGATTTAAATTACGCCTGCTTCGAACCAACAGACATTTCTCATGTGATATAACCAGTGTGAGACCCCATCGCTTATAGGAAGACGCTGATTGAAAACATGAGTTTCCAGACCCTTTATGCACGGTATCTGATTTTATTTTAAGCAGCTGTATTGTTAGCTGTTGGCTTTTCTTTAGTAATTGTCTTCTGATGCCGCGTGTGTGGCTCAGGGTGATGTTTATATGCCCTTTCATCTTGCAACGTTCCTCCTCTCAGTTTTTGATTTGTTTCCATGAATACTGTTGCATTGATTCTGCATATCTTTTCACATGCATGGGTATGTGTTTGCTTTGTGTTCATTATTAGTATACATGAATATCTGTGTGTGTGTGTGTGTGTGTGTGTGTGTGCGCGCGCGCGCGTGTGTGGGAAGCACAAGGCTCTGCTTACGAGCACCCTGGTAGTTGAGCCCTCTGAAGGGGTGGAGTGGACACTGAGCTCAGACACACCTATTCATCACTCTGAAGCAGGGAGTTCATTAAAATAGCCCACGCAGCCTCCTCTGTGGCTCCTGAACCGTAGCCAGCCTCCCATGCTAAACAAACAGGGTCAAAAAGTGATCTCACCACACGTTCATACGGTTCAGCAATAACGAAGACTCGAGAAGAAAAACCCTCAAATACAAAAGGTGCTGGTTGCTGCATGTTTATGCAGATAATTGCCCAAAGGTGCGCCACGTCTTATACTATTCATTTTTTTAGAAGCCTCCTGATTTAGATCGTATTTGTCTTAATGTTATACTGAATTTTATTAATGCAGAGGTCAAGTACTAATTTATTTTGATTCATATTTGATTTTTTTTTTTGTATTTCACTGATATGAAGAGGGTCCTCACATAAAACTAGGCCATCTACGCATTAGAAAGATGCAAATACTTTTGAAATTGGTGCTATGTAACTAGAGAAAAGGAGAAAAAGGACTGTGGCATTTGCTTTTGCGCAAGAGCTAGAAAACCTACAACAATTAGAATGCATTGCTCCATACTAGCCCAGTAAACACTCCTGCTGGTTGGTGACATAATGGCTTTCTCTTTCATTTGAGACGATGGTGGCCGGCTGGTAAGAAGCAATCTGGTAATTACAGTTAAACAGTAAGCTAAAACATGTTTCTGAAAACATTTGAGGTGAGAAATAGGCAACGCAGTAACAGAGTCTTGGTTCATACCCTCCTGAGACCCGGACTTTTGTTTGGTATGTATTTTTGATTTCTCTATCGTTATTTGGGATCAGTAGGACCTGATAAGTATAAAAACTAAACATTGTTAAAGATAATAAAGTCCCAGTTTCCTCAAATGAGACGACAGTGAAGTCCCAACGTCTTCAAACGAGTACTTCCTATTAACAGCGTCTTGTTACTGTTGCTAAAATTGGTCAAATTTGTTGCCATATCAAACTACAATCATTATTAATCATAAATAAAGAAGTTCCAGCCATATAATGTGATCAGGTTTTGGACCTTGTTCACTTTTGTCAGCTGCAGACCAATCTGGAAATCCATAAAAAAAAAAAAAAAAGATTTTTTTTTCTCTTTTTTTTCCTTCCTTTACCTCTGGAGGCACAGCCCGTAGTTTTTCGACTAACAGAAGTGCAGGGGCCTCGGGGATCGCTCAACCCCTTCACTTCTGGCGGTGCCCCCAGGGAATCGTCGTGTTGTTTACAAATACTTCCAGGTAGAAAACCAGCAGAGTTTAGCTATATAGATAGATAGATAGATAGATAGATAGATAGATAGATATCTATCTATCTATCTATCTATCTATCTATCACATTTTTCATGTCACTATATCACCGTTTAGACTAATCTGATATTTGTAAAGTCTATAAATACAATGATTGCACAAACATTACTATTTCTGTGTGCACGTTTTGTAATTAATAACATGGTTATAGTAGATTAGCTGGGCTAACCGTTAGCTGTTAGCCGTTAGCATTGTCTGTAATAACTCAGTACCTCAATAAACGGTTCGTGAAAAAAATATTTTTTCCAGCGGATATCTTAGTTACAACATGATTGAGCTAGCAAAGCAGTTTTGTGTTGCATTGGTTGTTATTTATTCATTTTTGGGAAATCACGATGTCTAGAAAGCATCAGTGGCTGCAGCTGACAGGGACAGTTAGCAAAGCTAACGTCACGACGTCATCTGTTAAAAGCCTCCCGTTGTTGGATACGACATGAAACTACTCCAGTTAGCTCAGTCATGTTGTAACTAAGACATCCGCTGGAAAAAATATTTTTTTCATGTTGACGAGACGGCATTTTGGGTGGAGCAGTCGCCATGGACACAGAGCTTGCTGTTTTGTGTAGGTACACATTTCCTGGGGACACCTGCATGTCTGGGCCCTGCCCCCTCCACTGTGATTGGCTAAAGCGCAGCATCAGACTGACTTGACAGAGATTTGTGTATTGTGGTCTTACTACCACTAGATGGCACAAAACAGTGTCCACAAATGAGGACAACAGGTCTAAGTCAAGTAGAAGGAAGTATAAGGTCAAGTAAACCCAAAATGTGATGTCCTCATATGTAACGTAACAAGAACACAGGGTATTTGTTGGATATTTGTTCAGTGCTGCTTAGTTTTATCATTTGATCTCACTTTAATCAGCCTGTGTTTTCACTGTGCAGGAAACATTATGGCACCAACTTCCTGTCACAGACTCTCGCTATTACAGCTTAACAGGGCATCAAAATATGTTTCTGAAGACATTTCAGGAGAGAAATAGGCAATAATCTTGATTTACGTTCAATCAGCACCACCTAGTTTTACCGTTTGATTGGATTTTGGTTTGAGTTTGAAAGAGAGAGGGATGGGTCTGTTTCTTGATCTGCTTCTACACTTGTGTGCATGGTGGTAGCATGGGTGACAGGAAAATAAAAACGGAAATGCAAAAGTACAGCTAAAGATACTCTTAAGATACCGCACTACAAGCTGTGCTAATGGTACAAAATGGTACACACTTCCAGTCTCCTAGGAGGGTGTTGTCGTCTCTCCCCTGCTCACCTTGTTTGGAAGTGTAGTAAATGTCACATGGATGGATGAAATCAGATTCAAACCAACACGACATTATGTACAGAACAAATTTAGATCCTTAATTTGCCGCTTGTTTTTCATCTGCTCGCTTAATGTCTGATTTCATCGATTGTAAGATCACATCAGCTGTTGTCAGATCTTATATGACAGTATGTTACTCTCCTGATTTGTCTTTCTGAAAAAAGCCATTCAGCATCAGAATGTTTAGAGGGGTTGGAGCTTGTGATATATGGGTCCATGTATTTATCTCAGTGACTATGGGGTGGAGGGAACGGTCATACTTTATCAAATAGTTATGGTAAGTGGGCATGTGTAGTGCTCAAACCACTCAAAGTGCTTTTACACTATATGTCACACTCACCCATTCACACACACAGTCACACACTGGTGGCAGAGGCTACCATACAGTACAAGGTGCCACTCAGTACTACTCAGTGAGCATTCACAAGCACTCACACACCGATGGAACAGCCATTGGGAGCAATTCGGGGTTCTGTATTTTGCCCAAGGATACTTTGACACGTGGACTAGAGGAGCTGGGGATCCGATTAGTGGATGGCCCACTCTACCTCTGAGCCACAGTGGCCCCACTAGTTCGTCTAGGCACTGGTTAGAACGAGGGAAGGTTACCACAGTTCATTTACACATACTGCCCACATTGTTCTGATACAGAGCTGGTTGAAAATCGGCAGAGTATTCCTATTAAGATTCAAAATCTCTTACAAAGGAGTCCTGTTCAAGACCACAGCATGAAGAACAAACAGACCATGTTTTTAGTTGGTTCTCTTTTTGTGTTTTTAAAACACAACATTGCTATTGTGTTAAAACAAAGAGCATGAAAATTTCATTGACGAGAAACAAGCAACAGACTTTAAACAAACAGCCAATTTCCAACCAAAAATTTTTTAAATTAGCAGCGTCCAGTGGTATAATAATCCTTAATCCTGTTTTTAATATCTCCAATATGATCTAGTTTAAGGTGAATCTGGCTCACACCAAAATAATGGAGCAAAAACTTTAAAAGCACTTTCACCAAAGACCGTGGGGGTTCAAGGAATGATTTACATAATTTGTATGCATGACCGGAGGGTGCAGCTCCTGACAGTTTTAGGAGTCAGTACAGAATATAAATAAGGAGACAGGTCATGTAATATGGCCTACAGAAAAATGTACCAGTGTTCCATTCTGCGATTTTATAAAGACAACAAACCAACTTTCTCATATAAACTCGAATGATGTGTGGGGAAACCCGAATCATGTTATTTTTTTCAAGGTCCCGGACAGTACTTCCTCTTGTTCTGGTGTCTTGGTATTGATTTTGAGTATCATTGTTCCATCAAGATATCAGGGCTTAGAGAAAAGTATCTTTCTGTGGCTGATTGAAGAACTTACCAGACTCCCAACTATATGAAATTTCAATTTTTAACATTGGGTTTTGGTATCAGACAACTGGATTCTCCACTTTTCACCAATATATAACAAAACAGAAGTAACAGACAGAGAGAGACACTTAACACACCAATTAAGGCTTTTAATGAGCAGGTTGTTTTTTTTTAAAAAAAAAAAAAAAAAGTTAAAATAATCTTTATTTGTAAGTTACAAGGTTGAGTTTCAAAGTGTTTTACATGTCAGTACTTATAACAGACAAGATATGAAAACAACTTTTAAAAGAATTGATAAAAACACTTTAGTACATTAAAACTTAAATAAATAAAAAACAGTTTAAATGAACTAAAACTCATGTAAAATAAGGAGGGCTCTTCAATAAAAGTGAGTTTTAAGAAGGGGTTTAAAAGAGATCACTGACTCGGCCGACATGATTTCCTCGGGCAGACTGTTTCAGAGACTCGGGGCCCCGAAAGCAAACGCTCTGTCCCCTTTAGTTTTTAGCTGAGCCTTCTGGAACAGACAGAAGACCTCTGCCTGAGAAACTCATAGTACATCCTGGCGTGAACGGTACTAAGAGGTCGGAGATATAGCTGGGAGAGAGACCATTAAGAGCCTTAAAAGTCATCAGTAAAATCTTAGAATCTGTTAATCTTAAACATACTGGGAGCCAGTGTAAAGAGGTTAAAACTGGAGTGATGTGATCACATCTCTTGGTTCTGGTTAAAAGCCTGGCAGCTGAATTCTGTACATTCTGGAGTCGATTAATAGGTTTTTGATTCAGGGGAAAAAAAAGAGGCTGTTGCAGTAATGTAGGTATTAGAGATGAAGCCGTGTAAAATTGTCTCAGTGTCTTTATAAGTTGAAATGAATCATAATTTTGAAATATTTCTAAAATTTAAAACCAAAAGAAAGAAAAATGCAGCACTTGTTGGTAGAGATATTTATTTACTAATACCCCCAAATTATTTGATTTTAGTTAATTAAATTAATTCAATTTGATTTGAATAATGCAATTTAATTTAATAAAATCAATATAAATAAATATTTTTTTTTAATTTAATTTGATTTAATTTCATTTTACTTTATTTTTAATTTGATTTAATTTAATTTAATTTAATTTAATTTTATTTTATTTCATTTTGGATGAACATCACAGTAGCATTTGTATGGTAACGTTCATTTTTGTTCATGAACCAGATGCACTGTGTTTAGTGTTTGTAGTGAAATGCTAATTTGCAACACCTGTCGAATTGTAAATCTGCATCCATTAATTACTGCCTGTAGTCTGGAATGAGTAAATAGGTTTTAAGAGATGAAAAATGAAAAACAGAACAGAGCCTTAGAAAGTTTCATTGACGATACAGCTGATCAAATGACAGTATGTGTGCAGCATAATCAAAGCCTATGTGTGTAGTTATATGCTCAGTGCATTCAGGTTGTTAAAACATGCCGCTAAATAAACCACCTCTCCAAAATGCCGGCCTCTGGCTTGTTCATTGGCTCAAGGTTACTGAATGAATCGTGATTGTTGCTGTCAGTTTAATTGGAATCTGTATTATTTACTCTCAAATTTTACTGATAATTTTCTTTTCTTCTGTCTTTGTTGTGGTTTAAGGCCTCGATCGGGGAGCAAACTAGCAGCAGAACTAAATAAATGTTATTGTCTCTCACAGCCTGGCGCGTTATGTAAATTCAACACACTGCATGGAAGACATAAGTGAAGCAATATTTGCTGCAGAGGGTGTTCTCAGAGAGGGAGCCTGCTCTTTTAACCCTTGTGTTGGTATGGTGATTGTAGGGATGCTTTTTGGTGGGGCTGTTAAATGCTTTGTATACAATAGTTATATGTACTATATGTGTGTTTCTCTGTATGTTTTGGTGCTGCATGTAAGTACACTGAGAGCACAGAATAACCAGAGTCAGATTCCTTTAACATGCGATCTAACTTGATTTTACTCAGAATGAGACCTTGACAAAATCCCAGTTTGAATCTCTGAGGCACAGCAGACTGTGAGCAAAGAGGCAGAGATAAAGTACTGTATCTGTTTTTTCCCCAGTGAATGTTACTCCAGTATCATAATGCAGGGGAGCCTTTGTAGATGTGTAGTGGGTGTATGTAACAATGTCGTCCTCTTTGCTAGCTCTCTTTATAATTCGAACTTCTCAGCGTGGCACAGCGTGACATTGCTCTCTATGTAACTACTCTTTATGTTGTCTTGGAAACATTTCTAGCATCTTACTTTCACTATGATTGTCCACTTAAGCGTACACAGCACAGGGAGGCCCTTTGTGGTTAGTGTGATGGAAATGAGGAGATCACTGACTGAAGGACAAATGGACGAGGCGCAGAGACAGAGAGTGGGCAGGCTCAGACTGACAATCTGGCAAATGCCATATGGGCTGCAAGGTCAACACCAGCAATGTGGGAAAAAATCTGACCTGCCGGCTGCTGGCCGCTTGATACAGTGGTGCAGTTCCTTTAAGAGCATGTAAACACACATACAGTATTCTGTACATACTCTTAAAGCTACAATAAGCCTTTTCTCCAGTTGCCTTCAGAATACAAAGTCTGAAAATTGCTTCTTTATAGTCCTAGATAACTTCTGTGTGCAGCATCTGAGTCAGTGTGTTTACCTCAGTGCTTGTACCATTGAATACAATGACATCTAGCAGCATATAATCAAGTTGAAAAGTAAATTCAAATACATACATGCAACTCTTCTTTAAGCCACCGTAATGCCAGCGCCCCCCCCAGTCCTTGGGTCGTTAACTCTCCAGTGTGGTCATCAGGGAAATATGAAGTCTAAACATTTCCTGCAGAACTCCCACTCATCATTGTCCATGGTCAGACTTACGTAAGGCTCCGTGGTGCGACTTGACCACAGGTCAGAAGTTGTTGTATAGTGTTTCATTTCCCTGAGTTTTTTCTCCACTTGCTCACGCACCTTGCCGTATAGATTTGGCATTTCAATTTGGCTAAAGTGTTTGTGGCCAGGTACCACGTATCAGACGGATCATGTCTTTAAAGGATCTTCCATCAGCTGTTTGAAAAGGGACCATTTCTTAAACAAGAACAGTGATGACGTTTGTCATGCTGTTTCACTGTTGTTTGTTCTCATGAGAACAGCATTTGAGAATGATTTGAGGTGAAAGACAAGATTACTTGAAAATAACTGAAGGCTGACATTGCTGTCTTTAAAAGGCTGTGGCATGCTAATTTTTTTTAACCTAGCATTAGGGTAGCGGTATCTTGTGAGACTAGACAACCTAAGGTATCCATTGGCACTAGCCTTGTTGCCATAGGTTCTTGATAAGGAGGCTAAATAATGCTCCGAATTTAGGCTCAATTTTGACGAGGGAATGACTGGTATGGCCGTTTTCAAACACCTCCCTTAAACTCTCACCTCAGTATCCATCCATCCATTTCCGTAACCGCTTATCCTCTTGAGGGTCGCGGGGGGGCTGGAGCCTATCCCAGCTGACACCTACTGACAATTTAGAGTCACCCATGAACCTGCATGTCTTTGGACTGTGGGAGGAAGCTGGAGCACCCGGAGAAAACCCACGCTGACATGGGGTGAACATGCAAACTCCGTACAGAAGTGCTCCCTCTTGGGACTGAACCAGGAACCCTCTTGCTGTGAGGTGACAATGCTAACCACCTCACCACCATGCCGCCCCTCACCTCAGTATGTCTGAATTAAAAATGGATTTTGTGCGTACTTACTCTCCCTACACTTAATGCGATTTCTTAACTCTACATGTAGACATACCGTAAAACTTTCAGTAGCCCGGGCTGTTATTTGCTTAAATCGGTGAAATCTACAGGCCTATATTTAGGACAGGGGTTTGCTCAACAACGATTGAAAATAAAATTGTTTATTTCTACCAGTATTAATATTACTTGTATAAAAATTAGGCTTTGAATAAACATATCAATCATGTGTTATGTAAAGGGGACTGGGTGTTTCATTGGGACCAGGCTTTTAACTGAAGTTTTACAGTGGTTTTCAACTGGCCTATATACTTCAAGAGCATATTCAAATTCCACTGCTCATTCTGACTTTTCAAACCCAAACCATGTTTATATAATGGAGGTTGCACCGGTCTTCTTTACCAACTCCTCCTTCTCTTCGTTGTGTGAAGTGCTTTCAGACATTTCTTCATTTCCAAAGAAAATAGCATCAGCTCTCACGTTTTCCAGATGATTTGCTGGCGGAGGTCACCAGGGTATAGTCAGACTTTATACTGTGGGACACATTTATACCGGTTTACTCTCTATTAATACCGTCCGCTCCGACTGTGAGCATCAAATTACTCTTACATACATCTATTGAATGGTTGTCAGGATTCAGTGTGAGCTCTTCTCATGTGTGAGCATACTGCTTGTGCAATTGTACATTTATATAAATATATGTAGGCTATATGGGGAGTATATGATATATTCTGCGACTGCTGTATCTCGGTGTTCTTTTGTGTTTTACGGTTGGCGGCTGGTTGGTGCACCGGAGCAGATGTGGCATTTAAATGGCCTTCTTTTTGGGAAGCAGGTGGCTGAGTGTGATAGATCATAGATGTCATCTCTGGCTCTGCTTTGTTCTGTATTAGCACTACCAGAATGAGTTCCTGTCTTTGGTGCTTTGGTGGCGCACGCACGCATGTACAAGGACACGGAAACACACACACGCAGCATCCTCATGCAAACCTTCAGACTCATTTATGTGTGTAGAGTCACACACACACACACACACACACACACACACACACACACCTGCAGGGAAGAGCAGACCAGCTATGATAAAGGAGCCCTGAAATCCCACAGCGCCACAGTGTCAGACCTTTCCTCCTCTCTAATGACCTGTAAAAGTCCACCAGCACAAAGAGCCAAAGTATAATGCAGTTTGATGTGGAAAATGTTTTAGTCAGATGTACGCCGCGCGATCCCTGGCACAGTGACACGTGACTTTCAGCTCCTTATTGTAGCTTCTTCCAGCATGCACCTAGCACCACAGTGACTTTGCACAACCGTATAAAACCCGAATGATTATAATTATGGTTGTATCTGATTTTATAATGATGTGTGCGCTCTCCTCGGGGCCTGTTCCATTTCTCTTCTCATGCTGCTGCTCTTTATTCCCGGGGAGGAGAGAGGGCGTTTCGAACGAGCCCACAGCAAACAGGACTAAAAATAATGACTCTGTGGCTCTGTTTGAGCTTTGCTGCTCTTTGCCTTCCCCTCAGGAATAGCTCTCTAAATACACACAGCGCTGAAGCCGTGGCACAGCTCTGGGCTGTCTGCGTGCCTCCTCAGTCATTTTCTTAAAATATCCAAAAGCTTTATTGATCTGGCCCCCGTCAGCGTCAGATGCATTAGATCTCTCCACTGCCATTTTCAATATAACTTGTGTGTGTTTTTGTGCGTATGCGAGCGCCTTGTTTGCTCGGGCTTTGCAAACACTGAAAAATCAAGCAGAGAGCCGGGTGCAGGCGGCTGAGAAAGTGTGCTAAATTATTGTTATTATTAGCCCGTAATGACATCATTTCTCCGAGGGATGGTGAGAGTTTGTGAACAATCTTTTCCAGAACATCAGATTTCTTGTGCTGCCGCGTGTTCTGACAGCGCTCCCCACTGCTCAATTAATTTTAATCAAAAGTTTACAATGCACTAACAGCTTGGAAATTTGTGTGTAATAATGATGCAAAATTAAACTTAGTTTGAAATGATCGCCCCAAACAAACACTAATTAGTTTGCTGTGAAAGGTGATATATTATCGCTATCCAATCACAGGCGGAGAGGAAAGCAGCGGGAAATGTGGATAATTGAGCTCCCACTGTTCGTTCTATCTGTCGCTACAGATCTCTGTGCCATACATACATTTCTTTTTTCCCTCTTACACTCATTCCTCTGCTTTATTCTTTTACTCTGCCGTCTCTCCACTTCCCCTTTCCAATCTAAATCTATCCTCCCGTCTCTCCCGTTGTTTCTGAAATACATCAAGTCACCCAGACTTTCTCCTTCCCTCCTAAACTCTGCACCCTTTGATCCCTTACATCCCTAAATTTCTGCCATCCACCCCCGACTCTTATCTTCCTGCCTGTGTTTAATTCTTCATTTTCTGCCTCGCCTCGCCTGCTCCTTCACTCCCTCTTTGCTCTGTCAGCCTCCCTTTGCACCGTCTCGAGTATCACTCCTCCAGCTTCTCCCACCCGTCTTCACTGAGAGGCACCACACGTGGCCCTCTGGTCTCGGCTTGAGTGTGTTTACTGTTCCCTGGTGCTCGTCTCAGAGGTGGCTGATGCGCTTAGACCAGGGATCTAGCAGCTATGAGCCCAGCTAATCTCTGTGCACATTTTTGTCTGGGAAGGTTTGATTACCTGTTTACTGCAAGCTAACATTAAACTTTTTTTAAATGATTATTTTTTGGCATTTTTGCTTTTTATTAGATCGGAAAGTCGGGTGTGATTTGGAAAGAGAGGGGGAATGACATGCAGCAAAGGGCCGGGGTTACATGGGGCGCCCATGCTACCAGGTGAGCTAGGGTGCCCCACTAACATAAAGTTATAAATCTGAGGTGTAAGAAAACACCTTAAGTTTTTGCTTTGTGGTCTTTGGCCGTTGTTACACTTTGTCCCTTTAGAATTTGATTTACAATAGCCGTGAGTATTTACATGGCCACTTGATAAAATATTCAAGTCACGATCACTTTTATGTATATAGCAAATCTAAAAACAACAGGAGTTGACCCAAAGTGCTCTCCAGCAGAGCTGTGCATGGGTCTGATTTTCAAGACCCGTTCCCAGACCATAACCATGACGTCACAATACCACACCTGCCCCGCCACCTGCACATGTGACCAATTCATTTGCCAATTGGCCCCATTTGCCAACACAGGATCTGCGGCCAGACCTGTCACTACAAATCCTATTATACCCATGTCCTCTTAAAATAATTTTGTTAGTTAGCATGTTTAGAGTGATAATTTTGGGACATTTCATACATGTGAAACTTAAGTACTATTCGGACGGGATTAGTTTTACATAGGGATGTGGACTAATGTCAGTTTACCACAGGCTGTCTGTAATATAAATATCCGATTCGCACGGGACAAGAAATCTCCATAATTCTACCAGAGGTGGGAGTGGTAACTCGGTTTGCACCCTGGCGTCACCTCCCTGTCGGCATGTGCGTGCTACGTTGCTTCCTGTAAGCATCAGCTAAAGGATAATGATAATTAGCCCAGCATTAGCAATGATTAGCCCAATATGAAATATTGCCCATGATCAGGATTGTGTGTACACAGTGATTAGCAATATGGATTTATATTAGACCTACATAACACAACCAGAAGTCTCATAGCTCTGAAAAGTGCTTTCTTCCCGACCTTTTTGATTGGTCTCCCACGTAGGGCTATGCGATCATTAGAAGAATGTCCACTATCACGACTGCTGACAACACTGAATGCTTCGAAAAAATGCGGAAAACTGGTTGTAAACAGAACGTGACGAAATATTTACATATATTTTTACAGAGGATCACGTTCGCATGGGATTAATATTACCCGAAGTATTTTCTCCGGACCGTTTTACAGAAGGTAAAAGTCGCCGCAATTTTTACTGACATTATCCCCAATGATTACAGACACGGTGCGTTCGGACGGGACTAAAATCCCTGGTAATAATTACTTTACCCCACGTCTCCACGTTAAAGTAATCCCATCCGAATAGGGGTTAAGATAATGTATTTTTAAAAATGCAGGTAATTCAGGAACTACAATTTCAATTAATATTTTTTGCCTATTCTCATAATATTGCGCAGCACATCTCCACAGCTAACGCACCTGAATAAAGGTGGTGCAGAAGAAATCCGATCCAATGCCTTTGTTCTTTTATTCACTCAGAACTCAACCCAAAAATAAAATGAAGAAATTATACCACCTGCGAATCACCTTTTTGTGACTCACCCACCGATACCAGTGGGTAGTAGGAGCAGGTGGATCAATACCAAAGTATCGATCCTTCAGATACTATGTTTTGATTTGGGATTAGTTCCTCTCTTCTACTTTGTACCTATTTGTATTTCAAGAGTGAAACATTTCGTTAACACATTAAATGCATGTACGATTTGCTTCCCCACTACTTACTCGACAAGCATGAGAGTTATCAGAAAGCTTTTCACATGACAAAGTTCTTCTTTTGATTCGCTTAATAAAGGTTTAGAGTCCACGCATCTCTAAACTGAAGCTCAAAATGGTGCTGTTTTTATTCACAGTGGGAGCTTCAAGGTGAATTTTACAAATGCAAGAATGCCCAGTTGATACGTTTGTGGCTGTGCAGAACATTTTCCTGACTTGTCTCGGAGAGAACAAACAGCTGAGGAACAGGAGCGCAGAGATCACACCTTCACTGCTGAACTGAACTTGTCCTTTTCAGCCGAGAGTCGTGTGTGTGGGCGGAGGGAGCAAAAGCAAAGTGACAGTCGCACTCTTTAGTCAAATCACCACATAGCTCATGGTTGCATTGCATTATGGGCTAATAGGCCCGTAACGTGTTGGTGTGTTGGTGTGTTGGTGAATCCAGAGACACGGTTTGGCTCTTTCATTGCGAGTGACTCACACCTACAGTAAATCTGATATTTATTGTTGTTGTTATATAATTTAAACTTTTCTGGTATCAAACTTGTATCTAAATGTCATGTCACTTATATTTATCCAGGAAACAAGAAAAATAAACCACCAAACAATGAGCCCAGAGATAATAAACCAGTTGTCCATTCCCTGAAGCTTTTATATATAAAGAAAATCACTATTAGGATTTTCCATCTGTGGTCGACAGGAGAAATAGGACATAGTGCTGCTTGGATGTGATACCTTTCTAGGGTTTCCCATTTATTCTCATCATCAAGTCGCCATCTGGTGCATCCCCAGTTGGCAAATAATTAGTAAATAACAATGAAAAAAAAAAAGTTCTTCCACAGTCATTATCCATTCTGTATTGTTTTGTTTTAGGATTGTAGAAATTTCTTTAAATGAGTAGTAGAGGAAGCAATAATGCACAAGACTGCATATTTAAAAAGATCATTAGCGGCTGGGACAGTTGTTGTGCCCGAGCTTGATTGGCTTACACTGCATCTGGGCAAGAAGTGTTTGACAAAGAAAATTCTTAACCTGCTGTGAGGACCAGATGTTACAGATTTGACAGTGATGCCTGTAGAAGCGAGGTTGATAAAAAATGGTATTTCTTAGTTTTCTGTCGCTACACCACTTTGGTCCAGGTCCAAAATCTCAACAACTACTGGATGGATTGCTGTGACGTTTTTACAGGTAATCATGGTCCCCAGTGAATGAATCCTACTGACTTTAGCACCACCAGCAGGTCACTGTTTTCATTTATCTTGTGAAATATTTCAACATCTACTTGTTGGATTTTGTCACATTCATGGGAACCAGATAATAAATCCATTTGACTTTGGCCTGACTTCTCCTCTAGTGCCACCAAAAGGTCAAACTATGATTAATTGGCTAAATATGTGCAAAACTAACAAAATTGTCATCATCCCCAGATGTAGTTTGTGTTTATTTTAATCTAGCAAATAAAAAAAGACTGAAAATACGTAGGATTGGACATTTGAGGGTTTACTCACGAGAAAGCCAAAGAACTGGTACATCAAGACAATTTATAGTGTCTGACAAACAGTCAGTATCAGTTGACACATCTACAGCTTTCCAATACACATTAAGGGGTGTTTCCTGTTGTTCCGATAACCAGTTCTGGGAGCATTTGCTTCTCCTCACATAACCAGATTTGGTCAGAATCATGTCAGACCATCTGGCTGAAGTCACATCAGGTCATCTACACAATGTCTACTCAGTAAGATTTTATGTCAGGTCATTTACAATGCACTGTACTAGCATGGTTAATGATGATTGTGGACATTATCCCTGCTTACTCAGCATGATTGTCTGGTCAATTTGAGCATGTTAGCATATAGCTCAAAGCACTGTGCCGTAGAGTGTCACAGATACAACTTTAAACTGGCCCAAATTAGCCCTGATTCTGAAAACCGTTTCAGGATTCTTGTAACCTTGGTGCTATCTAGCAAACAAGGGTTTAAGTTTTGTTTCAACACTACAGTGGACACATATAAAACAGGAGGTTTGGAGGTCCTCCCCTGGAATATTGGAGCATCAAACTCTTAATTTTCTACATTATAGTGATTTTTTCTGCATCATTTTTTACATTTTCTGCATCAATTTATGTTGGAAATGTCCTCTGCCACTTTCATGTTTTTACTGAGGGACGAATGCACATGTTCTAGATTTTTAGGGGGATATGCATATCCCCAAAATTTAGGCCAATGCTAATGAAACAGCCTTTAGGCACAATGTGCACAGCATCTCTTTAAAGGTGAGTCGAACAACAGCTCTGTTCTGCTCTCTGCTATGTTCACATTTAGAATGTAATTTTTATTTTTCTAACTAATTACTACTTGTAATACTTGTAAACTAATACTATGTGTCCTTTAGGTAGCAGGAAAAACGACACCATTGACTTCAGGCAATTTTTTGTCGGTAAATAAATGGCAGGGCAGCCCCTTCATCAGTCGGCGACCCCTAAGTTGACATGAATTGCTTCAAGTTGAGCAGTCTTTCTTTCTTTTTTTTTTTTATTAGTCATTAGGCACTGCAGTTTACTCTACACTGAGCTCTTTACTTTCACGTTAGTCTTTTCTACGGGCTGCTGCGGAGGCGACACAGAGGAGGAGAAACTCTGCACCATGAGGCTCTAAGATAAAAATATCTTCTCTCTTTTGCTTAGAAGAAATGAATTTACATTTCACAGCAACTAAATACTATACAGTCTCTGGCTATTGTTTGATATGTAGTGTCTGCAAAAAACGTTTCGGATCCATCGGTGGCAAAGCTAGCTTGTTAACTATAATACATGAATGCTGCTGTCACACTGAATGTACCACTGAACCCGTTCAAACGTAAAAATTTTGTAGGAAAAAAAAAAAGAACATTCATATTGAACAGCCAAATCTGACTCGACTGATTCTGAGTCAGGTGTTAGGTACAGTCCTAGTCAATGGCGCAAATGCTTTCTGCTGCCTCAGAATATCAGTAAGCCAACAATGCACCTCAGCACACCTCATATTAAGACCTACAGTACACACCCATGGGTGCACAGATGGGCACTAGCACATGTACTACTTACAGAACGTGGGCCCTGGCTTTTAAAACAACAACTGTGTCGTGTGAAACTTATTGCAACAAGCTGTGCGCTGCTTTGTGCAGGGTGTTAGACAGGGCCCATAGTCTTGTTTCTCATTTTTATTAAACTCCTTCTGCATCCTTTAACCTTTGAAACATGTGAAAGTGGTCCCCGCTGAATGTCCTTTCAGGAAAATTAATTCACCTAACTTTTTACTTTTCAGAATTTTCCAATAATTTCAAATATTGCTGTCTTGGTGTGAGTTTCAATACTCAATACTGCAGACATACTGAGACGAGCTAACAGCTGTTGAAATTGCATTTTGGTCCAGCTCTGCTTAACACAGAACCAACAAACATTAAAACTCTCTGAGAACAGCCAGGACAAAGCAATCACGTCACGCTATTGATTGTGTGATTGCAATATTAGCCTTGTCGACAGCTGTACTCGCTATGCCTTAACTAGCAGGAGGTAAATATTGCACATCATTGGGGGCTGATTGAATATGTTTATTTAATTTCTGGCCAGAAGCGAGGCAGGCAGCCGGATGTCTGATTGCCACAACTATTACCACGAAGCATTACTCCAACGTTGAGGTGGTGTGTCCTCAAACTGTGGCACCAGCAGAAATAGAAATGCAGAGCAGTTGTACTGTCGGGGTGTCGATGTTATGCTTCCTGTGGGTTTGATCCTTTTTGCGGCATAATTAATATTTCTCACGTCACTCGTATCGTGAATATCTCCTCCAGGTGATTCACCGCCGCAGATCAAACTTTCTCTCTGTGCTCTCTCAAGCAAGACCAACTCCCTTTAACAGGTTCTTCACACAGAAGAGAGTCTGACAATAAAAGCAGATATTCATGCCCCGGCGTAGCATTTTGTCAAAAGATAAAAGCCTTCCTCCCCTCTATCTCCCTTTTCATCAATACAGAAGAACACAGTGTGAAGGCAAACCCCATTTTCTTCCGCACTCAGAATACCTCTGCAGTGCAATGTGGAGGGTGTCATTTGTAATGAATAGCCCTGAGGTAATTAGAAACACGCTGCTCTTCCAGGAGAAAAACAAGATCGTGAAAAAGTGTTGATGAATAAATAGAAAGGAGAAAAAAACAGAAGAGGGCTGACGGAGGGATGTGCCCTCCTGGCTGAGAAACAGATGCCAGGGCTGTATTGTTGATACTCTCTGCTGTTTGGCAGAGGACATAGGGGGCTTTTGCCAATTCATTAACCAGTCAAGTAAGGAGGCTTCACACTGTCTCCAGCAGTGCTCAAAACACCGCCCACTTGTCTTGTCACTTACAAGCATGTTTGGGTGATGATAGGGTGTTCGTGTGTGTGTGTGTGTGTGTGTGTGTGTGTGTTGTGTCAGACATCTGTGTTTGAATCGCACAGACTGAAAGAGATATGAGAGGATATGGTTCAGTTAAATCCAGAAATGAGCCGTGTCATAAATAAAGCCTATCTCCTATAAAATACATGTATATATTACTAATTAGCTTTGCTCAGTAGATTCATAGGAAATTAGAGTTGTTGCCTGTGTCGCCTTCTCTGGCAGTGTTTTGTTCAGTGTCAGGGGAGAAGATAGGGAGGACTGTTGGCTGTACAAAGCGCATGACTTTGACACCGGGGATTTGCCTTTGGATCCTTTGTTTGATCAAGTTCATGCTACTAAAACACTTGGTTCAAGCTGCAGTATTCAGTGTTTTTATATTAACAATGATGATGTGTAATGTGAAAGGTCTTGCAAGTACTGACAACACGTTCTCACTCCCAACTCGTCAAATATAGCAGCTTGATTAGTGGCTCTACGCTTCAAGCTTTGATGCTCGAGGTGCCTGTCAGGCATCAGTTTTGGACGGATATGTTTCCATGTCAATTTCCACTCATTACATGCTACAGTGTCTTTTAAAATAGGCTCCCGTCTTCACAGGAAACGTAGATTTAGCCATAAAAGTACTTGGTTTAGGTTAAAAGAATTAAGTTTGTTACAGTAAATTAACGAGTATGACATGTGCAGGCTGTTCTCATAAACCATAAGTGCATCATCCCACGAACAGTAATGCAGCCAAATACGTACATATTCCATGTAATCATGAGCCAGTAATACGTGCACAACCCACGTATTTTGGAAGGCTGCGTTCATGCGACCAACACGCTGACGTAAACAAGGAAGCAGTTTAGAGCAGTCTTGTAAGGAAGGAGGATGGGGTGGTAGATGGGTCACAAAACGACACACTTTGCTTTAGTACTTTCCTCAGGAGTTCGGAACCATGTGAACTTTGAGTCATTTTAAGGTACAGCCTCATCATGTGTCTTTTCCTAACCCTAACCACAATTACATAACTTCACATAGAGGAAGTAACGTCATTCGTGGGGCACTACATCGTAGGATATCATATGAAACATTCTATGAGGATATGTTGTCACTTAACATACACCAGTAACTACATGCCGTGTCTTAAACGGCTTGGAAAACGCAAGGTCGGCGCTGGGTGCTACTCTTGTGCCTTTTTCGTGCCAGCTTTCAAGAGCACGGTGGTCGCTAAGCAACCTTAACAAGCACTGTATCAAAGTGTATTTACCTGAAATCCTGAGTGCAGAGCTGATCTTCTTCCAGGTGCTGTTTATTAGTGTGTCAACCTATCGTACACGGGACAGATGAAGAGCTCTGGCAGCCCAGCACCCAAATGACCAACTTTTCCTTATTTATCACGGACGGATATTTACAGAAGAAGGGAAAGATATCTGTTGGCTGTGATTGGTTGTTCCTTGTCACATGACATGTGCTTGTTCTGCATTCCAAAAGTTGAACTCGATTTATCTCAGAAGGCATCCTTCACGCACTGGAAAATAGGCGCCTGGGAACGTGTGTGCGCCGTGGTGGCATCACTCTGGTGTTTCAGCGTGCCTGCTGTGCATCTACATTGAAAACAATGAATTTGAGGGTGCAAAAACCGTGACATGTGTACGGCCTCTAAGAGGTTAAAAAAACCTCAAAGTTGACTTTTGGTTTCACTCAGGACATGAACAGCAGTCGTCCGGGTGAAAATCCTGTGTGCGTTTGATCCATCCGTCCACTACTCCCACCCATATTACCTTAGTTAGTTGAAAGCCTGGTGATTCCTATACAGATGCTTTAGAGTGCCTTGTGCATCAGTATTATAGGCTGAGGGCCACAGACCAGGCTGCCTAACTTCACACCCTAGGAATGAGAATAGGTTGGCAGTGAAGAACCCCCAGAAAACTATTACTCAGTTGTGTAGCTCCCTTCGGCACAATTGAGTGTTTTACAAGTGATCCAAAATACAGTATAATGCAGCTTTAAGGTTAGGTTAACATCGTGATTATGGTTAAATATTGATACAGTCAGTGAGGCCTGTTCAGAACCTCAAGTCAGTGTTGGCTTTTTGAAACCAAGACGGTGATCTTTCCCTCATCTTAACCAAGTGCTTTGAGTTTAACAAGCTTTAGCTGCCAGTATAGATATTGCAAGAAACAGTGAAAGTTTTGCAGGTACATTTAGTATGAATTCTTTGCATTTATTATGTTGAAAAAACATCTAATGGCGTAAATATCCAATTTAGCTTCATATGAAAGTAGGACAATGGTTTTTATCATCATGACATCCTAATGTGTTAGATCTCAATCAGTGTGACTGTGCTGTGAATTTGAAATATTAGGATGAGTGTACTTTTGTTATTTATATGGAGAAATCTGAACAGGAAATGCCCCCCAAAAATGTATTATCATTAATAAAAAAAAGGCAAGTTGAAACAAATAGAGAAGACAGGAGAGAAACTGAATCTATTATTTCTGCTTCCCTTCATTTCTACTCTGTAATTTCTAAAATGCATAGATTTCCCAATTGCACGTGAAATACAACTGCAAGACACAAAACCAAAAATCAACAGGAAACTTCCACCACCGAGGGTTTGAATACATCACCATTTCCAACCCGCTGCTTTGAGCTGTCACGTTGGTAGACCGATTGATCCCACCTCACTTAAATGCAGCATAAGCTACAGCGAAACTGACGAGGGGAGGAGGGACGGTCGTCACTGAATGTAACATGGACGAGGAAAGAAAGATGCAGACACTAATAGACAAATCAATATTCACCATTTTGAATGTCGAAGACGGCTCCCCGGTCAAAAGATGGCCGACTTGATCTGATAAAAGGTGTTCACTCGGTGTTGTACAGATGTTTGTGTCTGTACAGCTGTGAATCAACCCTGTGTGTGCAGCGTGTTGGTGAATGTATACCTGTGTTTGTGTGTTTCCTCTGTTTCTGTGTTTGTGTGATTAAAATTAAGCAGGCAGATGAAGATGTGTGAGAATGAAGTCATCTTCACACACCAGATGTCTGTGTGTTGGAAGCTGCACATTTCCACCCTGTGTGCCTGAGCCATGTGCTTGTGTGTGTGTGAGACACAGAGACAGAGAGTGTTTGCATGTGACAACCACATGCAAACACACAAACCTGTCATTTTTTAAATAGCACTCCAGTTATTGCACATGTCTGTTGCTGTGAATGAGGTTAAGGTTGATATCAGTGTGCGGCCTGGTGTCCCTAAGAATTATTTCTGTATCAGATAAATCTGCACCTCTTGTGTGGATTTGTGTCCAATTCTCATGTTCACTGCTAATGCAGGAAGTAGAGTGGCCTCCATTTTGCGAGGCGGAAAAGAGGTCAGGGCGCTGTAACAATACAAAAAACAAATGAAGACAACTTTTCAAGACATTGCTTCTGGATGTAAAAATATGTCGCCAGCATAACCCAGGGTTTTCTTGTCTTATCAACAGATGCATGTTTTACAGTTTTGCATGATGTTTAAGATTTGGTTGAATTTCCTTACTGTTCCTGGCACCCACTGGCTTCCATTCTTCTCTGACTGTTTCAAAACTAATTAGCAGACTCTTGAATTTTTGCTTGACTGAACATCAAGTGTGCATCTTTATGTCAACTCTACCTGCGTTACCATAGCCTGGGCAGCAGATGAATCTGCAAGTTCATGTTTATTTGCTCTGGCAGATGTGTCTGATCCCCTTCACATCCACACAGATTTCGAGCCGACCCAGCCCGCTTCAACTCAGTCACAGTTAGGCCTGGGTGGTAAATATTTTTTCTGGAGCTGTCAAAATAACACATTAATTAATTAATCAGAAAAAATAATGCGACTACTGATTCCATGGTGTCCTTTGACCCGGTGCGTCACTGAAGGCTATAGTGGCTTTGTAACATGATTTTGGCAGATGAGATGACGCTGCTTGGCCCCATGAATTGAACATTTACATTTAAAATGCTGAGATGGGGGGCGTCGGTGGCTTAGTGGTAGAGCAGGGGCCCCATGTACAAGGATGTTGCCGCAGCAGCCTAGGTTCGACTCCAGCCTGTGGCCCTTTGCTGCATGTCACTCCCTCTCTCTCTCCCCCCTACACGATTGTCTGTCCTATCAATTAAAGGCAAAAATGCCCCAGAAAATATCTTTAAAAAAAAAATTAAAAAAAATGCTGAGATGGAACTGCAATTTCTGCAGCCTGAAATATTTGTGCCATCTGAGAACTTTAAGCCAGGGGCATCCCTAGTGTAGTTGTTAGAGCATTCGTCTTCCATGCGGAAGGTCTAGGGATCGAATCCTGCTGGGGTCAACGTCAGCAAAGGCATGTGGTCACAAGAGGTTCCCACCACTGAATCAAACGGGATCAGATTCCTTAAGGAGGCTTCAGGATAAGAGAGCAACTCCGGAATCTGAGCCAAGTCCTCAATGTGAGCGCGTCTCAAGCCCGTTGTAGACGGGAGGTTCCAGACGTAAAAGCGGATTCATGTCGGAGAACTGCAAGCCTGAAATATCACCTCAACACAAAGCATTTAGCAGCAAACCCTGAGGTCCGAGCTAGCACAGCCTGTGATGCGAGTGCTAGCAGCCAGCCTTGTCAAGCCACACTCGACCAGGCGTTTAGACACAAACTTGAGTACGTCTACCTGTGACCAGCTAACTAACTCACTCACAAAATGCATTGCAATGGACTGCAGACAAGTTTCTGAGGTAGAGGAAGGGGGGGGGCAATTTTTAAAAAATACTTTCACAGCATCAGTTGATGTATGTGATTAATTTAGATGAATTAATCACAGAGCATGTAATTGATTAGAATACATTTTTTTCACTTTTTTTTTACAGCCCTGATTTTTTCATATGTTCTTGACGTATTGTACACTATAGGGTTGTAGTTGTATGTGGCACCTGGGTGCTACCAAGCTCAACAGAAACCGCTACGTATATGTCTTTGTCTTTCTGCCATTGTTGGAGTGTTGTTTCTCTACCAGTACACTGACCTCTGGTGGCACGTGATCGCACCCCATACAATACATCCTCAATACAGCATCTCTGAATCAGTTTGATAGAAAGATGAGCACCTGCATGCATTTATGACGGTATCGTCCGGAGTTCGAAATTTTCCTGGTGTATCGTGATAATACCCAATCCTGATCTCAACCATTTATCAAATATGGGGCAGGTCATGTATGACTGACATCTTGCAAAATACCTGACGACATATTCTCGACATTTACATCTGTCAGTTACTCGGATCTACATTACATGTTCTATCGCTCTGATTGGTTGTAGGTCTATCCAGTTGTGTCCAGAAGGCATTTTGATCTATGGACGTTGGTGACACTCCTTGGAAACTGAAAATGAACCAAGACTAACTCTAAGACTAACATTTGTGGTTTGCTCTGGCAACGTCAGGCTTGCTGTACCACTTACACACATAAACATCATCACACCTGCAGTGCTACGATGTCACCTCATCTGTTGTAGCCTATACCTGGAGACAGGTTTTATGAATGCCATATATGCTGCCATATATATTAAATGAATTAAATATATTGGCTGTGCTGTGGCTGTGCAAAACAAGCACACAAAAATATGTCCACATGTGGAGTAATTTAATGGAACATATCACTCAACTCTACCAAATAAAGCATGTCGACTATTTAAGTTCATGTAATATTCATTTTTTCCTGAGCATCAGCACGTTCAGAGCTGCTGTCCTGTTTATATGGTGTTTGTCTGTTAGGTGACATGTTTCCATCGTCCTTCATAATGCAGCATAACAGGGCTGAGTGACTCAATATGACAAGCTTCTCAGGTTACAGGAGGATGTCAATAACAGATTTCTACTTAGCTCCCCTTCTGAGAGATGACCAGTAAGCCTGCCAGGAATCTGTGACTCACCACCCGTTAGCCTCATTAGAGGTGTTTATCTTTACTAGTCTGTCAATTTCTGTGACACTTAAAACCTTAGCTATATGTAGATTCATCAAAATTTTATGGAAACATCTGTCAACCAGAATTACAAATTGAGTGGTTCAACATTTTAGGTAAATATACTCATTTGCTTTCTGTCAGAAACTTGGATGACATGATCGATACCACTCTCAAAACTGTGAGGTAAATATGAAGCTGCAGCTAGCTTAGCTTAGCTTAGCTTAAAGACTGGAAACAGGGGGAAACAGTTAGCCTGGCTTTGTCTAAAGGTGACATAATCTGCCTATCAGGGGTGTGTCATATCACCTTGTTCACGATAATACCAGTATAATTTTTAATATGATATAAAAAATTCATATTGTGATATTGGCAATATTTCGACTTTTTGACATATGACGTCATACTGTTACCCACGGCAACAACAAACATTGCTGAAAGCCAAATTATTACCAACTACTGTATGGCTCCAAAAAGAGGAGCAGCTTCAGTAGTGTGGAATAAACTGTGGCGTCCTGAATGTTTTATAAACAGCCGCTGACTTCTCAGACTCTTTTAGCGAGTTACCACTCAGAGGGAACTCAGTCAGCGGCTCCTCTGGCAGCAGCACAGCGTCTCCCCTCTCCTCTCTTCCAGTGTGCACACGGGAGTCAATGTCGACGAGTGATGTTGTTTATTTTGTTGAACTATTAAAATTGGAAACAGAATCTCGATCTCAATTTGAGTAATTGTTGTTTACAAACTAAAGAAATGAGAGATAATTTATGTTTAATTTTGACTGAATATATTTTACTTATATTGCCGCAATTCAGTGTTATTAAATTAATAATATATTTTTTTACTAATTTGTCATATCGTGAAGAGTATCGTTATCGCAAAATACCCTGAAATATCATGATATTATTTTAGGGCCATATCCTCCACCCTCACTGCCTACCAGTACCTCTAAACATATTGTATCTTGTTTGTGAGTTGGACTATTTCTTGGGGCGAAACCAGGGAGTTCCTGGAGTATAGTTGTGGTTGTGTGGTTACCAGGCAACCAGCAGAGATTCCAGAAAGCTGCAGCGCCTGGTCAGGAAATAGTCCCTCTGATACCCCCGCTAAACCGCAATGTGTAATTTTTTCCCTTTGGTTTTTCCACATATTAAACATAGTAACATCACCTAAAAGAAGTAAGATAGGGAAAGAACCACAGACAGTAAGATTATCTTTTACCTTTTTATCTCTTTGGCTTCCCTTGTGAATCAACCCCTTACTGGTTATATTGGTAAGTAATGTAAGATCACATGACCTCTGGATATTGAAGTCGAAGTGAACACTTTTTATCAGGAAAAACTAGGGATGAGGAAGTACACCAGTATCTGTATCTGATTAACCAACTAAATCATCTGTGTCCTTATCTGTATTTGTCATGGGTCAAGATTGAAATGGGGGGGGGTCTGGACCGGAAGTTGTTACTTTAAACCTGATATCAATATGGGTTGATCAGGAGTTGCTATGTGTATTATTTATTAGAAAACTATTTACAGAAAAATCTCAGGATTGAGCTTCATATCATTTTTGATCACAGGAGTAAGAAATCGAACTCTACATAAAAAGAGTTTTCCTTCATCACAAGTACGGATATTGACACATTTTATTTTGATGATACACGTATTCAGCAAAATTTTATCAAAAGCAACTACGATTATAAATTCCAGCTACATTTGAGATCAACTGGATTAAAATTAATCTAAGTTGAGACCACATTTTAAACTCAATTACTGGTATAAGGGAACAGGTTTTCTCATTTCACTTTCACTTTGTGTGTCTGCCTCTCTTCCCAGTTGTCATTACTGTTATTTCTGACCTTCCTCAGTTCAGTTTGCTTATACATACACATGCATTGTTGGTCATGTGAAGTGTGACTTTATTATTCAGATGATATTCTAGCAGGCAGGATGCACATTGTTTATCTGGCCGCCTTACCTGCCACGAGGAGAAAGGGATCGTATGTTGTTCTACACGAGAGCTGAATGTAGGAGACAACAGGAGAGGAATGCTGGAGGTGGAGATGCTTTGATCAGACTCGAGAGGAACTGAACGTGAAATCTGTTAGAAGAACAGAAGACAGAAAAGCACAAACAACATGCACATTTAGAATAAACTCAGGATAAGCATTTAGAATACATTTCAGGTATTCCTGGAATATTTTATGCTTCAAAGAAAGCAAATCTGCTCTGGGTTTGCACGTAGTATTTTTACAGTGGAGGGAAGGAATCTTGTGTGCCTATTTTAAATTCATGTCTGCAGATTATTCACTTGATCCATGCTAATGCTTTGCCGTGCTTTCATTTTTTCTCTCAAAATGAAAAAAAAGGTGATTCTCACAGCAGACCTCTCTCCTCCTTATCTGCACCTCTTGCAGCAGAGACAGTAGTCCAGAAAAGAGGCTTATTCCTGTGAGCCGCACAGTACACGCCGCTGTCTGGAAGGTGATACTGTACTCGCAGGTAGCTGAACAGACAGCTGCCAGAGAGAAAGGAGGTAGGGGAGGAGAGGGAAAGGACAGAGAGATGAGGAGGCAGAGGATACAGCAAGAGCAAAAAAAAAAGAGATGAGAGGGGAAGCAAGGAAATGAGGAGAGGAGGGAAAAAAGCCTTTGAGTCAGCAGTCAGCAACATGTCAAACTGCTCTCCAGATTACCCTGCACATGAGAGGGCAGAGAAGCAGCCGGCTACAGCAAAAACACCTCCTTTATGTTATTTCTGTGGACACGCACAGTAAGGTGATGACCACTCCACTGAAAACGCAGATTGTAATGTGCAACCAGTAACAAGATAAGAGAGAAATATAACATTTAATTGGTAAATAAGGTTCTGCAGCAACAAAGGGTTTAGCATCTGTTAGCAGTGTGTTTGTGTTTGTTTGTTTGTGTGTGTGTGTGTATCATAGACTGAAGAAAAAAAAAATCAACTTGGTCACTGTGAGATATTCCATTGGTTTGGGGAATCTCATCTTAAAACGTCAAATACAGCATTCTGTTTTTATGGAGCCAGAAGTGACCATATTTGGATTAGAGGGTGGAGCTAACCTAACGCTAGCTGCTAGCTTGGTTAGCATGGTGCATTTACAATCTCTTGTTGCCTGTGATAATGCTAACACTAATTTCACCAGCAAAAAAACAGGCTTAAAACCTTTAGTAGGAAATGTAATTACTGTAAAAAGTGAACATCAGACTAATGACTTCGAAAACACACCAAACAGCGGCAAAGAGCGGCTTGATGCTGTTTGGCGGCGTGTTGGTGTTTTTCAGGGGGGAAGGCGTCAACGAACTCTGTTTACTAATTGGCTGTGGGTATTTTCTGGCCGCAATTTGCCACTTAAAGTTATACCCAAGTTTTAGTTTGGCAGTAGCCATGTTTCCATCAGCCTGTTTAGATGGGCATCTAGAAGTATTGCATCGGAAAATTATGATGGAAACGCCAAAATTGGAATTAAAATCCCCTGATTCGCACAAACTAAAATACGCTCGCTGCTGCTTGGTGTGTGCTGCTGCTTGGTGTGTGCATGTGTGCATCTGTGGTTGTGTGTGGTTTTGAGCTTGGTACGGTGTATATGTGTCCATGTCTGAGACGGCATACAGGCTGTAATAAAGTATTAACATGCATAGTTACAGGCCAGATAAATCCTGGCTGAAAAAAAGTGGTGAAATTTGATGACTATTTTAGGTACACAATTAAAGGTTGATCAAAGAGAAACCAGAAACAAAGCCAGAGCTTGAGTTTTTTCTTTGCAGGATGACAGCACAAACATTTAATATCAGCTTGTTTTGAATTATGTGAGTGAATCCCTTCACTTAGTTTTGATTTGAGATGGATTTGTCTGATGGAAAAATTTAAAAATTTAAAATTGTCGCACAGCATAGTGTGCAGGTCCTTCAGTATTTATAGAAGGATCTTTTTTCATTCCTCGCAGCATCTCATTAAAATACACTGACAAGGACTATGTTTTTCATCTGCATCTCCCTCTTAAATCATGCTCCCAGAGAAACGTCAATCATCCAGGCGATTTAAAAAACACATGTAGAAATAAGCCTCCATTGACTTCCCATCAGCTCAGATCAGCTGTCATCACTCTGCTGTGAGACCGTCGGCACGTTCTGCCACATTACACAACTTTACACACAACTTCTGTTGTTCCTGCTGTATGATTTTCTTTTCTCGGAGCTTGTCAGAGTAACTAATTTATGAATCGTTAAGTGTCATTCATCACATTATTGATCATGTTAACTGCTGACAGTTCAATCCGAGCACATCTAATGCAGTGTCAACATGTTTACAACATATCACTGCATGAAAAGACAATAGATAATAAGATGTAATATGTTTATCAGTGGAATTTAGGTCCAGATTGACTGTCTATGTGCCCTGCTCCTCTTTATTGTTGTTAAACCTGCCCAGCTCTCCATTCTCACACAATATTATTAATTTACAAAAGCAGGCTGCAGGTACTAGCCAGCAATAATTAATTTTGCTGATTGAAATGATAACTGTTACTGTTATTATCTGCTGTAGCTAGCTAATGAAGCGAACATTAGCTCAATTAGATGATTGCAAACGCTGCAGCTGATGTATTCAGCATACTCCTTTTAAAACCTTATGAATGTGCAGTGGCTACATAAATGATTTTGTGCTAAAACACTGAAGCTAAAGCTACATGTCTCAGGCAAAATGTCAGCATCTCACCAGGTGATAATCCAGGTAGAAGACATGGAAATAAACAGTATTACTCTTGTGCTGCAGTGTTAGTTTTTCTGTTATAAGTAAGATGAGGAAAAATGTAACATCAGACTATTTTTCCTTCTAATATAACCCTGTTTTTATCTTAATACATAGGGAAAAAAACTTTAAGAATCAGGGCTGACTGATTTGAGTGTCAAACTTAAAGCTAAAGTATATATCTCTGCAATCCAGTACAGACTGTGAACGTGTCCAGAATCACACCCTGTTCATTATATAGTGCACTACATGTACTGTCAGCCATTGTGTTTGAGTCTCTGAGTTCTGAGTGTGTAAATTTATTCATAATATAGTGCTGTCAGAAATTTCATAACGGAACAAAAAAGCAGAAAACAAACAGACAGCCTGACAGAATAGCAGGACAGTAAAATGAAACATACATGACGATATGTTGGAATGGTGATGATTTTTTTGTACAAAAAATTAAATGAAATATATTGAATAAAATGTAGGGCAATATGGGCCTAAAATGACATCACGATATTACAGGGTATTTTTGCGATAACGATATTCTTGACAATATGAAAATAAGTAACAAATACATATAAGAGCATGGATTTGAAACAAAATAAGTGATATAGTTTTACAGTTTGCCTTCAAAAATTCAGTAAAAATAAAACAAAAATGATCTCATTTCTTTAGGTTGCGAACAACAACATAGTACAACAAAATAAAATCTGCCATAAATTACACATTTTAACAGCTCCCAAATACAAAAAAATGTCCCCTGGGGTCTAAATCAACAGGTGATTTTCGTCTCTTTTAGCAAAATCCTGGACCTTTATGCTCTGCCATTTCTCCTTTAATCATCACGCTGTAACCTGTGACAGGCTGTTATGATACCACAACTATCACACATTCACATATATGGAGTTTTTTGTCGAGCCTGAGGTTTACTTTACCAAAGATTTATGACAAAATCACTTGACGTCATCGACTCCAGTGTGCGCATGGCGAGAGAGGAGAGGGAGAGACGCTGTGCTGCTGCCAGAGGAGCCACTGAATGAGTTTCCTCTGAGCAGTAACTTACTAAAAGAGTCTGAGAAGTCCGGGGCTGTTCATAACATTCAGGACGCCACAGTTTATTCCACATTACTGAAGCTGCTCCTCTTTTTGGAACCACTGCGGAGTCTGTAATAATTTTGCTTTCAGCCATGCTTGTTGTTGCCGTGGGTAACATCAATATGTCAACAAGTCAAAATATCACCATATCATATAAAAAATGATATCAATATTACAGTGATTGAGATGATATGGCACTCCTCTAGTTTCTGTTTAGGAAAGGCAAATAAAAGACCCTCCATGTGGAGAAATCTAAAGATCTGGAAACCTGCTGTGCCCATTTACGGTCACTAAGCTATGATTGGACAGTTACTGTCTGGGAGACGGGCTTAGCAAATGGTCAGTTTGTCGTGTTTTGTGACCAGTTTTCGAAAAAAAAAAAAAAAAAGTGCATTGGACTGGTAATGAATTACTTTTTTCCCCCCCAGCATGTAGACAAGTGTGCACTGACCTGAGGGCTCCCTGTTACTGGTTACTTAATGATCACAGCTGTTGCTACATGTGCACCGCATGCTACTGGCTTCAGGCCACCAGAGAAATGCCGGCCCAGATGCCATTTGAAACTCACACAATCTCCTATATGTATGTTTCTGTGGTCACTTTATAGTGGCTATTCTTTTTCACTGCAGAATGAATTCAAACAGGGCTAACTGTGTTTGCTCCAGTCAATAAAAAGCCCGACACAACAACAAATAAATCAATTAGAGGATGTGGACATTTATTTAATATCACCCAACCTTCTGCTCTCGCTTTCCTCTCCTTCCTACTTTCAGCTACAAAATCTCTGTAAACACTGAGCAAACTGGATTGATTAAACCTTTCTTCTTCACTGAAAACCAATCTGTTGGGCCAATCAGGCCTTTCCTAATGCATGACCCAATCTATGTCCCAGAGCTGTGTTTAATCCGGTGGCTTACATTAAAAAAGAGTACACGCATAAAGTGGTCCCTCTCTGCTGCCGCCACCACCATCGGCCCGAACACTAATACTGAAAGCGCTCCGAGAGTGGTGGTTAGAGGAATTAGTGTGAGCTGTGCACGGTTCGGAAGCAAAGTGGACCCCGGATTTTTTTGTTTAATAGCCCGAGCTCTCCTTCCTCTCCTCTCCTCCCTGGACATGTATGCATGGCTCGTCCCTCGGGGGCCTCGCTGAATATGGGCAACACTGAGTGGAAAAGAGTGTTAAGTGTGGTTAAAAGGTATAGAGGGGATATGAAACAGGAAAGGGGTGGAAATTGGCTTCAGCAGCACTGATGATGTTGCTCACAGTGGCGGTGCGGTGTAAGGTAATATTTCAATAAGTGGCTGTTGCTAGATCATCACCGGAGCCCCCGCTGAGCCAGTTCAGCTCTCAGGTCAAATGAGGGGCGTTTGAGCATTAAAAGCCACATGAGTGGCAGCTGAGCGGCGGCATTTATAACTAAGAGCATGTCGTTTGACAACATACTCTGCGTGCTCCTTAGATGACATGTTTCCATGTCACTAACTCCTGTGTTGACTCTCGGTTGATATGTTTTCATAAATGTTGCAGCCCGGCTCAGGGGATTGGTGCAGTCATTTTGTACATCAACACAGCGTGACTGTTTACAGTGGAACTTAGTGTCTCGGAACAGTTTAACATTTTCTCGGCTCACCCTCATAGCGAATGGGACCTACAAGGCTCAACACTGTGATAAAACTATATTTCAGAGGCGTTCGGGGACCGCAAGCCGATGCCTGGATTACCTATGCATGTGCCTGTGATAGTTTGAAAGCATAATTCATGTCAGGAAGGTTTCCTGAATATTTTTAAGGCGGCTTGACGTCCCGGTGATCACAAAGACATATTTTATGAAACAGAACTTCTAAGTCCTGTGAGGGGAAGTATTCAAGGCAAAGCTACTGTAGGATTCCTCACATTTCTGGGTCAAATAGCATCCATAAATCTTTCTTATTGAAAATGTCATTCCTGCCCCCACCCCACCTGATTCCTCATTCAAAAAAGAAAAAGTAAGAGATAAACAAAAACCAAAGGAGGAATAAAAAAAAAAGAGATTGTCTAGACATATGTTGTGGAGAGACAGATAATTGAGGCTCTCCGTCCTTGATCTGGAGATTAATTTTTCATTTACAGAATAAAGTACAAAGCCGAGGAAAAGCCTTCAAAGAGTCTCAGTGAAACTGATAACACAGCACATATCAACATTCACCTGACGTTAGGTAGAATGCCATTATAATATGTGCTGCGCTATCGTTTCAGGCCAAACGCAATGAAAGCAGTTTTCAACCTTGAGGCCTTGAGCTCGTCTTGCAGGCTGGCAACCTCCCCGCTAATTATTCCACCACAGTGTCAAGGTTGCATACTTTTCTCACTTTGAGCACCTCCCTGCGATACAGGAATTGAACAACACTGTATTTAATATCGGCCATTTTCATCGCTTTAACGTTTGCTGTGAGAATTTTATGTCCGTCTGATTGGCACTTGAGGCTATAAAGTAAATGTCCTTTGTAAAGTGGTGTCAAAGCCTGTCCGAGCTGTAGGATTAGACCGAGATGGTGATAAGTGAGCAGGCAGGAGCTAATTAAGAGTTGCTTATGCCTCCGAATGCAGTTTCAAATATCAGTAATCCTGTATGACCTCGGCCACTGGAGACCGGGGATTGTAGGCTTAGACACAGAAAGCTCACTTATATATAGAATGATGTAATAGATTTCACTTTGTCCATTAACAGATCATTTGACACTGTAATTAAAAACAGCTCGCAGTGATGAATTAATCAATTCCCCTGAGTGGGTTTGTAAGATAAGCCGCAAGACGTTTCTCTCACACCGGAGAGCAGAAGGTATGCGCAGTATTTAGATACTTTGGAGAGGAAACTGACAACTCGAACTGTGATGCGAGCGGAGATGCAGCTGAATGAAAATGGCGAGGCGAAGGAAGAGGTGCAGCAAGGAGGAAATAAAGGGGGGGATGTGCGTGTGTTTGTGCATGTGGCGGGGAGGGTGGATGAAAGAAGGCAGGAAACACACATCAGCAAGGTGTTTATTATCAAAACACCCCACAGAGCAGGTTGATGTGGATGTATTTTGTTTAACTGCTGCACAAAGTTGTATAGATTGTATGCTATTTGTGTAGAAGGTATCTGACACTAACTTGCACACGTGATATCTGGAACGTCTCAGTTCATTTTCGATTTCTAGGGGGTGTTATCAACGGCTGTAGATCAACACACTTCTGGATGCAATTCGATAGACTAGAAACCAATCGGAGCAACGAAACATAGTGCTGAGCAACGGACAAATGACCTTTGATAATGTAGCATCACTCGACCTGTGGCCTGTACTACGAAGCCAGTTCAACTTACCCAGGATATCATTTCATTATCAGTACTATAAAGCTGGCTATCAACTAGTTTGGTCAGCTCTGGGTTTTCCTATCCAGCCACGAGCATGTTCATGTGAAAGAGGCGGGAATGTTAATGACGAGCGACATCATCAGAACCATGAATGAAGGAGGCTGCTTCATATCATATGAGATGAAACGGTACCGAAAGTGTCTGGGACTGCGAGACAGCAAAATGTCAATGGCGTGGGATGTAAACGACAATCTATAATCTAAATATATATATATATATATATATATATATATATATATATATATACAGTACAGGCCAAAAGTTTGGACACACCTTCTCATTCAATGCGTTTTCTTTATTTCCATGACTATTTACATTGTAGATTCTCACTGAAGGCATCAAAACTATGAATGAACACATGTGGAGTTATGTACTTAACAAAAAAAGGTGAAATAACTGAAAACATGTTATATATTCTAGTTTCTTCAAAATAGCCACCCTTTGCTCTGATTACTGCTTTGCACACTCTTGGCATTCTCTCCATGAGCTTCAAGAGGTAGTCACCTGAAATGGTTTTCCAACAGTCTTGAAGGAGTTCCCAGAGGTGTTTAGCACTTGTTGGCCCCTTTGCCTTCACTCTGCGGTCCAGCTCACCCCAAACCATCTCGACTGGGTTCAGGTCCGGTGACTGTGGAGGCCAGGTCATCTGCCGCAGCACTCCATCACTCTCCTTCTTGGTCAAATAGCCCTTACACAGCCTGGAGGTGTGTTTGGGGTCATTGTCCTGTTGAAAAATAAATGATCGTCCAACTAAACGCAAACCGGATGGGATGGCATGTCGCTGCAGGATGCTGTGGTAGCCAAGCTGGTTCAGTGTGCCTTCAATTTTGAATAAATCCCCAACAGTGTCACCAGCAAAACACCCCCACACCATCACACCTCCTCCTCCATGCTTCACAGTGGGAACCAGGCATGTGGAATCCATCCGTTCACCTTTTCTGCGTCTCACAAAGACACGGCGGTTGGAACCAAAGATCTCAAATTTGGACTCATCAGACCAAAGCACAGATTTCCACTGGTCTAATGTCCATTCCTTGTGTTTCTTGGCCCAAACAAATCTCTTCTGCTTGTTGCCTCTCCTTAGCAGTGGTTTCCTAGCAGCTATTTGACCATGAAGGCCTGATTGGCGCAGTCTCCTCTTAACAGTTGTTCTAGAGATGGGTCTGCTGCTAGAACTCTGTGTGGCATTCATCTGGTCTCTGATCTGAGCTGCTGTTAACTTGCGATTTTTGAGGCTGGTGACTCGGATGAACTTATCCTCAGAAGCAGAGGTGACTCTTGGTCTTCCTTTCCTGGGTCGGTCCTCATGTGTGCCAGTTTCGTTGTAGTGCTTGATGGTTTTTGCGACTCCACTTGGGGACACATTTAAAGTTTTTGCAATTTTCCGGACTGACTGACCTTCATTTCTTAAAGTAATGATGGCCACTCGTTTTTCTTTAGTTAGCTGATTGGTTCTTGCCATAATATGAATTTTAACAGTTGTCCAATAGGGCTGTCGGCTGTGTATTAACCTGACTTCTGCACAACACAACTGATGGTCCCAACCCCATTGATAAAGCAAGAAATTCCACTAATTAACCCTGATAAGGCACACCTGTGAAGTGGAAACCATTTCAGGTGACTACCTCTTGAAGCTCATCGAGAGAATGCCAAGAGTGTGCAAAGCAGTAATCAGAGCAAAGGGTGGCTATTTTGAAGAAACTAGAATATAAAACATGTTTTCAGTTATTTCACCTTTTTTTGTTAAGTACATAACTCCACATGTGTTCATTCATAGTTTTGATGCCTTCAGTGAGAATCTACAATGTAAATAGTCATGAAAATAAAGAAAACGCATTGAATGAGAAGGTGTGTCCAAACTTTTGGCCTGTACTGTATATATATATTATAGAGTATTTTTCCCTCTTAATTGGATGATGACGAAACTACTCTGAATACATCACATTAAACGCTCTAAAGTAACACTACTACTGTAGTAAAGAGTGAAAAAATAATTAATGAATAATGAGGTCTATCTATCTATCTATCTATGAGGTCTTAACAGTGTGTGGTTTATTTTACTAATAAAATATTATCTGTTTTATCCTAGTTCTCATCCCGTAGGTGTCTCATTTTATTTTGAGCTGCAGTGATGGAATCAGAGTGTAAAACAGCAGCACTGTCACTGTGGACTAAAATAAACTTTGCATAATTTCAAATAGTGCTAAAATCATGTGTTTAGAGTGTAAATGATCTCTTCCTTTGTTAGAAGTTCTGTTTTAAAACCAGTGATAATAGAGCCCTGGAACAATGAAGTAGCTTTACTGACCTTTTTTAACCCAAGACTCCAGACTTTTGCCCATGGATACAGACGTCGGGGTGTTGACAGGCTGGGATCCGAAACCCTGAAGTTAACCTGCTCCGGTGCAGGTTAGCTGTCCAGCTTAAATTGCCATGGTGATTTATCCTGGTAAAAAGATCGTACTGAAAACCCTGAGTTAAGACTAGAGTTAACTCCCTGACTTCAAATCCTGCTTTGTACCACAGGCCTCTGGTCTTGCTCCCAGGGCATCAAAATAAACTGCTTGTGAAGTGTCTCTGGTGTCACCATAATGATGTCAGGGGCTGTTTAGGGTCTGTTCAAGATGCACCAGGGTCTAGTCTGAGTGGGCGGAAGTTCGCTGCATAGATCAGCCTCTCATTGGGCGGAACGAGCCACCCGCTGAGGTCCTGCCCTACCACCTCCGGTTGTGAAGCAATTTTTAACACGTCCTTTACTAACTTTTGCGGTGTTTGATCTTGCAGGGATGTAGCCATTTTTCTGCCATAGTTCGCGTCCTGTAGGCGATATTTTTGTGGACGTGTTACACCAAAACCTGTTTCCCCCCGGCAATAATTTTGCAAGCGCACCATTGCTGTGGCACCGCCAAGAATGATTGTGATTGGTTGAAAGAAATAAAAAAAGCCGGGGCGTTTTTCTCCAATCTTAAAGTGAGAGTTGGCGCAGCCAGACCTTTCTTTTCTTGAGAAAGGTCTGGTGAGCGAGACTAACCAGGGTCCAACAAGTACTGGACTTTCACCAAGGAGAGCTGTGTTTGAGACTACCCAACAAAACCTCATCGATTACAGTGTTAGTGCCACTCAAAGCCGGCTGTGTTTCAGCGACATCCGCAGTCTTTTCCTCACCATAACCAAGTAGTTTTATTGCCTGAACCTAACCACATCCCCTTCTAACCCTGTGTCCCTCTGTGTTATGAGGCTCCTGCCCAGCGGTGAAATATATGAGTAGGGATGAGATCACGTTACATCAATATGTCTTTGAACGAGTGTCGCCGTTTTTGCCATCAAAATTTGAAACTACTACCAAAAACACACTTCAGCTGCTACCATCTTTACTAAGCTAGGTTTATACTCGCTGTAATCCCCCAGCGCGAGGGTTTGCAAACCAAAAATGACATCATCATGTATTTTGCATTCAGTACAAAGGCTCTGCATGTTGTCAGTCATTGTCTGAAACACACCCCATTTTAGATAAGTGGTTGTGATTGGCCCAAAGTGGTCCAGGTCAGCTGGAAATCTGTCTGAATGGAAGTGGACCAAACTCACCTGCCAGAGCAAATAAAACATGAGCTCGTAGATTCGTCTGGTTCCCAGGTTAATCCACCATAGGAGTGACTGTGTGTTATTATTCCTTGTTATTTAGAGGTTCAAGTGGCACAGTGAACAGTTGAAACATCTTTTATTCATTTTCAGCTATAGATGAAAAGCACAAAATATGGAAATCAAATTTACAGGCAGGCAAAATGTCAAGAGATGAAAACAGAATGTTGAATAAACAACAAAACAAGTATAAGAAAGTACTCCTTCCCTCCGTGTCCCACTGATACCAACATATACGTGCAGTTCACACTGCACATCAAGCATCATATGGATGACCCCAGGCTCTTCCCGCTCGTCCGCACCATTGGTGTGATGACACACTGACATGCTCAGAGATGAAGTCATTAACACTGAAGAGTGGCGTGTGACTCACAGGTTACCAGTGTAGGAAGGTCTGTTAATTAGATGCAAACTCGTCACTCAGTTTCTGCTGTTGCTCTGAAACGCGATGACACACGTGGAGGTGTTGGTTGTCCTTTGGCAGTAAATCATCACTGTTGTGTAGTTTTATCAGGTTGCCATAGCATTTCTGTAATATTTATGTCATGGAATAATCCTAAGTGGCATTTTGATCAGCTTTGTTATATTTATAAAATATTATGTTACAGTTATGAACATACCAGTCAGAATGTTTATACTGAATCAGAGCTGTTAATGGATCCAAAGCTGTGGACCTGAACCTTTATGGACCCAGGAAAGTCTTCTTTAAGCTGGGTCTGGGTTCTGTGCAGTATCTTAGCACTTCCCAGAACTGCACTCTTCTGGACAGAGACCTCAGAGGTTGTACCTGGAGTCTGCTGGAGCCACTCTCCCAGTTTGGGGGTCACAGCTCCCAGTACTCTGATTACCACTGGCACCACTGTTTCCTTTACTCCCCACATCTTTTCTAGCTCCTCTTTCAGCTCTTGGTATTTTTCAAGCTTCTCGTGTTCCTTCTTCCTGGTGTTGCTGTCGCCCGGGGTTGCAACATCTGTCACCACTGCCTTCTTCTGTTGTTTGTCGATCAGCACGATGTCTGGTTGGTCAGCCATCGCCACTTTGTCAGTCTGGACCTGGAAGTCCCACAGGATCTTAGCAAGGTCATTCTCAACCACTTGAGGATGTGTCTTCCATTCTGACCTTTGGACTTCAAGCACAAACTCAGTGCACATGCTCCTGCACACCACTGGTTCCCAACTGGTCCAGCCACAGGGTCCAGATTTCTCCTTAGTCATTAGTTCAAGGTCCACACAGTTTGATACATTCAGCATCGTACTTGCATTTGGCCATTTTGTCAAGCTAGTTTGCTGTCTCTGTTAAGTAGCTATCTCACTTCTACAACAGGAAATGACACCTCAAAATAAAAGCTTGTGTCGGACATTCGCTGTACTTCAAAAATAAAGTGTGTTTTTTAGAAACTGGACAGGTTTACGAGTCACTTGGTGTCCATTCAGTTAAGACTGCGACCCACTAGTTCACAAATTCACATCAACCAGATAAACCCGGTGGGGGTCGGGGGGGCTTTTCACATCAGCGGCGTGTCAAGGGACTATATTCAACTTATCTTGCATTGTAACGTGCATTATGACAACTTAATAAGGTTTATGTATGTTTTTAAATGAAGTGGAGGAGCCTACAAGTGTTTTGTTTAATTCGTCTCAGAGGCTCCATGGACTGCGGACTCGCAGCTCCGCTCAGCTGTCTGCTGCTGCAAGAGAGAAGGCGGTTAACACAGCACTATCGCCACCTAGTGGATTGGAAGCACATTACACCTATAATGGGCTTTTATTGGGAAAAATAGCTCAAATGCGACCCCCAGTGGTAAAATTAGGTATATAATTCGATATATTGGTTCGGTTGGATATTTGGCTTTAAATCAAACCGGGCACAAGCCTACGACCCACCAGTTGGGAACCACTGCTATACACTATGCCAGATACATACAGTACAGGCCAAAAGTTTGGACACACCTTCTCATTCAATGCGTTTTCTTTATTTTCATGACTATTTACATTGTAGATTCTCACTGAAGGCATCAAAACTATGAATGAACACATGTGGAGTTATGTACTTAACAAAAAAAGGTGAAATAACTGAAAACATGTTTTATATTCTAGTTTCTTCAAAATAGCCACCCTTTGCTCTGATTACTGCTTTGCACACTCTTGGCATTCTCTCCATGAGCTTCAAGAGGTAGTCACCTGAAATGGTTTTCCAACAGTCTTGAAGGAGTTCCCAGAGGTGTTTAGCACTTGTTGGCCCCTTTGCCTTCACTCTGTGGTCCAGCTCACCCCAAACCAACTCGATTGGGTTCAGGTCCGGTGACTGTGGAGGCCAGGTCATCTGCCGCAGCACTCCATCACTCTCCTTCTTGGTCAAATAGCCCTTACACAGCCTGGAGGTGTGTTTGGGGTCATTGTCCTGTTGAAAAATAAATGATCGTCCAACTAAACGCAAACCGGATGGGATGGCATGTCGCTGCAGGATGCTGTGGTAGCCATGCTGGTTCAGTGTGCCTTCAATTTTGAATAAATCCCCAACAGTGTCACCAGCAAAACACCCCCACACCATCACACCTCCTCCTCCATGCTTCACAGTGGGAACCAGGCATGTGGAATCCATCCGTTCACCTTTTCTGCGTCTCACAAAGACACGGCGGTTGGAACCAAAGATCTCAAATTTGGACTCATCAGACCAAAGCACAGATTTCCACTGGTCTAATGTCCATTCCTTGTGTTTCTTGGCCCAAACAAATCTCTTCTGCTTGTTGCCTCTCCTTAGCAGTGGTTTCCTAGCAGCTATTTGACCATGAAGGCCTGATTGGTGCAGTCTCCTCTTAACAGTTGTTCTAGAGATGGGTCTGCTGCTAGAACTCTGTGTGGCATTCATCTGGTCTCTGATCTGAGCTGCTGTTAACTTGCGATTTCTGAGGCTGGTGACTCTGATGAACTTATCCTCAGAAGCAGAGGTGACTCTTGGTCTTCCTTTCCTGGGTCGGTCTTCATGTGTGCCAGTTTCGTTGTAGCGCTTGATGGTTTTTGCGACTCCACTTGGGGACACATTTAAAGTTTTTGCAATTTTCTGGACTGACTGACCTTCATTTCTTAAAGTAATGATGGCCACTCATTTTTCTTTAGTTAGCTGATTGGTTCTTGCCATAATATGAATTTTAACAGTTGTCCAATAGGGCTGTCGGCTGTGTATTAACCTGACTTCTGCACAACACAACTGATGGTCCCAACCCCATTGATAAAGCAAGAAATTCCACTAATTAACCCTGATAAGGCACACCTGTGAAGTGGAAACCATTTCAGGTGACTACCTCTTGAAGCTCATGGAGAGAATGCCAAGAGTGTGCAAAGCAGTAATCAGAGCAAAGGGTGGCTATTTTGAAGAAACTAGAATATAAAACATGTTTTCAGTTATTTCACCTTTTTTTGTTAAGTACATAACTCCACATGTGTTCATTCATAGTTTTGATGCCTTCAGTGAGAATCTACAATGTAAATAGTCATGAAAATAAAGAAAATGCATTGAATGAGAAGGTGTGTCCAAACTTTTGGCCTGTACTGTATACCTTAACTGTTTGTGCCCGAGATGTTACAGACATACATGTACATATCCAAGAGGCTCTCAGGTAGAACACCTAATGATAAACAGAACCGGGACCTGAGGTAATAGAATGGGACCTGATTGATGATAATAGAATGTGGACCCGAACCCATAGGGGGCCATGTCTGGTGTTGGGTCTTGGTGCCTAGGGTCCAAGTAGACCCATGAAGACCTCTTTACTGAGTGAATCTGCAAAATGTTTAAAGTATTTTAAGGGCTTTTGGTGTAAAATAAACTTTCCGCAACTAAAACATGAATAATGATTTTATGGTTATGTTAAAGCAATTTAGAGCACTTACTTTAAGGTTAAGGAGATATGAAGGTGGCATTGTTTAATATTAAAAAGGTCAATAGCTTCAGGTTTGCCACTAAGAGTCAGCTCTAATGGTGGACTGACTCTTTGATTGACACATCGTGTCTCATTTCAGGGTTTTTCTTCTTGCACTGTAAACGTTTGATGTGTTTTATCAGCAGTGTGTTGCAGGGATTTGCTTACCCCATGTGACCCCAGACTGCATTTTGTTAAGAGGAAGGCTCTATTTTGTATTATAAGAGCATATGATTGTTTAATACAGTTACAGCAAATTCCACTTTATATAAAGCAACTTATGGATTTCATTGAAATCTGTAATTATATGCAGGAGCACAGTCTCAAGGAGTCACAGGAGACACGGCATCCTCGCTCAACTGACTATAGGTGAAACAAATAAACAGTAAACTCTATTCCCACTTGCAATTGTCTGTGCACTCACCAAAAATGCGGCCTCATTTATACTTTAAATTAGCTTGCATAAATAGGCTGAAGTGTGCCCGGAAAACACAAACACAAGACTCCCCGCTGGAAAGGCACAAAGGAGCAGTGCAGAACAAAATCTTTTGAAGGGGCTCTAAAAGGGAATTAAGCAGGCCTGTCAAAAATTAAACTGGCTCTGGTTTGAAAAGGGATTCTTTTAGCTCCTCTCTTCTGCCTCTTCATTCCTTCTCCCAGAATACGTGGGGCCCTGCCAAGACACTGCAGTCCACTGCAGATCCCTCTGCCATGGAGGACAACCTCACACAGAGTCTGTTAATACCGCCTATTGTCGTGTAAAGGAAAACAGTTGAGCAATGTTATTTTTTTGAATTCACAATTTAGAGACTTGAGCTTGTGGTTGGAAAACCAGGTCATATCTTGTTAGTCTAAATCTTTCTTTTCTAATGGGATAGAATGCATTTTTTTTTACCAGTTTAGCCAGACCAGGGTCACCAGATTCCTGATTTCAGTATTTAGTAGTCTGCTGTAACTTATCATCAGACCTACATGATGGAAAGACAGAAGGGTAAAGGAAGCATCCATGTCTTTGGTTGTTTTTGATATTTCGGAAGGGACTACTTCTTTACATTTACCCCACAGTTGTCCATGTGAGCAAACAGTCACAATGTTAAATGACAATGGTGCACTGATCCAACAACTTCTCTCCCAACATCTCTTTTTCTTACATTTAAAGTCTGTATATCTCACTATATGGAACTCATTAAACTCATTTTTGTGTAATGAAACATGAGGCCAGGGATCGCTATGGCACAAAAAACTGAGTCTGTTGCCCATGACTGAAATGAACAGAAACACAGAGCGTTCATCTGAGGCCAGTGCTACAAAGCATGATTTGGGGTTAGTGAGGTAACTTTAGCTTTAAAGATGATGAAACACTGAACAATATGACTGTGGTTTGTTTGATTTTTACTGGAGGCAAGATATGACAAACTTGATATCCACCTAGATTTGCCAGACAACTAGATAGTATTTTATTGTTTAGCCAGCAGGGTGCAGCCATCTTACAATAAGCTAGCTAGTGACATCCCTGGGTTGGTTGTTTACTAGGAGTGCTATGTACAACACTGCACTTCAGACTACTTTAACTAGTTTTTAACTGTACAAGTGTTGATACAATGAGGTTTGATGAGATACAAAGAGCCAGGTCAAAGTTAAAAACCAGGTGCCGGTGCTGTAAGACGTGTTCCCATGGAGTCGAACGACAGCGCTGAAAGTGAGAGTGAAGAGCTGCCTGAGCTTGACTAATGATACATTCACTGTCAGGTTGACAAACCACACAAAACACTTCTCCACACCAAATATGTGCTGTACCACTGTCTCCATCTAGGTGTTGGAAAACAACAACGCAAGATGCTTATAATGTTACGTTAACGTTATTATGTAGCTGCTAACTAGACGTTGCGCTAGACTTTTTCGTCGCCGGTCATTTCAACCGACAGGGTCATAAAAATCCGGTCATAATCTATTTTTACTGGTCATTTTAATTTTCGTTTTTAAATGATAATAAAGATATTCAAAGACATTTAGTTTTTATTCGTTCTACACAAATTATCTTGTATACTGGCAGTGAAAAAATGTCAGAGAAACAGTCATCAAATCACAAAACATGCGTTACAGTAACTAGTTTACCAAGGTTAGCTCAACAACTCATAGTGGCGAACAAGCAGACAGCAGAGACGAACCAACCCAGTAATGTTACCAGCTAATTTGTAAGATGGCTGCGTCCTGCTGGTGAAAATGTGGAATTTATTGTAGTTTTTCAGCCAGTCCAGTTGGAAATCAAGTTTAATTGCAGTGTCGTATCTTGCCGAAGGTAAAGTTCAAGGTAAAAGGTAGAACAAACAAACCACAGTCATATTGTTCAGTACTTTATCTTCACTTTAACCCTGTGTTTTCAGGCTTACGCCTGAGGTTCACTTCTTACTAGGGTACATCGCCACAATAACTTATGATGCACACCTAACCTGATCTGGAGCAGGTTATGTTCCAAGTGACAAAATGACCAACGCGTATAAAAGCATTGTCTCCTGACCAATCAATTCTCTTGGCGAAAAGGCATCATCATATAAGATCCCATGAAGCTTGGAACATGGTTTATGAGAGGGTCTTGTAGGGAGGCAAATGTGTTCAGAGACCAGCAAAGTCCTTTGGCTTTCCCCAGACAAGTTTTTATACGAGAGATATAAATTCTTCTTGGAGGGAATGACTTACCTGTGTTCGCTTCTTGAGCCGTATGTTGCCAGTGCCACATGTAGGATTCGTGCGCTTACAGTCCTGCAGACTGCGTGCATTGTGTTACTTTGCAGGTATTTTTATGAACACTGTAGGTGACGCGGAGAACCTGACTAAAAAATATCATCTTCATTTCATTTATTTTCCTTTTGACTCCCTGAAAGTAACATCAAAGCCATTTGCTTTTGTATACCAATATCATCCTAGTAGTGACTGATTAAAGCACTACAGCTTTGTACTTGTTGAACTTCTAAGGCTAAAATTGTCGTGCAAGGCATAAGAATACATTCATTGAACAGAATACACAAATGTAACTGAAGTCAGATCTAATGATGAGGCGGTATGGGCCTGTCAACTCGTGCATTCAGACAGTTGGCAATCTTTTTTACCATCTGTGCTTCCTCCATTTGGCAGCTGCAACTGTTTTGCTTTTAGCCTGGATTATATGTTTAACTTCTTCATATCTATCTAATATTGCTCTTTGTTTGTAAAATATGCAGCACTCTGCTGCCAGTAAACTTGTCCATGATTGTGATTGTTCATATCCTGAAAACACGGCTTCTTTTATGTGAACGCGCTTGTGGCTACGTTGGAACATCCTGGGTTGACAACCTCCATTGTGTGACCCTTTAGCACAGGGGTCGGCAATCTTTACCATCAAAAGAGCCAATTTTGACCAAAAATAATAAGAACAAAATCTGCCTGGAGCTGCAAAAACATATTTTAGCCTTATAATGATGGTAACACGGACTGTTAAGTCTAAATTAGCCTATCAGCATTACTAGTAGGTCTAAATGAGCTTTCATTAAATTGTTTTACCACAACGTGGCGACTCTGCAGTGAGCAATTAATGATTAATTGGAACTTTAACTTTGCAGAGGTGGAGGTTAAAGCAAATGAAGCAGTTCACACACTATTAAATTCTCTATTCTCCACCGAAACATAACTTTTTTGGTAGCTAGCCCAGCGAGGGAGCCGCTGCTTTTGAGGTTTGTCAAAATTTGGGGTTGACAGAATGTTTAAACATTTTTTAATTTTGTGCATAATAATTTCTGTACGCCTACAGCAATGATGAATAAAAAAGCTGTTGTTCATTTCCATATGACTTTTTTGTTTGTGTCAAAGCCACAGGGAGCCACTGAAGAGGGGCTGAAGGGCAACATGTGGCTCCAGAGCCACAGGTTGCCTACCCCTGGTTTAGCATTATTGCACATGGTAGCCTTAGTGAAGCCAGATAACAAAATAAAGGCTGTGTATGTTGAAACTGCTTCATAGTTCAGGCCTCTGGTGGCTGCAACAAATCAATGAACTAATATTTTATTCAAGCGTCGTACAATCAAATGTGACCGGCTTACATGGCATTACAAGACAATAGAGAAAGAAAGGGGAAAGCAAGCAAACACATGTTTCTCAAAACAGATACAAACCTAACAAATTATACATACAGCACTCCCATTCATCCGTAATAAGCCTGAGAACAGGGCTGAGTCAAACTGTGTGTAGTTGTAAAAATGAGTAATTTAACACACACACATTCATGTATATTGTATATGAAGAATTTGATCAATATGAGAATCAGAAATGCTATGAAATGATAATGAAAACTGTTGTTTCAGGGAGAACTGAATTAGGCACCGGCTGAAAATTTAACCACTTCCTCAAACTCGACTCTCCTACTGCTCTTATATTGAAGATTTTCAATCTATCACATCTTCAGTAAGTCGGCGAGAAAGGGGTTCTCACTCCTATCTGGTAAAGGAGGATTCAGCTACATATTTTACTATTCCCCAAACCAAAAAGGAGTTTTAAAAAATGTATCTCAAGCAAGATTCGTAGCAGACTCACTCACATATACTGCGAGAGGATCGTAGAACAAAAAGACTTGTGTATGTGTTTTGTCTTTATATTTTGTTAAGTAATCATCCACAGCTTTATGTATCTGTGACTGCACATCTGCACAATTACTGTTACTCAAATATAAAATATTGCAACTCTCAGCAGACCCAAAAACCATAAATGTGTAAAGCAGCGTGTCACTAATGTTTGTGTGTGACTGTCAGGAGAACAGACTGTCAGCGCTTCATATGGAGTAAAACTTAAGTTCTAAATTGCTCTGAGAATTAGCTTGTCCAAACATGTCAGAGGACTCAGTTAGACATCCAATTACGGCCGTAGCTCTCTGAGGGCTATCGTCTGTTACAACTTTTATGAACTACTCTCTTATGAAAAATGAATCCAAACATTCTGCAAATCCTCGCCAGATTGGTGAGGGGTCGGGGGTTGACGTCTAATCCCATTCGAAAGGTTCGTTCATCTTTGTGGCACCCTGTCACGACGGTCTGTGTTAGCAGCTTAGAGGGAAGAATTAAGTAAGTGGCAGTTGCATGAAAACACGCAATAGACCGTGTCTCAGTGTATATCAGCTTAGTTGTCATAAGTGTCAGTGGAAGCCTCTCATTGTACGTTTTGGTACATGAAATATCCATCTCAGCCGGAGCCACCCCTTCTCTGCTTTCTTCCTCCTGCCAGACAGTGATTAGATCAGTTTAGCACAGTGGCGGCGTGCCCAAATGCCGCCAGAGATGCAAATTTTGTTTTTCTTTTGTGGCTCGTTGCCCTTGTTGTTTTTTCTGTCTGCATTTTTGTCATCTGGCGTTTAGTTCTTCATGGGTGACTCACTTGCACGGACAGCGTTTTACCATGCCCAGATTAAGCAGCCCTGTTCTCTTTCACGCTGTGTGACTGGGCTCCTCTTTATGCTCGCTTTTCCCCGTTCCCACGCGTTGTGCTGCGCGTTTATTATTTATGAATGCATGCAAAGCTACTTCTGCTGAAGCAAATGGAACGGGAACCCTGCCTTGCTCCAGTGTAAATAATGCATTCGGCACGAACATGCAGGCTTTGAGAGGCATTGGTGGACTTTTAGGTGGTGGAGCACAGTGTTTTCCTGGAGCCCCGTGAACACTGGCCTGTGTCCCAAATTGTTGGCCTTTAAAGTCTCTGGCACATCTTGCTGTCCTAAAGGGGGGCTAATGAGGTGCAGTTCAGTAGTTGCAAGGTATTCTTTTTGACCCTGCACGTATTAAGATGCAGAACAGAGAGTCCAGCAGCAGCAGCAGCATCGGGACTTATTATTTAAGTGGGACTATGACTGGCAAGGGTGGCTTGTTTTCCTAGTAAGCTCTGTCGTGCCACATCAGGCCATGAACACAAAACATGCAAACAAATCTTGCCTCTGAGAACAAAAACTTTCTGCTCCCAACAGACGACAATCAAGGAGCTCATCGATGACCCAAAACAGATTGAATTGCAACAGATTCGGGAGCCATCGCCCCCGGTCTGCATTAATGCAGAGAGCCACCTCGCTCTCACTCACTCTGCCACTGTCTCACTTTATTAGAATTTTATTTCTTTTTACAGCTCATCTTTAGAGTTGAAATTGACCTATTTCAGACTCAGTAGAGTAAGTGCTGAAGTGCAGTGTGCAGCTCACTGAATAAAAGGGGTGACCTCATGAAGCTGTCACTCTTCTGAGAGACATACACCAGTCACTTTAATGTCAGTGCAGCATGTAGGTCAGGAAAAGTTTGGCTCCGCTGGATCTGAACCTCACGGAGCTGTTTGGTTTCAGTGTTGGGGGGGGAGAATGTCAAGGAAGCAGGAGGGTGAGAGATTCTGGTACATGTAAACACTTGTACAATGCCATCAAGGGCAACATACAGAAGGGTTTATTGATGTGCAAAACTATACAACTATACTTTTCCCTTTAGAATAAAGAAATATATCAGAAGGTTGAAAATGGTACTTGACCTGAACATTTCTCAAATCATATTTTAAAGACAGATTGTCCGCACTGTTATTTGACAGTGATCAGATCAGATTTATGTGTCCCAACATAACCAGCCTATCTGCATGGGTTGCTGTGGTTACAAGCTAACTACATAGCTACTGCGGTGACGTGGCTTTCCAACATGGAAGCATGAGAAATGAGGTCCATAATTTCGCCCTCTAAAGAATTGTGTCATCAAGTTGTGGTTATTTATTTCAATTTATCTCGACATCTGTCCACTGACTGTTTTTCCCCATGGTGTCCTCCATAGCACTTTGCTTGTACTGTAGCAGCATGGTTTCTGCTCAGCACCTCCGTCCCTCTGGATTTAACGTTGTCATTGTGTGTCACATTCAGAGACATTTTGGAATTTGATTTGAGCGACCAGTGTCCAGACACATCTGCAGAAATGCCTTTGAAATCTCATTTCAAACCACCTCCATATGTGGTTTGGATCCCATTTGCAAAAACTGTATTTAATGTGTTTTTTACTCCGCATAAAATCAAATCAATTTTGATTCAATCTTGATGTGCCAAAAAATGGATTTGAGTTCACAGTCTGAACAAGGCCTAAGAATTACTTAAGGTATAACCAGTCTAATGCCAGGATCAGACTTCACAATGTTTTTCTCAGATTATTTGATCATGAAGTCAGAAATTGTTCCAGTGACTTGTTACAGAGACTTGTTTGTTGTTGTTTTCCACTAAACTCGTAAGACATTAGCCCCTTTTCACACTGCCAGATTTTCTGCGAATGTTGGGCCGTTTTGCCGGCAAGCTGCGAGCGTTTATACACACAGAGCCGGATTGGCGAGTTGATCCAAGGCGCCCAATTTTCTGCCTCATAGGGTAGTCTTATTGGCGGAAACCTTTTAGTTTAAACAGACCGAGGCAGCCTTCTGCAACAGGAGGGGCTGTTGAAGACTTGTAGGAGGAGCTGTTGATGACGCCGCACGTGCGAGCCACTGGCGGTGGATAAACAGCAAACAGCTGTATGAACAAAAGTAGGTAGGCAGCATTTTGCTGCACCCCCCGATTTTGTTTTTATACTGCCAATGTTGAAAAAAGACTGATTGGGCTTTCCTGCAAATTTGCACAATTCCTATCTAAAAGGGGCTACAGACTACATAGGTGATCGTGGAAAGACACTAACAGAGGGACACGTACAGTACAGGCCAAAAGTTTGGACACACCTTCTCATTCAATGCGTTTTCTTTATTTTCATGACTATTTACATTGTAGATTCTCACTGAAGGCATCAAAACTATGAATGAACACATGTGGAGTTATGTACTTAACAAAAAAAGGTGAAATAACTGAAAACATGTTTTATATTCTAGTTTCTTCAAAATAGCCACCCTTTGCTCTGATTACTGCTTTGCACACTCTTGGCATTCTCTCCATGAGCTTCAAGAGGTAGTCACCTGAAATGGTTTCCACTTCACAGGTGTGCCTTATCAGGGTTAATTAGTGGAATTTCTTGCTTTATCAATGGGGTTGGGACCATCAGTTGTGTTGTGCAGAAGTCAGGTTAATACACAGCTGACAGCCCTATTGGACAACTGTTAAAATTCATATTATGGCAAGAACCAATCAGCTAACTAAAGAAAAACGAGTGGCCACCATTACTTTAAGAAATGAAGGTCAGTCAGTCCGGAAAATTGCAAAAACTTTAAATGTGTCCCCAAGTGGAGTCGCAAAAACCATCAAGCGCTACAACGAAACTGGCACACATGAGGACTGACCCAGGAAAGGAAGACCAAGAGTCACCTCTGCTCCTGAGGATAAGTTCATCCGAGTCACCAGCCTCAGAAATGGCAAGTTAACAGCAGCTCAGATCAGAGACCAGATGAATGCCACACAGAGTTCTAGCAGCAGACCCATCTCTAGAACAACTGTTAAGAGGAGACTGCGCGAATCAGGCCTTCATGGTCAAATAGCTGCTAGGAAACCACTGCTAAGGAGAGGCAACAAGCAGAAGAGATTTGTTTGGGCCAAGAAACACAAGGAATGGACATTAGACCAGTGGAAATCTGTGCTTTGGTCTGATGAGTCCAAATTTGAGATCTTTGGTTCCAACCGCTGTGTCTTTGTGAGACGCAGAAAAGGTGAACGGATGGATTCCACATGCCTGGTTCCCACTGTGAAGCATGGAGGAGGAGGTGTGATGGTGTGGGGGTGTTTTGCTGGTGACACTGTTGGGGATTTATTCAAAATTGAAGGCACACTGAACCAGCATGGCTACCACAGCATCCTGCAGCGACATGCCATCCCATCCGGTTTGCGTTTAGTTGGACGATCATTTATTTTTCAACAGGACAATGACCCCAAACACACCTCCAGGCTGTGTAAGGGCTATTTGACCAAGAAGGAGAGTGATGGAGTGCTGCGGCAGATGACCTGGCCTCCACAGTCACCGGACCTGAACCCAATCGAGATGGTTTGGGGTGAGCTGGACCGCAGAGTGAAGGCAAAGGGGCCAACAAGTGCTAAACACCTCTGGGAACTCCTTCAAGACTGTTGGAAAACCATTTCAGGTGACTACCTCTTGAAGCTCATGGAGAGAATGCCAAGAGTGTGCAAAGCAGTAATCAGAGCAAAGGGTGGCTATTTTGAAGAAACTAGAATATAAAACATGTTTTCAGTTATTTCACCTTTTTTTGTTAAGTACATAACTCCACATGTGTTCATTCATAGTTTTGATGCCTTCAGTGAGAATCTACAATGTAAATAGTCATGAAAATAAAGAAAACGCATTGAATGAGAAGGTGTGTCCAAACTTTTGGCCTGTACTGTACCCACAGATGTGATCAATTTGATGCTCCTGATCAGAGGGTGATAGTGTCATTGTTACAGTCACTGTTTATTTGAATAGAAAAAAAATCCTCTTTATGGATGTTGAAGTGTACAAGCCTTTATGGCTAGATGCTGTGAGGTGTCCCACAGGCTGCATTGATTGTCTCCTGGAAAATATTGTAAAAACATTTATGAGAGTCTCACCTCAGTTGGTGTGCAGCAGCAAACCAGGTAGAGCGTAAACATAGAGGGAACTCCAGTCTTGGTTCCCCTGTGCTGTGGAAAAAGAGAAACTGGAGGAGTTCTGGAGAGACAAGGGTCAGTGTTGAATTTGTATCTCAAACATCAACCGGCATCTATTTTAATGAGAAATCTTTTGAAGCTGAATCTTTTTGAAACGTTCACCTCTCATTCCCACACTCTCCTCGCACTAAAATAGCGCAGAGACTGATTGCGAGTCGAGGGGACAAAATCCAAAATGTAAATTTGTATGCAAATCCAGTTTCTTTGTGGATTATACTGATGGTGAATTAACAAGAATACTGTCGACACACGCCGACTTTTATCTTGTGTTTATAGAGTGATGTGTTTTTGCGGACATGTAAGGAATTGTTAAAATGTTGTATTTCTTAAAGGGAGTTTGGCGTAATATTTTCCATGAGGAGCTGATAGGAAATAATCTGAAAAGGAGTGGCTGTAGTCTTGCAGATGGTGACCCTGGTGAAATCTTAGAGTGTAACTACAAAACTTCAATCCTCTTTAGATGTCTTTTTACCATCTTTTCACAGTCATCCTGTGTATAGTAGGCATTACTTACTCTCAATCCATCATCGTTAGATTTGCGAGAGCTACACAGAAGAGAAAAAGAGGGTCCTGGTGGATATACAACATCCCACTCCCCCCCTCCAGCTGCAGGCCTTTGTTGCCTGTCATGCTTTCTCTCTCTCCCTACCTTCATTTCCTGTCTGCCTCTGCACTGTCCACCATCTAATAAAGGTGAAATTGACGTTACAACAACAAGAGGGCTGCAGGGAGCAATCAGGACTGCATTGCGCTGTTTGTGGAGTTAAAATTCATTTTTATGTGAAAGGAGAAAATGACAGAGCAGCATTAGAAATGTCTCCCTCTTCACTTGCTCCTGAAAGTCATCGAGGAGCAGCGTTAACTTGCACATACAGAGATGGTTGGTCTGCTGGTTTAGTGTTGTCATTAGTCATTTTACTTGGGCTTCATTTCTTGGTAGTTCTTATCTGCTCAGTCAGTCATCGGAGCTTAATTGCATGAGTGTGAGGACCCGAGTGAACACTGTTTATTCTAGAGTGACTTATATTGCTTTAAAGCAGCAGAATAATTTTCTGCTTCAGCAGGCACATTGTTGGATGAAATGTGGAAATAAAGCTTGAAGATCCACTTAGCATTACTTTGATCTTATTACAGCTTATGCCTGGCTCACGCATTCAGTTTATGTCAAAATACTTTTCACGGTTTTGAATATTCATTTAAGTCGGTGGTACACGCAGCACACGCAGTCCAAAACAGCATTTTGTGACTGACTCAATATCAGAGATGACAACAACACCGCTGAGGGGAAAAATAATTTAAAACAAATAGCTGAGAAAATTCAGCAGACCTGTCTCGGTGTTTAAAATGCAAATGATTCTAAAGTATCCACAAGATCATAAATTCTGTGTGAGTGAGAAGTTAATGTTAACTACGACAGCATTCATCATCATAATTTGGTGTCTGAATTCTGACTGGGTTTTAGGTTTTGCATGTTATTATTCTTTGTCAGCTCTGCCAGTGTTCATGAAAAAGATCCTTACTCATGAAATGTTTGAAAATAGATAACAGCTCCCCAGAAATACAAACTGTGGCCTGACGTATGTACCAGGTTACAGCTGTGACCCCAGAAACCTTTCATTTAGGGGGGGCAGATAGACCCCTGAAAATCTTGGGGTGCAACGCCAAAAACAAAAGCCATAACTGATTATCAGCAATACTGTCATAATGTTGTGTATAGGCTGGTTGAATACTATATATCAGTATGAGAGTTAAGGAATCACATACTAATATATTTTGGTTTCGCAGGGTGCTTTCACACCTGCCCTGTTTGGTTCGGTTCAATCAAACTCAAGTTCGTTTGCCCCCTAAGCGTGGTTCGTTTGGGCAGGTGTGAACACAGCAATCACACTCGGGTGCGCACCAAAACAACCAGACCAAGACCACCTCTTCTAGAATGAACTCTGGTGCGGTTCATTTGTGGTGAGAACGTGTTCCGACTTCGATCCAAACCAGCTGCAGTCACATGACACATTGTTTGGGTTAAACATGAGCATGTTACAGTCCTGGAGGATTATTAATGTGCACCTCCTCCTGTACTGCCTTAATATGCACATTCAGCACATCCAACGCATCAAAACATTCTTTTGTAGTTGGAGCCGCGCCTTGTTTTCAAACTGTATGGTTTGACTAAAATGAACAATGACAGCAATATAGTCCACAATGAGCAGCGCTAAAATCAACCTGCGTAGTTGTCCCTCCATTGTGACATTAGAAAGTGTCACATTTATCTTGCAAGTGTACTCTTCTTCAACGTTTTGTTTACTTCCTGGATTTTTCCCACATGGAATTTCTGACCAATCAAGAGCAGCTTTCTCACACAAGGCATTTTATCTGGTCCGCTTGTAAATGCTGCCGTGAGAACACGAACCAACTCTAGGCTATTATGCAACTTTTTTAACAGTCCCTGATTCAGACCAGAGCAAGACAACTCGAGGTCTGAAAGCACCCTGATTTTGCAGTTAATATTACTAATTATCTGATGTGCATAGACTAATACCGGTACAGTCAACATTTTGATTTGTTAGGATGTCTTATGTATCTGTCGAGGATGTTCCTAACAACTTATTTCCCTGATGTTTTAATGGAAGTTTAAACTTAGACTAAACAAAAACATCCTGAAAGCAGTCAAAATTGAGCCATTTGAAATCATAATTCACATTTTTAGATAATCAAATTGTATTTCAAATGCCGTTGAAACATGTGGCACTTTGCACTGTGCATTATGAACATTACACATTATCCTACAAAACATTACAACTCACTAAATAAGTTAACAAATAACATTGATTGAAAATAGCATTATTTTGTTGTTGTTTTTTTGCTTGTCTTTTTTGGCCTTTTTGCCTTTATTAGATAGGACAGTCTAAGCATGAAGGGGGGATAGAGAGGGGATGAATGCGTGGAGAAAATAAATATTTAGGAAACATGCCTGATATTATGACAGCAATTGTATCAGGGTGGCTGTGGCCCCCTTGTCCCCCTCTTGGTGGCACCACTGCAAGATTAATAACTGGAGCCGTTCTGCTGATAGTTAATATCAGACTGCTTCTACTATTAACTTATAACTATTGCACACCTGTTTCCAATGCATATTACCCCCTGATGAAGACTAGTCGAAACACGTTGGTTGTCCATGTATTAATAAAGAACATTTAACCAGTGAGAGTGCCTTCGATGCATTTTTGGACTGCCTGCCTATACTATGGACTTTTACACTGAGTGAGCTGGCCAGTTGTTTGCCCCATCATTGAAGAGCACCTGATTTTTTTTTTATTTTTATTTTTTACAACTAATTGCACAGAGCCTTAACCCAGTGTAACACTCCCTATTTTTTCCTCATTAACTTATAGATTTGTGTTTATAACCAGAAAATTCATAGGTAATACTTTACTTGAGTATATAAGTAGCTGATTAATGTTTATAGCATTATAATGTTGCAACAGTAGCTGTAATCATATGTGATGATGTATTGTTATATACATGAGCATATAAAGTGTCATATGTCATGAAACATTTATATTCATGAATACATTAATGTAGAAATGTTTATTTTGGAGATTTATTGTTAAAATTTATTGTATTTTGATTTAAAAAAAAAGAAAAAGCTCTTAATTCAAGCTCCTCACATTATTAGATTGTTTCCGGACATTTCAGCTGGATCTCACTGCCTTCATCAGGGGATCAGGATTGCTCAATTGTAAAGGAGAGTGAATTTCTTTGTGAATCAATACTTAATAAATAGAACAGTGTGATAAATAAATACATCATATTTCCAATTCATGTAAGATAACTGTTATTATATATATTGTCCATTAATTATGATCTGTCATTGATGCTTTTCGAGAGGACTCATAGTTGTTTATACATTCAACACTAAAATTGTGCAGTGTTGTAAACCATTTATTAATTTTTAATTAAGTGTTTATAAATAGATAGGGGAGTTAAAATATTAATTTATGATTTCCATCAATATTATTCTAGAAATATCTTTACTCTTGGAGGAGTTTCAGGCAGACCCATTGGTTTGTGTGGTGCATATTAAAAGTACTGAATGGTGACTTATAAATATGAATGTAACTGTACAGTATGTCATGAATTCATTTCCCCTCTTTTGAATTTTCATCCAGCCCTCATTGTGATGCTTGGATGGAGATGTACAGTGCTCCCACCGCAGTTTAGTGTTTCATTTGCATGAAATGTGACTGAACGGAAAAACAAAGTGTGCTCTTGTGCCAGCAGCACTCTTTTAAACCTACAGTGGTCGACTCCGTTCCCCCCCCCCCGTACTAGTGCAGTGTGATGATGCAGTAGGACAGCTATCTGATCCCTGCTGCGTTGTACCGTGTGTCCGGTGGCACAGAACATGCTGTGAGGACACAGGATGAGTCAGAAGCAAGTAGACCACGCTGAACCACAATAGCGAGGGAGATAGAGAGATAGAGGGGGACAGAACGAGATAGAGGGACTAGCCAAGTGTGTCGGAGGACTCGAGCTACACTGGGATGACCTCTGCCTCTGCACCCGAGGGGATGCTTTCCAACAGGTCTGAGCCTAATGTTGGCTTCTGGATTTAAGTACTCGGCCTCCTCTGCTCTGCCGCTTCCAAAATAACACCACACCAAGCCCGGCGGGGGGGTGGATGCTGGAACACGGCCGCAGTCCTCCACCCCTGCCCACTAAATTTACTGCTGCTTTTCATAACTCCAATTTTCTCTGTCAGTATTAGACACGGTGGGAGTCTGCGAGTCACATAGAGTTTGATTGTGGAGAGTTATTGAACCAGAAGTAACGACGAAAATCACGTTTTTACCCAGCAGAATTGGAAATCTCTCTCTCTCTTTCCCTCTTACTGTCTTTATAACTCGCACTCATAACCGCAAAGTCCCCAGTCAGAAAAGTAGTCTGAATGGAAGGCAATTTGTTCACCAGATGTCTAGGAGCCATTGTTAAATAGTGCGGACTAATAGGTCTTCCAACGCTGTTGCTGTTGTCCCTGGGAGCACAGTGGGGTGAGCTTTAATTGATTGGTTGAAAAACACAACTGAGGAATATGCCACACTTTTTTTTTGCCACATAATATTGACTGAACGGCTCTATTTATATCTTGTCAAGTGTGTGGGTTTGGTTTCCGAAGCGAGGGGGGGCACAGTGAAGTCAGAAATACAACTAATAAAGAGAGTTTAGGAGAAATACAACTAATGAAGAGAAGTTGACACCATTTCGTCTACTTTTGTACATTTATATCATCAACAAACTCAGATGTAATTATTGGTTATTGTGCTTTCCATAGTAAATGTAGTAAAACAAAAATAGAAATGCTAAATTGCTGCATTATTAATGCAGCAACCCATAAAATCATTTATTATTTCCATCTTGGAGACAACAAGAAGTGACCTGTGCTACATTATGCTTGATTCAAGTGTATTTTAAAGAGCTCTATACGAGCCTGATGAGACCATCCTGATGACGTGAGCTCAACATTCTGCTTCGCTCTCTGTATCAGTCTGGACTCTGTGCCACCCCAAACACGTTCCAGATATTAAAATCCAATCAGGCCAATAAGGGATCAGCACCATAGTTGACAATGTACGCAGCCAATTGGCGGCCCCCAAAGCAACAACAAAAACTCTTACGTTAGTGGAGTAAACACAGCAATAAGTGAAGGTATTACAGAAATAGAGTTAATAACAACACTTAAACAGGGCTCAAGGAGTTTTGTTGTTCTTCAGACTGGATATGGCAAACGCTTGATTTGTCAACTGGCTCCGTCATTGATGAAGAAGGTGTTCCCCACTGTTTTGTTATGTTGATTGGCCAAAGGACTTTCTCTGTCAAGGCGAGTGGTTTCACCTACTGAAAGTGTTTGAGGTGGCACTGAGTCCAGACTGATACAGAGAGTGAAACAGAATGTTGAGCTCACGTCACCAGGATGGTCTTATCATGCTAGATCTATATCACATTCAGATCATTAACATAGAAGCAAACAGCTATTTGATATGTAAAGATACATTGGAGTAATGGTGTCCTAAGCAGAGAATCAAGCACCTCTATATGTGTCAAAATTCAAGCTTCTCTGTTCCATGTTGTGGCAGCTGGTCTGGCCCTGCATGCATGTGAGTGCATGCGAGTCCCTGGGTGTGTATTCCACGGGTTAGATTATCACTGCCACTTTGCACTGTGCTTATATGTCAGTTACAGCTCATAATGCTGTCCCAATGACGACTGAGTCATTACAGAAGCGTAACACCCAACTTAAATATTGTTAGCTCTGTCAGCGCTGCTGCCATTGTTAGCATTGCTCCAAGAGGCAACCTCTGGGGCTGAAAAATGAAGCCAACATCCAAGTGCCAAAAACTGCAGTTCCTTGAATGGCCACTCGAGGCTGGCTCCAGATGTGAGTCAATCCCCACAGACGTTTATGTTAAATGCCCAACTTTACAGTAGAAATAAACATGTTTACAGCCTGCTCAGAAAAACGGTTTTGGTCTCCATAACTAATCTCCACCTTCATGACAACTGTACGGGGGTTGAATGTTTATATTACTCATCCATTTGCATTTTGTTCAGGCTCAAAGTTACGTATAATTAAGGGAGGCTGGCTTAAAAAAAAATGCTGAACTTGTGGTGGCTACCTCCATTATTTTTACAGTCTATGCACTGGTCATGCTCTTACCTCTATGTTAAGAGTAAGAGTCATGTGCAGGTAGTCCCAGCCTAGATTCTTACTATAAATAAGCTCTGATTGTCTTTTACAGCTCCTATAAGAGAGTAGTAACTCTGTATGACTACTGTAAATACACAGATTAGAACTAAATCCATGGTTGTATTCACAGTAGTTCAGAATTACTTTTTTAGCCCAAGTCCTGCCTTCATTTTTTTTCCTCAGGCCACATACAGTTCAACAACTTCCATATAGATCAGGCAGCGTGCATGTTGCCTGAGAGGCAAAATGCATGGGGGAAAGTCTGCCAAGCACATGCAACTGCTTGCAAAACTAAGGGCAACTCAGATGAGGGTACATCAACATTTTGATCAACTCAGAACTTCTCTTCTTGTGGTATATTACAGTTCATCAATAAGAGGAAGCAATTCAGAGAGCTTTTACGCCCTTGTGTACTTTAAAAGCAGTGGTGGGATGTATTAACTCAAGTACTTTAAGTACAGTTTTGAGGCACTTGAACTTTACTTTAATATTTTAATTTCATGATACTTTATACTAAAACATCACCACATGTCAGAGGGAAAAAAAATATTATTTACTTCACTACATTAATTTTAAAGCTTTAATGGTTTAAATTGTATAATTAGCCATGATATATTATTGTAGGTTAAGCTACCCAGCAGTATATAAAGTAGGTTAAATCAGCTCCACCTTTAGCAGCTGCAACATTAAATTAATTATAGTTCAGTAATATAAATGCCCAGACACACCAAATTGACTTCAAACACATGAACACACTGCAAAGACTACAGCTGACGGCCAACCAGCATTTACGTTATGCAGTCTTGTCTGTATTTGTTTTCAAAAAGGGAAACTGGAAGACCGTCTTGATGCGAGGTAGCCTGTTAGTACTAGCACAAGAATACAGTCCAATGTTAACAGAAAGTACATTTACCGTGCACCAGTGAACAACAACACAATCCATCACAAACATTTCTATCACAAACATTTCTGCTAAAGAGCTCAATGGCTAAAGACAAACAATCTTACCTTATGTAACAAGTTTGTTTTGGTCTCACTCCCCCTTGACTTTAGCTTTTTGTTTACTTTCCTCACTTGTGTTTCTCTTCTCGTGCGCCGAGCTGAACTGCCAATCAGAGTGATTTCATTCACTGACAAGCTGAAAAAAGCTGACTGGGGCCAACAGGGGCCACCGCTGCCAGACACATTGCACCGACTAGGGCCACAGATAGTCACAGTTAGCCAAACGTTGACCGATGGCCGACTGTCTGCTTGGTGTGTCAGGGCCTTGACATATCTGATTCAAAAATTCTGCATAGTAAGTACTCATCATCATCATCATCATCTAACCATTGTTTGGTTCAGGAAAAATAGTTTTTTTTGTTTGTTTTGTTTTTGTTTTTGTTTTTTTGCTTTTATAGCAATGCCATGAGTTGACATTAAATGAGCTAAAAGGATACAAATATATAATAGCAATCGCAATAAAGTGATGAAAAAAGTCCATAAAAACAAAAAAGCAGCAATGTCTATCAAGAATTACAAACAGCAATAAAAAAACGGCAAAAAGACAAAAAAGTCCAATAATAATAAGAATAGAGTCTGCTGAAAAAGATGGATATACAACAACAGCAGCAACAATAAAAACAGTAAAATGCAGAAAAGGAAAAAAAATCATGTGTCTTTCTGTTTTGATGCTAATAGTGTGCCTTTATAAATCAACATTTCGAATGCAGAACTTTTACATGTAGTATTTTCAACTGCAGTATTGATACTTTTACTTAAGTACAACATCTGAATACTTCTTCTATCTCTAATCTAAAGAAGTGTGAGGAAAGCACTGGTCTAAAACATGATTCTGAAAATGGTTGGCAGTAATGTCAATTATATTTGATTTGCAGTCAATGGGCTAAAGTATGAAAAACTGCCCGTGTGGTCCTTCAAGCCTGCAAATAATGAGGTTCAGTTAATAATCAGATTGGCAGGGGAGGATGGATATGTAATATCACTGTCTCCCCTCTCTCTGTATGTAACAAGCCTGAACCTGCAACACATTTCTAATTACATAGATTTTAGATTTTGGCACAAAGCAGAACATAAATGAGAATGCATTAGTTATCTTTTTTCGCCTTCCATGTATGATGCTGTCATATTTACATATTTCAAACATCTTGTACTTGACTGCCAACTGAGCCATATGCTGCAGTGTTAATTGTGCATTTGATTACATGCCATGCTCTATTCCCAAAGAAGTCATAATTTTGTCAGGTAATCAGTCCTGCTGAGTTAAAGCTGTCGCTGACAGGCTGCCTGATGCTCACCTGTCACTCGTTGTGTGATCCTCCCCATGGCAGGCAGTTGTGTAATGTGCAAATCTTTTTCTTGTTCCAACTTATCTGTAGGATTGCACAGGATTTGTGGGTACAAAACACGCTGGGGGCAAATTCTATCACTTTATGGAAATGGCTATTCCCCCAATCCATTCATCAGGGGATTTAAGTGGTGTGCTCCCCTGCTCATCCTGTCATTACAATCCTTCTGTGAAACAGTCGCTCCAACAGCATTTTGGATTGGCGACATCTCTGCCTCCGAGACACTTTCACTGCATTTCACCTTATCGTTATCATCGGTAAAAAAAAAAGGAAAGAAAAAGAAAAACAGAAATACATGTCAGACATCTTCCCACATCCAGGACAGGATGGCAGGGGAACTAATTATTATCACCAAAAAACATCCATTTCAGCCTCCATTAAATGAGGTATCTCAGATCCAATTCATGACAGACTCTCTCTGACCTGCGTAATATTAGGTTGTCATCTTGTCTTTTCCGCTCACGACATCTACTTTAATTAAAACATTAAAGGCAGTTTTCATAAAGGTAGTTTCCCTTAATTGTCCCAACACTCAGAATGATGTCAAACAGTGTGTGCTGGATGTCTGCATACTTCTTGTTTCTGTGCAGTTTAAACGATCTGATGTATAAAATACTATCCTGTACACTGAAATAAAGAGTGCATATGTTTTGACACAATGGTGCACTGAAGCACTCAATATAAAATGATTTGCTCCAGCTGCAGTATACACTATACATCCCTCAGGCTAGCTGGTCTGATTGTAAACGTTTTCTGATAAGTGTCTCTGACCTCAACATGAAATTGATTTTGTAAACTGTTGTGAGGTTAGGTCAATGAACTGGTTGAGTACTTGAACTTTTGTATAAACTTATATCTCTGCTTTAGGACCCGGCGCACAGAATAGAATGGCCTGCAAGAAAGTTTTATTTTTAGCGCAGTGTAGTTATATTACTTTACTATTTAAAGGAAAAGTGTCTTAATTGACCTTTCAACATTCATCTGCACACACTGCGATGACACACAGCTGGTTGAATATCAGCAAAGTTCCCCTGCTTTCCTTCACTGGTTCCTTTACAGCAGGGTCGGTCTTTGTTTCACTGTTACAATCATTAAAAAGCCAAAGCAGCATGTGTATACGTTCAGTAGGCTATATTCTGATTTTGGAACAGGGAAGAAGCGTATATCTTTCTCCAACCTCTCCAGGTAACGAGTATCATTAATACACGACGTGCCCCAGGCACAACATTTAGCTCCAAATCCACAAAACCAGCCTGGAAATGAAGGAAATCTGAAACCACTGCATTAGAGTCAATGGAGCACAGCTGTGTTGTTGTTGTCGGACCCTGGTCTGAGCCGGCCCGATGCTACGTTATGATTGGCCAGTCGGTGTCTGGGATTGGGACTAAGCGAAGGGTCAAATGTAAAGATATATTTCAATGTTGTATCGAGGTTATATCTGACAACAGTAACTAGAGCTAAAACAACACACCCATTGTCAACCATTTCTTTTTGTTTTTAAAGTAGAAATACCAATACCTTCCAAGGTAGTATATCCTCTCGCTTGTAATTATTTGCAAATTTTCTGTTTAATTTTCATTGTAAATTGAATATCTGTGGGGTTTGGACTGTTGTTCAGACAAAAGAAGACATTTTAAGACGTCATATTGGACTCTCAATATTGGGGGCAGATTAATTGATAATGGAAATAATGATTGGTTGCAGCCATACTCATAACTTTATGTATGCTATTACCTCTCAGTGAGTTTTGCTGTAAGTCATCAGAGAAATAATATGGTTTTAGATCTCTAGCCTGCTTCATTACCTCCCAAAAAGCAGTGGCATTGCTTGTGGGTCAGTCATTATAGACTCAAATCCACAATTTATATTGAATTCTTTTGGAGATACCAAATTTTACATAGATACCAAATACAGCAGGCTGAATTTTGGAGATATTTGTATAAAGTGAGACAAGATATCTTTCTATTTTATAGAGCTGATGCAGACCGTGCATCAGATGAAGTCCGATGTGATGATCTGAACTATAAAGCTTGTTATAGATAATTTAAAGGGGGGAACTGTTTGTTAAAGGACCTGATTTTGACTTCAGCAAGAACATAGATATTAAGTGTCATATGATGTAAAAGATATGCATATAATTCATATATATGTTTAATTCAAAAACAATGAATGTAAGGAAAAATGATCCAAAGATATCACGCTAATGGTGGGTCTACCATCTGTAGTCCAGGCAGTGCAGTTCACCTTAATTTGTTATCATCAGTGAGTGATCGCGGCAGTCAGAACATGCTGGAGCATTGATGGGTATGGTGGAGTGGAGTGTATGTGGAGAGCAGTCGAGTAGGAAAAAACGAAAAGGCAAAAGCCATCCAGGGTGCAGTGCAAAAAAAGGAGCCAAAATTTGCACATTTTTACATGCTGTATTCATACATTGTTTTTTATTATTGTTTGTTAGCTGGGTTGTTTATTTGTGTTGATTTTTGATTATCTGTTGTTCTTGATTGTAATAAGTCCAACAAACATAAAAGATGATAATATATTTTTGAGGGAGATCAGTGCTTGCCCAGGGCACCGGATGTGTTAAGATATGAAGCCTGGGTGTTACAGCAGGACATGGACGTTTAATTTAACTGTGCTGATGTGCTACATTTCAGCAGACTCCATATTTCCTGTGTCAGTGTAATAACTGTTTATGTAACTGAGGGAAGGCTCGGCCCGCAGCACGACTGCAGGTACACAACCAGCTGTGTGTCATATTTAAAGACGTAAACAACAACACCTGACGTAAACAGAGGCATTGCTTTTGTTTTGCCCTCCAACCACAGCAGCCACCTCGAGCTTGTCCATTCTATGTCATGTATCAGCTGTAAACACTCTCCTGTGTCTGAGTTGTCCCGTTTACTCACTGCTGCTGCAGGGCAGTAGGTGCTCAGGGGGAAGTTTGTTGTGTGAAAGATGTGTGAGTGTGTGCGCGCACATTTGCGTGTCGATTATGTCTCTCCGCGAGGCCGTAATCAGAGAGGAAGCTCTCACACAATGAGCATCTGTGAGGCTCACTGACAGAAAGAGCAGGAGATCAAAGGGTACAAGGAGTGTTATGTTGCTGCGGTTGCTATGCAACACAAAATTTGCCAATAGCAAGATACAGTGTGTATTTAGAATGAAGTTAAACAAGACTAAGCCATGCTGGAGGCTCCATGAGGCTGCACTTTTCAGAGTGGCTCAGTGAGCTAAATGCTAATGTCGGCAGTAGGGATGTCAGCAATTAACCATTAACCAGTTAATCACTGAGAATATTTTTGACTGGCTATGCAAGTAGGTAAACAAGTTAATTTGCTACTCTTCAGTTCTTCAGTTTACTAGTAGTGCTGGCACTGTACTTTACCACAGCAACACTAATATTGTATTCATGGTACACCGCTTAGCTGCTCTGTATTACTAACTACCCAGGGTCGGGTAGGAGCTTGTTAGTGTTGCTGCTTATTCAGCAATGCTTTGCCACCATGGTTGCCTTGCTGCAGAAAGTTGTTGGCCACCCTCTGGTCTCCCTCACGAACTATGAAAACAGGCTAGTAAACAGTAGAACGCAGCCTGGTGGCCTGTGAAAACTGCACAGTGGTTCATTCTTTTTATATATCTCTAACTTATTCGGTTTCTCTTTCAAACTCAGTTATGACTAACTTGGATCAATGTTTGAGCGCTGCTTGGGCGGAGACGGATGGTTTTTAGTGGTGACACATCATTGCATCTTGCAAGTTAAGGCACTAATATTGACGCATTCACCCAGGTGTTGTGTTTCCATCAATGCTGGAAAAGAGTCAGAGCAGATAAATACCTGTGACTACTGCTGAGTGATTTGACCCGGGTGTGAACACTGATTGTAACCCTTCTCATCACAGTAAAAAAACAGATGTTAGCAGGTTTTTTCTGTAGTGGAAGAGAGGCTAAAGTGAATGGTGCTTAAGGGGTTTTGGCTCAAAATGAAGATGCTTACTCACTGGGGCAACCTGGGGGAGGACTGGAGGGTGGGTAAAATATTTCCACAGCAATGTTGTCCCCTCACCATGGGTCAGGATGTGGATGTTAAGCATGTTCATCATCTTAGTAAAGCATTTTAGCCAAAGTAAAAAATAAATTTGAATTCTGACCTCATGATGGCACTAGATTAAAAGTTAAGGACCGCCAAAATTATTACAATTAATCCAGAGGAGGATGACCGATCCAACACGCAGTGCTAGGCGTCCGGAGCCAGTCCAGTGACTTTCACTGTCCAGGTGGTATATTTTCATCTCACTGGGGACTTGTCTTGGTGGTCTCGCACATGGTTCGGACATTCCATGTTCCAAAGCAGAGCTTGGATTTTGGCCCTAGTAGACCCTCTTTCGCACTCCTGATTTTGTTTGGCTTTCATCAGGAGTGGTCATCCTGCCACCATTTTGGTGTCTGGGGTCTACTAAGTGCCTGATGTCAATAGTTTTGTTCATTGGCATCGTTAGTGCCGCGTCCAACCCCCCAAGCTTTCATCTGGCTCCTCTCCTGAGACCAATCTGGTAAGGCTGAACCTACCAGGGGCCACAGATCCCCCCCAGCATAGCTCTCAGGCTCTAAGAAGCGTGCAAGCCTCCCTACTACGACGAGGTAACAGCACAGGGAGAAGACAATAATCCAGAGGAGGTCATAAATGTGTTAATGTCATAGAAATACATATACACATATATACATATACACAATAGTTATTAAGAAATTTTACTAAAAACCATGTGTGAATTTCATGGTGGCGCTAGAGTAGAAGTCAGAGGATCACCAAAGTCATTAGGATTCATCCTCTAGGTACCACGAATGTCTTAACAAAATGTAATCATAATCCATTCACTAGTTGTTGATATATTTTAGCCTGGGCCAAAGTGGCAGTCTACACTGCCTGGCTAAAAATGGAGAGGAGAAAGTGAGTGGTTCCTTTACTCGCTCATCAAAACAAGATGAATGACTAATTCTGTGTCAAATTATGTCTCCTCGAGTAAAAGCTTCATCGAGCCGCACCTGTTCCTTCAGAAGCCACTCAGTGAAGCAATTTGTGGTGTTCGTATTCCATTTAGCTGTTCTGATATTAACCGTGTTGTCAGCCCAGCCTGTCTCCCAAATTGATGTTATTTATTCTACAAATATTTCCAACTAATGGCCAAATACTTGTTGAAGGAAACAACACAACATAGCACACAGATGTAGGCAGGTGGTTGCGGTGGATGAATGTTGTACAAAGCTGTGGTTTCCATCTTTCGTCCTCTGTGTGTGTGTTCAGGCTACAAAAACACCAGTTTGGGGAGAGATCATGGTTGTGGTATAAGATCATCAGTGTGTCCCAAATCAATATGACATTCTAACTATGGGCAGGTTTTACTGTGTAATGTATTCACACTGGATGTACTGTACATGCATTCTGTCAAACCAAACAGAATGGGACTAAATGCAGCAGATTTTAAGTGTGTCATTAATGGATGCTATTCTCTTATGGTGCAGTGCTCAAAGGAAATGGAGCAGCTCACAGCTGGAAAAAAATAAGTGGTGGTGGAACAGCTCCAGATAGATCTTGGAATACAAACAAACAAAAACATATTAAAGGGACTGTTTACTCCAAAATCAAAAATACACATTTTTCCTCCTACCTATAGTGCTGTTTATCAGTCAAGATCGTTTTGGTGTGAGTTGCTTATTATTAGAGATATTGGCCGTAAAGATGTCTGCCTTCTATTAAATATAATGGAGCCAGGTGGCACTGAGCTTGTGGTGCTTAAGATGCCGAAAAACAAAACAAAAAAACATTTCAATAACTAAACAGTCTCTTTCCAGAAATCATGACCTGGTTACACAAGATAATCAACAGACTTTGTTGTGAGCAATTTAATGTATAAACTATTTTCTTTCTACTGAACTACACCTACTAACCATATCACCGCGCAGAAGGAAGTGTGCATCTACTCATGCTTGTGATAGCGTGCAATGTTACCATCAATGGCGTCCTCCTCAGCTGGGCTGTAACATTAGCTCAGAGACATGTACAGCTGCAGACACATTCCATTTGTAGCACACACAACAAGCCCTCCACAAACTGTGCCCACCGACACAACGGTTATCTGAATCCTGCTACAAGGCTATGCTGTAATGAAGAAATTGGTCCAAAGGTTCCAGTAATCGACTTTGTGATTAATTGTACATGAAGATCTGATTCATCTTAGAAGAAACAAGATGTAACCCGTCCCATTGCCCTTACATTAACCATAACCACCTCTCTTTTAACCACTACTTCATAGTTTGCTAACGGCTAACTTAGTATTTTCTTCAGATAGGTAGTTCCTACATGAAACTGCTCACAACAAAGTCTGTGGATTATCTTGAGTAATTGGATCATGATCTCTAGAAAGAGACATTGCTGTTGAGTTTTTCAAATGTATTTGTGGTGCTTTGAGCACCACAAGCTGAGTGCCATCTAGTTCCATTATATTTTACAGAAGGCGACATCTCTACAGCTGATATCTCCAACACTCAGCAACTCACACTAAAAAAAACCCTAGATTGATAAAAGTGCTACAGGTAAGAGGAAAAGTATGTATTTTTGATGTTGGGTGAACTGTCCCTTTAAAATCATGTTTGGCAAACATGTTACTGCCAATGATTTTCCCTACAGATTTGTTTTCTGTGTTAAGTGACACTGAGAAGGAGCAGTCACTCTGATTTCATCTCCTCCTGGACCCTTCCACCACTACTTTCTTTTTTTCTCCTCCTGTCATTCATCTCTCTAACATCTATCACATTGAAGGTGGTAAATTACTTTCATGTCAGCTCTATTCCAAGTGAATTTCTGAATGTATTTTGTTAAGTGCGTCCTTCTAGCTGTCTCTTCAGTGTCATTTTCAAGGAATAGTGTCTTTTAACATTTACTCTACAATGTTTTCACCTTCTAATTTTCAAATGCATTCCTTCTGTTGTGAAATTGAATTGGCAGTGCAGCTCCAAAGTCGCTGTTCAGTTCGATGTCTGGGGTTGCAGATATTTCTAGATAGTATTAATCCCTGTTAGTATAAAACACCTAAGTATGCTCATTTTTTTTAAACCTTAAACCGTGTACTATGACAATTTGTACATAGTTTTGAGGGACACAACCAAGCAGCAGCCTCCAGGGCTGAAAAATGAAGCTCAAGCAGAAGTGTCAAAAGCTGCAGTTCCTCTAATGGCCACTTGAGGCTGGCTCCAAAACAGAGTCAATACCCATAGACCCCCATGTTAAAATGCTCAAGTTTAAAGCGGGAATAAACATGCAACGTGGTACAAAAAACAGTTTTGGTCTCATTCATAATAACTATATGGAGGTTGAATTTTTATATAACTCACCTGTTTACCATGTAGGCTTAAAGTTATCTATAATTCAGGGCAGTGTCACTTTAAGTGAAAGGTGAGGCGTCACCACAGTCTATGAGTCAGCTCCACCACTCGTCCCTCCACAGCTCCACCCTTTTGTCCACATTTGGTCACTTCTGGCCCAAAAAACTACAGTGGTGATTGTTGAGTTGCCAAAATCGAGGTTTTAAAACAGGAGCTCGGAAAGCAAAGGATACTTCCATTATTTTATACAATCTATGAACACAAAACCTGTTCTTTGAAATTATGTGTGTGTTTGCTCCTTATTTTGCGGCTCATTTTTATGTGCTAGCTATCTGCTATTATCTGATATCAACTCAGTGTGAGATCATATCAGTGTCACCAGAACTCTCAACAGCATGTTGCTGAGATAGTGACAGATCTCACACAAAGTCAATTTTCTCCTGATATGTCTGTCTGAAAAATTCAAGGAAATCCATTGTTTTTTCTGGAGTGTGAACACAATGCCTACCTCAGAGCTTTGAGACATGTAAACATAACCCTGAAAACATTACTCATGCTTTAGTTATGATGAGACGATATTTAAGGTGAAACAAATGGTATATGTTTTGAAGCCATATGCACTGTGATTATTTTGTGATGCTGCAGATACATTCATTAAAACCAAACATGCACAGGTTGGAGATGTGTGGGCCTGCTGAGGACAACCCAGTGAATGTAAATGAAAACTGATCCGTAGACTAAATGTGTATGTGTGCCTCCAGCATGTAAATATCAGCCTTAACCTATCACTGAATAGATTTACCCTGATCAGGCCATTTTGTGATGAGCCACCTGGTCTCAGTGCCACATCCATCAGGTGGAATAATTACCCCGTTAACCAGCTCCAACAGGCCACCTGAACACCACCAGACACAAGATGGAAGTTGTGGTATAAGATGCTAGAGTAGATTTAAATCTTGTTTGGAATAAAACAGTCCCAGACTATCTGTAAGATGTTTTCAACAGGAAGAGCAGCACACGCTCAAATTCCAATTATTTCTGGAGTTCAGCTGTCAGAGCAGATTTATTGGTTTCCTCATTTCTTGTTATCAATAACTGCAAATAAGTAGAAGAAAGATTGTTTACAGAAGCAGAAGTATTTAATGTGCATCTTTCTTTTTTTGAGATAAACAGAAGTGGAAGAAATTAAAAGTAATAAGCTGGAAGTGAGGTGGAACTGTCGAGCTGGACAAACATCAGAAGTGTTACATCCGTGTGCTCCAAATTTGTTCTACCAAAGTGAAACATCTTCCTTTTAATCACATTACCACTTCATCTGGTCCGAAGTTGGAGGCGGTGTGTGTTGGTGTTATATGGAACTACAGAGAGTACAGGTGAAAATTAGTTTTCTGACTCTGTGGGAGTTAATTTAACTGGTTAGTCTCCAGTGAACAAAGAAAGAGATCAAGAGAACCACTTCAGTTACTCTGGACGCAGCAGTGTGTATCTTTGTGGTGACGTAATGTTCTGCAGAAGTCAGACAAATTCAAAAGCCACTGTGAAGTTGTTTACAAGTTGTTACAAGGTAATCAAGTCAAGTTTATTTATATAGCACATTTAAAAACAACTGCCGATTACCAAAGTGCAAATTAAAATGAATGGCAAACAAATATATTACAACAACAAAAAGGTAGTGGGAAATGTATCAATGTTATATGTACACAAATATAAAACAGAATAAGACTGGTGAGAACAATTACAGTACATACGTAAAAAGATTATGAAAAATACTAAAATATTAAAACCATTAAGAGCAACCAAAGGCCACTGAAAACATGTACGTCTTAAGATTTCTCTTGAAAGTGTCGATTGAGGGTGAGCATTTAATTGAGAGCGGAAGGCTATATCAAAGCTTTGGAGCAGCAGCCGCAAAGGCACGATCTCCCTTACTCATTAGCATTAATCGTGGGACAGTTAAAAGACATTGTTCTGAAGATGTAAGAGGCCCAGAGTTGGAGTAGGGGCACAGAAGTTCAGCGATGTACTGTGGTGCTAGCCCATGTATGGCTTCAAAAAGAAATAAAGAGAGATAGTAGCAGTGAGACACGACTTTTCCTGCCCTCGCGTCACCTCTATCTTGGCCACAAAGTTGCACATGGGGACACCTCAAAGACTACAGCTGGCAGCCAACCAGTATGTACGTTCTGCTCCTTTGTGAGAGGAAGTAACTCTCCCCACCAGCAGATGGCCATATTCTATATTCGTCATTCAAAAAGGAAAACTTGAAGATCTTCTTGACGAACACAATCTGATGTTGAAAGAACACATTCATTCCTATGAAAGTTTCTCAGTGGCATATGAAGCCAAAATGGTTTAATTGCGGCATATAAACTTACCCGGATGATCGGCACTACGTCCACACTGTGTTGCCCGTAGAATCATTCAGTACTCCACTATCTAGAATCGGATAAAATGGTTTAATATTGTGGCTCTTCGAGACTTTTTTAATGTTATTGGAACAAATGGATGAAATCCCAATTTCGTTGGGGTTGTGACCCTCAAAAAAATGTATCCACTGATTTACAGAAGTGTCTTTCACCATGTAAGTCAATGGGAGAAAGTCTTTTGGGCTTCAAGGCATCATGTGATGGTGTAATTACACTATTTGGCCACTATGAAAATTGGCTTCACAGCAGGGTGCACTTCTCGGGAGCCTGGTTTACATTCCTAGCTAGCAGTTTTTCTGTTTGCTTTTGTTGGCACAATGCCACTTTCTGGGAAGTTACTGCCACCTTCATATTGGGGTTGGACCTGAATATTTAGCTGTTTGAATATTTGTCAGGTTTTAATTTTCCAATATATTAATTTTTTTGTTCATTTTGTTTTGAGTATTTTTTGAAATGCGATAATCTGGCAACCTGTCCAGGGTGTACCCCGCCTCTCGCCCAGTGTCAACTAGGATAGGCTCCAGCCCCCCACAACCCTCAACAGGATAAGCGATTACAGAAAATGAATGAATGACAACAAAAAATGACTACACTACAACCCACTAAAACTTAAAATGCCTAAAGTCTTTTCACATTGTTGAGCTGTGGCATATTGATTGGTTTATCATGAGAGCTCCTGTCCAGCTTCAGAGATGGTCCTCCAGCGCTGTGTAACTTATGTAACAGAAACACTCTCATGAATATGAATCTCAAATCTTGAATTTGTTGGAGCGAGTGTGCTGTTTCTGTGCTTCTGTTTCACAGCTTTGTCAGGTGTTACCTGATTTGATTATTCACTGTTGATTGATACTGAAGCTCCAGACCCCAAAAATGATGTGATATGCATGAGAGCCCGACTTCATGTCACATCACCCACTCTCTTGGAGTCCCAAAAATGTATTTCTACAAGTGATCTGAAACTTCAAAGAATATTTAACATTAGAAAACAACAACAGCTCCTCTCAATGAATGACCATATCAACACATTTGACATTATGTTTATGTTAGTAAATCAAGATGGGCCTTTAAATTGTTGTGAAACTTGATCTTTCAAATTTATTCTTAGATGGATGTGTGTTTGCAGCCTGTCACAGTCAGCTCTCCTGGTTTTCACTTGTTTGTCTCACCTCAGGTCCTCCCAGGCTCCAATCCTTTTTCTCAAAGTCGGATCATTTGGCTTCGACACCTGACCAGATGGGAAGGAGCGTAAATCCAAACCCCGGGCTTGAAATAGTCTCCTCAGTAATGTACTGGTGATGCTACAGACACTGTGTCTATGTTTGTCTGCAGTCTCTGTTGCTCATAACATCCGGATTGCGTCAGCTGTCTGATACTGTACAGAATTAGAGCCTCTCGTTAAGATCTCACCCAGCTCTGGCTGTCAGTACAAAGGCAGTCACAGCGAAAACATCTCCCTCATATGCGAGCCTCTGCCAGATAAGCAAGAGTTGATCTCTTTTCATGAAACCAAGCATTTTACTAATTTGAGAGGCTGCACTGGAACAGAGTTCAAAGCAGAGCTGTGATTTGCGGCTGCTTTCTCACAAGAGAGGAGGCTAGTTCTGTTGGCAGCGAGATGAGCCGCTGATTGCATTGCTTGTTCCGCTCTCCACAGGCCTCTCAGATGGAGATGGAGAGTATTACTGGACAACAGCCCTCCGAAAGTACATGAAGATTACTGAGCTGAGCACATTAAGACAGACCACACAAACAGCATTACTCACCTCCCAGGTAGCACGATGACAGCAAGTGGGAGAGAGGGAGACAGAGAGAGTAAACAGACTTCATTTGTTCTAGCTGTCTCCAGATCTAAATTGGTATTATGAATCGCGGTGTGTTTATACACGGTTGCCAACTCTCACACTTTTGGCGTGAGGCGCCCGTTTTCAGGCTCTGTCTGACGCTCTCACGCTGCTCAAACAAATCTCAGGCGAAGAAGCCACGAGGCACATTCCTTCATGGAAAAATATAGTTGTTTTTGGTTAAATAGGCTTTCTCAGCACACAGTCTGAACATCCAGCTTTTATCCACATATCAGCACACATAAACATTACCGACCTCAAAACCACAAACCCCTTTCATTTTTAGCCTCATTCACTTTGCTCAATGTGTTTTATTGTGATGTTAAGAGTCTCTCGTTAACGTCTGATTAATGACACTCACCATTAATCTCTTAGGAAAAAGTACCTTGATATTATGATTGCAGTGGAATGTATTTTCACTGGTACCATATTAGCGGTAATTTATTTCCAAGACGAAAGCACATAATAAAGAAAAAATAACATCAAGGCATTAAATTAAAATAAAAAAACCTAAAGGAAAACAAATAACATAGACTGAAAAGATGAAGGCTGAAGCTTAAGCTTATTTTACCTACCATTTTTACTTAAAGCAGCTGTGCAGAACTTTTTACCATTAATAAAACTGTCCCTGTCAGGTCGGACACACAGCGGAAGTCAGCAAACCAGTATACGCCACCCGAGGTGGAAGTGATTCTGCTTGCCCGTAGCAGCCCGCAGCGATTAAACCACAGAAGAAGGAGCCGTGTTTACAGTGTTCTTCGAGTAAGCAGTACGAAACGGGCATTGCTGAACACGTAACACCTAACAGTTTTACCAGAGATGTATCTATGAGGACTTGGTTGTACTTTTGATGTCATGGCAGATAACGAAGGAGCATCATCTAAAATTATCTGTGGCTGTGACCATGAACACAAATATACAGCAGGTAGTTGTCCTCAGTTTATAAGAAATTCAGAGCTACACCAGAACATTTATGAACAGGTCTTACTTTACTACTAATTTGTGTGTAACGTTAGCATGTTAGCATGTTAGCATGTTTCCACTAATTACTTGGACTGACCTAACGTTAGTAGCGTTAGCTTTGCAAGCGAAGGCAGCTTTGCTGTGTTAGGATATGTTATGTCTTCACTGTGTATCTTCACATAAAAGAATACTCCGACGATTTGGGAGTTATGCCCTTTCTCTATCATTTTCATATTGAGACAACATGATCGGTATCTTTTTTGTGTCTGTACATCCAGTGGCTGGGTCTCAGCGTTTAGCATTGCGCTTATAGGGGGTCAGTATGTCCTGCGCTGTGATCCGCGGAGGGATACACCGATGAGCAGGCACAGACGTAGCTTGTAAACAAAACTCAGCTGTTTATTTAGCCTAGCGATATCTCCGCTCCCATTTTGCTGCACAGAATGGGATTCGGTGCTACCATCGTTGGGGAGATATATCATCAGGAGGAAAACCACCACAGAGAGTGCATCACAAGGAGTGAAAACTTTGCAGCAATCACTAATCCTGGCATGGTTGAAACTTTTTTTCATGTTCCTAAAATAAACTGGAAAAAAGGCCCCAGGCCTGCAGGAGCTGATGGACAGCTTTCAGTCGGGTGAGTAATATCGTCCGTGTCGTCTCTTTGTTTGCTTTTACCGAGTGACCTAGCGTACCTGTCCCAGAGCCAGCTGCAGCTGTTGCTCACCGGTGTATCACTCTGCGCAAGATATACTGACCCCCTACAAGTGCCATGCTAACCGCTGTCTCAATATGAAAATGATAGAGAAAGGGCATAACTCCCAAATCGTCGGAGTATTCTTTTCACATAATAATGCGGACTCAGCAGATGACTTGTTAACTGTTTATTCCTCCTTACACCGAACGTACACGGCTGCTTCTCATTGTTTCCAGTAGCACAACAACGGTTAATACATTACCCAGAATAACTTGAGGCTCACACTACTACGGTAGCCTTAGTAGCTCAAAATACACAACAGATTAGATTAGATCAGAACAGAAACATGACGAGAATTTACTGAGTAATTTTGCTGTTTCCACTAATTACTTGGACTGACCTTACGTTAGTTAATTCTCTCGCTCTCCAAAACAAATGCATGCGGTAATTGCCGGCTGCAGTCGGAATTTTACGACACCAGGCTGTGGGTGTCATACCGCTTCGACCAAAGGGGCGCTATAATCAACGAAAACGAAAAGTTCCGCACAGCTGCTTTAACATATTGTGATGAGTTACTCAACAACGGCTAAGTTTAAGTTAAAGCTACTCTTACCTTTCTTGCATTTCACACAGCACTAAGAAAAAATGTGAACATCCACAACTCCCGCCTCCCTCCAAAGTCCCATCCCCCTCCTCCTGCAACTCCACCTCCCTCCAAAGGCCTACTCCCCCCTCCTCCATTACGTCCTCATTACGTCTATGATAGACATAGGCGTTGCCAAGGTAACGCTATACACACGGAAGAGGAGAGCGAGTGTAACGTTACAACCGAGACAGTCAAACGCAACCCCGGAGTTTTAAAACTCAACCAGAGTCAGTGATGACTGATGAGTTTTAGAATAAGGTTACAGTGCTAACGTTAGATAGTAGTGTTAACGTTACTAGTAAGTGGAAACGCACGAGGAAGATAACGTTAATGTTTCAGAGGCTACGCTACAGTAGGCTAACGTTAGCCATTAGCAACTGCATGCTGTGTTGTCATATATAACGTTATGGCCTATGTTACATTAGAGGCAAACTAAAAATACCTGTCCAGCAGAAACTCTGCGACCATCTCGTCCCTTTTTAGCTCAGGATGAAGCTGCATCAGTCTTCGCCATCGCTCAAAAGCAGAGCCGATGTTGACCCGAGTTTTGGCTCTTGCAGCATCAAGTTCTCTCTTAGTGTTAGCTTTTTCTGCTATATTCTTTCTTTTGCCAACTGATTTCCCTGTTGGAGCGGCTGGAGGTGGAAGCAGGGGCCCGCATTTGTCTGCCATTGTTACGGAGAAAAGTTTATATCCACAAGCGTCCCTGTTATTAGTCTATTTGTTGTCTCACAGACTGTCTGTTACGTGAGCAGTTACGTCAGTCGGAGGCCTCCACATGGGGAAGACAGACAGGACACTCAGCCAATCATTGCGTTTGGTCCAAATGCAGTGATTGGTCAGAGTTTTCTACAGAACCATATGAGAATGGTACAGTTATGAGTTTTTATCTCTGGTGGAATTCATTTACATTTAGTGTGCCATCAGCTTATTAATAGCATTTTAACCTAAACAAAAAAAATGTAAAATTGTCGCTTTAAGCAAAAGAAAAAACAAACAAAAGACAAACAAAATAATAATTATCATTTAGTATTTTATTTTTTACCACTATATTCTTGAACATTTTATTTGAATTTGCAGACTGAACTACACAGTTTTAATTCCTTATCACAACTATTCTGCAACTTAAACCTCTGTGTAACCCTTTCTGTCTGCTCAGTTTAATTTTATTTATAAAGCCCAATATCACAAATCACAATTTGCCTCAGAAGGCTTTACAGCATACAACATCGATCTGTCCTTGGACCCTCACAGTGGATAAGGAAAAACTCCCCAAAAAACCCTTTAACAGGGAAGAAAATGGTAGAAACTGTATTGCTCTCTTTAATTTCAAACAGCTTCTGTTAGGAAATTATTTGTTTTGCTTTGTACATTATCTGTGCAGTTTTAAAATCAACAAGATCACAGAATTTTAAAGGATGTAAGTTAATAAATAGAGCATTGGTTGGTTCATAATATTTAGCTAGATTCTTAAAGCTCTATACTGAAAAATGAAAATTGGGTATGCATTGGTTTTGTATGTGTTTACCCATACCTCTGCACAGTAGGTAATGTATGGAACTATGAGACCACAATACAGTCTATATAGTGACAAGATGTCTTTAGTTTTATATAATAATGGGATTGTTTTCGCCATTTTTGTCTTTTGCCTTTTTATACACTTGTTCTATTCGCTATGGTACTGGCAACAGTACAAGTAGTGTACTATGGTAGGTGATACATGGCAGCGTGTAGGATTTAACCAACTGAAAACCCCTCCGCTAACCTCTTGCTTATGGTCACCCATGGTAGTCTTCTGGTAACATAGAAATGCTGCAGGCCAGGGCTGTTGTTTGTCCGTTCTGGGCTGCTGTAGAAACAAAATGGCGGACTCTGTGGAAGAGGACCCGCTCCATGCCTGGATATGAAGGCCTCATTTTAAACTAACAAAAACACAACCGTCAGTTTCAGGTATAGCCTGGTTCCAGACCATAGACCCCGCCCACTCAACTGAGTAGGCTTGCATCTCTGGTCTGGCATACTTCAATGAATTTGCGATTTATCTCGTCCAAACGCTGGACAGACCAATGAACGCCGGGGGTCTAGCGATTAGCCAGTCAGCGCCACGCTGATGTCAAGTTGTACGCTGGTGGGTAACTGGTGAGGATAGCAACAATGGCGACCGCTACAGATCCTACAGACCACATTGACGATGCTATCGAGGTATTTCGCCACTACTCGCGTTAATGGAGGACCAAATTAAGGAAGCTGCTAAACTGGATTTAACGGCGATGCAGCTGGGCGTGCACGACGACGGAGACATTTTAAATGGGCAATGCTCGCTTGTTTTCGGCACCCCCGAGGCATGGATACTAATGACGTCAGATTCTGGGTGAGTCGTTGATCTCTACTGATTGGTTAGGGAAAAAATCAAATTCCCTCCCCCTTGTAAATCGCCTTCAATGGAAGCCATGTCAGACTGAAGGTTCGGGGAGCTTCAGTCTGACACTCAGGCTATTTCAGGTAATTATACCTAGGTAGTACCTTTAATATATTTTCAGGCATCCCATTAATATTCAAAATTGTCCCCAATGTGTTGATAAAGAATATATAGCAAATGTAATCATTATCATAAATAAACCTAACAAACAAATTACTATTATTATTATTATTACCAGTTTTAGTATTATGTTGTACTGCAGTTCTACGTATGGTTTGTTGCCCTTTCCCAGCAGAAGCTGTTGCCCGACTGCTGTGAGCAGGTCCAATGAATGTCAATCACTGTCCTGCCTCTTTATTTCATTACTTTAAAATTTATTGAAAAAGTCAAAGCTGAAATGTGATATGAGTGTTACGTAGGCTATGTCAATGTGGATTGTTATAGTTTCTCTAAAGTGTTAGTATGCTATAAAAATGTCATAAAAAAAGTCATAAAAATGTCATAAAGAAGTCAAAGTGTGTGTACTTCTTCTGGGCGGTCCTCAATCATATGCTGGCTCCCTGAAATGGCACTCAGTCATCAAAATTTTGAAAGCTCGTGATCTAAGGGTTTTGTTAATAATGCTCTAAAATGGTCAGTTTAGCTGTTAAATTGTTAATAAAAATCTTTTATTGGTTGGGATGCAAAATGTATGGGTTGAAAATGTTAATATTAAATACGGCCCTGAATTGTACACTAATAAAAACATAGATATGATTTCTATATTTAATCTCTGCCAGTAGATCTCCCAAAATCCTAAACACTGCTCCTTTAAACAGTAAGTCTACAATGTTATACAGTATGCTCTTAAATGACAATTTGAATTGTAGCAATAATGAATTGAGGGACGTTGGTATTAATAAAGTTGTTTATAAGTCAGTTAATTGGCAGAGCTAGTCTTTTCTAAGCAAAAATGACTTATGTAAATCAATAGAATTTGTTTCATGTGATATTAGACTGCATATCTTTACATTTGGACTGCATGTTAAAATAGTTTTTCCATCATTAATAGGATCTGAAGTTGTATTTGTTGCTCACTGCTGTTTGTGGGATTCTTTCCTCTGAGTCACAGCAGCAGGAACGACATGTGCATCTCCAAAGTGAGAGAGCTACTGTGGCCCAGCAGTGGTAACTCCATTAATTATTCATAACTATTAATTATCCCTGACATAGCGACAGGATCGGTCAGGATCTAACAGATCTAATTGACCTTCTGTACTTTTTTACACTTCAGGGGACAGATAAGCTGTCACACACAGATTCTAAGTTCATAGGCTGCAGTCAAGTCATCTCGTACACAGCGCACCAGCTGTCCTCAAGTTCAGTCCTGATCTCCGTCTGAGATGTTGGGACATTTTTATTTTACTGTAAATAAACTCTAGAAAGTAAAAAATAATTATTCTGCCCTGTTTAGGTTAATATTACAGGTATATTTGATTTTTGCTGCTTACGATTCATTCAGTGTCTCACAATATTTGCAGTGGTGCCATTATTGTGCTCATGAATGGGACCCCCATAATTATTTAAATGAATAACAAAAAAGCAACAAGCAGTAACAATGAAAACACACTTTCTTGTACCATAAGTTAATGTAGTTAGATAAACGTATCACTACACACAGACAGAAATTACACTGGAGGAAACTGTAAATTCACCTAATGTTTTTTGTGAGCACCACAGACAGAATATTTGGGATGAGTTATGTTCATAATTTGAGGTATAATTGTATTTTGGGACTTGGTGCTTCACGGGAATGAACTTTTATAAATAGTTACAGCCTTTTTGGACCAGGTTTTGTAGGTGCAGGTGAATGAAATTTAATTTGTGGTGCTCACAGCATTGAAAGAAATCATTTAAAATTCAACATCAGTGCCTTACAGTGCAACCTTAAAATTAGTGCCCAATACAATAGAAGTACATTTTCATGGGAATATTTTCTACTGAACAAACAGTCCCTATAAAGTAAGATGTGCAGAAATGTTCTCCTCCACTGTATTGGTGTGGAGACTGAAATCTCACAGACAGAACCTCTCTACTAAGATTATACACCTTAAACCCTCCACCACCACCACCACCACCACCACTGGAAAACAGAACATAAACAATCTTTCTTCAGCTGGTTGTCTAAAGCTGGCTGATTTATATTTTTTGAGATCATCACTGAATGTATTTGCAGGTTTGTAGCCAGCTATCTGCACAACACATAGATATCCTATTTTACTAAAGAACCATTTTGCGGTAGCTTACCTTAAAGGCGCTGTATGTAAGAATGCGGCCAAAGCGATTACTGCACTCAAATTCAAAATACTGCCGCGAGTCGTGTCCGCCCCCCCCTCCCCTACAGATTTGAGGTTGCTGGACAGCGGCACGCTGGAAACTGATTTGTTTGCCCACGGGTGGCTGCCGTGGCAGGGCCGCGTCGCCGCGTCATGGATCTTCTGTTTTCCAGCGTACTGTTCGAGCAAGTCCAGCTTCTCTGCTGCTAACGTTGCTGCCGGGATACAGCTGAGGAGACTGCTAATGCTATGTACTGGGACACTGCTAATGCTGCTTGCTGTGCTGCTGTAGCTCAGTCGTAACTGTAACTGATGCTGAGACTCTACTGACTGCGTGACTGGTAGACAGCGGTGGGTGGCGCAACAGGCCAAAACACAAATTCAAAACATAAACATGATTTGCGGACTGTAAAAATGTTTTTTAAATGCGAATATTCTGGCTGTACTATTGTTGTCGGTGAGATCAGTATGTTATATGAACATTATTCCTTAGTCTCTGTGACATATTAGGATGATTTTACGACTATTTGCTTTATATTTCTTACATATAGCTCATTTAAGTATTTCCATTTCATGTTACCTAATAGGCCTGCTTCTACTCCACTAGCCAATATTGTAGCCTACGTTTTACTCCACTAGGTGATATGATGTTTACACATACAGTGCTCCAGGGATGACGTTTGTAGGCCGACACGGAAGTTAGCATTGCCCTGGTTAGTTTTTCAAAAAGCCTGTGGGATTTTTCCTGTGGATTTTGGATTATGGCAGAAAATAAATTCTAGCACACACAAACATTTATGATACTTTGAAGTGTAAATTCAATCGCCAAAGGTAAAAAACTGACGTCAGGCTATAAACGAACAACACCGCGGTGGCATGACTTCACATCGCCCCCACAGCACGGCTGTAAACGCGTGTTCGGCATGGTGATGTTTTGTAGTCTCATTTAGCCACTTGTTAGCATCCACCCTTTTTAAGACAGATAAAAGCTTCAAAATTCACAATAGGAGTATTTGCCTGTATAGTTTATGTCATAGAACAAAACGTGGAAGTCTCTTAAGATTGTGTTAACCACAGTATTTCAGGTATCTCACCAAAAACCCACTGACTTGTGGGAGTGCTAATATGCTAACTCAAGATTTCAGATGCAGGACTTTTACTTGTAACACAGTGTTTTCTGCACAGTTGTAATGTTACTTTTACTTCAGAAAATATCTGAAAACTTCTTCCACCTCTGTATATCATTACACCTGAAAGCACTTTTATTTTGTCGAATTAACATTTGATAAATGAACATACTCGCAGGGTTAGTTGGTGTAGGCCTAGAACTGTAGCTGGTAAGCTATTAACATGCTAGCCAGCTGGGAATATGCTAGCCTTTGCATTCATAATGTATCCAAGTGTCTTTCTTTTCTGTCTGTACTTAGATGTTTGTTTGTTGTCAGGGTTGAACATCATGTCATCAAATAAAGTGTTATTGAAGAAGGGGAAAAAAGCGTATCCAGCTAACGAGCTTGCTAACTTGCAGCTAGCAAGGTTTTTAGCTGGGTTGCTAGTGGGACCATTAGTTTACACGGTTATTCAGAAGTCATATTTGTATCACTACCTTCTGTCTCATAAGTGTCTGCATATAACGTCTCTTTTCTTTTAACATTTATACTCCAACGGAGGAGGTAAAGTAAAGCTGGATTGTGTAGCACAGCTAATAAGCTACAATAGCTTCCTCTCTTTGCTGTTCCCGAAGGTCAGCAGCACCCACAAGACATATGCTACTCTTTAATGACGTGTCAAAGTTTACAAAAGTTGAACTTGAAACATTAGGCACAGATTTACTTCAGCGCCATGAGAAAATCCACTGGTTGTTGTGTTTACAAGTGACCCTGTTGCTGGTATGTGTCGTTGTACTTCTTTACACCTCCTGGCAGTATGTATCCACATTTTGTGCACCGCGGGGAACCATATTGTGTGTGGCCCTCAGCAGGCTTATCCTCAACACAGCAAAGGCGTCCAGTTTAAGCTCTGTAGATCCAAGCTTTGTGATTTCAGGAGTTACTATAATTGACCACCTCTGACTGCCAAGCTGAAGCTCTGGGAGCTTGTTGGCATGAGCTCAAGTGAGCCAGTCTGCACATCTGAGTGTTTGTGTGATGCAAATATGGCTGACCGCTAATTTTTTTTTTGTCTTCCTTTTTTCCAGAATGCGGGAGAGGGACCTACAGAGCATGTGCAGAAGGGCGCTGCTGCTGACCGTCTGTATGGTGTCTCTGTGGGGACAACTGACCAGTGCATCATCACACAGAAGCCACATAGGTACAACACTGCATGTGTTCCTCTTTGTTACTATTCCAGGGCATCGTGCCCAGACCAACCAAAGTCTGCTACTACTGGCTGCTACTAACAGCTTGACTGGAGATGCCAAGGATTAAAGAAAAGAACGGGTGTAATTTTTATTCACTCATATTCTCCCAGTTACAGACTGATCCAGAAAACAGTTTTTAATGTATTTTTGAAAATAATGGGAGCTTTAGACTTCACAAGGGCAGGAGAACAGATAGTGGCAGCATCAGGCTGTTGCAAATACACCAGCAGGGCAGACAGTTCATGGGCATTATTTGGAAGAAAAACAAACAAACAAAAAAAGAAGTGCATGCAGAATTATACAAACAGTAACAAGGCATTATCTTTAAAAGGGCCAGTTCACCCCCCCCTAAGAACACATATTTTCATCTTACATTGAGTGCTGTTTATCAGTCTAAATTGTTTTGGTGTAAATTCCCCACTGTTGGAGATATCGGCTGTAGAGATGTCTGCCTTTTCTCAAACATAACAAACTATCGCACTCTGCTTGTGATGCTCATGTGCCAAAAACATATATTTGAAAAACTCAACAGTAGCTATAGACACTAAAAACAGACATATATGCTTGGGGTGTTGCTGTTGATTGCAAAAAATGATTAGTGTGGAGAAATGTAAAGCCACCAACTGTCCAACAATGGAGGGAAGGATTGAATAGTGTATATTTGACGGAAAGCATAACGGCCAAGCTCCAATTTAGGGCCGATGTTTTCATCATTAAGTGGACACCAGTAATACTACAGTTGCCGAGACTAAGGACTAAGATTAAGGACACAACTTTCCTGTAACCCTAGTGGAGGGGAGGAGTTTGATTGATACTGTCCACATCCAACTGAGGCCATAAACACAGGTGAATTTGTGATTGTGTAGAGGTATGTATAATGCTGATAGAATGACAATTGACCTATGGCCAAGCCCCGCCCTCACATGTGATGAGCCAATCACAGTGCGTATAGCCATTCCCATATACTCGGACATTCTCTGCCTGGATGTCCATTGAAATGCATTACAGAAAGTCAGTTTTGCTCAGTTTTCTGAGCTTTTTCGGAGAATTGGAGTTTCAAAATGGTCAAATGGTGTGCATGGGGTACTCTGACACAAGGTATCCTGAGAGGCTGGGTGACGAGGTGTATTTTTTACACTTTAAACCACATCTCAACCGAGAAAAGTGTCTCCTTTGGATAAAGTTGTGTGGTAATGTTAGACCACAACATCAACTCAACGTGAATAAGATTAACAAGAATGTCTACATCTGTTCTAAGGTAAGTCAACATTGTGTTTGAGGCAACGTATTGTCACTTTGCTGGAAAGAAATATAAAGTTATCTTTAACATCTCTAGCTAACGTTAGCTAAAGTTAGCCTAACGTTAGCTCCTAGCTGCGTTGTTCATCATGTCACCTTGTTTGCTGGGAGTTCATTAGCCTATTTTGTTCTAGTTTTGTACTTTGGTGATCGTACATCATTGTTACCTGTTGTCCAAAGGGCTCTAGTAAAGCTAACGTTAACTTCTGCTTCATTAACTTATCTGTAATCGCAGAGATAACAAAGGTTGGCAAACGTTATGCTGAATGATTCAGTGTAAATACTGTAGCACCAAACTAACGGAGAGACACTCTTGGTAAAGATGGTAAAAAGGCCGTTATCCTTTTCTCATATTCTGAGCCAAAAACCTTAACTTCAGTGGCACTTTAACTTGTTGTCTTTGATGGCGACAGCAACGAGATGCGATTCACAAGCGTACACTGTGACCTGTAAATTTTGGCTTGTAATTTAAGTTTTTCATCGACCTTCTCAACAATAAAATGATTCATATATCCCTCCAATGCGTAGTTTAGGCCCTTTTGGTTACTTCTCAATGACATCTGATCGTTATGTCCCCAAAAAACATCAATTGCCTCCTGCGAAATGCCGTGTACTGTGACACCTGCCATAGCGCCGGTCACTGAATGTTGATAGTTTGTCCGAGTGAGTGGAGGGGGGCGTGGCTTAGCCATAGGTCAATTGATTGCCTGTGTCTGTGTTGCCTCTGTATACAATATAAACAAGATAGGTTGATGCAAAGCTTATATTTGTTATGTGATACATCATGCAAGTTTGTTCTCTGATATGACTACATCTGATTGAATTTTAAAATTAAAGTCAGTTAAAAATAAAAGGAAAACTCAACAGCAATGTCTCTATCCGGAAATTATGACCTGGTTACTGAAGATAATCCACAAACCTTGTTGTGAGCAGTTTTATGTAGGGACTATTTTCTTTCTACCAAACTACCTACATCCGCCAACTGTATCACTGCACAGAAGAAAGCATGCATCTTCTTATTGCATCTTCCTTAGCTGAGCTGTAACGTTAGCTCAGGTGAGCTAGCAGTAGATGCACACTTCCTTTGGCAGGGTGATATGGTTGGTGAAAATAGTTCCTTCATGAAACTGCTCACAACAAGGTCTGTGGATTATGTTGAGTATTCGGGTCATGATTTCTGGAAAGAGACATTGATGTTGAGTTTTTCAGATGTCTTTTTTTGGTGCTTTGAGCACCACAAGCTGAGTGCTGTCTAGTCATATTATATTGGAGAGAAGGCAGACATCTCTATGGCCGATATCTCAGCAACTCACACCAAAACAATTTAGATTGATAAGTAGCACTGTAGGTAAGAAATAATATGTATTTTTGATTTTGGGTTGAACTGTCCCTTTAAGGCTGAATCCAAATGTCCAGACATCCCCGCTTTGCAGACTCACAGACTTTGCAGGTGCGTTCACAGGAAGTCTAGGAGTGCTGGGGGCTGTCCAAATCCACAATTCAGCCAGTCCACAAGGGGCCTCAAGCGGACTTCCTGCAGACTTCAGAGAGTCCATTTGGGGTGCAGATACCAGCAGACTTCACTAATCTAATTGCCTATAACTCATTGCAATACGGACATGATGTAGGTTTTTCTACTGAAAAAAAAAAAGTAAGAAGAACAGAGATATGTAGAAGTATAGGCTGTAGAGTGTGGTCTATCAGGCTGTGTAGTGTAATAGGCAAAAAAAAATGGCTGAAGAGATGTAGAGAGAGAAAAAGATGTATTATACATTATTGTTTAATCACAAAAAAAAAGCTATACATGGGAAATGTAGTATCTTGTTATCTGCAGGAACAGATAAGTAGGCACTATTCATTAACTTATATGACATATATATGAATATAACAGCAGCGATAGTTGAACGTTTCCATGGCAATGAGTAAAACGGTCTCGAGTGCCGTCTATCAGCCACTTGCAGTCCTGTATGTATCTGTAGTTATTAAACTGACTCTTTCAATTCCTTTTTACTGCTTTAAGAGAAGGTTTTACTAAAGCAAACTGGCAAAGAGCTCCTAAAAATATAAGCATGTTTTTCAAAGCCATTTTTTTTAAAATCCTCAACAGTAAATCATCCCAATCGGACAGTACGATGCATCATAACAAATAGGATACAACTGATACTGTATCAGGAAATCATAACACATAACTTGTAGGGTGATTCAGATGAATTATAGTTCTCTCCCTGACTGCGTCCTCGACAAACAATCACAACCAATTCTTTACAGCCCAGGTCAGTCACATGTGTTGAGCACAGTTCACCTCACTGGCTTTTTCAAGAGAAACTGATATAATTAGCCAAGCCTTCTGGGTTTCTGTGTTCACCAGCAAAGCACAGATTTACTGTAAGGTTGCGTTTTTGTGCAGTCATGCAAGTCGAGCATCACACGGAAAAAATACCAGTACATTAAGTGTGTGCATGAATCTGTGTGTGTGTGGATGTGGCAGGGGACAAGACCTTTCAAAGTGCATTTCCTTAATGGAGAGATGGCCTGATCCCTGAGCGTGTCGGTGGAAACTTTGACTACACATTGAAATAATGAGCCTTGTTCCATTGGAGAACAAACAAACACTGCAGGAGGAATGGCTCCATGATCGCCAAAGACAACAACATGACCAGCAAAAGACTTTGATAGGGCATCAAAATCCAAGGCTGTGACAGGGTGGACTGCATGGAGAGAGGATGCACATTATATGAAACAAAATGCATCATAGCAGTCACCTTGTTGAGGTGTGGTTTAAATCAAGCCGACGACAGAAGACGAAAAAGCTGTGACAGCAGAATTAACTCTCTGTCAGCCAAATTTTTGACTTCACAGGCTGTTGGATACTTCTACCATTTAATAGCTTCATTTCAGATTCACCTGAGGAGAGACTATGGGACAAGGGAGGGGACTGAATGTTATATCAGTTATGTTATGTGTGAATGTATGTAAGGGGGATACACTTGAAATGGTTGGATTGGAGTCCTCCAGGAAAAATTGAGCATCAAACACTTAATTTCCTCCATTCTGGTGAATTTTTCTGCATCAGTTCATGGTGAAAATGTCTTTGAATTTTTCAAAATTAAAGACTTTTGCTACTTTAATCTTTTTATGGAAAGGGGCAAGTGCACATGTTCTAAATATAGAGGGAGACGTGTCACGTGTCCCCCTAGAAATCTACACTGATGCATGTTGCTGTGTCTGTAATCCACACTTTATACTACTACTATAAATTACACACTGTATACTAAACTTCACATCTTCACATACTCAAGAAATAAATGTACTGTACTGATGTGCACAGAGGCATCAATTAAGCAGTGACTTTGGAAAGCTGCTGCTGATGTAACATTTTGAAACTTTGCAATCAGGAAGCTAAATGTTTGTCCAAAGATTTACTACTTAATGTTTTTGTTACGAGATGTCAAAACCTAGTTGAAATAAATGTGCAATATGGATGTGAGATGCAGTGTGTATATTCTGCTCAGCATCTTTAGTGACAATGAAAAGCAGCTTCTCTCACCCTTTTTCTCCATGAAAACAATCAAGAAACCTGAGATAAAAAAAAACCACAATGTAAGTGTGCACGTCCCCTCTCCATGTACTGCTACCATTTGATTTGAAGAACAATGCCACAAACTTTAGACAAAAATGTGCTTTAGATTTGTGGTAACAATGTGGGAAATGCTCTCACCTCTTTCAACCCAACAATGCCCCCATGAGCAAAGTGAGGTCTACACGGAAATGCTTTTCTCAGAGATTAGTGTGGAAGAACTGGCCTGCACAGAGCGCTGACCTCAACCCCATCCAGCACCTTTGAGATGAACTGGAACATGAGCTAGGCCTTATCAGCAGTCGACTTCACTAATGCCGTTGTGGCTGAATGCGGGAAAATCTCTGCAGCCAAGGCTCAAAATCTTGCCAAAAGCCTTGTCAGGAGAGTGGAGGCTGTTAAAGTAGCATGACTGGTTATTGTTCAGCTCTATCACCAGAAGAAAATGTTGGCATTATATGTTTCTGCAAACCACAAATAAATTTCATTTGCATGTTTTATATGTGTAACGTTTCTTCGGTGACGTAATCCAGTATATGAGCTAAATTGGAGGGAACAGTGGATGGTGTTGCATGACAAGCTGCAGACTACTGTTCGAGACCAACAGACAACAAAACCATTTATATTTTTTAGGAATTCATTGCTGTGTTTCCAGTGGCTTTTAGGTTCCAATGGTGGGTGTTTATCAGCAGCCACTGGTTTTCCATCTGCTTTTTAGGCTCCAGTAGAGGGTGGGTAGTAGTGATCCATCGGTGTTTCTGTATTGGCTTTTTCAGCTCCAATTGTGGCTGTTTTGTAGCAACCTTTTTATGTTTTTTCATCAGCTTTTTACACTCAAACCATGGCTGTTTGTTTCGCAACGCATTTGCATTTTTCAAGTGGCTTTTGGGCTCCAGTCATAGCTGTTTTGTAGTGAGTTGCTGGTGTTTATCCATCTGCTTTTTAGGCTATATCATGGGTGTTTTGTAGCAACCTGCCTGTGTTTTTCTATTGGCTTTTTAGGCTCCAATCATGGGTGTTTTTTAGTGACCCATCTGCATTTTTCAGTGGCTTCTAGGCTCCAATCGTGAGTGATTTGTATTGACTTGCTGGTGTTATTTCATCTGCTTTTTAGGCCTTAATCGTGGGTGGTTTGTTGTGACCTGTTTGTGTGTATCTAGTGGCTTTTAGGCTCTAAACGTGGGTGTTTTGTAGCTACTTGCCCATGTTTTTCCATCTGGTTTTTAGGTTTCAATCGTGGGTGTTTTGTAGCGACCGCCCTGTGTTTTTCCATCTGGTTTTTAGGCTTCAATCGTGGGTGTTTTGTAGCAACTGGCCTGTGTTTTTCCATTGGCTTTTTAGGTTCCAATCATGGGTGTTTTTTGCAACCTATTTGCATCTTTTCAGTGACTTCTAGGTTCCATTTGTGAGTGATTTGTAGCGACTTTATGGTGTCTTTTCATCTGCTTTTTTGCCTTAATCGTGGGTGTTTTGTAGTGACCTGTCTGTGTTTATCCAGTGGCTTTTAGGCTCCAATCATGGTTGTTTTGTAGCGACTTGCCAATGTTTTTCCATCTGTTTTTTAGGCTTCAGTCGTGGATGTTTTGTAGCAACCGGCCTGTGTTTTTCCATTGGCTTTTTAGGCTCCAACAATGGGTGTTTTTTGCAACCTATTTGCATTTTTCCAGTGACTTCTAGGTTCCATTTGTGAGTGATTTGTAACGACTTGCCGATGTTTTTTCATCTGCTTTTAAGGCCTTAATCGTGGATGTTGTGTAGTGACTTGTCTGTGTTTATCCAGTGGCTTTCAGGCTCCAAATGTTGGTGTTTTGTAGCGACTTGCCGCTGTTTTTCCATCTTCTTTGTAGGCTTCAATCATTGATGTTTTGTAGCAACCTGTCTGTGTTTTTCCAGTGGGTTTTTGGGCCGTAATCATGGGTGTTTTGTAGCAACCTGTCTGTGTTTTTCCAGCAGGTTTTTGAGCCCTAATCATGGGTGTTTTGTAGCAACCTGTCTGTGTTTTTCCAGCGGGTTTTGGGGCCCTAATCATAGGTGTTTTGTAGCAACCTGTCTGTGTTTCTCCAGCAGGTTTTTGGGCCCAAATTCTGGGTGTTATGTAGCAACTGGTCTGTTTTTCCATTGGCTTTTTAGGCTCCAATTATGGTTGTTTTTTAGCATCCCATTTACATTTTCCAGTGGAGCTCCAGTCTTGGGTGTTTGTCACGACATGCAGGTGTTTTTTCATCTGCTTTTTAGGTTTCAATCATGGGTGTTTTGTCGCAACCTGTGTGTGTTTATCCTGTGGATTTTAGGCCCTGATCGTGGGTGTTTTGTAGCACCTTGCTGCTGTTTTTCCATCTGCTTTTAAGGCTTTAATCATAGGTGTTTTGTAGAGACCTGTCAGTGGGATTGTGCCTAACCACATGTTAATCACAGTATTGCTAAAATCGTGAATTTCAACATCTCCACAGCATAATTAAGTGCCACGTGTCAACATTATTTTGGCGACTGGGTTGTTTTGTTTGAGGTTACACATAAATCACACTACAAGTGCACTGTTCAGGGGTCCACATACTTTTGGCCACCGCACATCATTTATGGGGAACCACACGTTTACTTTTCACCTTCTCATGCCTCTAATCAATACACTCAATATTTTCTGAATATATTTGATGATTGTAGACTGACAGTAGAGTGGTAAATCCCACTTGTTTGACTGCCAACATGTTGGATAAACAATTTAATCTCCAGGCTTACACCGCTGTCTCTCTGGTTTTGCATTTGTCCCGCTCTTGTGGTTTGTGCACTTATTTGTGTGATTTATTAGGAGGGAGAGAGGGGGCCAGCACAAGTAGCCTTGCCCCGTTCTCCCCGGGCTACACTGACACTTAGGTAATCACGCAGCCTGTCCCCGAGCTACAGAGGTCAAGTCAAGGTGGGCCCAGTAAACAAACCTCTTTAGCCCCTCTGTTTATTGAGGTGGGGGCTTCACCAAAGCAATTGAACCTTTCACTAGAGCCTGACTGGAGCATGCTGGGCTTACAGCACGCACACATAACCTCTGTAATAAGACCATTGCATCCCCAGAGCACCATCTGCATTCATTAGCTAGTCATGAAAGAGTGGAGAGGGAGAGGAAGGGCGAGTGGTCTGGATAGAGGGTGAGCGTGATAACAAGTACCCTTCGGCTGTGCAATTTGTTTTGGTCCTGTCGATAGGGTTTAGACTGATGATGTGACCAGGTCAGATGGCGGCCTCATTACTCAGCTATTTAGATACTTGGATACTTTTTTCTTAACAGTATCTCACTCTGTCTCATTTAAAAAGCAGTAATCAAGCTCTCTGTGGTTTGTTGGTCAGTGTCTGCGAGGGCAAATGCTGAAATGTGGTAGAGAGGAAAACAGGCGTGAAAAACACATTTCCCGCTGAGGCTGTGTGATGCAACATGGCAGCAGCTCCCCCTTTTGAGATAAAAATGCTCTAAGCGCTGCCGCTTACAGGTCGTAAACTCTGTTACATTTTTAAATATAAAGCATTAAGCCGCATGGCTCACGGATAGCTCCACAAATTGGAATCAAAATGACTTTGGAGCTCAGGTTTACGTTGGGTTTAAATCAAGGTCCCGTTCTATATTCACATGCACACAAGGGGCCACGCTGCCTTATTAATAAGATGAAACTGCACTGGTTCTCATTTGAATTCAGTGGAATATTTCCATATTTGCTTATGGTAGAGACTTTCTAAAAACTGTGTGATGCACTCTAATGGCTCATTCTCCAGCTGATTTTCATGCCTCAGGGGATTTTTTTTAATTTTTTTTTTGTATTCTATGCAAATTGGCTTTAACTTTTTCCCACTTTATTTTCAGTGTTTCATATTAGGAACAAACTGATTCTCCGGAGCCCACACTAATGGCAGAATCCAACATATACTTTTAAAATTTTTTGCCTGACATTAACTTTTTCTTCTCTCCCAACTGTCCCAGTCAGATTAATTCTTTAGAAAAGATATATTAGGCTGTGTCACATTAATAAAAAATTGTAAATGTAATATACTTAGATAAATTAGAATTGTTTCTCTGTGCCAGCCTGGAGGGGAAAAGCCTGTGAAGAGAGCTTTTCATGCTTGATGGATCTTGATGAAAACCAGGCAGCAGCAGAGTTCTTTTTTTAGTGTTAAAAGGCTTAGATTATTTTAGAAATTCAAAATAATATAATTTGTGACAGTCCAACTTCAAATAGCTCTAGGGTAGATTTAGTCATTGTGATTTGAACAATGGAAATGATTATTTTTTTATTCACAGTGTACTGGTAAAGAAATATTTAAAGGGGAAATTGCTGGATGATTGAAAAAAGAAGTTTATCTTTATAATGCATGGTAGTCTCCTCATTTTATACTTAACCACTGTCTACTTTTCTCTTTGTTAACATTTTCAATGGAGTCTCTAAACTGACAAAATGTAGTGAAAGATTACCTCACAAGCCAGATGCCTGACCTTTTACACAATGTTGTCAATTCCAGAGTTCAAATATTAATCAGGACTAGGGCTCAATAACTGTGAGGCAGTGGTTTTCAAACTTTTTGTGCCCAAGGCACACCAATGGGCAAGCCAAAATCACAAGGCACACCTGTATTTATATCTGTGCACAATAGCTTCTATGTGTGTTATCACTTTTATCACGACATAAGACAATAAAAATTAGAAAAAATAAGACAGAAAGCTCTCGTGTTACTGTCTACTGACATTTTTTTGGCAAATAGGACCCCAACGAAGGTTTTTTAAATTAATTCAATTAAAAATTCATGGATAACTTTTTGTATAGACCCAGTTGAATATTGCAATAATAATGTGTGGTTATCACTAAATCCCACGGCACGCCTGGATTAGCATCACGGCACGCCATTTGAGAACCACTGCTTTAAGGTATCAACCGAAACAACCCAGTACCAAGTAGTGTCGAAACCCCCTGCTGCTGCCAGCTTCAGAGCCGCTCTCCGCTCAGCAAACAGTCAGTCTTCCTGGTTAGCATGAGCTAACACAGCAGTATTCAACACCAAGCCATAGAAAGTCCAAATCACACTGACGCTTAGACAGCTTGACTCTGTCGTTTAATTCGTTAATGACTGTTAACGTTAATCATGTAATGCTAACAGTTAGCCCTGCCACTGTGTGTTATGTGTCCAGGCAGACTTCCACAACTGTCCCAGGCGCGGAGCTCACACTCCTGCAGCAGCTACAACCTTTACAGTCTGTGATGTGGTGATGAAAACATTCAAAGATATGTTTATACTACACTCATTCACATTATAGGTATTGAATGGAGTACTCTGTCTGCACTGGTATCACTTTAAGGATACTGGTATTGGTACTGGTATCCTTGTTTTTTAAATGATACCCAATCAGGACACATAGTCACTGCCAGAGGAAAAAGTAACCAAAAAGGAGGAAGGAGAACCATCAGATTAATTGAGCATGACTGCAAAACAATCCACTGATTTTAGTGGCTGCTCCACAGGTCAGTTAGGGCCTCATTTGTCGGTTCACCTACACATATTAAGGCAAAAAAATTCAAATGTGGAAACATTTTTTAGGGGGAAGATTTTGGTCGCCGCCAACTGGACCCTCACTCTGTGCATTTTCTACCTCATTATTTCTCATCAGGAGCTTCAATACATGGGTTCCTCCAGTTTACTGGCCTGTAATGAGCCCTGTAATGCAGTATATCTCTGCTGTTGTGTGGCAGCATACATCAGCCCGCTGCACACACGCCACACAGCAGGTCAGCGTGGAACCCTTGCCCAGGGGTAGCATGACATTATACCAAGCGGCGGCAGAGCAGGTCACCCCCACCCTGGGGATGTGTGGGGATGCGGCTGCGGAGCATTCGTCCTGACATTTGGAGAGCAGGTGGACGACACAATGGTGGAGGGAGATAGCGAGTAGAGGGAGATTGAGATGGAGATGTGGGGCTGTTTGAGATGCACTGTGGGGATGACAGGGGTCAGCTCGCCCCATCTCCCGGTGGCAGCTCCCGAGATTAGAAAACCATCAAACGTCCTCTGCTATACGCATCTGAATGGCAGCTGTATAGATGAGCAATGAGTGGCTGCGTGTGGCCTTGGCTGTATCCTCTGTGTCTGTGTGGGGTTGTGTAGCCAGCGGAGGGGAGCAGGGGGATAGTGTTATGTGCTGAGAGAATGTCAATAGTTTTATTCACATGCTTAGAGGAAATCAAAGTTCACTCCTGAGCTTGTTCTTTTATCATGTGGGTAATGTTTTAGTGATAAAAACAAAAAGTCTTTTTATACATCTGCTTCAATGCACAATTTAAAAATGAAATTCTGATTTCATAGAAATTCCTATTCTTGCTCGGATGGATCCCAAACTGACTGCGAGGACTGTGTGTGTCAGCGTTCTCATTCCCAGGTTGTCGAATACTAACACACCCTTCGGTGTCTCATAGGGACGCAGAAGGCATCCTTTAGCGTCTCTATGTGATGCACAGCCATCTGAAACAGCTCATGACATGTGGTTAACATTTTGAAATGGCCACTGTTAGGTTTAGGCAAAAAGATTACTTGGTAAGGGTATGAAAAAGATCATAATTTGGCCTAAAATAAGGACGCTTGTTATGGAGCTATGGTTAGATGTCAAGTGCCAGATGGACACCCAACCATAACTTGTCTTTTGGTTTCACACAGGACATGAACAGCGGTCTTATGGATCAAAGTGTGTTTGTTTGGCCCATCCACCTCCCCTCCATCCTGCCCTACTCGAACGTTCTTGCTCTTTATACTACATCATTTGCTTTCGGCATCAAATATTGCAGCCGACAAGTTTACATTGGAGTTAGATCAAAGCCTGGTGCATTGCTTAAAGATACTAAAGAGTGCCTTTGGCGCCAGTTTCATGCTCTAAGGGGTGTGACAAAGCATTATTATTTGATAGCCTAAGAATTTAAACACATTCTTCACCTCTAATGAAGTAGAAAATATATGTCTTTGATAATTCATCACACTAATTTGTAATCCTATTTGTGTGTTTATTTTCCTTATAAATAGAAATAGGCCTGAAAATATAGTTTATCCAATCATTATTTGTAAAAGCACATTTTGTCAGGAATGACTCAATCAGTGGCTTGTGTCATACACTTGTGATAAACATTTTTTTGTTTTGTTTTGTTTTACTTAATCTCAGTATCTGTATCTGCCTCCATTATAGGAATACTTCACTCTCAAAATGACAATTTATATACCAATTACACTCCCCATGTTACATTCAGTTCATGAAGAAAATGTTTTTCTCAGTTGCCTTAACGGTGAACGAAGAATCCAAAAATTGAGAAAATTCTTGACGAACTGAAGTCAAAGGTCGGTGTTTAACAAAAGACAAACATTCAAAACATGCGATAACAAACCGACAGCCCCTTTTGATAAGGAACTGAACTGAAGGTGAGATGTATCTCCTCAAGGCCAGACTCCATTGACAAAAACAGTAATCTTACCTTGCTGAACATTTGAGCTGTTGGTCAACCGCTGCCTCCAACAGTAGTTTGTAAATTTGTTTTTTTATAAAGTTAGTTGGGATTCACCAAAGTTGCACAAAAACACGAAGAAACTGGGTGATCAGGGCAGAGTTACAAAGCAGCTCTCATTTTTAGCAAGTTAAAATTACTTTTTGTCAGTGGAGTCTGGTTTTGTAGAGAGCAAAGTTCATTTTCACTTGCAGTTCAATTTTTAGTTCAGTTTCTTAGTTTTTGAGAAAAACAAAGTCTTCTACATGAATTCAGCGTAACACGGGGTAAGTAATTGATATATAAATGATTATTTTGGGGTTGAAGTATTCCTCTAAGGTTAATTCACATCTGATCAGTGTTTTTAAACAGTGACCTGGAAAAGGGCTCAGAGTAAAATCTATCTCAGTGTTTCATTGTCTCAGATAGGAGCCATATTGTGTCAGAATCAGATACGCCAGCAGTCTTCTATCTCCGTTCCCTCTCTAATTACAGCTTAAATGTAAACCCATTATCCCTCGCTACATTATGAGTTACCTCTAGCTATTCTGAAACTCAAAGAAATGAGGATTTTTGGATTTTGATAGAAATCGAAGGAGAGTCGGGTGATAACGATTTGAGCTGATGAATGCAATTAGTGGAGAAGTGCTAACAGCATGGCGGTAATTGGGTCTTACAAACTAAAAGCCTGCCCTTACCCAGCAATTAGAGCAACCTCCTTTAAAGTTAGTCAGTTGTATTGCTGTTAATGGTCTGTGCTCGGTTGAAGCTTAGCACGAAGAGGTACTGTCCCTTTTCAAATTGGCCACATCTCAGTTCCTTGTCACGGGATTTCTGTGCTCTGTTGAAACTTTAATGTGTTGAAGAATTTCTGAAGCGGTTAATTAGTTGGTGATGGTGATTCACTGCTCCACAGACTGTGTTATATGAGAGGCTGTTTGATGCATGTTGCTACATAACATTAACTTTGGAATCAATTTATGTATCATAAAGAGGAATAGTGCCATTGTTCAGCTATCAAACATATTGTTCCTACGCTCTGGTAGTGTTGCTAATAATAATGGATGGAGGGGAACGCTGTACACTGATGCTGTCTCTTTTTATTTCTAATACTATAAATAAGCTTTTCAGCACATGTTGCCTTCTGTAAGACAGATTATTTGACTGACATAAATGGTGTGTTGACAGAATTCTGAAATTAATGAGCTTACAGTCCATAGAAAGGTAATTTATTCTGTTTAAATGCATGCACACAAAATGTTTATATTCTGTCATTTTTACTTCAAGTGAGAGACTAAGGGTGAATGGGATAAAACTTTTAGCTAGTAACTATCACCATGAAACTTTCCCAGTCGATTACTTATTCAATAATTAATAAAGGTCTAGTGTGTAGGATTTAGAAGCATCTAGCAGTGAGGTTGCAGGTGGCAACCAACTGAAACTTCTCTGGGGTGCCAAGCATGTGGGAGCCAGTGTAAGGTTTGTCCATCCTGGGCTACTGTAGAAACAACATAGCAGACTCCATGGGAGAGGACCCACTCCATATTTAAATTTAGATGTGGATAAAAGGCTCATTCTAAGGTAATGAAAACACAATAATTCTTAGGTTCAGGTGATTATACACTAATGAAAACATAGTTATGAATATTATAGTCATTTCAATATAGCCCCAAAAACCCGGACTTTGAGACAATTTTTGTTTTGTAGTAAAGTGTTCTAAAATTTTATGTTCAAATATGCAATTGAGGCAATTAAATATGCACATTTTGTGTATCATAAAACAATTAAAGCCCAGTCCCAATTAATTTTAATAGAAGTTCTTCGGTATATACAACCAGGTTGTTGGCTACCTCAAATTATGTGTCCATTCCTCAGTTACCCTGTAAGTTATTCATATTGCTTTAGTCCATAAGGGTCCTCAGGTCAGAAGAATCAAAAGTGTTTTTTCATAAAAATGAATCCAAGTTGTGAGTATTGTTTTAACAGGATTAAGTGGGGTTGTGACGGTATGGTGGGTGCCGTAATCCTTGAGTGCTGTAACTCTCCCTGATGTGCTGTCTGTCCGAGCTAGATCAAATGAATAATTCAGAATTGATATGTTATCTGAAGCCTAATTTTATATAAGTAATATTTTTACTGGTTTAAATAAACAGTTTGATTGTATTTGTCAAACTTTGCTGTGCAACAGTTTTGTGTGAAAGGAATTGAAGGCCTTTCCAAAATACAGGCCTGTTGATTTCAGGGATTTAAGCCAATAATAGCCCGGGCTATTAATAGAAGATTTACAGTACATTTCCAGAAACAGAAATCTAAATTAAATAAACACCGAAATGTGGATTTTGGATATTATCTTTCCAGTAGACTGGAAGACATATTTAAGTAGCAAAATAGGCCAAAATATCAAAATCTAGCAGTGTATCAAAAACAAGTTTTCGTCCCCTTCGCGAATGTTTACAGTTAATCTTTGCGCTTCCTTTACTTGACCACAAATATTCTTTTGTAGATCATTTAATTTGAATGCCAACATCCAGATTATTCTCATCTGTGTGATTTTTAGTATTTTCAGTTTTAATATTTTATTACAGATTTTTTTTGTTTAGTTTTTTTGTTTTTGCTAGTTACTAAAATATGGACATACTGATATTGGATGCCTTTCTTGGCAGCACACGCCCACTTTGTAGACTCTGTTTTTATGTTCATGTGGATTGACCCTTGATCTCATGAAAATGAAAAACATATCCTATGCACTATTTAAACTATGTATGTCACTCAGGTGCTTTGTGGTCCTTCAGAAGTAAACACAAAACCACACAGCAAAACACGATACACAGAATAAGAATGCACAGGATTAAAATCACTAATACATTTATATCTTCCTCCAGTCCAGCATCTCACTCATGGGAGGAGGTGTGCATTCTCCTTCAGTTCTTGTCTAGTACTCACAAAGAAAGGTTAAGTTTTGTCCTTTCTCTCATTTTCTATTTGAAAGAAGATAAGAGCCTTTAAAGTCTTACCGTTCAATCTGATGCGAGTCTTTTTATAACTGATTGAGCAAGACAAAACACAACAGGTGATTATAACACTAACAGGCATGACTTCACATACATACAGTGAGACGAGCATTATATTAATAAACACTCAGACTGAGGATAGGTCAGAAGTGCAAGATGGGAGTTGATATGGTGGAGTAATTGAAGCACAGGTGCGGTGCTTTATTATGATCTAGATTTTTTTTTACAGAGTGGAAAGCATCTGTATACAATAAAAATAAAAATGTTCCAGACTGAGGAAAAAGAAAATAGTGTGTATTCTGTAGGGATTTGGTGCTTTACCCCATGAAAAAAAGCAGAGAGGAGAGTTGGTGATGCAGTTAGTTAATGGTGAATATCAAAATGCAGCCTAGTCACCAGAATAAAATGTTGGCATGTTAAAGAACGACCTAGTTCAGATTACATGATTACAGTAGGAGGAGAGGATGGTGGCTGGCATGACACCTAAGGGTGCTTTGAAATCTAGAGTTGTCTTGCTTTGGTCCAAATCAGGGACTAATTTTGTTAAATAACTGCCTAGAGTTGGTTCGTGTTCTCACGGCAGCATTTACAAGCGGACCAGATAAAATACCTGTGCAAGACAGCTGCTCTTGATTGGTCAGAATTTCCATGAGGGAAAAATCCAGGAAGTAAATAAAACTTTGAGGAAGAGTACACTTGCAAGATAATCGTGACAATTTCTAATGTCACAATGGAGGGACAACTACGCAGGTTGATTTTAGCGCTGCTCATCGTGGACTATATTGCTGTCATTGTTCATTTTAGTCAAACCATACAGTTTGAAAACAAGGCGCGGCTCCAACTAGAAAACAATGTTTTGATGCATTGGATGTGCTGAATGCGCATATTAAGGCAGTACAGGAGGAGGTGCACATTAATAATCCTCCAGGACTGTAACATGCTCATGTTTAACCCAAACAATGTGTCATGTGACTGCAGCTGGTTCAGATTGAGGCGGGAACACGTTCTCACCACAAACGAACCACACTAGAGTTCATTTGTAACCGGACTGAGACCACCTCTTCAAGAAGGTCTAGGCCTGGTTGTTTTGGTGCACACCTGAGTGTAATTGCTGTGTTCACACCTGCCCCATTGAACCACACTTAGGGGGCAAACTACTTGAGTTTGATTGTATACCAGCATGGGATTGCATGTTACACCTTTGCTTCTACTACCGTAAAATAATTCAAACTCAAAGGTTTGAATGAACTTAAACACAACTAAACCTTAAGTTTAGTTGTGTTTATGTGCAAAAACACCAAACACTCCACAAATGGTTTGTAGTTGAGTGTCTTCTGGAGTATTCCACATACACACACTGTATGCCTATAGAGGGTATCATAGCAGTTTAAGTAGCTTCAAAGGAGCAGGCGGGGTTGTCTGAGTCATGATGGGAACAGGAGCAGACAGGTGCAGCCATACTTAGAGAAGCCCGAGACGTGTTAGTGCTGAACCAGTCAGATGGAGGACAGAGAGAAAGGCAGGTGAAGATCATAGTATTTCAACTCACTGAACTTTTAAGGGAAGGTTTTCACCTACGCTGTCAAGTCACAACAATGGAGAATCTAACCTAGAACATCAGAGTTCAACACACAGACATTTTCCTGTAATTATATAAGTCTCCAGGGGACTGCTTTCATTACTTTACATCTGTTTACATGTATTTACACTACCTGTTTTTATATATACACTACTAGAACTAAATTTTTCTGTGATTGCACTACATGTTTCAGTCAGGAGAGACAGGTGAATGATGTAAAGTTGAGTGTTTATACAGATTATGGGTGTACAGATGAACAGATGATATGTGATGATAAAGATCTGACAAAGACTTTGGCATTTAGACTCTACAGGGAGATTTTGAAACTGAGGGACATCCGCCCTGGGCAGCAGCAAGATAAATCCCCCCATGAAGTCCAGGCACAGGCAGGGGTGGACTGGGACAGAAAGTTGGCTCTGGTATTTTGGCCCAGACTGGCCCACCCCAATCTATCACACAAATATAAGTTATATATATGTATTATAGGATACAAAGGCGTGGGCTTCTTTCAAGATTTGGGGGACTGATATTAAAAAAAGGGTTCTGGGGCTGTTTTTTGAGTGTCAGGCACTTCGTTTCCTGCATTTTTATGCACCAGTTTGGGCCTTTTCTGCATCAGTTCATGGTGGAAATGTCATATATATACTCTACACCTATATATGTATATTTATTCTACTCTCCCTGCTGTAACTCGTATCACTCAGTCTGCCAACACTACTCACCCACATACTGACCTACAGTTATTTTACCAGGCACGACAACATCCTTGTTACAAAGACTATCATGTTTGTTGGTGAACTTCACGTAGGCTTACAACATGACAGGCTCATGATTAAGTGACCTGCAATGCTGATGTGCGTAACCATAGCAACTCACTGTTGCCTGCCTGATCACTGCAAGAGAGGCGAAGGAGAGACAAGACTGAGTTACAAGTTGTTAAAAGGGTGTGAAAAGTCAGGTTAAAGTATTTTTGTGACCTAGAATCTCTCTGCGCCTCCCATGTGTTTTGAATTATCCACAGGAGGCACACTTTTTCTTTTCGTTTAATGAAGGTGGGGGTGGGTGTGCAATACAGGTTTAAACATGTGACTGAGTATAGTTATATTGTGTATAGTCTTCCTGACAGAAACTTATGCTAGATGCTGTTTGCATCATATGTTTCTTTAAAACTATGGATACATTACATTTCTACATTATTATGCAGCAGATATGTCGATACTTGATGTTTCCTTGAGCTTTAACAATGCTGTGGTTAACATGTGGTTATATTTAGACACAAAAAACACTGTTTGTTTTGGCTTAAAATACCCAGTTTTGGTGGCACATACCCGGCTGGAAACACAGCCAAGTCTCGATAAGAAACTGATCAAGACTTGAGCTGAGCTAATAAATGTAGCTCATATACTACGTGACCCTGGAAATACTGATTTGATATGAAATGTAAAAATGTATCTGTGTGTTGCAGATATGTACAACGCCAACATTTTCCTCAGGCAACTGGGCTGACAATATGTTTGCACCTTGTCTTGTATCTTGTATGTTATTGTTTGTTCTTTTGGGAAACACAATTTTGTTCCTCGATGAACTGTACCGCTCTTTATATATATGTGGATGACAATAAAGCCTGGCGTATCTCTTATCTTATCTGAAGCCAATGACACAGAGGAAATGGGTCTGAGCTGATCTGAGCAGATTGTCTGGTAGTTTTAGAGGTTTACAAATTTACTCTTAACCACACTGATCGAGTCACAGACGGATCTGAGCTGCCCCTATCTTATCAAACATATTTGATATTTACAACCTGATGTGTGGACAGTTCCTGCAGTGCGTGCGGATTACAGACTTCAAAGAGCATCGACCACCCGCTGAGTTTATAGTGAGTTCGGGCAAAAGGATCATAAATAAAAGTAAGAAAAATGCATGTATGTCTTTCTGTTATGCTCCGAGTCACAAAAGGTTGATAAATTATGAATCAGCCCCAACATGAAAAGCCTTAAGTGCGAATACCAGTATCAAAATCTGCTGAATTCAAAGTGCCTGATCGGTAGCCAAGTCAAGTCATACCAATTAATTTGGAGAGCACATTTAAAAACAACAAAAACTGACACTAATTTAAAGAGAGACGTGCTTCAGAGGTTTTCAAACTGTAGGGTGAGATGAAAGAGAGGAGCAGCAGAGGGGTGATGGGAAGCAAAGATACTGTGTGAGGTGAAAAGGACAGTAGGTGCTTCTGAAAACAAGAGGAAGTTAGTAATTATAGTTTAGCTTGCTAAACAGCATAAGACGCTTTTGAACCGAACAGTTCTGGGGACTCGCTGAGAGAAAGTGCCCGCAAACTACATACCTTCAAGGAATCTAATTCTGTTTGCATTTGCATTGCCAGTATGAACGCTGAAGTGGCAAACTGCAAGCCGGGGCTGTTGGTATAGCAACATTACTTTCGCTTTGATGAGTCCATTGGATTGTAATTTCACCCTTGCGAAAATGCTCAGTAAAGCCTGGACTTCACCATCAACCCAGTCTCACTTCGAAGTTGCCGAAATCCAGCGCTGGGGCAGTGACCAATGGACAAAGCCATCCTTTCACATTAGCACGATACACCACCGGTTGCTGTTAACGTTGCTCAGTAGCATCAGGGGGAAACATGGCAAGATGAGAGCGAAAGTTAGGGCAGCGCAAGTCCAAGTCGTGTGGCCAGGAGTGGTTGTGGATGGGTCCAACAAATGCCTTCACTATTAAGATTATAAAGCCAAGCCCTGTTCTTTTTTCCGAAACGCAACCACATACGCCTGTTGTTAAAGGAAAAAAAGGGAAATCCCAAGTGTTTTACTGAAGTAGTGCGTGTATTTTGAAAGAGACGGTATGTAAATGGAAAATTTCCTGTGAAAATGGAAGTGTATTTTGAAAGAAGACAATGCATGTAACAGGCAGAACTTGACACGGCGTCCCAGAACGTCAACAATACAGGTACCTTGCACGTTGGATCTGGACGCCAAAGGTCCATGACCAAACGTTGATGTGTGACGAGGTTTGAATGAGAATGTGTTGTCACTGTTGGTCTGTTTGTCTGTGTTTTCTTCCATTTTTTTCCATTATGAGCTGTTGATTGTGTTTTGTGTCGTCTGTTGTTTACACAGCTAATGTGTTATTTAGAAATGACGATTGTCAGTCCTGCATTAGTTGTGTTCAGCCAGTCAGCGCACACTTGTGGTGGGAGAGTACCTACTCTGAAACAGGAGTTTAAAAAGTCCCTCAAAACAGCAATCTAAGAACTACGACTGTTCCCAGCTCTTGCAGTGCAGACACAACAAAAAGGGGAGTTCTTAGAACTATGAAAAAGTTCTTATAGTCCAAAAACATTGATTGCCAACAATTAGAGCAGCAACAGTGTCTGTGACATATTAACCCTTTAAAAAAGCGCCTGATTGCCCCAGTTTGCATCAAAAATAGCACTTACACTGATAACTTGGAGTCTGAACACACCAACACACTCTCTAACAGATGTTGGGAGCATTCCTGCAGCTGCCCTTAAAAAGTACAAACTATTGCACGCAGTATGCACACAATCAGGACTTACTACTTTCTCATAAGATCACACCTTGAACTTTGACCCTTTTGCTTTTATATTTGTTACCTTGGACATCGGCTCAGTCAGTGTGACGGATGACCGGATGTCGTAGAACATCCTGGTATACTGCATTTGACATACTATGTATTGGGACATAGTAAATCTTTTTCTGACAGTATGGTAGTATGAGTAGGCCTCTCCTTCCAGGAGCCTGATGGGTGGAGTCAGGTCATAGGGAAGATTCAGCTAACCTACACTGGCTGCATGACTACATGGTGGAACTCAGCCAGTTTCTGGGCCTTTCCCAAACCACCTCCTACCCTCTACTCCCTGCCCGCCTTCACCCCGTTTGTGTGTTCATGCAGAAGGTCCACCACATTGAGTGCCGTCCCAAACCACCTAGTGAAGAGAGGAAGTGGGTTATAAAACCCTCCAACAGCGAGCCTGCATCGATGCAGACTTACTGACCATATGCAATTGTCGTCACTGAAGACGCTCTATACAAATAAAGTTCAATGCAACTACCCTTACACACGTGAACTGCTCAAACTAAGACATACGTTGTTTTACAACGTTGTCATACAGAAGTTATGATCATAAAGGTAACATTGTACCTTTTATAGTCTCTTAAAAACAGTCCTGTTCACTTGATTGTAAAGTGAAGTAAAGAACATAAAATGGAAGTAATCTTGATATTTCTCAATGTTTAAGAAAAGTTATGACTGTTTCTCTTTCAGCCACACAGAGAGAAGTTTGTCCCCAAGCTTGCTGCTGTATTTATACACCTTACACCTTACCCTACTCTTCATTCAGCTGTGAAGGTGACTACGAATGGAGTTACACTCCGCGATGGAGTGGGAGTGGGTGGGGTCCGGTTTTGGAAAAGCCGCTCTCTCTCCCTGGCTTCCACCTTGTTTGGTTTTGTCACATTGGGTTTCTAATTACACTCATTTTCATTTTAGTTATATAAAAATAATCTTTTTAGTTACAGCTCACGCATGTTCTCCTCTCCCTGTCCAGCCTTGAACTGGGCTGTGACAATACACACACTCTTACATTCAGTGTGCCTTGTACTTTCTGAGGATTTTATTATCTCTGATATCTGTGGTAATTAAATTCTCATATCTAATGTCCATTTCACTTAGAATATACAGGAAAAGAAATGCTTCTTCTAACTCTAGTGATGGTTGTCTGTGCATCCAAGAGTACACTGCCAACAGGAAGTGCTAATAGCTAACTCAGCATACTTCTAATAGTGCTAATTTGCCAAGATGTAAGTAATTACAGCCTCAAAATAACACGGCTTATGTTGTAGCCTGCAGCATACTGTAACTCATTGAATCAACATTATGGCAACATTATGCTCCCTGTTTACATCTCCCAACACATTATGGGAACATGTTGATCCAGAGCTGTTGTTGAGGTTGTGTATTTGTCTCGATTTTGGCGGAGGCCCAACAGTGTCAGACTTTAAGAACCCCTGATTTACATAAATTTTAAGTAAAAGAGCAACACTTCAACATCTTGATTTAAAGGAACAGTATGTAAGATTAAGGGGGGATTTGATGGCATCTAGCAGTGAGGACTGCAGATTGCAACCAGCTGAAAATTCTCCCGGTTAGAATTCCTTCAGTGTTCATTGTGTCAGTTAAGAGTCTCAGTCATCCAGGTCACGGTAATCATTAATGCTATTTCGTAGGCAACTGGACTTGCTTGAGTTTCTTGAAGACGTTTCACCTCTCATCCAAGAGGCTTCTTAAGTTCTAATGGACTGGTGTGGAGTCGCAGGCTTTAAACTGTGGGTGTGAACCCTAACAGTCACTGAGGTCACATGTGACACGTTGACCCAACCATCATGTGTGTCGCTAGGGTTAGTTGGGTCCAGGTGAGAATGGGAGTTAAGTCATCTGGGGAAGGATCCGGAGACTGTATTGTAACTGGGTGATAAGTGGTGTCGTAGGCCACCTCCTCTTATGTTCAGGTTTTTACCAGGAGTCGAATCATACGTAAAGGTGTCTTCCTCTCCAAAATAAACATACCTGCACTTGTACAGCACTTCTCTAGTCTTCTGACCACTCAAAGCGCTTTCATGCTACACGTCACATTCACCCATTGACACACACATTCATACACTGGTGGTCGAGGCTACCATACATGGTGACACCTGATACTCAGTAATCATTCACACACACTCACGCACCAGTGGAACAGCCAGCAGGAGCAATCTGGGGTTCGGTATCTTGCCCAAGGATACGTTGGCGTGCGGACTGCAGGAACTGGGGGATTGAACCGCCGATCTTCAGATTAGTGGACGACTCTCTCTATTTTGAGCCACAGCCACATAAATAAAGCAGTTTCGCATTAGAAATCAATGTTTTTGGAAAGCTGCGGAGGGGCTGCTAAGTACTGTGAATAGTGTGAAAATGCAACCCCGGCTCTAGATATCCCTATCTAGAGCCGGGGTTTAGTCTGTCGGTTCTGTGCTACTGTAGAAACATGTTGGTGCCAGGGGCATAGTGGATGCTGGGTACGTGAGGTACATGTCCCCCACAGCTGCTGTATCTGTCCCCTATTTCCCCCACAGTCGATCGTTTGACAGCCATTCAATTTATTTTAACAAGTCAGCTTGTTTTCCCAAGTTGTCCTGGATGCACTGTGAGTTGACGGGCAAGGTGCACACTTGCTGCTTCTTTTGTCAGCACAGCATGCTCCCTCTGTTGCCTCTCTAAGTACCGAGCAGGGAGGATGTACGGTATGTTTGAACAAAAATGTACAGCAAACAATCCGGCAAGAGGCAGAAAACCCTGCACTCGTTCTTGATGTCCAACCATGTCAGCTGAGTTACACAGTTTTTGATAATGGTTAGCTGACGTTAAAAGATGACCTCGTTTCCTAGTCATCAGGTGTTTGTGGTTATTTGGTTTGGTTCCTGTGCCACTACGGAGAAGCACAGTTAAGTAGGAGAGAATATTTCAATAAATCATCAAAAAAAAATAGTGTTACTCCAGAACAATCTGCCCCCCTCACTTCTGAAATGATGGCTACGCCCCTGGTTGGTGCAACGTGGCGATCTCCTAAACGAGGACCTGCTCTTTATGTAGATATAAACGGCTCATTCTAGGGTAATGACAACACAGTGATTCTTATTTTCAGGTGATTATACACTAAAGAAAACTTACTTATTGAACTATATTCCACTTCTGCCGATATATCACCCTAAATCCTGCACACTGGACCTTTAAGACATCTAATGTGCTCATCATGATCCATTGAAGTTCCTCTTAAGGATTTCTTTCTCCCTCTGAGGGCTGGTTGTTGTAGTTCTGTTGTCATTAAGACTGGTGAAGGCTTTCCAACAGCTCGACATCTGTCTCTAAAATGGCATATAGTATTATTTCAAGATGTCTGAGAACATGTCGGGAAAGTTTAATGTCCTCTCTAAACGCTAATTCCTTGTACTTATACTGTTACAGATTTGCAGCCCCGAATCGTAAATATAATCCATTTGCCTTAACAACTGTCCCCTGAAACCTCTTTTCCATGCAGTTTGATTATATAAATCCTAACAGACATTTATGAGCGCTCATCTGTAGTCAGGCAATGTTGAGGAAGGAAGTTGGGGAGAAACTCGTCAGCTGTTCAGCCTTGGGTAGTTTCCTTTTTTCTTTTAAAGTAATGCTTCGCTATGGCCTGATGGTTATTCACTAGAGGCTGGATACTGACTGAATAAAGTGAAATATAAGCTTCTAAAATGCAGTCTATCAATTGCTTGCCTCCATCTTCCGGCTGCGCTCCATGACTTTTCGCCTTCTGGCTCACATCTCCTCAGGAATGAAGTGCAGCACCGAGTGTCCACATCGGACCATAAAAACAGCAACTGAGGCTGAGCATCAAGTTTATGTGAATGGACTGGAGCATAAAATGTAATGGGTGGAACCATTGGAGTTCTCCTGAAATGGCTTTTTTAAAAGGTTTGTCGACATATTTTTCAGCAAGATGGTCTATTAAAAAAAGGAACATTTATATTGAGCTGTCAGTGGGTGGACAGGTCAGATGCTCCTTTAATAGTGTCCTCAGGCGGCCCGCAATTCAACCCGGGGATCAGTGCCGGTGGCTGCCTCGCCACTAACGAGATACTATTGTTTTCCAGGGCGACATTTGATTTAGAGCCGTTGGTTAAATATACCCCTCAGTTAGCAGCATTCTTAATGTAATTACATGACAGTCTGATTTAGGGGAGAATAATCTCTGATCCTCAGCTATGAGTAATTTGAAGCAGGCCATCCTTCTTATTTTCAGACCGTGCTTGTTGCTCTACTTTTAACGCCGTCTGTCGTCTCCCGCGTCTAATGAAGACGGATCCGTCTGCGGTTCACATCATTGTGGCTCTGTCATTGTTGCAGAAATGTACAGTTTAACTGGGGACCCTCATCCCCTTTTGGTTGAACCAATCCTTCGTGTTTCATGACACTGGGCCTGTCACTCAGCTCTGAAAGGCATCAGTGGAATATGCTCAAGATGAAAAACATGGGAATTCGGTTGGAGAGCAGAGACGGCAGCCGTTTAGAGCAGACATGACATCTGTTTGACAGATAACCAGCATGTGTGCATGTCAGATGAGAAACCGGAGAGAGGAGTAGACAATCTCTGGCTTCTCTTTTGTCTGCCTCTGTGGAGGCCAGCACAGTCATGGTGAAGCTGGTCATGACGCGCTTTTGATTAGACTATAGGAAATCCACTCTCAGACATGCGATAATATGATCTTAAATAGGTTACTGTAAACCATGGATCTAAGATATAGCAAAGCAAAGTCAAGTCCCCTTCACCTATAATGAATGAAATGAGAACATCTCACTCAAAGGAAGAGAAGTCTTATGCATGTATATCAGGACCTCTGGATTCTCTCTCTGTTTAAAGCCGTCACCAGGTGTTCTTGACTTCATACACAACGAGTTTGTATCAGCAAATATGTGTTGTAGGAAATGTAATGCTGCAGAAATCAGATTTTAAAATAACAAGGAAATGCTCAGACTGAACATATCTGCGAAGTCTATACTGCCACTGCATTTTGGTTGTGTTCCCTACGAACATATTCTCACTCTGATCTCGTCACATATTGACGTTTGGTCATGGATCGTCCAAGTCCTGATATGACGTGAAAGGTACCCTGGGTGCGTTGGTTGTTGATGTTCTGTGTCAAGTTCTGCCTGTTACATGTCTTGTCTTCTTTCAATATAGACTTCTGTTTTCACTGGAAATGTAATGTTTATATACAGTCTCTTTCAAAATAAGAGCAATCTGAATTGGCGTTTTTTTCCCCTCCAAAATCGAACACATGTGGTTGGGCTTAGGAAGAAAGAAAAGGGTTTGGCTTAAAATCTTACAGGACACGAACCCCGCTCTCCCAGGTGAAGGTAGGTGTTTGTTGGACCCATCCATCACCCCTCTCACCCAACCTACTTGGACTTTTGCCGCCTTAACTTTCGTTCTTGTCCTGCCACGTTTTCCCTCGATGCCACCAAGTGCCATTAAACTATAACAGCGACCACCCGTGTATCATGCCGACGGTAAAGGACGTCTTTTTCTGTCAGTGTCTGACACCGCGAGTCACTGCCCAAGCGCCAGATTTTGACGACTTTGGTGTGAGACTGTGTTGCCCCAACAATATCTGTTCACAACAACCATAGCATTTTTACAATTAGAGAAAGATTTTTATTCTGGTTTAATATTGACACTTGAACCATAAGATGAAACCTACTGACTTTTTTGATATTGAATCAAAATCACGATCTTTCGTTTACTTTAAGCTATCTTTTTTTCCCCCTTTTTTTTTTTTTTTTTTTGGTAAACACAGTAAATTACATCTGGTGCTAATTGCACATCACAAACACTGTCTGCCCTGTCTCAAGGAATGATTCACAAAGGATATTGCACTAATTATATTACAGCGGAAGCACACACATTAAGTTTTGCAGCTGAGTGCAATTTGCCCTTTTTGTTGCAATCATTTATATCCATGTGGCAAAGTATAAATGTTGCCTCTGCACCAAGAAGACAAAGAAAAGGAACCTGAACTATTCCTCAGGTCCCGACCGACGAGGTGCAGAGGCATTGCTGAAAACTCCAGGGAAGGAATTCAAATGTGACAAAGAGAAACCATATTTGGACTGTTTTTGCAGTGAGGCTCATTTGCATAGAAAGGGACCAATTTTGCGAAAAATGTATGCATATTACCTCATTTAAATATGTGTGAATAGCACAGGAACACAGAGACGCTATTTGCTGATAGCGCCATTAGTGGTGCAGTTCACCCTTTGTGGGTGCTTTAAGAAGTACATGGTTTCTTTTTGTCCAGGGTTAGCAGCCACAGAAGCTGTTCAATCTCCTGAATATGCCCATCATTTTTACATTGTGTATTCTTTAGGCATAACAAACAATTATCACGAATGTGTTATGCTCTGCCCACATGTTTGTGTGTGTCCATGTTTGCTCGACAATAGATACAAACTGGGACCCACTCATCAACCAGCCCTCCTCCCTTTCAGCCTGTCTCACTTCCTGGATTGTTAAAAATGTTGTTAGTAACTCTAATCCAGGAAGCAATTATACTTCCACCAAAACATATTTGGCAAAGCAATTCAGCATGAATGAAGTCGGTATCAGACAGGGCCGGCCATGAGGACGACTGCTTTCTGTCACAAACATTTCCTCTCCACCATCCGTGACCTTTAGCCTTGTGTTTGTTCTGAAAAGAGAGGGACTGTTTGGGAAAATAATTGCCTGCACGATATGTGCTGATGACTAATGCACAGTATCTCTAGTCGTGCCCATGTAAGATTAATGTTATGCAATCAAGTCTCAGTCCAAAGGCAGATGGTCTTATTTGCTTATCATGACTATATAAAAAAGAACGCTGGGACTGGAAACAAAAACACAGAAGACATTCAGTGTTCACACTCAAACAGTAATTTGTAAGAAATCAATGTTGCTGTATCTTCATATCCTGTTGGCTTCAATTAAATTCCCAGTAGCTCAGAAAACAGCTCAATAGATGTAGTCCGACTGTGAATAAGGAAACAAAATCTCCCTTTTTTGCTACGTTGCAACAGAATGATAATATGAGGCTATTTTTGAAAGATTTTTTTTCTTTTTAATGTTTTTGCACACATTAGAGAGAAGTGCAAGACTCAAGATAAAACAGTGCGGCGACATTTCGCAGTTTCCAGGGTTCCTACACATTTTGCATTTCAAAATTTCACACTTTTCAAGACTTCTCTGTAGATATTTCTCATACTTTTACTCTTGCATATGGCTTATAATTGCCATCTCCCCCATGATGGAGGTGTCAAATGATTTTACATTGTGTCTAGAGTTCTCTTCCCATTTGGTATCCTTAGCCAATTAGGCTTTATGCTTGGGACTGTTGAGCCAGCCTTTGGAAAACTTACATTTACCCATTGTGGCTGCTCAGTCCACACTCCTACGCAGAAAGCTGGACAACTTTCCACTGTCAGACTTCTCTGCTCAAAGTGGAAGTAAACTAACCGGCGCTACCTACAGTACACTCGAATTGTTTAAATAGTATTATATTATTCTCCCTCGCTATTTTCTAGTCTCCTTTATAGATAAAAACCAACATAGAATGTGAATAATTTTCACAGCATCTCTGCAGCCTTGTTTATTCACTGTGTCCATGGAAACGACCCTGAATGCAGTCATAATGGTATGGTTTCCTTACACAGAAGATTACGGTTTTTGATAGATGCATCAGTGCATAACTCATAGATGTTCAGACAAGCTCAATATTTGGTTATTTGTGATGTTATACATAGTCTGTGCAATTCAAAGGCCAGGCTTGTAAGGCGCTTTTCACAGAGCTATTTTGCCGACTGTGACGCACAGGTGTAAAGGTACCTCTTTGTAGGAGTGTGCATTCAGTCGCACACCATCCTTTTTGCCTTGCTTTACACAACATCGAGCCCACTGCAATGGCTGCCTGCTCCAAATGTAATGAAAACGACTTTTGCTTGTATGATCAATTTATTTTTAGAAATTTGGATTTTTTTATTTTAGAATTAGTCTGGAAACAAAATATTTTTCTATACTTATCCGAGCTTTCGTGTACTGAAATCAAATTCCATACTTTTCCATATTGAATCGGAACCCTGATTTTCTGCCTGTTAAATTAAACAGGAATGACTCTTGAGGTGATCTATGATTGCTGGGTTTTCTTTTCCAAAATAAAACTTTTGACCAGTAGTTAACATCCTCTGTAGTGACATTACAGCAAAATTATGTAAGCCACAACAAGACACTTAATTTAGTGTTGGTCCATAAAAGAAAATGATGATTAAAACTAGATATTAAAGGTCCAGTGGGCAGGATTTAGGGGGATAAATTGGCAGAGATAGAATATAATGTAATAGGTTTGTTTTCTTTAGTGTAAAATGAAAATAAGAATTATTGTGTTTTTGTTACTTTAGAATGAGTTGTTTATATCTACCTGTAGAGCAGGTCTTTGTCCATGGAGATGGGCCTGTTGCACTGCCGTATTTCTACAGTAGCCCAGAATGGACAAACCAAACACTGACTCTAAATAGGGCCAGATTCAGATTCAGACTCAGACAATTTATTAATCACACCAGGGGCAACTTGTTTGAACAGCTTGACTTGCACACGTACCATAACATACAGTAACATGTAAACACATAAACAGATGAGTAATAAAATAAAATAACTGAACAAATAATATGCCAAGCAGTTCAGTGGAGTAAGGGAAACTATAAATCATAAAAAGTGAATAGACTGATTATCAATAAAAGATATTTAAAAAAACAATAAAAACACAAATTTACAGAGAATTTAAAAGATGAATTGCAGAGGGAATAAAAGATTTTGAATACCGGTTAGTTTTACAAGCAGGTAAAGCGAAGGCCCGACGGCAACAGAGAAAACTTGCCTGCAAGAACATGACCAGAAGAAGCTAAAATAGCTGTGACTTTCTTGAGGATTTGTTGATTGCAGAAACTGGTCAAGTCCTGCTGTGTCACTCCTGTGGTCTTTCCAGCAGATTTTGACAACTGTGTCTGTCTCTCAATGTGAGGCTGTGAAACCAGCAGATAAATGAAAAACACAGGAGGCTCTCAATGAAAGACTGATAAAAACACTCACCCTATTTGTGACGTGAAACTTCTTTACTCAGTGTTTTTACTGGTTTAAATCACCAGGATTGTTTGTTTTGGAGAGGGAAAGACCTCTGCGCATAATTCAGCTGCTGGTAAAAACTTCCTGAACATCAGGGTCTTGCATTATCAGAAATATGGTGAGCATATATTAGCAGGTGCTGGGCTGGTGGACAATCTGTGACCTGCCTAACAGTGTAGGAGACACACTGACTGGTAACGTGAAACTTCTTTACTCAGTGTTTTTACTGGTTTTAATCACCTGGGGTCTCATTTATAAAACAATGAGTAAGATCCACACTAAATACGGACAAATAATCTCCATAATGTTCGTAAGCACGGGTCAAAGTTTCTCCCATCAAGTCTGTTTTTATAGATCACAACTTTTCCATGGAAAGTGACGTACACCTCTTTCAGGCCTCGTTTTGTGCTTATGCTAAGTTTATAAATGAGACCCCTGGTCTGTTTGTTTTCGAGAGGAAGAGACCTCTGCAGATAGTTTGGCTCCAAATATAAACCTTTTGAACAATGAACACTGAAGGAATTCTAACCTGGAGAAGTTTCAGCTGGTTGCAATGTGCAGTCCTCACCACTAGATGCCACTAACGCTCCCTAAATCTTAAACATTGTTCCTTTAAGTCATGCATAGGCAACCTGTGGCTCCATCGCCCCTCTCCAGTGGCTCGGTTAATTTTTTTAAAAACATTTTCATTTTTATGTATAATTGTTGCAACCCTAAATAAATTCTAACATTCTCCAATTGTAAAAATGTGTAAATGTGTATCCTGTGCACTCAATTGAAAAAAATAAATAAATTAACATTTCATCAACTAAAACGTGCATCATATGTCTGTGGCCTGGTGCCGTTTCCTTTCAATATTGCCAAACCTCAACAGTGATGGTTAGTCTTGAGCCTTCCTAGCTAAACTAGCAGTGGATCCAAATCCATAAAAGTAAAAGAAAATACAGAATTTAATAGTGGGTGGACAGATTTGTTTGCTTTTACCACCAACGCTGCAAAGTTAAAGTACCAAATAATCTTAAATAGCCCACTGCAGAGGAGCCATCCTGTGGTAAAACCTATTTCTGAATGCTCATTTAGATCTATTATTTAATATTGATAGGCTAAATTAGACTGAATATGTAGTGTTACCATAAGGCTCAAATATGTTTTGCAGCTCCAGGCAGTTTCTTTAAATTAATTTTGTTCAAAAGTGGCTCTTTTGATTGTAAAGGTTGCTGACTTCTGCTTTAGGTTAAAGCTTTAATTAGAAGCCTTTTCCTTCATTTGAAGTACCTCCTGATACCCAGAGAGTGATTCCTGATCTGAATGTAAATCACATGTAGTGATAGACAGTCATGGAATACACGTGCCAGACTTTTTCTATTCAGGTGTTTGGAGCAGATCGAGACAAAAATGTAGAAGAATACCCTGCATTGTACTGTATCTCACAGTGTTACAATGAGATGATGAAAAATGCACATACAGTGTTATTCGCTAAAAGCGCCAGAAAATCTCATGTGATGAAATGAGCAAAAGACCATAATGGTTCTTTGATGGTGTGTCTGAACATCCCTTATTACATTTTCAGTGACTGTCTAGAGAATGAGTAAGCGTGTCAAGACAACACTTTCTTTGCAGAGGGCTTTGAGTCTGTGTGTGAGTCTTTTTCTGCCGCTCTGCCGCTCTGCCGCTGCTGTCCCTGGGTTTAATAACTTCAGTAGCCTTTCACTTATAAGGCTGTATGATTCCTTGAGGGACTCCAATTGATCAGTCAGTGGTGGGCTCTAACATCTTGGCAGCCAGATGAATGGTACTGACATGGACTTCATCTAAACCGCTAAAGCATACACTCGGGGAATGTGAGGGGCCCACTCATCTGTTTCTATATTCTCTCCCTCTAAAGATCGTCCTCAGTGAGTAAAAGATTAAAAAATAGAAGAAATTCTGCCACCAGGAAGCAGACCTGTGAGAATAAAGATCGATGAGCAAGCAATACTCACACTTTATTTTAGTAATTGAAAGTAGTTCGACCTCAAAAGCGTCGTATTGCAGTTGGATTATGGTTCTTGTTCTGGGTGCTCTCACAGGAATAATAAACCACTGAATATAATATGCACTGCAAGCACTCCCTTAGCGGTAACGAACAGTCTTTGTCAACCTGGTTGTTATTCTTATATTTATATCCAATATAATATGATATGATATTGCCATCCCTGTTATAGAGATATGGAAACAACTGCAAACAACTGTGTTAATAAAGAAAAGCCTCATACAGCTTTCCAAAAAGCTTCAAACTAATAGACAAAACAGGCTGGTTGGCATCAGCTTCCATAATGACCCATTTAAGGGTTGTCTGATTTGATGGGACAATACCAGATGTCAATACTGTTACAGATTATTATTACAAAAATGACTCATATGACCATCTTACCTGCCACCTCTGTGGTTAAGGTCTGGTTAGGTTTGTAGTCATGGTTATAGGGGAACTATTATGCTTTTCCCTCATTTTCTCTAATACATATAGTCTTACACAGTCGGATGTTCATGTTTTTTAACTTTATTTTTTATCAACTTATATGTGTTCTCGAATGAAATACAAAAAAAAAGTGAGTCACATAGATAGCATTGTTAAAGAGAAGGGTTAAGTTGTGGAGTTGTTTCATTCCAGTCTATTTCTGTACCTTTAATGTTTCCCTGGTGGGTTGATTCGTGTCCTTATATTTAGGAATTAAATCCACTTGTATGACCATACAATAACCAGTGAAAATACAATTCCATTAAAAGTCCAAAGCATAGAGCCAAAGGGCTGAAGCATGTTGGTATCTACTGTATTCACTAGAAAGGGGCTGTTTTCCTCCATAAACCTACTAACTTTTGCTCATAGATGTGTACATATATACACATACATACATACATACACACATATATACTTACACTCAGTTGCAGAAAACAAACAGGATTGCAGGTAAATAGGCTAAACGATGCTTGTTACAACCTCAGACGCAACCTGTTGCTGCGCTCTTGTAAGCTGGCACAAAAAAGGCACAAGAGTAGCACCCAGCGTTCGACCTCGTGTTTTCCAGGCGGTCAAAGACGCGGCATGTGTACGGCCTCTAATTTCCAGGGCTGGTACCTGCGGTTATTCCACAGGCTAGTTAACAGCATGTCGGGCAGGAAATCCAAAGTGTGGGATCATTTTGAGAAGGTGAAGGACGAACCCAAGGTGATATGTAAACTCATCTTCATTGGTCGACTACAAACATGACGTATCATCTGAAACATGGAAGTAGCTACATGCCCATTAGCCACTTAGCACAATCATTACTGCTTTGCCGACAGCGTCATTAACAGGCGGCTCGCTCAGTGTGTGACGTGCACTTGTAGATAAAATATAGGCCTATATTAATGAAGGTTCATTAATATCCTAAACATGTGGGCGACTAGTCGACTAATGGCCCTAAATGACGACTATTGGTCGATGAGGAAAATTTGTACTCGGAGGCAGCCCTAGTCTGCAGTTTCATGCTAAAAGATGCTAAAACGAGGTGAACTGCAGAGAATTTTCTCAGAAGCTCGTGCTTTTTGTCCCTTAACATGGCCAGGGTCGGCATTTTCCATATCTCTACCATGTAGGAGTAGAGTTAAATGTTATTTTGACCAATATTTATAACGCACAGAAATATGAGAATAACAAGCAGGTTGAGAAATACTGGTATTTACCTGCAAGCTGAACTCCTGCTTCAGTCTATCTCTTCCTCTCTCTCATATGTGAGCTTATCTCCTGGGTCTTGCTTGGTCTGGTTGTCAGCTCAGCAGGTTTACAGCTGGGTGGAAATGAGTCAATCTTTTCTGAATATGGTAATCCCATTAAACACTGGTCTTCTGAGAGTTCTCTCCGTGTTCCTCACCAGGCAAGAGGAATGAATGTTTTATAAACCAATACCTCAGTGTGTCTCTGCCGTGTTCGCCGCCACATTAACAGGCTTTTTTTTCTTTTTTAAATGGGGCCGCAAACCATTTGAATTGTTTACCTGACAGCTATATTTAATACACACTCACATACCCGTCTAATGAGTGTTTTGGCTGTGTGAGACCAGCAGCCGTGGTCCTGTAGAATCAGAGGCTCAGTTTTACATGGAGAATATGCTGCAGTCGTTCAGCAGGTTTTTCAGTCAACTTAAATGGGTTATCGGGATCTGGAGCAAACCGTATGATTTGAATCATTAATAATTCATAGGGTGTCTCCATTGTATGGCCTACAACCTCTGTTTTTATGGCTGCTGCTGTTTCTGCGGTCTGGGCCTGTGGCCAGGATGTGACTCTGTTTCCAGTGTTTGATCTGCCTCTGCATTTGCAGACTGGAAAAGGCCGGCTGGCAGCCCGCTGCATGGGGCCAGATCGAAACAGAAAATGCACACTGTATATTTTGCTCCGTGTCCCTCTGTGGTGAAAGCGTACTGGAGCTGGACTTGTTGCTTCATGCCTCAGTGGATAAAGAAGTTTGCTTCCTGTCAGGCAGATATGTCTCTACATGTCAACAAGGTGGTCAAGAGATCACATTTGAGTTGACGTTAATGTTTTTCGGGCCCTCGATTCAGCCCTCCAGAGCTGTCAAGTGTGTTTTTTTTAATCTCTGCATCTCTGTGTTTAGATGATCAGGTTCTCGATTAGTGTGTGTTTTATAAGTGACTGTAAATCACTGTGTAATTGGTTTAATTATTAAAACGTTTTAACTGTAATGTACTTCAGTAATTATGTTCCTCCATACAATCTCAGCTCCCTGAGTAGGTGTGAAGATGTGCTGGAGTGTACAGCACTGATAACAGTATAAATCCTGTCTGTGATTCACTGCTTATTGATTCCTCTCTGGTTCAAAGCACAGTCATTAAAAAATAAATCATATTTTGCCCTTATCAGTGTTTTCATTGCTCTGATGTCAGTGAATTGGCATCAGAGTGGTGAAGCTAACCATGAAATAGCCTTATCTGAATATTTCCCTGTCTAAGGTTATGTAACAGGTCATTGATATTCAAGACTTTCTATCTTCCCTTATTTGTCATGTGGTAGCCTCTTGATGAATTCAAACTCTTATGTCCACTGAGCACCTTGAGGTAAACTCTCTGTACTCTTGTTTAAACAATCCTGAGATATTATCAAGTGCATATTATAGATGACCTTGACTGTTTCTTCTGGCTGTATAATAATGTGCTGAAGCTTTGAAGAAAGTTATGTTTGAATTTGGGGTAAAGATACAGAATGTCGGCACGGTGTCCAGTGGTTAGCATTGTCGCCTCACAGCAAGAGGGTTCCTGGTTCCAACCCAGGGTGGGGGAGCCCTTCTGTCCTTCTTCCCATGTCAGCATGGGTTTTCTCAGGGTACTCCGGCTTCCTCCCACAGTCCAAAGCCATGCAAGTTAATTGGTGACTCTAAATTGTTCGAAGGTGTGAATGTGAGTGTGAATGGTTGTCTGTCTCTCTGTGTCAGCCCTATGATAGTCTGGTGACCTGTCCAGGGTGTATCCTGCCTCTCGCCCAATGTCAGCTGGGATAGGCTCCAGTCCCCCCATGACCCCAAACAGGATAAGCGGTTACGGAAATTGAATGAATGAGGCAGATGTTAATATTGCAGATGTGTTTTTAATTATTTTTGTAATGATATTTAGGGGGTGTGCTCAGATTACTAGCAGTGAATCTCTTTCAACAGATATCTGCATGTGTTTGCCGAATCTGTAGGCAATGTACAAGATTTTAGTATTTTTTTTTTTTTTTAACTTTTTTTAATTAAATTTTTGGCATAATGGACATTAACAATATCATTGCACGTGTAAATTGTTATGCATAGCTAAAAGACAACAACAGAAATAATCATAAAACAAAGAAACACAAAGAAAAACACATCAACAGTATACCTTGACTAAGTTACTTACAGGTCAACCAGATAATACAATGAAATCCTCATAATCAAAGTATTCGCCGTGTAGACCGCAGGGAAACCAAGCCTCTTAACATATGAGAAAAACGGGGCCCATGTAGTTCAAAATTTGTCTGTAGACCCTTTCAATGTGCAACTTATTTTTTTGAACTTTAAACAGTTTAAAATGGACTTGATCCAAGAAGCATGAGTGGGGGCTACAGAAGATTTCCATCTAAGCAAAATTAATCGTCTTGCTAAAAGGCAATTACATCTTTACTTGCTTTGGAGAGTTGCAGTGTGGCTGAGGGTACCCCAAACAATGCAATAAAGGGGTCTGGTTCAATCTGCAAGCCACTTATTTCTGACAGTGTGTTAAAGATCGATGGTGCCTGGGGAGACCAAATTCAATTGATAATTGCTCAAATGAAACAAATATATTGTCCACATAAAGGTCCTTAAACCTCTTAATACCAAGATTAGACCATATTGTAAAGGAACTATCAGCTATGGATGGTGGAAAAGCCGGGTTGGAGGCTACCGGGGCAAAGAAAGAAGTTGCCTGAAATCCAAAATGTCTCCTAAATTGATTCCATATCTTCAATGTTGTTTTAACACACACATTTTTAGTGTAGGAGGAGAAGGGGCCTGTAATGGGGGAATGAGCAAGGGACGATAGCGATGCCGGTGAAGATGAGGCAGCTTCCATCTCCAGCCAAATTGGGGATGGAGACAGTTCTTTATGCCGCAACCAGTACTGAATGATCCTAAGGTTAGCGGCCCAATAATACGATCTGAGATCTGGTAGCGCAGATTTTAGTATTTTAAGTATTCACAGTTTTAGTTAAGTTTTTATCAGAAGCATTCTGGTTTCTGTTTGAAGTAGAAATGACCAATCACATTTGAGTCACAGTCCATGTGGAGAGGCAGAACGCAACCTGGGAACACACTGGCTATTGTCTGACAACAATTTTTATATTAGTTTTTAAGAAAATGTATCAATAATCATAGGCAGATATCTGTGAATTTAGCCAAAATGGAACATGGCACATGGAGAGTCAGTGGATATCCACTTGCTACAACGAACCTCCCCCAATATTGGCCGTTGCCCTCAGATCACCGGTACTGGCAACATAACCACACAATAAAAACTGTTTATCCATCTTCAATGTGATTTTGTTACTGGTGTGAAATATCAGCAATGAGGAAATTTTGAAGGAAATTTGTGGGCCTGTTGAGCTCTACAACAAGATCAGAATGTTGAGCTAAAATTCATAATATCGTAAAACTTCGTAATAGCCTGGGCTATTATTTGCTTAAATGACTGAACTCAACGGACCTATATTTGGGACAGGCCTGTTATTCCTTTCACACAAAACTGTTGCTCAGCAAGAATGGGAAATGCAGTCAATTGTTTATATAAACAAGTATGAATATTGAACTTGTATCTTACTTTGTTCTGGCTCTGACAGGCAGCGCATCAGGAAAAGAGTTTTGACAATTGTTTCACAGCACCTGGCGTGCCAACACAACACCACTTTATCCTGTTAAAACAACACTCACTTGGATTAATTTTTATGAAAAACACATCTATTCTCATGGACTAAAGGAATATAAATAACTTCCCAAGTAAGCGTGGAATGGACACATATTCTGACTTTATGACCGATTCTCTCTTGTTTACCATGCTGGTAATTCTGTATTACTTACTGTCTTCTTTGGTGCTCATGGTTATATTTGTATGCACAATCAAAGCAGCTAACTAACATTAGCTCAAGTGGGTAGCCAACAACCTGGTTTTATACATCTACAAAAATGAACTGCTTGGCAACCAGACTAGGCGTTTAATTGAGACGGGAGTTTATTGGTTAAAATTCAATTGAAGTTTTACGGTATTTTGTAATGATGTAGTCCCGACCAATACTGGGCATCTGAGGACGACACTGATAAATATTTGAGAGTCAGATAATGACCACATGACCTGTGGTGTACCGCAAGGTTCATTTGTAGGTCCAATTTTATTTTGTCCATATGCTTCCACTCAGCCAGATCATTGAACACACCGTGTATTTTTTCATTGCTATGCAGACGACACACTAATATACCTTCCACTGAGACCTGGTGACCCAAACAGCCTAGCTGTTTCTTTCGGCTGCCTTAGTGATTTAAACTGTTGGATGACAGAAAAGTCTCCTTTCACTCAGTAACTCTAAATCAAAAATCACACTGTTCAGCCCCCCAAACCTTATCATCATTATTGTGAATATCCTTGGACCCCTGTGTGCTTATGTGAAGCCGACTGCCAAATATCCGGGAGTAATATTTGACTCTGACCTAACTTTCCAACCACATATCAAAAAAAGTCCATCTCCAAAATCAAACCAATACCCTTCTTTTGGTGTGTCAGAGTAATTCATGTACTTATTTTCTCCAGACTTGACTACTGTAATTCCCTCCTCTCTGGCATCAGACAAAGGTCAGTCTCTCGCCTCCAAATAGTTAAGAATGCAGCAGTGAGGCTTCTCACTGGTGTTAACAGACGACATCACATCACCCCAATCCTGGCTTCTCTCCACAAGCTCCCTGTTCATTTTAGAATTGATTTTAAGATTTTGCTGATCACTTTTAAAGCTGATCTGGGTTTGGTCCCAAGCTTCTTAGCAGAAATGTTGACCCCATATGAGCCAGTTTGTAGCCTTAGATTCTCAGGTGGGGACCTTCTGGCCGTTCCAGAGTCAAGGCGTAAATCTGAAGGTGATCGTACCTGCCTGAGGAGATAAGGCTCGCAGAATCAGTGAATTCTTTCAAATCGCTTCTTGAAACCCATCTTTATAGATCTGCTTTTATGTTATGTCACCTTTTTGATCTATTTTAATTATCTGATTTCCTTTGTTTCTAATAATATTTTGCATCTTGCATTTTGCATTTTTTTTGTCCTCTTATTTTAACTCTACCCTAACTCTACCATAGTTTTGTCTCGCTTATGTTAACTGGGATAGTTTGGCTCTCTATTGCCTTCTGAGTGTGCTGTTTCTGCTTTTGCTTTGCTTGTTGAAGCACTTTGTAAACTCTGTTTCTAAAGGTCAATCAGTCAATCATTTATTTGTCACATGGAATTATACAACATACAACTCCAGTGAATTCTGATCCCATCAGCTACTTTAACTTTAGCACAGCAATTAAGTCCTTTTTACATCTTCTCACATAGTTTGCTGCTGCTTTATAATTGTCAGTGTTTCTGGATGGTTCTGCAAGTGGAACGATTTAACTGTCCACACATCCCAACCTCATGGGCTGTATGGTCACTCCACCTGAACATGGGTAGAAACTCTACTTTGCAGTTGGCTCTGAGTATAGCAGTGAAGCAGCAACAGAACAGCACCTTCACTTTCCACAGACGCACCAGTCCCTCTCTTACTGTAAAGCACTTGCCTCCTCTGTGTCTCTCCTCAGTGCTCTGCTCTGGTGCATTGGCATTTAAAAAAGGAGCCTCCTGGATGAATGATACTGTCGAGGATTTAGGCAAGTTTTCGGTGAATCAAAGGATTGAAACTGATTCCTGATATCCCTCTGGAAACTGATGTGGCACAGGGATCATCCAGTTCATAATGCAGTGCCTTACAGTGGTTAGCAGGATGCTAGTCTGGCTGTTGCCTTCTCCTCTATCTCCTCCTTGATGTGTGCATTGGAAAACCTCGCCTAGGCTAGCCAGCAGGTAGTTAGCTAGAAATTGGCAAAAGGACAGTTTACAGATTGGTAAGTTGATTTCCACATCCCAATGAGTGCCTCGCAGCCACACGCCACCACTGCCCAAAGCCAACCACAAAAAGTACCACCGACACTTGCAAAACAGACATAAAAGCCTAAATTCAAGGCAAATTTAGTGGAGGTGACATAGAGGTGAGTGGAAGCTTTCACACCTGCTTCATAAATAATGTTGTTGTTATTGTAATTATTATTTATGTTTTTAATAACATCAGCCAATATATATTCTGTTTAAGATTTTTTTTTTTTTTTTTTTTTTTTTTGCATTTCGTCTTTATTTGGTAGTGGCAGTGAAGTTTCAGTGAAGTTAGCTGAGCATAAGGACTGGAAACAGCTCGCCTGGCTCTGTCTTAAGGCAACACAATCCACCTACCAGCACCTCTAAAGCTTACCAATTGACATGGTAATTTACATGTCACGTCTTGTTTCTTTAATTTGTGCAAAAAAACAGTGCAGTTAGGTTTTATGTTGGTTTATAGACAGTACTACTTGTCCTTTCTAGGGCCTGTATCCACATCGTTTTTTCTCCAGCAGAAAAGTGGTGGCAGGGCATTTGGGAGCGCTTCATCCCTTCATAATAAAATAAAAAAACAAAAAACGCTCTCAGACCTTTTTGTCAAAGACAAAGACATACCCTGCATGGGTATGTTTCTATGACAACAATATCTTGACACTGACATCAGCTAGGTAGCTATTGCAACACTATATTAACAGGGGGTTGACTGCTACTAGTAGACTGTAGCCTAGCTAAAAAGGCAGCAGTGATGTCACCGGTGCCTTTCTGAAAAGTTCAAAGATTTTCAACTTTTGAGGGTACAGAGCAGGCGAACAAAAAAGGGTAGCGCTCTGAAAAAAAGATGCTGCCACATACGCTTTCTCCTCATCGGGAACAATTTTAAAAAGACGCTTGCGCTGAGAAAAATACGCTAAGTGGACACAGGCCCTTATTCTCTGCTGGTTGCCTGGCAACCCCGCAGTGATGATAAGACACCATGAAGTCACAGCTCCTCGGCAAGACATACTGTAGGCACAGTGACAGACTGTCACTTTCACTTATTAATTTTTGTATGGATTAATATGGATTGTGTTGGACACTTTGTACTGATGACATGTATTCAAGATAGAAATATATCTGTGATAAACTAATATGGGCCTGCTAACATTTGGCTCCAGCTCTGTTGTCATCTCTGAAGTGAAGTAGTACATTTACTTTGGTGGAGACACATTTCTGAAAAGTGTTGATTGCTTCTCTCAGATTGTACCTGTTCAGAGTTGTCTAACTTTCTCACATGTGTAAATAATTGATTCACATTTATATGAAGTTCTTGCTGCATACCAGCAACAGCGAGGTTTGCATATGTAACGCTTAAAGCTTTGCCATTTCCAGTATAGTTTTAAAGTTATAGATGTCATGCTTTGTCCTATAAAGCAGTTGCTTTTTTAAGCTCTGTCATGTGCTCTCAGTTTGCAGACTTGCAGTATGCTGGTGTTTTACCATCTGTCTCATCAAAACCTTCAGCCTCACATTGAGCCTTCAAACACATTATTTTAAAACAGGAAATTATTCTGCCAGTGGCAGCAGATAATGTGTCTTCAGGTACGTTTTACCTTGTTTCAAAAATGTTCAAGAAATAAGCAATTTTGGAACGATGCTTACCAAAATTGGTGAACAAAGGAAATTACTCTTTCCAGGAATTCATTTATAATTTCACCCGGATGACAGACTCTTTTTAGGACTTAATGACAGACTTTTTAAACAGAGTACCTTCTCAGTGTCACAGTGTCACACGCTGTGCATAATATTTGGCACATGATTTATTCCGGATTCTGCTTGTTGCAATCAGCGAAGTCTCCCTGTCAGCATCAGAATCAACGCTGTGCTTCTGTTTCTCATGTATCCCCCGTTGTGCTTCTGTTACTGTATCTTGTGCTTGACTGGCCAGGTGAGGATGATACAGCCAGTCATGCAGCTGACAGTTGGAACAGCGTGTTGTTCTTGATGCCTCCCTACCTGCATGTTAGATCAATTGTATGATTGCTGCAGAAGCTGAAAGCAACCTGTGGCTTCGCTCTAACCTGCATGATTGGTTCTTTGATAAGGACAACAGAAGAGCCCTTCACCTTATGACTTAGAGGCTACATGTTTCAGTATAGAAATGAATGTACAGTGTTGCCCCATGAGGTTCAGTCTCCAGTGGGGTTCCTCAAGGGCTTTCTGAGCTGGGACCAGATTTATTTTGACAAATTACATCCTACTTTAAATGTATATGTGGCCTATATAAGAGTCACTGTTCATACATTAAAAATACACTTTTCATGTCAGATTTATTTGGGAGCTTTAGTCAGTGGAAGACTTTTTTAATTGTGAAATCTGTTTCTAACAAAATTCATCCATGTATAATCAGAGCTATTAATGTAATCCATTCAAATCTCCTCATTATTAGTTTATTGTGGGTGAATGTGACTGGCAGCTGTTCGAATTAAACGGATAATTTCCCTCATCCCCGTTGAATTCAGAAGTTTTAGAACATAAAACAAAATGCCTTCCAAATGTAAGAATGCAAATTTACCCATAAGCACATTTTATGAATAACGTCAGGGGAGATGGTTCTGTTTTTCTCTGCCTGTCTTCTCTTGTCTGGTTGGTTAACTGCTGCAGAAAAAACCATGATATCAAGTCAAAGAGAGTGGACAGCACAGCAGGCAAAATAACCAAAAAGTAGGGAGAGCGCATCCGTCAACTCTTCTTTTGGTGGGTCAGAGGATTCACACATTGCAAACCTTTATTTATAAATGCCCTGTGCCCTCCTAAATATAATGTCAGGTTTATATTTTATACTTTTGGATGTACCACAGTAGTCACCATTTATTAATGCACAGTGCTGTGTAGTTTGGTTTACACACAGTAGTTTTATAAACTAGATAACTGACTGCTTGTCAGAAACAGTCCATCCATCCATCCATCCATCCATCCATCCATCCATCCATCCATCCATCCATCCATCCATCCATGGGTTTTGTGCCAAAACCTGACCACACTTTAATCATAGATACGTTTCAACATATTTGCTACATAACATACAAATGTTACATGTCTGTGGTTTGCAGAAATGTACAATGCCAACATTTTCCTGGTGATTGAGTTGCTGGTTAAGTTCATTATTTGGTTTTAATACAAACATATGAATAAATATTTCTTACACACTGTTGTGATAAAGAGATCAAACAAAATGATCAAACAGATCTTGTCAAATTTCTACCTACCTTTTGCATGAAAAATCATGGGTTTTTTTTTTTTGGTAAGGTACCCGGTATGTACAGAGAGGAAGTGTGGGGAAAATGCATTTAATTCTGCGGGTGACGAGACTGGATGTAGGACATTGACGTGAAGTTTTGCAGGGTGGCACATCCAGGGGTGCCTGTGCACGTCTAGCTGCTGCCGTTGTGGGTACGTTCATTGAAACTAATGGGCGTGTATTTTTGTGTTTTGGCCTACACTAATAGGGAATATAATATTTGTGCACCACATAAAAAAATGGAAAGAAATTTGAAATTCTTTAATTCTAATCATCCTTAATGTGACAAAATATAGACACAGGTTTCTTGTTTTATCATCCATTCCTAATCCCTAATAGCTGCAATAATAAGCAGCAAAACAGCAGATGTTTCAAGAGGACGGCAGAACGATGTGAGTATACCTCTTTTTTCCAGCTCTTTGCAGGTTCTGGTTGCATATTGGCATTTGTCAATCAGTGGTCGATGGATATGATTGTAGTGCAGAGGGCTCTGCTTCAGAGTGGTATTGATTGGCTGGAGGGTTGGGCCTCCTGCCAGTTCTCATTAGTGGTCTCTGTCCTTTCACCTTTCTTTGTTTCTCATCTCTGCCTCTTGCTGACGTCGGTGCCTGATGATTCGAACTGATGACAGTCCTAAGTGCTTTAATAGAAACATATTGATCACAGGTGTTGAGAGAGCGCATGGAGAAAACAGGCAGCTTTTCTCCGACATGTATGTAATGCTTGACGACCCTCACACTGAGTTGCTCCCATTGATGCCATATAAAGAGCATAGTTTGTACTGGGAACAAGGTGACAGGGTGACCTGGTGGTTAGACAGATCATTTTACATCGGAGGGAATCAGAGGGTCAGTGGTCCTTCAACCACTGTCAAAGTGTCCTTGAGCAACACATCGACCTCTTACCTGCCCAGAGCTGCAGCTCTGAACCGTATGCAGTCATGTATGTTTGACCCAAAGAATGTGAGGAAAAAATAGCAGTAATATATACACCGCTGGTTGTGTGAAATATGCCCAGAGGGATTACTTCAAAATGAATGAATGTTAAATGATTCATAAATCATGTTTCTCTGATTTAAATTATTTTTATACCTTTTAATTTTTCTTTTTTTATCAGATCTAAACACCATCCAGAACCCCTTAGTCACCATTAGTGATGCTCAGGTCAAGGTTTTTAAAACCCCCAACGACCTGGCCTGTTATGTGAGCCAAGCCGCCCCACCCGACCCATAAACATAGACCTTAACCTGATGACCTGTTGGCTGTATTGTATGTAAATTCCAGTAAATATCACAATATAAAGCATGTTTTCTATTTAACGAGCTCAAGCCTAGGAAGGAAGCAAGCACTCACCCATCTTACAACTGGTAACATCTTAAGTCCAATCTCAGGCGCACAGCTGATACTCTACATGGTTTGTTTACATGACGTAACAGAAGTGCATATTTTACTGTTTCAGTGTGAACAGAGAGATGCTTGCTTGCTGTTAGGACACAGTGTTAGGCCTACATATTCTCAGAGGGAAATATTTTCACTTGATATTATCACCAAAGAGATTTAAACACACCTGAATAACAGATTTTCCTGGTCAAAAGCTGGATAATGAAAAACACTGAGCGCTGGTGATAGAGTTGTTTGCTGTGTGAGAGAGACAAAGAGAGGGAAAGAGAAGGTGGAAGGTGGACTATTGCACAATGTTTCCGTAAGTTATAATAACTTAATCACAATGCTGATCCATCATCTGATGACCTGCCCGCTCACAACACATGCTATTTTCTTAAAAGCTTACCTGAATCGCCTGACCAGAGGGTCGACCCTCAGGAACTGTGGGTCGCATAACTATTGGTCTAGGGCTGCTGTGAAACTATGCGTACATAGGGCAACAAAAAAGTTTGTCTTGGGTGCGTCATAGGGCTGCTCGATTATGGAAAAAAAAAAATCCTAATCACAATTATTTTGGTCAAAATTGAATTTATGATTATGCAAACGATTGATGACGACACGTGACGAGTTATATTGTTTAAACTACGGCATGTCATTTTTGTCTCTACATGGTGGTATTGCGCATGCGCGGCTTCCGTAGAAGACAAAAGTAACATCTCCAGGCTTCCGTGACTAAAAATCGTTTACCCTCGATTTCATTAATTTTGAAATCGTTTGACCTCAAAATTGTAATCGCGATCACCAGACGATTAGTTGCACAGCCTTGGTGCGTCGGAACAAAAGACAAACAAGAAAGGACGGCAGAGGAGATATCCGTACACCAGTGCAACTGGGCTGGACAGCCACAAGGGTCACCAGGCTGAGATCAATGCAAACATTAGTCAATTTGTTTAGGACATCCGTGCACAAAAAGAGTGCTCAAAGTGGGTAAAAGTAAAAAGTGAATGAAATAAAAACAGCCGCAAACATCACTGATGATAGTCAAGGACTGAAACGTTTGCTGCTGTTTTTATTCACTTCTTATGTTATTTTATTTTTTGCATTGATCTCAGCCTGTGGACCTTTTTGTGGCTGTCCAGCCCAGTTGTGCGGGTATCTCCTCTTTAAAACATATATGTTTAAAATCAGAACAAAAATGACTAATAAAGAAAACATAAATATGAAATAAACAATAACATGCACAAAAATGATAAATACAGTAAGAAGAGAATTCATCAAACATTTGAAGGAGGGAGGAGAAGCCCTTTCCATAATTTTTTCTCAGAATACGTTCTTAAAGAAATTGAAAAGATTAAAGAAGAGCCTACCAGCAACTCTAAAGCTCACTAATTGACAAATATGGTAACTTTTCTTTAAGTAAACAAAACCTGTCTGGTGTAATTAACCACAGCTACTGCAGACTGACCTAATGGTCTTTCTATGACACTTCACGCCTCAATTATAGTCTTATCCAACTTAATTACTTGATTTTATTTATGTCTGTGTCGCCTTTTCTCCCTTTTTTATCCTATTTAGTCATTTAAATTTATTTTTATCCTGTTCTCCAGTTTTCAGGTGGTACAGTAAGTTATGCTAAGCTAAGCTAACCATTTCCTAGCAATCGCTTCAATGGAATGGTAACAATCGTCTCACGGAGCACTCATACAATTGCATTAAAAGCTAGTAGGTGTATTTCTAAAATGTCAAACCATTCCTTTGATGTTTTAAATTTGAATTTTTGTATTTTTCCACCTGATTAAGTCGAGGGTGGTGTTTGTCTACTTTTCTGAGACATGCTGTGAAGACTTTAGAGAAGTATTTCTTTCCCTCATTAAGTCAGTTATAAGTTCCTTCCCCAGTTTGTTAATAACTTTAAAACTTTCTCACCATCTCACAGACCCACACTTGTAGCAACAGTAGTCAGACAGTTCACAGTTGTTTCTTCTCACATGGATCGTTACCAGCTTGGGCTGACCACCGCGCCCTGCTCTCTGACCTCTCTTCCTGTCCACACTGCATGGTGGTATTGGGTCCAGCCTCAGAGTCAGCGACCTTCGCCAGCAGCTCCGGTTTTAATCAGCAGCTCTCTCCACACGGGCAGCCCCGACCAGCCACTCCCTGCACCTTAATGAGTCGAGAGTCCCAGGCCAGACTGAGCCGCAGCTCGCTCTGTAGCTTTCTTTCCTCCTTTTCACATCTCAGCAGAGTGGGCGTATGTACAGCAGAACTACACCCAGTGAGGCACATCATTGTGTGAGACCAGCAGACAAGGCTGAGAACATTTGAAAGGCTTTTAGTGCGACATCTGTCTTTGACTCTTTCTTTTTCGACTAATTGAATTATATTGTAGCAGAATTTTTTGATGCTGGCCAGTTTCTTGACACCAACACATCATTAGTTTTCCCGTACAATCAGGTGATTTACGATGATTGTCTTTGCTCGTCGCTCCTCTTTTGATTGCCTGCTGTCCACATGAGTCTGTCTCTTAAACAAAGTTTGAATATTCCATCCAAACTAGCCCAACTTTTGAAATTAACTTTGATCGGAGGGCGTGCTGGTGGCTTAAAGATAATCACATCAAGGGCACGGACCCTGACCTGTTTTTGCATCAGTAAGTTTCTGCCGGGTGAAAAGCACTCAATCGGCAATTGTTGTCTTGCCTTTTGTGGGAATGTGAATAGCGGCGTATTGATTGGGAGCAAAATGTTTTTAATGTTGTAGATGAGATTTCAGGATTGCTAGCTAATGGGAAGATGGAAGCTCCCTGCAATCTATTTTCAAGTCAAGTTCCAAATTGAAAATCTTTACAGGCGTAATTAAGGCTTATCTGAAAGGAATGTCAAAACTTTTCAAATGCCTTTTTTATTTATTTTTTTCTGCCCATCCAATCCTGATTGTTACGTGTAAATACACAAACACGCTCAGAATGGTGATGAGTCTATGCAGAAAGGTAATGAATATAAAATAGAGAGCAGTATTGATGTTTGATCCACCTTAATGGCAGTGAAAACAGTGTCCTTGTAATTGATATTGTAATGTTCTTTCAAGTAAATAAGCGGTTTAGTGATGTTAATCAAGTCATTTTCTCAAGTATGTGTGTTTTCAGCGTAATGTAACTACATTAGTCTCATCCCAATGGAGAAATTCTCTTTTCGTCCTCTGCTTGGGGTGCAGGGTCAGTGGATTAAGTGTGTTGTTCAAGGACACGTGGACAAGTGGGGCTTCACTAGGGGTCAAAGTCGGGCTCCTCCACCTGGGGGATGACCTGGATTTTAAGTTGCAGTTGTGTTTGGATGTTTGAAACAAGACTGTGCTGAGAAAGTACTCAGATGCCCTCAGCCAACATAACTGTTCCCTCCTGTGTCCAGTCTTTGTGCTAAGCTAAGCTAGCAGGCTCCTGGTGGTAGCTTCATAGAGAGAGTGACCTCAATCTTCTTCAATCTAACACACAGCATGAAAATGAATAACCATATTTCTAAAAATGTTTAAGTATTCATTTAAGCTCTCAACAGCAGACACAACATTTGCTCAAAACTGATGCATAAGGTTTGTATCAAGTACTACAGGGGAATGTTAACAAGTAAATCGTGTACACAGCCCTCTAATGCTGATCATCATATGAAGGGACATGTCACATTCTTCAGCTGTGTGGCTCACTGATAAGCTCTGTATTTATAATGAAACTATTCCATATACACCATGTTGGAGCTGTAAATATTAAATCATGTGTATCAGTCCACAGGTGAAAATAGTTCCTAACAAATGCACATTTTTTCTCCTGTTTGAGTCATGTTAACTAAAAAACTACAGTGCCCAGCTATTTTACAAAATGTCTTTACCTTTTTTAACGGCAATAACTCATTTAATTGTGCCCCTTTTTTAAAAGATGCAGTGTATCCTCAGTAGAAACACATGGGTTTGCAGCTGAGTGACACCCACAGGGATGTCAAAGAGAACAGGAAAATGCTAATGCTGTTGCTTTTGGTGTTTGGATGGGATTTATAGTAACACAAGACACAAAAAAATCAACCAATCAATTTATTTGTCACACGAATTCCTATAAAATAGTAAAATGAGATCCTGTCAGTTCCTTCAATGTGTGCATTAAACCAATGACTGTAACGGTGAATGTAGACTGAGCAGTCTTAAGCAGTGTCTTCATTAAAGATCCTTGTGGCTGGTACCTTCTTCCCAACCTCAGCAGACAGAAAAAGCCAAGTGGTTGTAAAAGATATTTAACACCTGTGTAGTGGATCTGCACAATATGAGGAAAATATATGATAAGGTTTTTGAATGTCACGATAATTATATTACTTGTGAAAAATAAATGATATTAAAGTGCACTCAGTTCTGCTTTCCTGGTGCTCTCAGTATACTGTTAGAATATAACACATTTCTTGTTTAATGAAAAAATAAAATGATTCGCAACATTCTTTTATTAAATAAAACTGCGCACATTAAACTGGGACTCCTTTACTCCCACAGGCTCATCTTTTGTTATGTTATGTATTATGAAAATCCTTAAGATTTCCCACCTACTTGAGGTATTCCTAGAAGCAACTTCAGAAAGCAAGGAAGTAAATAGTGGAAAGAAAATAGAAACTATAGGGTAAGGTAAACCACAACCAGGACAATTTACTTGTTCTAACTATTGAAAATTGCACTTATATTTTCTATTTACCCTGGACTTTGACATCCTATAAGAGAAACAATATGGTTTAGTAAGTTGTTTAGGAACTCAGACCTGACCAGTTTTTACCTTTACTTGATACATGCTACTGGAGTTTTAGTTTCGATATTCATTGATTGAAGACTGAAGAGGAAATACAGCAGGTGTAGCTGAATAAAATTTGGAGATATTATGATGGACTGAATGGGATCTGTTTCTATCTAAGAATGTATTGTATCTCTGTGGACATGTCAGTAAAAAGGATAAGTGGGAGAAAATTGAGCCTTAAACTGAAATTTAGTGGCATTTACTTGCAGACACTGACAGAGTTCTATTATTGTTGCTGTAATGCTTTGGTGAGAAAATGGACGACCCTTTCTCCAAGTAATTATGTTTTTATATTATTTAATTGGGGCGGCAGAGTGGTGTAGTGATTAGCAATGTCGTCTCACAGCAAGAGGGTTCCTGGTTCGCCTTCCTCCCACAGTCCAAAGACATGCAGGTTAATTGGTGACTCTAAATTGTCCGTAGGTGTGAATGTGAGTGTGAATGGTTGTCTGTCTCTATGTGTCAGCCCTGTGATAGTCTGGTGACTGCCTTTCGCCCAGTGACAGCTGGTGGGTTACAAACATTTGTAGTTTGTAAACAGAGTTTTTACTTTTAGTACTGTTTCCTGCTGCAGGGTGAGTGACTTACATACTGCTTCTTGTAGAGACAGAAAACTAGCTTGACGCTGTATGTATTCAACTGTGGGGACCTCGAACAAATGACTAAGGAGAAATTTGGACCCCGTAGCTGGTCCCGTTGGGAACCACTGCTCTAAATGACATTGTGGTGACACGGTAGTCACTGTCTGGACTGTGTTCAGAGTCAACGTTTCTTTGAGTTAATGAAACACTACATTTATGTAACGAGCTGGAATCGCAGAGAGGATGTCGGGGTGGACTGTGGACACACAGAGTGCAGGACTGTGACGCCAGTTTTGATCAAAGCTAGAGTGTATAGAAACCGCAACAAAGACCAGATCAGTGGCAGTCCCACACCGCATAACACACTGGTGATAAAAAGTAGACACTCCTCAAATTGATCTGGAAGACCGCCCAAAAACTCCCACAGAATACAAATTCCCTTTCATTCGTCTCTTTGTGTGCAAACTGTATATATGTGTGTTTGTATCAGTGCACAATGAGAATAGTGTTGTATTTATTTGCTGTTTTTTGAGAGCAAACAAATACAGACACCAAAGAGCTAAAAATCTATCTGACCATCTTTATTTAACGCTCTTTTTTTGCACAGGCATTTCAATGATATCCCTGCAGTTGTGGTCTTGGCTGGTCTTGAAATAAAATCCTTTGTCTGAGAGACGGAGACAAGGTCGAGAAAAAATGCCCTCAAAAAGTGGTCTGGAGACCGCGATTGATCTCCAACAGCACCAGTCTGGTTTAGGCAACAAAGCAGTTTGGTTAAGGTTAAATGTTAATTATCACAATTTCCCTTGGGGATCAATTAAGTATTCTTGATTCAGATATTTTTAAAAAAGTAACAATAAAAACAATGCTGTAGTCACTGTGAGTGGGTGATGTATTGATAGATTGTTTATTCTGGTGGAAATAAACATTGTCAGTTCTGATTTTGTAAATATGTTTGGGATCAACATTTTTGTTGCTTACCAGATACGTTAACGAGCAACATTTCCTCGTTATGTTAATATAACGATGAATGCGCTTGACATTACGCTTCCCTCCAAACATATTTCCTGTTTTAAATTAATTGTATATGAAGGTAATTTCCAAGACACAGGGCTGACACATTCACTCTAACCACTGTATATGTTTCTCCTTCCAGTTCATGTGAAAGCGGGAACCTGTGAGGTAATTGCTGCACACCGATGCTGCAACAAGAACAAGATCGAAGAGAGATCCCAGACTGTCAAGTGCTCCTGCTTCCCTGGACAGGTGGCGGGAACAACAAGAGCGGCTCCATCTTGTGTAGACGGTATGCCAGCTTTCTCATTATAGTTTTGGTAATGATTTGAGGCTGACTTGTGATTAGGGTGGAAATGCGGTGCGGTGCAGAAACTGTCACACCTGTCACTGCGCTTCTGGTACTTATTCCATTGATTGTTCGGGGATGTGAGGTTTTATTGTATGAGAGGAGGAATAAAAAAATACAGTGTTGAGATTTTTGTGATCCTGTTGCTGTGTCTGTGAGGCTTTTATAATCCTCAAAATCAAATCGCCCACCAGTTCATTCAGTCTGTTGTCGAGGCCACATCAGACCTTGTGTTCAGCCGCGTAGACCGAAGGCCGGGTCATTTAATATCATGTCAAAAGTGGCCTCAGTTACAGGTGAATCGATCCCCATCTGCTGCTTTCGCTGTAATGGCTCCGACAGAGACTTCCTCGATTTTGACAGTTCTCTTTTCGCTGTAGAAATGTCAGGGGAAGCTGTTTCTCCCCCGTAGGCCTCCTCGGAGCAACTTAAGACCTTGACGTGGCAACCTGCTGCACGCTTTATTACCTCTCCTACATACTAACGCTCACCCTCCTGCTCACAACACTCACCAGCTTGACATTGACCCACGCCCTGTAATTCAGACCTGAAAACACACCGGGGTGGGACTGACGGGTCTCCTCTGTTGAGGCAGAGATCAAAAGAAGCTCTCTTCAATCACTGTGATGTATATGGAAACCAATGGCACTTGTTGTTGCTTCGGCCAGGGCAGAACCTGACTACACTTTGAAACAGCATGTTGTTAATAGCCTCCAGTATCTCAGTTTTTTTTCTGTTCTCTTTTTTCCCCCTCTCAGCATCCATAGTTGCACAGAAGTGGTGGTGCCAGATGCATCCCTGCATGGATGGGGAAGAGTGTAAAGTGCTGCCAGATCTCAAAGGATGGAGCTGCAGTACAGGAAACAAAGTTAAGACAACCAAGGTGGGTTTAATTCACAAAAGTACTTAAAGGCAGGTGGTAGATTTTCTAAAATTATGATGCGTAAAAAACCTCAGATAATAGTTGTAACAAAATGTGACCCCGGAATAATGGAGGAGGGCTGGATAAGTGTTTGAAAAAGAAAGAAACAAGAGAGCACTGGAGGAGATTTTTTTTTTTTTTTTTTTATCAACTTCAGATGAGAGCAGAGCAGAGCAGGCAGAGTAGGAGGCAGCAGGAGAGAAAGATGTGACTCACAGGGGAGAGTCTGTAGAACTGTAGAAAGGGGTGAGTTAAGTTCAGCTATCTATTTAGCTACATTTCGCAATTTGCTGAGGAAGTCTACATACAGTCACTTTATTGTATTTTTACTTAAGTCGCTAATTTGGTGGAGCCCAGTAGATCAGGTAGGCAGCAATCCAGGAGCAAGTCAGCCAACTGTGCACAGTTGTGGAAGGAACGGGCAACACTGGGGGATAGAGAAGGATGTTCTGGTGAGGCTGCTCCCAAAATCAAGGCTTCCACTCCCATTCATTACGAAGCCAAAGAATTCTCCACACAACACTGGAGAATCAGGTTGCAGTCGTGCTCGGGTGTGAAAGCAAACAGACAAACCACAGGATTTTTGTGATGGTAGATATTATGATTTTAGCATGATTTCCAAAGATAAACTGATTATGTGCTGTTTAAAAAGAAATCTCCTGCATGTGCAGCGGCAGGAGACATACTCAGATCTTTAACTTTAAGTAAAAGTCCCAATGACACAGTGGAGAAATATCTGTTGCAAGTTAAAGTTCTGCACTCAAAATTTTACTTAAAAGCCTTTCCAAGTGGAATTACTGTCGGCGCCACTGTCAGAAAGACACCCAGATCGCTTTCCGTTTTCCTCAGAGCAGCAGCTACCAACAACACAGGACAAAAGCATGATTTCATTCATTCATTTAGTCCACAATAGAGACATGAGAGCAGATAGAAATGGTGCCAGCCTGACACTCTGCCTTCATTTTCCCAGGAGATCGTACTCTGTGGCAGACAGAATTGCATGGTGAAAGGGAGGCTGATAAGGAACCAATGTAAATGCAGTTGGTGTCATTATGCTATAGCCATCCCATCGTACAATCAGTATCATTGTCGTAATGATAAGGTAAAGCAGGCGAGTCAAATGTCTGGACTGGGGGCCATAAATATAGTATACGTGGCCCCACATATTATCAGTTCATCAAGCAACTTCACTGGCAGGACTATCATACAGTCTGTAGACGTGCACCAAGGAGGAACAACGCTGGTGGGACTGATGTGTTCTCATAGACAGACCTAGCAACACACATCTCATGCTAGGTAGCAAACTACAGCTAAGATGCGCAAAGTCGACAGCAATGGCCGCTGCTTTCAAGAGTGGTTGAAACCTTGAATGCTTTCTTTTGTTAAGATTTTTTTGCCTTTAATTGATAGGGCAGTGGTGATTGTGAACAGGGAGAGAGAGAGGGGTTGACATGCAGCAAATGGCCGTGAGCTGGAATCAAACCCACGGCCGCTGCAGCGAGGAGATTGCCTTTGTACATGGGATGCCTGTTTTACTCACTGAGCCACTTGGCACCCCAAAAGCTGACTACTTTTTAACTGAAAGAGGAAATTGTTCCTTTGTCTCATTGATGAGACAAGCAGCTGGCCCCTGGATATTTTCACATTATCTATTCTGGTCCGTGTTCAAAAACGTTTGAACACCCCTGAGTTAAACCAAAAAGCTTGTCTATTTTTAGTTTAGGTAAAAGTACAAAAGTATTAGCATTAATATGTACTTAAAGTATCACAAATCAATATCAAAAAAGTACTCATTATACAGCACGGCCCAATTCAAGAATAAAATATATAATAATTTTGATGCATTAATACGTTCATCACTTTAATGTTGCAGCTGGTAACTGTACCGATAATTTTAATTACTTATATTCTGATGGGTAGTTAAATCTATAAAATCTCTATTGTTTATATTTTGTATTCACAATCTGAATCTGTAAAGTAACTGAAGATATCAGATAAATGTTGTGGAGTTAAAAGTACAGTATTCACCTCAGATGTAGTGGAGTACAGGTATAAAGTACTGTAAAATGTAAAGGTGAAAGTACAAGTACCTTAAAATTCTCCTTAAAGGGACCAGTGTGAGATCAGGCCAGTGTCACAGTGGTGTGACGAGTGTTAGGAACTCCCCATGCTGCCAGTTCCTGGAGCTCCTGACCCATCTGATAGCCAAAATCCACCAGATTATGTTTTTCCCGTCACCCTGCAGACTTTCACTCACGGCACAGCAGGTGCCCTAACACCATTCATCTGCACACACTCACCACACCGAGGTGTCACTGACAACTTACAATCGCTATCCCTTTAAGTGCGCTGCTCGATTACATGTGCTAAGTTACATTCCACCACTGCGTATATGCCTCATCATGATAAATGAACAAATAAGGTGCAGTAATGTGATGCATGGCTTTCTGTCACGCTCCAGAACTTTAGTTCCTTACACACTTACTTTACTTACCAAAAATTAGCTACTTACTAAAAAAGCTACTAAAACAAAACAGACTAGAAGCTAAAAATGTATTTGTTTTTGTTTGATCCAGACTGAGCTACAGGTGAGGAAGCATCCTTAGATTCAGCAGTGAATACTGTTTATCATTGCTCCCCCAGAGAGTGAATGCACACATAATTAGTAGAGATTAGATACTCAATTATATTTAACCTTGTAATGTAACAAAATTTTTGACACATCGTACACATATTTGATTGAAAAGCGATCATCACTTAGAAATAGACTGTAGTTTGAGGCCTGGTCTGTGATGCAGGTGTAATCATGACATACTTTCAGCGTTTTCATCACCAGCTGAGATCTGCACTCGTGTTAACACAGAGCCTAACTACAAAACAGAATATTTAGTGTCAAAGTGATTCATGAATAAACATGATGTGTCACTTTAATATATGCAACAACACATTCTTTCTGCATGGACCTACTGTATAATTTCACACACAAAAAAAAACAGAATTACAGGGTTGGAAGAACATGTGTCAGATTGATTCACTTGAATAATGATGATTATAGTTATAATAATATATTATTATTAATAAGATCAGAACGAAGCTTTCGGCTGAGCGCAGGATAATATGTGTATAAATAGACCGAACCTCATGATTCTCAGTCTGTGGTTGAGGTGAGAAGTGAGATATGGACGCATAAAGCACATGGCAACTTAGCAAATGGAAAATCAATTATCACCTCTGTAATAAACAGTGTGATTGCACACAAGTGAGTTCATTGGTACAAATTGGAGAACGCAGCCTCTGGGGAGCTGAGCACAGATCCAGCTCACATGTCTCCAGCTCCTCCTCATGGATTTAGCATTAAGGGTGAGAGACAACGGGCTTGAGTCGGGTCCTGCCTTTGAAAAGTCGGAGCCGGCTTGCATACGGCTTCAAAAGTGCCAGCGAGAAGCAAAACAAAGGCAAGCAAAGGCAGGGGAAAGACAAACAAACAACAAACAAAAATCCCTCCAGGAAGCCAAATCGTCAAGCGGGATGTGCTGAGGCAGGGCAGGAGGGCTCAAGCTGTAGCACTTCCAGAGATTAATAGAGGTTATCTGGACGTGTGTTTTGGGTTTCAGGGTGTGGTAGACCTGAAGAGGATGGTAGGTGAGGAGGAGGAGGAGGAGGGGGGAACACAGTGGGCCCTTAGCCATCCATCACGGCCCAGTGTTTGACTCACCAAACGCCTGTAGTTGAGCTGCCTCTTCCATTATTCATGGCTACAGGAGGCCTGGACCAAGCAGAGCTTTTTATTTTAGCCGGGTTAATAATTCATGCCCTCGCACATAGCCACGGGAAAGCAGAAACAGAGGCACAGACAAGCAGGGGTCCAGGTGGCTAGTAGAACCCGTCAGAACCTCGACTCTTTTTTTGATTTGGGAGTCAGCGGGGGTCGCTCCATGCTCGTGGCCCTGCTACCTCCCACAGAGAGCCAGCGAGGGACGACTTGTGTATGCTAGAGGGCCTCTGTACCCAAGCTTCCTGGACGGTTAACATCATTCTGAGGAATAAATGGAGGGCTCTGCTGAAGATTGAGCTCAGATTCACAAGTGAAGTGACAGTTTCCCTTGAGAAAAGTGATGCTGGTTCTTCCAAAATTATTAAAAAATTCGAACGTTAAAAAAATCAGACCGATCCAGCACAGATTAGAGCTTAGAATAATGTTAAAGTAAAACAATGGTTGAGTAAAGATAGATGTTTTACCTTTTTTAATATAAGAAAACCAGAGTTCAGTCAAATCACAAACTGTCAAAGCAAGTCTTAGGGTGAAGTCAGGTAACCATAGACTGTATATAAAGATGGACAACATGGCTGCTCCCCAAATATAAAGCCAAATATTAATCGCCCCCTGGTGGCTGGCTGCAGTATTGGTCATAAACCTTGACTCCTCCATGTTAGCGGATGGCACATAAGCCAAACGTACACGTCAAATAAAGTTTTCCAAGAGATAGTGTCTGGTTAATTTTGGTAGTTCGTATCACCTTGATTTTTGTTTAAGTGCTTATTTTTCTGATAGGTTTGGTTTTAATTAGTTATTTGATGCTATAAAAAGATGGTTTGACACAATGATTGTGAGCTGTGTGTGTCAGTCGGTGGGTTGGACAGTTGTATGCGTGGGGACTGGGCACTGCAGCTCCACTTCCCGATAGTTACTTTACAAGCTCTGCTTCCTAATGACATCACCAGTGCAAGATGGCAGCGCTTGTGTCTGGGATATTTTGGCTTCATCTCTGTACAGTGGGAGGAAGTGGAGACATGTTGCCCATATTTATATAGAGTCATTGGCACTGGCATCTGAACATTTCACATAAGTTAGGCCAAGTCTATTCACCGCACAGGCGTGAAAACTTCTATTCAAGGGGTGTGACTATGCAAAGCCTGCCCGAAGCCACATGAGAACTTGACATCTAAAGGTTTGTGGTCTGAAGTCTTAAGTAGGACGAGTCCAACAGTGGTCAGGTCCAAATCTCTAGTCCTAAATATTGTAGCTGAAAGCTGCACGAATCCCACCATCCATCCTTCCATCCATCAGTTTCAACCGCTTATCCAAAGCTGGGTTGAGGGGGGGGAAGCAGGCTGAGCAAAGTATTCCAGACACCTCTCTCCTCATCATCGCTTTCCAGCTCCTCCTGGGGGGACTAGAGGAGTTCCCTAGCCAGATATGTAATCCCACCAGTGTGTTCTGGGTCTGCCCCAGGGCCTCCTACTAGTTGAACATGCCCAGAATAGGAGACATCCTGATCAGATGTCCGAACCACTTCAACTGACCCCTTTTGACATGGAGGAGCAGCGGCTCTACACCGAGCTCCCTTCCGATGTCCGAGATCCTTACCCTTTCTCTAAAACTGAGCCTAGCCACCCTTCAGATGAAAACTTATTTCGGCAGCTTGTATCCGCGACCTCGTTCTTTCGGTCACTACCCAGAGCTCATGACTATAGGTGAGGGTTGGGACGTAGATGAAACAGTAAATGGACTGTTTGTTTAAGTCTCACAGCCACTCTTCTCCACCTGTCCAGCACTTAACAAGAATCAGACAAAGTTAGCAACTAGCTGGTGAACAAAGTTAAGCATTTAGCCATTTAGCGCAGGGGGGGCTGGAGCCTCTCCCAGCTGATGTTGGGAGAGAGGCAGGGTACATCCTGGACAGGTCGGCAGACTTTCACAGGGTTAACTCATAGAGACAGATAATCATTCACACCTACAGCTAATTTAGAGTTACCAATCAATCTAGCCTGCATGTCTTTGGACTGTGGGAGGAAGTCAGAGTACCTAGGGAAACCCACACTGACACGGAGAGAACATGCAAACTCCTCACAGAAGGGCTCCCCCACCTCAGGGGTTCAAACCAGGAAACCTCTTGTTGTGAGGCGATTTCCCTCCTTTATGTGAAGCACTTTGTAACTTGAGTTTTGAAAAGTGCTTTTTAAGTAAAGATGTCTGATAGTTGAAATAAGCAACACTTAGCCAAAATGTTTGCCACAACAAATATAATGCGATAATGTGCCAGTGTTGTGTCTACCCCCCCAAACTGGATACACAATATAAGTGTAAAGGAACCCCTCAGTTGCAGCACATGCCTCGTATAGTACTATAAATAATTTCCTCTTTGATGTCCAGCGGTGACTTGTTGATAAAAAATGATGGTGTCATTTCACCTCATGATGAAGTCACATCAATAAATCAGATATCTTAACACCCTGCAGGCCCTTTCTCAGACAACTCCAGTTGTTCGCTCTTTCTCTGCATGTCCGGGAGCAGCTAGTTTTATAGTCCTGCTGGTAATGTCAGGAATTATAACCCCGGCAGCCCCTGCTTTTCACTTCCTATCAATCAGAGGACAGAAGGCTAAAGAACCACAGAGCCTTTCCACTTGACAAGTGCTATGATGCTTGTTCAGAATGTGTTGAGGGCTGGTGATGGATAGCTGTCTCAGGGTGAATTTCTTTTCAACACATAATGGAAATAGGCCGTTAATTTACAGGACTAAAATTGTATAAAGATGTGTATTAGCTGTAACACACTATATAATAGCATGGAGCATGGAATGTAGTGATTGAACTGCACCATTATGTGTCTTTGTTTCCTCCTTTTGGCTCTTGTTGCTTTTCTGTTGGAGGACGAGTCTTGCAAATGTGCATCTCTCGATACATTTGGGAGCACAGTATGCATGCATGTAGCTTGTGATTGACGAAGGCAGTAGCTCATTACACAGTCAGCTCCTGGACCGACCTCCAGATGGATTCTGTAAGTGAAGGGCAGCTCATAGGCGCAGTTGAGCAGTGGGATTTCTATGAGATCGTTAGGTTTAGAAGATAAATGATAACCTGGTGATCTTGAATCCACAATGTTTTCTACCACTGAAGGTTAAACTCTGCATGACACGGAAAGTTTGTACCTCATAAAATTATAACAGGGCCACCTCTAGCTCACCTGGTAGAGTGTGTGCCCCATATAGGCTGAGTCCCAGCTGCCCTGGGTTGAATTCTACTCACCATCAGAAGGACTAGTTATACTGTATTATTGAGGTATTAGGACTTTACAGGAAATAAAAGAGATGACATAAAAGGCTCAAAATATACATGACTCACTGCAACTTTTGGAGAATGGCAGTCGGGGGTGCAGCAGATAGTGACGATGCAGCTGATGTTTTACTGGAATGCAAGGTGAATGCTTTGCTATGTTCGAAATCACATACTGTTTTAATAAACATAATGCCAAATAGAGTACACAGTGCATTGGCGCTGCAGAGTATGTGGGTTTTGTGTATGCAAAAAATGCCCAGACTACATCAGCAAAAAATTCTGAGTATGAGACGTGAGCATACTGGATAAAGTCAGCCTTGCGTCTCTTCAGTCTGCCCAACAGCAGAGATTTTGAACCGGCAAAAAGCTATTTATAAATCACTTTGTTATGTTTTAATGTTTTATTCAGGCATTAAAGTAACTATTTAGTTTCAAAATATTTGGTCAGTTTATCCAAATAACAGCTATTTGGAAATTAGGCTAATTCATACAATGTAAAATGCCATAGGCTTGTGCTAATAACATTAGCATGTTATATTTGTGGGTAAAATGTGTTCGGCAACATACAAGTGTTTCATCTGTGAATCTTGGGACTTACAGTGAAGCAAATTTGCATACTTGTGTTTGATATCATCGCTGTTAAGCCATGTTTAATGTGTGTTTTAGATGTGTTTGAATCTTTACAGCATACATCCGCCTTAAGCATCACTATGAGGCAGTAACTCACATGGACATTCATACTATCTCCCTAAATTTAAGCCACTCTGCAGTGCAGTCAAACTGACCAGTAGGAGTGCTACAGCAACAACATAATCCCTCACTGGCTTCCCTCCCACAAACAGCCACCCAGCGTGCAACTAAGCTGGGTGTTTATGCTGCCATGAGTTGAACCGTGGTCCTGTGGACATCGTTTTACCCCTCTGCCACCAAAGGGCTTTATGCCATATGGTTTGATAGACGGACTCTGCTGTTATTTAAAATAACTGTAAAAGAATTTTGCAAATTTAGCAGATCCTTTAAAAGCTGCACTCCCTGTATACCTAATTTCAATCAACTAATTGATACTGGTATTTAGTTGAAGCCTATTAAGGCTACATCAACACTAATATGTTTTCGTTTTACAACTATTGCTACATTTACGCCTTGCATCCACAATACTCCACCCACGTTCACTTCCTAATTGGGTCTAATCAGTCATAACATGTCAAGCCAGAAGGTTAGAGCAAGGTCTACATACCTTTTGTTATTTCATCCTTCTTGTGTTGTTCGCATTTACCAGCATGGCTCCCTGCTGCGATGGATAATGCTCCCTTTACCATTCAGATATGTCACAGTATTTGCACTGCAACTACTCCCAATCTGTTTTTCACCGCCTTGACAGCCTTATACTCATGTTACGTTCATCATTACTTCTACCTTATTCAGTCCCTCCAGGATCTCGTGGCAAAAGAACCTTGAATTTGAGGCCCAAAACCCTTGAATTTACGGCCAATTTTGTCAAAGATTGTGATAAAAATTGCTGCATTTTTATGTGTTTTTTTGCGGGAAATTGTGGCAACTGACAAAAATTGCGGCTAGTGACAAAAGGAGAAAAAAGGAATTGATTTTTTTTTAAACTACTACCTCCACAAAAATAAGTAATGTAATCACTTGCTATAATAATCATACTGAATATTACAAAAATAGCTGCAAATGTTTTTTCTAGTTCTCTTCTTTAATTTTATTTAATTAGTTTCAAAACATGGACTCCAATAATGTTGCAAAAAATCCTGAGTAAATATTGTAGCTCTCAAACCAGACAATGTGACTGTAAAACAACATGTAGGCTACATCTTCTGTAAACATAACCTTTTATTACATTCAGCACATATTGTATGCATTTAAACAGTGCAAATTCTTACGTCAATACAGAGCGTTTCTCCATACTGCAATGCCATTAGCTCGATTTGATGATGCGCTCGACACCGTTTCAAATGATGTCGCATGCGGGACGACTTCCGGTCAGCCAGAAAATGCAGAAAAATTGCAGGACTTTTGAAAAATTGCAAGCCCCCGCAAATATTGCGGACTTTCGTTGAATTTGCGTTATTTGCGTTATTTTTTGTAACTAAGAAGCCAACCACAGTGTAGACAATCAGCTTCCTGTTTACATCAGCACGCCCATGCCCCATGTATGTAAATGATCATGTGATAAGTGTCATCGGGTGTGTAAATTGTGGATAGAGATCATTTCTGAAACAATACTAAAACATTTGTGTGGATCGTTTTCTTTTTAAAACACAGTTTCAAAATGATAACGCATTAGTGTGGGTGTGGCCTAAGTTGTGCACTTGCTTCAACACAAATTTCTGCTTTTTGTTTCAGTCTGCTTCAAAACATGTCCAATTTTCGGTCTATAAACAAGCTAATGTCAGTGAAATGGAACCAAGCTTTGTGTTAGACTCCAGCCCTTCATCCCAGTCAGAAACAGTGTGTGAATAAAACGATTTTTGGAGTTAAAAGGCTGAAAGGCGGCACGAGACGTTTAGTCGATGGATAGCCTGAAAAGAGGAGCTAAATCATTCTATTGATGATTGATTAGGTTTTTATAGTCCATTAAGTCATTGCCGGAGGCTGACACTGACCGTATAACTTGTAAAGTAGAGCAACAGTAACACCTGGAATAAAATGTGTCAATAAAAGTCCAAAGGAATCAGACAAGTCCATTCAAAGATGTTCAGTCTTTTATTGCTTTATCTAGTCAACAGTAAGCAACATACGTGTGCACATAAACACACGTGAGCTTCAGTCGCTCTCCATCAAGGATAGGGTCTTAGTTTGTTTGTCAATGGGACTTATTGTACAGCTGATCAGTCAAGTGTGGCTTTTTATCCTGAAGCAGCTTAAGCATCAAACCCAGAGGAGCTGCCTCCTGTCCTCCTGATTCCCCTTTGTGTGTTTCCTCGCCGATAACCCTCACAGTGACAAACAACAACACCACAGCATGCTAATTGCTTTAATAAGGTTTCAGTGTGCTTCATATATTTTCCTCCTGCTGCCACATACTGTACAGTGTTTGTCTGTCTCCTGCTATTAAAGTTGTGTTTATATTGTGTATCTTATGTTTTATTTTTTCTTTTTAGTGAGAATGTGTAAAACAGAAAGTATAAAACAATTATCAAAACAACAATAATCAGCATAACCGTAAAGGCATTAATGGGTTGATTTTTATGCCACTGCAGCAGATCCAAAATGTTGCCGCCAGCAGAAATATGCTTGAGCCCATCTCTGAAAACATTCGCCTCTGATAATGTTGTGACCAAACAACTCGGTTTAACTGAACGCACGAATGATTGTCTACAGCCTGCTGCTGCTGCTTTAACAGTAGCAAGACCAAATCATTTTCACACGCTCTCTCACATCCTGATTCCTGAGGATTGTCATATGGAAGTGAAAATTAAATTGTGGCTCCCCGAACAGCGAGCAGTGTGTCTTCAGCTGCAGCTCATAGCAGCATAAAAAATCTCACTTCCACAAAATATTAGAGTTGAATTGCTCCGAAGACTGATTGTGTGGGGTAAACCCCTTGCTGGTTCAACTGGTGAAACCCTGCCAACTGTTAATTGAATGACAGTAATGTGCAAATATTCGCACAGGAACACCTGTGTTTATTTGTGTCTGGGGTGTGTGTGTGTGTGTGTGTGTGTGTGTCGTGCTTCCTGCATCAGAGGGCAAGTCAAAAAGTTACTTGTGTTCTACTTTTAAAGGGCAAACCAACAAGGAACAATGAGTATTTTTAGAGCTCTGCTTAAAGTGAGAGTACTATTACAAACTGCATCTTTCAGTGTTTGAGTTTAATATTCATGAAAACGTCTGAGAATACTTATGCCAGCAGTATGCCATCATGAATAATAATATCCCTCCTGTTTGCATGGAAATCATTGAGCATGATGTTCTTTGCATTGCGTCTGACTTGGAGCCGCTCACTGTCTTCTCATTTTTTGCTGTATAACACCACAGATGTTTGAATTATAAACATGCCAGCTGGGAATATACACACCTTGAACCTGTCACAGTTTTGACAGATGGGCTGTTGTGAGATGTGCAGCACCAAAACAAGAGTTGTTGTTTTAATGAGAGAGCCACTTTTTGAAGTAGAGCTGAAATGATTAGTCAATCAATCAATTAGTCAACAAACAAAAACATGATTGAGTCTATAGGCATATTATAAGTTATTTGAGTTAAATGCTAACATCAGCATGCTGTCGTGCTCAAAGAAAATGCTATCTTGCTGATGTTCAGCAGATATTTTTTATTATGTTTACCATCTTAGTTTAGCTTGTTAACATGCAAACATTTGATAATTAATGAACTGTTATTAAAGTAATTTTCTATGCAAAAAATCAATCATTTCCAGCTTGTTAGATGTGAATATTAGCCAGTTTTCTTAGTCCTCTATGTTGGTATACTGTATATCTTTGGATTTATGACTGTTGTTCAGACCAAGTGTGGAGTGTGGACTGGTAGCTGGAGAGGTGCCAGTTCACCCTCTTCTTCAGGCAAGGCAACAAACCCCCAACTGCTAGCAGCGAATAAAAAACTTAAAGAAGCTGTATGTGACATTCAAAGCATTAATACAGCAGCAAACTATTTGCTATGTGAAGATAGAGTTGAGTTATAGCCTCCTGAGCAGGGAATAAAGTTACACCAGGTAGCTCTTTGCTGCTGTTCTGGACTGCGCTCACAAGGCGGTTATCATTGTCATGGAGGTGCAGCCCCCAACCTCTGGTTCCTCCTCAGCTAACACCATTAGCTCAGTACTGTTGCCATTGTAGGAGCTGTTTAATGAATTAGCACCATTAGCTGCTAGCTGCTGGGTTAGCCACCTCCATGTTGAGAACCGTGTGCAGGCAATCTCGGCCCTGACTCCGAATCATTGATATGCTCTGAATGTTGCATACAGCTCAGGCCCCCTAGGAACACTGCTCAGTCTTGCAGACAATTTTTCCCAGTGGCCACTTGCGGTATTGCAGCGAAGAAATCCACTGCAGCTCAAAAAGCATTTTCCCCATAGGCCACTATTGTAAAAGAGATGTCTGTAAAACTGCTGACAGGACACCTTTAACTGTAAACAAGGTTAATTATGAATCTTTGTAGTCTAATTTTTTTTATCCATGTTGGTTTTATGTTTGTAAAACTTTCCATATACAGAGAAAAGCATTTTATAAATCTGTGATGTCATCACAACGTAGAGTCGTGGGCGGGACCAGCGGGAGAAACACTTCTGCACATATTCATTGAGCCACATACCATAAGCAACTCCAATGCAATGAATAGGCGCCATCTTGGGGTCCAGTATCTAGGTATTATGAAAATCTATGGTTGGCCAAACAGTTAACTAGTAATTGAAAAAATAATCTTCAGATTAATTGATAGTAAAAAATATCCTAAATTGGAGCCCTCATTTGAACCAAGGGATGCACACACAGCGAGCAGCAGCAGCGACCCACCATCCGACACCAGTACACTGTGAGGACTGAAACAGAGGGCTCGGTGGCAGTAGCGCACCTGTGGCCACAAGTGAACACGCCATCTGCGGTCATTTTGACTTGACTTCACTACAAGCTGATTGGCTGTAGAAACAGGTGACATGCTTTACGTTCTAAAACCAGCCGCCGGTCAATTTGGCCAGCTGCCAGGTTGAATCGAGCTCAGATGGTCAGTTCACACCGCTGCAAATTTCTCTGCAGCATTCTAAAACAGTTTAGTCTCGTCACAGATCTTTGGTCTGAACTGGGCTTTACGTTCCATTCCCCCAAAATACACAGGCCAGCTGGCTAGAATTTATTCACTTTGATGAAATTAGTATCTGTGACAGCTCCAGATTTTGCACAAGGCATTTTACAGCATAATGCTTCATCAACTAGCCTACATGGAGCATACGATGGGCTTTATCTCCCTCCCTCAAAGATACTGCTATCACGTTGTTGTACACTGTCACTGTAATTCTGTATTTGTTTACACATGTCCATGTTATATCCCGCCTGCCTAACCTGTTTCATTTGAAAATACGTTGCAATACTGAAGCAAGATGCTCGAAACACTGTTTCATCAGGATTTTAAATTAAAAACGCACAGTGGGTTTAATCATTCCACTCCTCTCCCAGTGGTTTCTGTTATATTGCACATCAGGAAGCACTATTTTTGAAAGTGTAACTTACCTTTCTATCCTGAGCATCCTTTTCTGTCTCTTTTCTCTCCAGGTCACACGATAGTCATCTGTTTCCAGGATAAACCTTGTTTGGAACCAGATGTTTCGTTTCTTTGACCAACACCACAGGACAGTTGGATATCATGTGTTTTGAGGATTGGTGGAAACCAGGGACCAACGAGGACAATTATCACAGAGACATTCCACTGAACGAATGGAGGAAGAGGACCAGGGAGTATCATATAAGACTACATATCCAAAAAGATTCCTGACTTTAGATCCAGCATCAACAGTAGCTGTCTCTGAACTCTACTGCCCACCAAATCTCTCTTTGTATTATAGTTTTATTCCTATGGACTAGAAGACTCAACCATGAAGATATTTATTGACTTGAAGACTGTGGATTACACCAGAAAGAAAAAAAAAATCACCCTTAAAGCAAAACCACGTGATGTGAAACTTTTGTGTTATTTTCTTGCCACAAAGAGCCACAGGACTCTTGATGCATATCTGTGTTGAAGATCTAGTGAGATCATAAGCATTTTTCATTCCTTTTAGCCTTATGGAGCAGAGACATCTCTTCAGTTTTTTTTTTATGTTAATTTGAAACTCTCAAGTGTTTGGCTTTCTTAAGTTTGTTAGGATGTCAAGTCTTGTTTTTAAAGACAAAAGATGACGCCACTACAATAAAACCCAGAAAAAATGTAACCATGAAGGGTCAACACAGCTGAGTTCTGCCAAAATGTTTTAATGGTATCTGTTGTTTTCGAAGCCTGGTGAGTACCATTGATTACAAATGTCAGTATTATCTCAATAAATCTAACTCAATGTAAATCACTAGTGAGGAAGACCTGGGTTTTTACAGTCTGTGATAATGCTGTTTGATTACCACTATGCCTGAGACTTAAACAGGTGACCTGCGCCCCCTAGGGGTTCCCGAATTACTGCAGTAGGGCTGCCTATTGTGAGTGTTAAGTGTTTTTGTAGTTTATTTGTTTTGTTTGTTTAATTTTCAAAAGTAAGAATATGTCTTAAGATAGAAATGACCATGAATCCAACATATAGAGTGCTCCAGGGACAGAACTTAGCATCGCACTTGTCTTGTCGTCAAAACACCTAATGGGATTTTCCACTGATTTTTGGACTACAGCAAAAAAATAAGCTTCGTTGCAAACAAATGTTTATGATACTTGCACGTTTATCTCAGTAAAATAATCTTCACAAATGAATGCCAGAAAAGCTAATATTAGGCTACAAACAAACTGCACTATGGTTGCATAACATCATTGTCGCCACCACAACGAGTCTATGAAGCTGCGTTCAGCATGATGACGTTCTGTTGTCTAATTTAGCCACTTAACACACATAAAAGCTTCAGTATTTTCTATGTCATAGAATAAAACGTGAAAGTCTCGTAAGCTTGTGTTAACCACAGAATTTATTTCAGGCATCTAACCAAAAAACCCATTGACTTCAAGAAGGGAAAAGTGGGAGTGCTAAAATGCTAGCCCATTACCCACTTTTAGGACTCGTTTCTGCACCACTCAAATGTGAGCAAAGATAAATTGGTCTACAATTAAGTTATAGTACACAACATTAATGATAGGCTAATTGTTAGGCTACCCATGAATCCTTGTGCAATCGTGTGAGCTAGCTAAATGACTGGGCGGCATTTATCCATTAAGGCTAGGTGAACTAGTTAGCTAACATTTGCGTAAACATACTTGCCAGTTAGCTGTAGTATAAGTGTACAGACAGTCTTGTGAGCCACAATTAATTGTTTTGTTACTTTTTTGAGCAAGAGACTCTGAAAACACCGGTGAAAGTGCAGAGGTTGAGGCTAACACATCTAGCCATGCTACAACTATTGCTGACTTAGCAGCTACAGGCAAGCGTGAACGAGAGAAGACCCGAAAATATTCAGAGAATTAATTCAAGTGCAACTCAGTTATAATATATGTTGTAGAGGGTCCCTGCTCCAGCTGTCTTTGAGCTTAGGGGTTCTTGGCCTGAAAAAAGTTGAAGAATCCTGCTTCATAGGCAGTAGCTGCTGAGACATTAAATTAGCAGGTCAAGTAAATAATTTGACAAAAGAAAAAGGAGGAGGAGGAGGAGGAGGAGGAAGAGGAGGAGAGCTCACAGCTAATCAATGTTGTCTTCACGATGGAACTGAAATGTGAAATTCAGCAAATGTAAAAATAGGCCATGTTCAAAAACACAAAGGGAGAATCTCTCGGCATGGTTTCTTAAAATGAACAGACTTCACAAAAAGCCATCTGAAATCTGGGTCCGGGGAGAGACTGATAATTAGCTCTCACCCGAACACAACTCTAATCCTATTTGATGCATTTCCAAAACTAGATGTGGTCGTCATTCAAGCCTGCTTTTATTGTGTCAAGTTAATGCTACCCATCAGCGACCAATGATTGGTGCTGGGTGGTGGTCCGAATGATTTCCAGTAAGGCGTTGTCTGTTAAAATCCCAAAAGGTTTGTTAGTGCGTGTCATTAGAGCTTATAGAAAATAAACGTTCAGGCTGGGTAGTGTGGAGCAGGAGGGTGGGGAAAAGGGGACAAAAGCCCTGTTCGTACTATTAACACCAGGGGAGCTCATGTGATTTAGAAATTACCCCCCATGTCTGTGCTTGATATGGTGCATTCCTGTGGGATAAGCAAAGTCTGTACTTTACTTGAATTAACTGACATTATCCCCTAGATATGATGCACACAGTTTCTTTAACTCCCCTCTACACAACACAGAAACACAACACTGCACCACTTGGAAATGGTTAGTGTTAACCTCCTTTGTTTCTGGGTGGGTTAAACAAGCAGAACTGATTCTGCCATTACTACGTCACCTTACAAGATTCAGCTCTTCTGTTTGATTTAAGCCTGCTCTTTCTGCGAATGGATCTCCATAATTTATAGCAAAATGAGCCTTCTGCAACCAAACTACTGTTAAAACTTGTAAAACTTCCATACAACATTAACTCCCATGTGGGTCGTAAATGGATGGAAGAATGGACCCGATATGGGACGATCCACAGCTTCCATATTGGCCCTATGCCAATGGCCCACATGGGTGGGTTTACCCAAGTGGGCCCCCAGATAAGATTTTTGGGCCCATACTCACTTTGTACCCAGGTAGCCCTGGCATAACCTATGTGGGGCCAACTTGGTTAAATCCAACCAGGTGGGCAACTGGCATGGGGCCATTATGGAGCCCATGGACAATCCCATATTGGTTGGTTTGAACATTCTATGTTCCAAGGCAGATCTTGGATTTTGGCCCTAGTAGACCCTCCTTTGCACTCCTGATTTTTTCTTTTGGCTTTCATCAGGAGTGGTCACCGTGCCACCATTTTGGTGGCTGGGGTCGACTAAGTGCCTGATGTCAAAAGTTCAATCCCAAATAGGGCCCATTTTTCAGCCCAGTTACTTCCCACATAGGCCCCTCATATAAATGTTGGCTGGGAGATGACAGTAACAGTAGACAGTGTTGCCGTCCTCTGCAACAAAACTAACAGCCGCATGTTGCGTAGTTCCTTTACACAAGGCAAAAACACAGGCTATCCGGACAATTACTGGACATTACTAGAATTACCGCTTAAAATATTTAACAAAAAATAATTGTATTTAACACGTTTAATTCCATTCTTTGTAAATAGTTTAACATCACCATTGTAACATATCATCACGGATGTTTTTTCACCATCCTGCCATCCCAACAGAATATTTGTTTTTCCCTTGCTGTTCTACAGAAAGTGGTGTCTGTGTGCCGTCTACCGCCTGCCTGATTCCATGTGAACACAACATTAGGGCTGAAACTAACAAGTATTTTCATTATTGATTAATCTGCCGAATATCTACACAATGAATCAGTTACTCGTTTGTCAAGAAAATTGTGAAAAATGCAATCACAAGTTCCCAAAGTCCAAAATGACGTCTTCATATTGCATCTTTTTTTCAACCAAAGACTTCTTCATTTACGATCATAAAAGTAAAAGAAAAGCAACAAATTCTTACATTTAAGAAGCTAGAACCAGCAAATGTTTGATGTCTTTGCTTGATAAATGACTGTAATGATATCAAAATAGTTGGCGATTTGTTTTCTTTTGATTGACTACTTGATAAATTGACTTGGCAGATTCACACTGGTTTAAGATCACAGACAACCTTCACATTTATAACAAACTACTAGAGATGTCAAGGTTATACCAGTCCTCTGTGAAGATAGCAACTAAAACCCAACAAAAAAAGGATGATCCCGCCCTCCTGGCCATGCAGTGTCCAGCCATTTTGACAAATATACATTGTATACTGTGGTTAGGATCATTATTGATATCAACATGCAGCCCCATTCCCCTCTCTGTGGAGGCCAAACAGGTCAGAGGCAGGCTGCTCAGAGGAGGCAGATGTATTTGTATTTCACCTGCATGTGACATTTACACCTCAGGGACAGGAAACCATGGCGTGTAATACAGGGGCCCCTCCTCTGATGTGATAATAAGAGACATTTCTGAAGTGTAAATTTTCCTTTTAGCTGTCGTGTTTATGACTCCAAAGACAAACATCAGCGTACCATCTGTGTGTGACCGATAATCAAAGTAAATTCCAGAACTGTTGCTAAATCTGGTTGAAATCCACACAGTGAAGCAGAGAAAGCTTTAGTCAATTGAAAGGGTGTCTAGACTCAAAACAAACCACTGCTTTATGGGGAATTTTATATTTTGTAAGTCAATTTCCGTCTGTAATTGAAACAGTGCATTCACTGCAGAATGCTCCTTATACTAAACATAATTAATTAAGAAAAAAATGTAGATGGCTCGCTCCCAAAGATCAGACCCGAGGGAACGGCGCTGAAGGGGAGGCGTGCGGAGGGCTGCTATGGTTAGCGATCCAGGTTGCCTCTTGTTTGGTTAGAAATCATTAAATTACAGTAATGACTAATTTCTCATTCCTGCATGCAATTCGCTGGAGACCACCATGGATTTAATAAAGAGCTGGCGATGAATTACAAACAGCGAACGGCTGAGGAAAGGCTACGTGATTATACAGAGTAATTCAAAAGTGCATTAATAAAACAATACAGAAACATTGCTAAATCATTTGAGATAAAGGCTATTTGCATAATTCATTAAGATTAATCAGACCAGGCAATCCACCACAGTGCTCCGAGGAACAGAGAGAGAAGACATGAATCCAGTCCTCTGGAAAAAAGCAAAAAAAACTCTCTATCTACAAACAATGATACAAATCTACCCTTGGATCAGAGAATTAACCTCTGTGCACTTTACAGCCCCTGCAGTGTTGAAACACAATCCTTCAGTCATTCACCTTTTATGTAGGCTAATATTCTATTAATAATGAAAGATCTTTTCATACCATAGCTCCTCTGGGTTTTGTTACTCTGCCATAAAAGACCTTCACAAAAGTTGAATGGAAATGTATTCTGTGTGTTTGGAAACCACAGTGTAGATCTGAGGCCTGGCTGTTTGACAATTCTGTGTGCTGCTATTGACTGCGGTGTTTCATTCTCTGCAGTACAATGAATTGGGCAGGGTTTGGCAGTGGTCACGGATCACATACAGTAGATAAGTCACTTGTTGTGCTGGCGGAGACCACCTGTAATCAATACAATCCTCACTCCAGTCATGTTCTCTGTCAATAGAAGCTCAGGTTCGACTGATATTGATGCTTAAAGGGACAGTTCAGCCCAAAATCATCTTACTTGTAGTGCCATTCATCAATCTAGACTGTTTTGGTGTGAGTTGTTGAGTGGTGGAGATATCAGCCGCAGAGATGTCTGCCTTCTCCTAAAAATAATGGAACTAAATGGCACTCAGCTTGTCGTGCTCAAAGCGCCAAAAAAGTGCATTTGAAAACCTCAGAAGTAATGTCTTGTTCCACATATCATGACCTGCTCACTGAAGATAATCCACAGACCAGTTTCGTGAAGGAACTATTCTCTTTCTACCAAACGACACCTGCCAGTCATAGCACTGCACAGAAGGAAATGTACATCTACTCATCAATGAAAGGCTTGTGCAACACATTCTCATCCCAACTTGTCAAGTACTGCATCTCTGTCAGTGGACCTACAGGTCGAAATATGTATCAGTTCGGGACATTCAGGGACAGTTTGTCAATGTATGCTCATTACATGCACTGTGTCTTTTTGAAAATACACTAAGAATGCCGGTAAACACTTTGTTTTTCAGGCAACAAAAGCACCTGGTTAGCTTTAGAAAAAAACATCATGGTTTGGCTGAAATTAATAGCCCATGGTTGTTAGTAACATTACCTAACATCACATGACATAGCCTATGTTATATGTCACCAGTGTGGCATGCAACACATACTATCATACTAAGTTGTTATTAAAATAACTATATTGAGTTTTGGTTTCACACAGGAAATGAACAGCAGGCTTTTGGGTGACAGTCTGTGACAGTAGAGCTGCAGCTGTTTTACGGTGAACTGTTCCTTTCAGGTGGGTCTGTATTGTGCTTTCAGTTTGCAGTCTTGCACTTTGCTGCAGGGTTTTATGGTGTCTGTCTCATCAAAACATTCAGTCTTAGTCACCACAACGTGAGCAAGCAACGCCAGCGATGCGAGCAACGCACTTCCTTTCATAGTCAACACATTGAACGCAAGTGACGAGGGCAACAATTGAAATGCAATACATCGCTCGCGCAATAAGGGGTAGCAGAGTCACCGGTACATTCCGGCTAGCTAGTACTGCTGTAGCTAGCTAGTACTGCTATTTTATTAGAGTGCAAGGCACTAGAACTGTCATATAAATGGGGGTGTGCCCGTACGAGTTAGCACCTCCTCGCCCGCCATATTTCATACCTGCTTCTTCTGTGAATAACAAAAAGTGGTTAATTTCAAGTA